>NC_064926.1:129397591-130022591 GCF_023897955.1 Schistocerca gregaria
CTTTGATTTAGAGAAGGAACTGCAGTGCGGTCTTCCTCTGTGAAATAGCTTTGGAGAAAGGTGTTTAGTATTTCAGTTTTACGCGTGTCATCCTCTGTCTGAATGCCATTATCATCCCAGAGTGTCTGGATATGTTGTTTAGATCCACTTACTGATTTGACGTAAGACCAGAACTTCCTAGAATTTTCTATTTTCTGACCTCCCACCTAAGTGTCATAATACTTCGAGTTTGGAATTCCTGTGTGATGGTCTGGTTAGATTTCTTCCTTTTACACAGTAAGACCCCCTTCAACTGTCGGCGATCTTGGTCCTTATTCTTCAACTGTCGGCGGTCTCCGTCAGTCAACACACGAGGTCGGCCTGTACGCTTTTGTGCTGTACGTGTCCCTTCACATTTCCATTTGACTGTCACATCGTGGAACAGTGCACCTGGGGGTGTTCATGACTGTGGAAATCTCCCTTACACAATTGACACCCAATCACCTGACCACGTTGAAGTTCGTGCGTTCCGCGGAGCGCCCCATTCTGGTCTCTCAGGATATCGAATGACTACTGAGGTCGCTGATATGGAATACCCCGCAGTACACGGCAGTACAATGGATCTTATATGAGAAACGTATGTTTTTAGGGGTGCCGGATACTTCCGATCACACAGTGTATTGAAGGAGTTGGTCATTAGCTGTATGGAAAAGTTGAACTCAGCACAGTGTATCTGGCGGCTACCGTCTCTGAAGGAATTCTGCCAGACGATGCGCTGTTTCCATATCTGGGTTCCGTACCAATTACTAAACTTATCTTTTGGTACGAATCGAGAGCCCTCTGCTGTACCCTACGTGTGGCCCCACAGTCCCTTGTGACCGCGCGCGCCCTCCGTGCACAGTGGTACGACGTGGCCTGCGCGGCGGCCGGCATTCGGCGCGCGTTAGCTTTATTTATTGTCAGCTGGTATCGCAGGGAGACCGATTTATGCCTCTGCAGAGAGCTCCGCCGTGCGATTGTTCTCGCACAGGCGCTTTGTTGCCGTGACGTACAGAATCGCGGCCATTCGCCGCTGTTTTGTGATTCACTCTGCGCCGGGCCCGTAAATTCCCCGTCCGTGCATGGCGACCGAGAAAGGGTGAGCGAGTCGGGAGGGAAAGAAACAAACGGCGGAATGATGCGCGCGTATTGGCTTTATTGTCGCGAATTGTACGGGCGGCAGCCGGCAGCCAGCCAGCGGCTATCGGGAAAGCATTTCGCCGGCACCGCACCTGGCACGGGACCCCGCGCTGCGCCCAAGGGCTTCGCGCCTCCTCTGTATATCACGTCTCGTCCACCTAGTCGCGCCGCAGCTATTACGCGACTGTAGATTTGTGCAGTAAAGTTTTGTTACGCTATGGCAACCTGTTTAGGAAGACTGCAGTATAGTACCATTCGGCGGCGGCCGACTTGTGGCCAGCCGTACGCGTCACAGCCACACCTGTAGCTCAAGTGGACCCTGAGAATGCTCGCTGGGGCGCGTACAAAAATGACTTATTCACCTCACCTAAGAAACCCCCCGGCCCCCATGAACCATGGACCTTGCCGTTGGTGGGGAGGCCTGCGTGCCTCAACGATACAGATAGCCGTACCGTAGGTGCAACCACAACGGAGGGGTATCTGTTGAGAGGCCAGACAAACGTGTGGTTCCTGAAGAGGGACAGCAGCCTTATCAGTAGCTGCAGGGGCAACAGTGTGGATGGTTGACTGATCTGGCCTTGTAACACTAACCAAAATGGCCTTGCTGTTCTGGTACTGCGAACGGCTGAAACCAAGGGGAAACTAGTCGTATGATGGCATCCTCTTGGGTAAAATATTCCGGAGGTAAAATAGTCCCCAATTCGGATCTCCGGGCGAGGACTACGCAGGAGGACGTCGTTACCCGGAGAAAGAAAACTGGCGTTCTACGGATCGGAGCGTGGAATGTCAGAGCCCTTAATCGAGCTTGAAAAAGGGAAATTTGTAGGTTAAAGTTAGATATAGTAGGAATTAGTGAAGTTCGGTGGCAGGAGGAACAAGACTTTTGGTCAGGCGAATACAGGGTTATAAATACAAAATCAAATAGGGGTAATGCAGGAGTAGATTTAATAATGAATAAAAAAAATAGGAGTGCGGGTAAGCTACTACAAACAGCTTAGTGAACGCATTATTGTGACCATGATAGACACGAAGCCCACGCTTACTACAGTAGTACAAGTTCATATGCCAACTAGCTCTGCAGATGACGAAGACATTGAAGAAACATATTACGAAATAAAAGAAATTCTTCAGATAGTGAAGGGAGACGAAAATTTAATAGTCATGGTTGACTGGAATTCGGTAGTAGGAAAAGGGAGATAAGGAAACGTAGTGGTGAATATGGATTGGGGCTAAGAAATGAAAGAGGAAGCCGCCTGATAGAATTTTGCACAGAGCACAATTTAATCATACCTAACACTTGGTTCAAGAATCATAAAAGAAGGTTGTATACATGGAAGAAGCCTAGAGATGCTGACAGGTTTCAGACAGATTATATAATGGTAAGACAGAGATTTAGGAACCAGGTTTTAAATTGTAAGACATCTCCAGGGGCACATGTGGACTCTGACCACAATCTATTGGTTATGAACTGTAGATTAAAACTGAAGAAACTGTAAAAAGGTGGGAATTTAAGGAGATGGGACCTGGATAAACTGACGAAACCAGAGGTTGTGTAGAGTTTCAGGGAGAGCATAAAGGAACAATTGATACCAATGGGGAAAGAAATACATTAGAAGAAGAATGGGTAGCTTTGAGGCATGAAATAGTGAAGGTAGCAGAGGATCTAGTAGGTAAAAAGGCGAGGGCTAGTAGAAATCCTTGGGTAACAGAAGAAATATTGAAATTAATTGAAGAAAGGAGAAAATATAAAAATGCAATAAATGAAGCAGGCAAAAAGGAATAAAAACGCCTCAAAAATGAGATCGACAGGAAGTGCAAAATGGCTAAGTAGGATGTAGAGGCTTATCTCACTAGGGGTAAGATAGATACTGCCCACAGGAAATTTAAAGAGACCTTTGGAGAAAAGAGAACCCCTTTTATGAATATCAAGAGCTCAGATGGAAACCCACTTCGAAGCAAAGAAGGGGAAGCAGAAAGGTGGCAGCAGTATATAGAGGGTCTATACAAGGGCAATGTACTTGAGGACAATATTATGGAAATGGAAGAGGATGTAAATGAAGATGAAATGGGAGGTATGATACTGCATGAAGAGTTTGACTGAGCACTGAAAGGCCTGATTCGAAACAAGGCCCTGGGAGTAGACATCATTCCATTACAACTACTGACAGCCTTGGGTGAGCCACTCCTGACAAAACTCTACCATCTGGTGAGCAAGATGTATGAGACAGGCGAAATACCCTCAGACTTCAAGAAGAATATAATAATTCCAATCCCAAAGAAAGCAGGTGCTGACAGATGTGAAAATTACCGAACAATCAGTTTAATAAGTCACGGATGCAAAATACTAACGCAAATTCTTTATAAACGAATGGAAAAACTAGTAGAAGCCGACCTCGGGGAAGATCAATTTGGATTTCGCAGAAATATTGGACTTATCTTAGAAGCTAGATTAAGGAAGGCAAACCTACGTTTCTAGCATTTGTAGACTTACAGAAAACTTTTGGCAATGTTGATTGGAATGCTCTCTTTCAAATTCTGAACGTGGCAGAGGTAAAACACAGGGAGCGAAAGGCTATTTACAATTTGTATGGAAACCAGGTGGCAGTTATAAGAGTCGAGGGGCATTAAAGGGAAGTAGTGGTTGGGAAGGGAGTGAGACAGGGTTGTAGCCTATCCCCGATGTTATGCAATCTGTATATTGAGCAAGCAGTGAAGGAAACAAAAGAAAAATTAGGAGTAAGTATTAACATCCATGGAGAAGAAATAAAAACTTTGAGGTTTGCCGATGACATTGTAATTCTGTCAGTTAGAACAACGGACTTGGAAGAGCAGTTGAACGAAATGGAGAGTGTCATGAAAGGGGGGTATAAGATGAACACCAACAAAAGCAAAACTAGGATAATGGAATGTAGTCGAATTAAGTCGGGTGATGCTGAGGGAATTAGATTAGGAAATGAGACACTTACAGTAGTAAAGGAGCAAAATAACTGATGATGGACGAAGTAGAGAGCATATAAAATTTAGACTGAGAATGGCAAGGAAAGCGTTTCTGAAGAAGAGAAATTTGTTAACATGGAGTATAGATTTAAGTGTCAGGAAGTCGTTTCTGAAAGTATGTGTATGGAGCGTAGCCATGTATGGAAGTGAAACATGGACGATAACTAGTTTGGACAAAAAGAGAATAGAAGCTTTCGAAATGTGGTGCTAAAGAAGAATGCTGAAGATTAGATGGGTTGATCACATAACTAATGAAGAGGTATTGAATAGGATTGGGGAGAAGAGAAGTTTGTGGCACAGCTTGACTAGAAGAAGGGATCGGTTGGTAGGACATGTTCTGAGGCATCAAGGGATCACCAATTTAGTATTGGAGGGCAGCGTGGAGGGTAAAAATCGTAGAGGGAGACCAAGAGATGAATACACTAAGCAGAGTCAGAAGGATGTAGTTTGCAGTAAGTGCTGGGAGATGAAGAAGCTTGCACAGGATAGAGTAGCATGGAGAGCTGCATCAAACCAGTTTCAGGACTGAAGACCACAACAATAACAACATGAAATTAATGACATTAATCTTTCGGCACTTTATCAGGCACAATAAGCTGAGCTACGCCTATACATGGGTTCATATTAGTTCTGCATGGGCGACATAGTCTTTCTCTTTTGTAGATTTATCCTTACCAATTAATAATACTACGTCTTATCGCTGTATCCACCCACAAAATCTTGACCCTGGCCATGATATGGTAATCGGATGTTCGTGATAACTCCGAAGTGCACAGCTGGGCTTCTTCAATTCTTCTATACTTCAGTACTACTTGGAATAATAACTCAATTCTTCACTAACGAAATACGAACGTATTATGTCTTTTAGAAACATAAAAATACAGACTATTCACTTATTCTCGTAACCAAAATTGTTACCGGCTGCTATGCTCTAAAACAACGTGCGCGTACCTTCGTTCATTAGCAGAGAGCAAGTCCTTCCTCTTACCGGGGCACAAGAAAAACATCTTATGTTTTTAACATTGGAAAATCAAAAATACATGACAGTAGGCGCAATCTCTACGCTGGGCTACCGCTTCACCTTTTCTGTTTGCCTTTAAAGAAAACGTAAAATCAAGAAATGCAAAAGGCACATCAAAAATGACCCATACTGTATACTGTAGGAAATAAGTCTAATAAGTCTTCTTATTTAGGGAGACAGTATACAGTAGCCTTATTTACATTGGGGCCCATAGTTTGGTCACTTAGTGCACGTCAATGGAGTTTTAATATCCTAATGCTACTACAAGTATATCTAGAAAGCTTCGTTTCTTTGTCCATTGCAAATTTATAAACACAAATACAATCAAATACGTTTATATTACATAATTTCACGTCCATGTTGTGCTACCGTCTTTGTTGTTATTTATCCTTACATTTCTTAAGCTGTGTGATTTGAACGGAGAAAAAATTTAAATTTCTTAAAGTGTTCTTTCACCATGTTTTAAAAATAGTTTCTCATTTTCTTTCGGTTATTGGCAATTCCGTGAAGGTGCCCCTTCGGCACTTGCTATCTCATTGTTCGCTATACTTGTAGCCAGCAGCAGCTCATTGTTTAAAGCGCCCGTCTCAGCGACGCAAGCTCCACGTGAACAGCAGCACTGTCCGCGAATCCATTGTAATGTCGCTCCAGGCTCATGAAGTCGGTGTTGTGTATGCCCTCCAGTCCGGAAACTAGATACGACGGAATGAGCTCCAACGCTCAGCCCGAAGAACACCAGTACCTCATCTCGCTCCTGGACGAAGTTTTTGGCCAGTGAATCTAAGGTAAGGGCTGCACTGCAGGACTTGGCGTTATGTTCCGTTGTGCATTATAGTTCGGCGGTCCTCACACATCAATTAGTGGTTATACGGATTTCTTCTGATTTTCCCGTCGCACACGCATCACATTCACTTTATTCACTCCGCTAGACTCTATCATTTACTCTTATCACGGCTAAGCTATTATTTTCACTATTACCAGGCTTTACTATTTTTGCATCACTTTCCACGTGCGGTAATTTTACTCGTCCATCGCGTTGCATTTCACTTACGTGCATAAATGATTCTCCTTCAAGAATAAAATTTTACATGACATTGACAGTAGTACATACATTTTCCATACACATAGACAGTGGCAATAATAAAGTTGACGAGTAAATGTACAATTCACATTCACATATCTTATATGGATTCCATGACATGCACCATCTTACACACTAATATGTAAATAAGAAGGAATCTTGTATTTATTCTGAATATATGCATTTTCTTTTCTTGTCTTGTAGGACCGACCTTCTGTACATTTTTACCTTCAAAACTACATATAGAAAATAGCACATACATTTTTCATAGACATAGACGTTACCAATAACAAAGTTGACAAATAAATGTACAATTCACATTCACATTTCGTATATGGGTTCCATGTTAGGTGTCATCATACACACTAATAGGTAAATCAGAAGGAATCTTGTATTTATTCTGATATCTGCATTTTCTTTTCTTGTACGACCGACCTCCTGCTCAATTTTAACCTTCACAACTACGCATAGAAAATACGTTCCAGCACTACTCACTACATGGGAAAAAAACAGTTTGCTAGGATCTGCTTCAGAGATCAAGCTTCTTCTAGGATTGTTACTTGTAGTGCGTCGGTAGTGTACTTATCCTGTTGTTGTTGTGGTCTTCAGTCCTGAGACTGGTTTGATGCACCTCTCCATGCTACTCTATCCTGTGCAAGCTGCTTCATCTCCCAGTACCTACTGCAACCTACATCCTTCTGAATCTGCTTGGTGTATTCATCTCTTGGTCTCCCTCTACGATTTTTACCCTCCACGCTGCCCTCCAGTATTAAATTGGTGATCCCTTGATGCCTCAGAACATCTCCTATCAACCGATCCCTTCTTCTGGTCAAGTTGTGCCACAAACGTCTCTTTTCCCCAATCCTGTTCAATACTTCCTCATTAGTTATGTGATCTACCCATCTACTCTTCAGCATTCTTCTGTAGCACCACATTTCGAAAGCTTCTATTCTCTTCTTGTCCAAACTATTTATCGTCCATGTTTCACTTCCATACATGGCTACACTCCATACAAATACTTTCACAAATGAATTAATGACACTTAAATCTATACTCGATGTTAACAAATTTCTCTTCTTCAGAAACGCTTTCCTTGTCATTGCCAGTCTACATTTTATATCCTCTCTACTTCGACCACCATCAGTTATTTCGCTCCCCAAATAGCAAAACTCCTTTACTACTTTAAGTGTCACATTTCCTAATCTAATTCCCTCAGCATTACCTGACTTCATTCTACTACATTCCATTATCCTCGTTTTGCTTTAGTTGATGTTCATCTTATATACTCCTCTCAAGACACTGTCCGTTCCATTCAACTGCTCTTCTAAGTCCTTTGCTGTCTCTGACAGAATTACAATGTCATCAGCGAACCTCAAAGTTTTTATTTCTTTTCCCTGGATTTTAATACCAACTCCGAATTTTTCTTTTGTTTCCTTTACCTCTTGCTCAATATACAGATTGAATAACATCGGTGAGAGGCTACAGCCCTGTCTTACTCCCTTCCCAACCACTGCTTCCATTTCATGTCCCTCGACTCTTAGAACTGCCATCTGGTTTCTGTACAAATTGTAAATAGCCTTTCGCTCCCTGTGTTTTACCCCTGCCACCTTTAGAATTTGAAAGAGAGTATTCCAGTCAACATTGTCAAAAGCTTTCTCTAAGTCTACAAATGCTAGAAACGTAGATTGCCTTTCCTTAATCTTTCTTCTCAGATAAGTCGTAAGGTCAGTATTGCCTCACGTGTTCCAGTATTTCTACGGAATCCAAACTGATCTTCCCCGAGGTCAGCTTCTACTAGTTTTTCCATTCGTCTGTAAAGAATTTGTGTTAGTATATTGCAGCTGTGGCTTATTAAACTGATTGTTCGGTAATTTTCACATCTGTCAACACCTGCTTTCTTTGGGATTGGAATTATTATATTCTTCTTGAAGTCTGAGGTTATTTCGCCTGTTTCGTACATCTTGCTCAGCAGATGGTAGAGTTTTGTCAGGACTGGCTCTCCCAAGGCCGTCAGTAGTTCCAATGGAATGTTGTGGGTTTCCATCTGAGCTCTTGATATTCATACAAGCGGTTCTCTTATCTCCAAAGGTCTCTTTAATTTTCCTGTAGGCAGTATCTATCTTACCCCTAGTGAGATAAGCCTCTACATCCTTACATTTGTTCTCTAGCCATCCCTGCCTAGCCATTTTGCATTTCCTGTCGATCTCATTTTTGAGACGTTTGTATTCCTTTTTGCCTGCTTCATTTATTGCATTTTTATATTTTCTCCTTTCATCAATTAAATTCAATATTTCTTCTGTTACCCAAGGACTTCTACTAACCCTCGTCTTTTTACCTACTTGATCCTCTGCTGCCTTCACTACTTCATGCCTCAAAGCTACCCATTCTTCTTCTACCGTATTTCTTTCCCCCATTCCTATCAATTTTTCCTTTATGCTCTCCCTGAAACTCTGTACATCCTCTGGTTCTTTCAGTTTATCCAGGTCTCATCTCCTTAAATTCCCACCTTTTTGCAGTTTCTTCAGATTTAATCTACAGGTCATAACCAATAGATTGTGGTCAGAGTCCACATGTGCCCCTGGAAATGTCTTACAATTTAAAACTTGGGTCCTAAATCTCTGTCTAACCATTATATAATCTATGTGATACCTTTTAATATCTCCAGGATTCTTCCATGTATACAACCTTCTTTCATGATTCTTAAGCCAAAAGTTAGCTGTGATTAAGTTGTGCTCTGTGCAAAATTCTACCAAGCTGCTTCCTCTTTCATTTCTTTTCCCCAGTCCATATTCACTACTACGTTCCCTTCTCTCCCATTTCCTACTACCGAATTCCAGTCACCCATGACTATTAAATTTTCGTAACCCTTCAGTATCAGAATAATTTCTTTTATTTGATCATACATTTCTTCAATTTCTTCGTCATCTGCAGAGCTAGTTGGCATATAAACTTGTACTACTGTAGTAGGTGTGGGCTTCGTATCTGTCTTGGCCACAATAATGCGTTCACTATGCTGTTTCACTATGCTATTTTCCTATTCATTATTAAACCTACTCGTGCATGACCGCTATTTGATTTTGTGTTTATAACCCTGTAGTCACCTAACCAGAAGTCTTGTTCCTCCTGCCACCGAACTTCACTAATTCCCACTATATCTAACTGTAACCCATCCATTTCCCTTTTTAAATTTTCTAACCTACCAGCCCGATTAAGGGATCTGACATTCCACGCTCAGATCCATAGAACACCACTTTTCTTTCTCCTGATAACGACATCCTCTTGAGTAGTCCCCGCCCGGATATCCGAATGGGGGACTATTTTACCTCAGGAATGTTTTACCCAAGAGGATGCCTTCATTATTTAATCATACAGTAAAGCTGCATGTCCTCGGGAAAAATTACGGCTGTAGTTTCCCCTTGGTTTCAGCCGTTCGCAGTACCAGCACAGCAAGGCCGTTTTGGTTATTGTTACAAGGCCAGATCAGTCAGTCATCCAGACTGTTGCCCTTGCAACTACTGAAAAGGCTGCTGCCCCTCTTCAGGAACCACACGTTTGTCTGGCCTCTCAACAGATACCCCTCCGTTGTGGTGGTACCTACGGTACGGCTATCTGTATCGCTGAGGCACACAAGCCTCCCCACCAACGGCAAGGTCCATGGTTCATGGGGGGGGGGGGGGAGGGGGGGTACTAGCTCCGGCATTCGATAAATCTTCATACTATGTACAATATTGGTAAGTGCTTGTTTGTCAGCGAGTATGTTTTATTCCTCTACAATCCTGACTTCATCACTGGTTGTTATTCGTTGTAATATTTCACATTCATGTACACATATTTCAAGCCGTGTTTCTGCCGAATTCATGCAAAGACATATACATGTTTACCTGCGTAGTTTGTAACCGGTAATTTTACTGTATTTTTGTCATGTGTAATTCCACTCAAAATGCATTCCCGCTATAGAAGAACGTATTTATATTAAAAGTAGTGCTTTCGCCTCTGTGTAAATAACCCAGTGTAGAACATACTGTTTCACTGCATTTTGTGTTCATCCCTCGTACGAATTGTATATCATATTTCCTTTTATATTCACCTTATAGTTGCTCAGGCTGCAACAGTTAGTCGCTAAGGAAATATTTTTCATACTCAGTTGTTTTACATTTTGATGTAAGTGTAGCAAATTACTGTGTGTGGTATATGTTAAACGGCTCTGAGCACTATGGGACTTAACATCTGAGTTCCCTAGAACTTAGAACCACTTAACCCTAACCAACCTAAGGACATCACGCACACCATGCCCGAGGCAGGACTCGAACCTGCGACTGTAGCGGTCGCGCGTTTCCAGACTGAAGCGCCTAGAACCACTCGCCCACACCGGCCGGCTTACAATAATTCATTCTAAGACTTAAAACTATGTAATCTATTACTTTTTTACATCGCTTTCGGGGCTCTTTTACTAGGTACCCCTGTAATATTCATCTTCATATTCATCGGCGTATACCCATATAATTTTTCATTAAAAATCATCGGCATCAATCTCCTTTTATATCCACGTATTACCTGTGGGGATCTCACACTTGCAACACTGCCCTATTTATTTCTTCCCACAAATATATATAAACTCATATTATTCTAATACATTTTCATTTTCTTCCTAGTTTCACTCCATGTATGATCTGTCACCACAAACGTAGATTAACTAATTAAACCTCCAGTTGAACCTAAAATCTTTCCGATTCCCTCTATTTCATAGTATTATCCAGCAGTGAAATTCATTTATTTCTCTATATTGCTTTTTAAACATGCAGTACTCACCTCAGTTATTTTGTTTAAGTTCATGGAATTACATTGTGTCCGTACTGGTTGGCTTTCGTATTTACTTAGCTTATCTCCCACATGTTTTATGATTCATGTTCAGAGTTTTATTTTGCTGCTTTTGCTTTTCCTATAAGATATCATGTGATTTATAGCAACTAACGTAAGTGAGTTCTGTATTAGCAAATTTGTGGGTATGTATTAAGCTCGCTACTTCAAATGCTGTCTGTAAATAAGTGCAGTTCCAGTAGCGCACAACTGCTCCTCTCGCTAAATCTTGCACCATATGTTTTTTTATAGTTTACGTCTGTCACACTTATTTTTCTGTGTGTATATTTCATTGTATCTTTCTCATCGTTGCTTACTTGCTTTCTGTATGTAAGTCGCTTAGTTCGTAAGTTCTGTGCTAATCGCGTTATTTTAATTGCACATGTTCTTACTTCTCTTTCAGACTTGTCTCAATCCTGTTGTATATACTCGGATAAGTGTGTGTATTCTCTTCTATTTTGAATCCTTGTACTTATTTCTAACGATGTACATTGAATAGCCTATGTGAAGTTCACAAATTTAGCTTATTCTACACTCTTTATAGTTTATTTGCGCCGATGCGCTCCTTTCTCAAAACTTCGTATGCTTAACCCAATAATATACTTTTAAAATTAGTGCTCTTTACAGTATAGTCTGCGACTTGTGAATAAATGTCCCTATTCGTTTTTTTTGTGGAACTGATTTACATTATAATAATCAGCTGATAGGTACTCCATTTCGTATCGCTACTGTTTGGCCCAGTTGGCTGGGCGCTGTGGATGCCGACTCGCTTAAATTCTAAAATGGCTTCCGTCTAGGTGCGCAGTGTATCTTTGCGCATCGTAAAGGGGACACTGAACTCAACTTTGCATTTGGCATACTATGCCCCTACGATCAGCTGTCAGCCGCTTCACATTTAGTTGTTAATGTAGGCTCCGCTTTAAGCGCGGCTGCGCGTCTCGGTACACTTCACCACTCATGCCTCTCGCTTAAGGCTCGCGCGCTGTAAATTCCTTTCTTTTCCATAACTGTTATTCAGGTTTTTCCGCCTGATCTAGTATAACTACGTCATCTAATGGTTTTCACTCGTTCAATATTGTGTATAGTTGTCTTAGTTCTTGTTGTGTATTCCGTGTTTCCTTAAGAAATATCAAAAGGTTTCCTTTGCTTCTCTAGATATTTAAGTCTTAAGAAAGTAAAATATCAAAATACAAGGAAAATTTTTATTCACTAGGTTGCATCTCATTCTTTGCATATTAGATAGAAGAAAATTACACATGCATAATTGGCTAAACAGAATAGTAGAAGAGGGAGAGGGTACCGGAAATATAAGTATTGTACCCTCTAGCTGGAGAGGAACCGAGCGCCAATCGGTTTATTCGTCAAAGGGTGACAAACCTACCTTCTGAACACCTTCATACCTAGTATACAGTAAAATAATACTAAACAGTTCACTATAAGTTGGTCTACCAACAAGAAAGTACACTGCAAACTTACATCACATATGTTAATGAGTATGCTAGCATGTAGTTTTGTAACTTTAGATTTGCTTCCCATCGCCGTTACGATTTTACCGTTCTCTACGGGTACCGTGGGTACATTTACTTCCCGCGCTATCTCTTTAAACAAGCTGGTTGACATCAGGCTTTTTGATGGGCCAGTATCCAAAACAATTGGTGTATCTATGTTTCTCATCTTTACCTTTATTGTTGCTTTAATAATTTCTCTTACTTTGCGCATTGTTTCTTTCTCTTCAGTGAATAAATCTTTCTTCGTTTCTGCTTCCTTATCATATCTTAAAAATAGATTACGGATATGCTGTACGTGTAAGTTTGTTTCAGTGTCTACTTCTTCTTCTCTATTTCTGTTCGTGTTAGTGTTTATGTCACTAATATTATTATTGTGGCACACTGATAGTTTGTTAACTTTTTCCTCTAGTTATGCTTGATTATTGTAATTTCCTGGGGGCGGTAAAGGTATTGTTTCATTTTCTGCTGTCACTTCTGCTGTGTTCATGTTCGCTTGCTCGCCAGTTCATGTCCCAATTGTTTCGGTTTCACTGTACGGGCTGCCAGCTCTCTTTCGGATCCCTGTGTTCCACATTCCGATCCTGGTAATTTGCATTTCCTTGTCGTCTTGTATCGAAGTTTACTCTCGAATTTCTCCTATCTCGGCCATTGCCATACCAATGGGGCTGATATTTATTTTCGTATCTTCGGTCACCCTGTGGCTGATCGGTAAACTGATTGTAGGGATTTCCGCTGTGGCGCGGCGGTGCAGAAGGATGGCATTCATTCATATGCACACGACCGTTATAGTTCCCTACGCCGTTGCCGTTATCGTAGTTGTTCCTCCCGTTTGGGTTGTGTTCATTACCGTTACGATAACTAGGCATGGCTTGCCCATCCTCATGAATTATATTTATTGAGTCGAGCACTGAGAGAAAATACTCGATCACATTCGGGAATGGTTACTAATTTTTCCCTAACATTTGCAGGCAACTTTTTCTTTAAGATTTTCAGTACATCGGTATGAGATATCGGATTATTCCAGTAGCGGGTCTTGTTTAGATGTGTTTCAAAATAGTTTTTTAGCCCCCCGAATTTTGGATGATATGATAATGGGTTAAATATCTCTCGTCGTAATGTCTCCTGGATAGCTGTTGACCAATATTTACCTAACGATGCATTCTCAAACGGATCATATATCTCACAGAGTTCCAGTATCAGTGTAGCCCACAAAAGGGCGTCGCCTTCTATGTGTCTTACCACGTATTTGACCTTTTGAGCTTCTGCCCAAGACCTAGGCAATACATTCCTAAAGGCTCCAGACAAACACTGCCGGGTCGTTCGCTTTGTTTCATTTCAAAGTACAGGAAATCGTCGGTGGTTTATTAAACTCTCGTCCATTAACAACGCTGTCCAGCAGGACGGAACAGCATTTACATGCGATGAGGACATACCTGTCCAACAAAAGTTTTGCCGGTTGCTCGCGTCGCGCGTCGACGTGGGTGGGTGTTGTTGTCCGCGCCACTGATTCCTCTCACCGGCGGACGGCTGTTTATAGCTCCGCTTCCGCCACCGACGATGATATTACCGTACTTTGTTTTCTGACTATTTTGTCCATTAATCTTTGTTCTACCTGTTTGATATTATGTTCTACGCATTTTAAAATTTCTTCTTCTTTGTCTCCCAGTACTTCCTTTACCGTCTCCACACAAGTACGCTGTTCGCGTACGCGTTTTTCCACGAACGCTATGTTTTCATCTTTTGTATTACTCTTTACTGTTTCGAAAAGTTGCACAATGACTGACTTGATTCTTTTATGTTCTAACTTAAGTAAACCTATCTCCACTGTCATTTTCTCTACATTTTCTGGTAAGTCGTCACAGACCGAATGCAGATTCCAACTGATAATTGTACTTTACCTATGTTAACCTGCGCATTCATTTGCGTTACCTGTAAATTATCCTTAGTTTCCCTGATTCCAGATAGCTCCTGACCATACGTGCATGCGAGTGTTTCAAATTTTTCCTGCACTGTGGCTTTTAATTTCTCACTCATATCGTGAACTGAAGTTTGTACTTCCTCATTAATTTTCCTATCAACCTCCGTGGAGATTTGCGAAATCTGCTGTGTGAACTCCGTATCCTGATTATCGAGTTCTGTGCGCAAACTTTTTACCTCGTCTGAAATGTGTGTCATGTTTGTACTTATCTTCCCGAGCTCGGACTTTACTGTGGTCATGTCTGTTTTCATATTATTCATGTCTGGTTGTACGGTTTCTAAACTTGACATCTCTGAGTTGATTGTGTGCATGTCTGCTTGTTTTGTTTCTGAACCTAAAATTTTTTGAATTTATATCTATTTTCACTGCGTTCATGCGTGTTTGTTTTGTTTTTGTCAAGGCTAGTAATAGGTTTGCATATCTTCCCTAGTCACTTCTGGCCTACGCCTGTCAACATCTGCGTCTATACTACGCGTACTATTTTCATATAAAATATTTCTTTTCCTTGAGGTGTCATTAATTTCATCTACTGTAATGAACGTATTACTTGTTTGAAATGTTCCGCATTCACGGGCGTCGAATGCAACAATGGCACGCCGTGCTCAGCGTCCAAATAATCGTCGCTTGACAGTTGCAAACCACTCATTGTTACGTTTTGTAAATACAAGTCCACTACACTGGCATTTTGATTTTGAAACATTTCGTTATTGTTTTGTCCATACATTACAGAAATCTTTACGCCTCTGCAGTTACCAAAATCAATACTTTCTCTGTTTGGATTTTATTTCCGCGCTATTTCTCGCCCGACAGAATGCATATAGAGCTATATGTAAATGTAGTCTTAATTGTTGTTCACTCAATAAGCTTTTCGTACTAATAAAGAAGTGTCATTCTGTCTACTTGCTTGCAATGGCGTTAACCTCTGCAACTTTAGGTTCTGGATTTTAGGGAATATGTGCCTGGATTTTGTAACAGGTCTACTGGGAACACATTTTCTGCATGCATTGCGCGGTCCTACCCTATTGTTGTCTTGTAACTGGTACTTCCCTCTATTGCACTTTTAGTATTGTTGTCTTCTTCCTTCTCATTTATGTATTATTTCTTTTTCTTTCAGTTATTATTTTTGCAATGTTACATCATCATCAGCGTACATGGAACACAAAGAAATTATTAACATACCTGTATATTTATTGTCTTAATAATACTAGTACTCACAGTTTTGCCCACTACGTATCGTTCTTGTCATTCGTCGCCACTTTATAATAGAATAAAAAATGTGTAATAAAAATGATTAGATGTATGAAATTAATTTTTCGGCACTCGAACAAGCACAATAAGCTGGACTAGCCCTGTGAATGGGTCCCTACTAGTTCACATTAGTTCTGCATGGGCGAAATAGTCTGTCTCTCATAGATTTATGCTTACCAATTAATAATACTACGTACGATCGCCGTATCCACCCACAAAATCTTGACCCTGTCCATGATAGGGCTATCGGATCTTTGTGATAACTCCGAAGTACACGGATGAGCGTCTTCAATTTTTCTGTACTACAGTACTACTTGGAATAATAACTCAATTTTTCGCTAACGAAAAACGAATGTATTATTTTTTCTACAAACATAAAAATACAGAATATTCTTTTACTCTCATAACCAAAATGGCTACCGGCGGTTACGCTCTAAAACAACGTGCGTTCATTAGCAGAGAGCGAGTCCTTCTTCTTAGCGAGGCACAGGAAAAAATCTTATGTTTTTTAACATTTGAAAATCAAAAACACGTGACGGTAGGCGCAGTCTCTACGCTGGGCTACCGCTTCACCTTTTCTCTTTGCCTTTAAAGAAAACAAAAACATAAAAACAAGAAATGCAAAAAGTACAGCACACTGCGTATCCAAAGCATTTAGTCATCCGAGCACTGTGAAAATGTAGTAAGATGGTGACACGTCAGTTACAGGGTTGTGAAGCGGTATTACAAAGTTTCCATACAACCACCCGAATTCATTGGTTCACCCTGTACAAAAACTGACGATTGGTACAACGACGAATTTGAGGATAGGGGCAAGAAACAGTGTTGGACAAAATCATTTACTTCCACATAGCATAGCGTGGCGTTATTGAGTGCTGAAGCGAGCGTGTGAAACTTTTCTCCGAGACTGGGCTGCGAACTTGCAGAAGAAGGCGCGTGGTTGAGCGACCGCGATGTCACAGGCTGCCGGGGATCTCTCGGCGCGGCCTAACGAAGTCGTCAACGCGGAGTGCGGCGAGCCGCGGGCGGCGGCCACAAAGTCAATTTGTTTTCAATTTTGCCGCCGGAGGAAAGACAAAAAAAAAGATAGAGAGGCTGACGGAGGGGAGAGAAGAGAAAAGTAGGGGGGCAAACCGATGAAAGCGCGGGGAATGACGCCGCAAAGACGGGGGAGACGGAGCGGCAGATTTGCATAATTGTCAAAGGATCTCTGCCGCGGTCGGCCGCGGAGGCGGCGAGCAATCGAAATGCGAAAGGAATTGGGGGGCTGGAGCGGGAGAAGCCACTGGAGGCTGCCGCAGCCGTCGAGCAAGAACGCGCAGCATTCGCGACGGACCGTGCTGCGGCGCTTTTGAGGGGGCGGCGAGGCTCCGCGAGGAATTCGCCAGCTGCCTGCTGCACGCTGAGAAAAGTCAGCGCCGCCCAACTAGGCGCGAGACAGTGTCCGGCACTGGCTATCGACCGTGGACCACCGACGGCACCCGTAGATGCCTCTGCGATCAAGTTGCCGTCATCTTGCAAGGCGGCAGCCATTGTCGCAGACGAAGTAAACCAGCAGCTCGTATCTTCAAATGGCACTTTTATCGCAATTCTGGAGGTTATTTGCTTTCACTTCGTAAATTCATAATTGCCGTCATCAATTTCGCCACTTTCATTAGTTTCCTCGCCCCACCTCCCCGCGCCTCCCGCCCCCAACCAACAACCTCCACCCCCCGCACCATTGCTGCAGTGTGAATGAGCTGACTTCGGGAGGTTCTGATGGCTCGTAAAGTGTGGCTGTATCCTGCTCCATGTAGTTCACAGATTGAATACGGACACACAAGGAGAACTCACTATTTTTAATGTACACTACTGCCTATTAAAATTGCTACATCAAGAAGAAATGCAGATGATAAATGGCTATGCATTGGACAAATATATTATGCTAGAACTGACATGATTACATTTTCACCCAATTTGGGTGCATAGATCTGTGCCCAGAACAACCACCTTTGGCCATATAACGGCCTTGATAAGCCTGGGCATTGAGTCAAACACAGCTTGGATGGCGATACAGGTACAGCTGCCTATGCAGCTTCAACATGATACCACAGTTCATCAAGAGTAGTGACTGACCTATTGTGACGAACCAGTTGCTCGGCTACCATTGACCAGACGTTTTCAATTGGCGAGAGATCTGGAGAATGTGCTGGCCAGAGCAGCAAGTCGAACATTTTCTGTATCCAGAAAGGGCCGTACAGGACATGCAACATGCGGTCATGCATTATCATGCTGAAATGTAGGGTTTCGCAGGGACAGAATTAAGGACAGAGCCACGGGTCGTAACACATCTGAAACGTAACTCCACTGTACAAAGTGCCGTCAATGCGAACAAGAGGTGACCGAGACGTGTAACCAGTGGCGCCCCATACCATCACGGAGGGTTATAGGCCAGTACGGCGATGACGAATACACGCTTCTAGTGTGCGTTCACCGCGAATTCACCAACCACGGATGTGACCATCACGATGCTGTAAACAGAACCTGGATTCATCTGCAAAAATGACGTTTTCCCATTCGTGCACCCAGGTTCGTCGTTGATTACAGCATCGAAGGCGCTCCTGTCTGTGATGCAGCGTCAAGGTAATCGCAGCCATAGTCTCCGAGCTGATAGTCCATGCTGCTGCATACGTCGTCGAACAGTTCGTGAAGATGGTTGTTGTTTTGGAAACGACCCCATCTGTTGAGTCAGCGATCGAGACGTAGCTGCACGATCCGTTCCAGTCATGCGGATAAGATGCCTGTCATCTCCACTGCTAGTGATAAGAGGTAACGCCGGTCAACTGCTGTTTCTGTATGAGAAATCGGTTGGAAACTTTCCTCATGTCAGCACGTTGTAGGTGTCGCCACCGGGGACACCCTATTTGAATGCTCTGAGAAGGTAATCATTTGCATATCACAGCATCATCTTCCTGCCAGTTAAATTTCGCGTCTGTAGCACGTCATCTCGGTGGTGTAGCAATTTTAATGCCCAGTTGTGTAGTATTGGGGAGGGAGGCAAGTGGTTCAGTCCACGGGGCGAATCTACACTGATCTTTGTCATGTGTAGGCTGGCCTATTGGTATGCTTTGTCCCATCTGGGTGGCATCAACTGGTACAGGATGTTGCGGATGTGCTTTTGCTTGCTATCGAAAATATGTCACGTGTCGGCACGACATGCTCTGTTCTTGCATTTGAAACTAGCTCCATGTTGCCAGCCAGGTAAATCCTTGCCTGCTGATCCAACCAACTGCGGTGGCTTACAAAGCCCGTCACATTGCTGCTCAGTCTGCTGTTATGAGTGGCAGAAAGAGAGTGCTTATTCCAAGTTTACATTTGCCCATAGGTTCTGGGTTGTCTGACTAGGCATGGTAGTAGAAGGACAGGTAGATGAGGACTTACCGAGCCCACTTCTACAGTATGGCATATAAGGTGTGGAAAAGACATACGTGATTGGCATACTGGATTGACCTTTTTACGTGCAGCTCTGCGTGTGATGCAACCTGCCCACGTTGTCGCCTCCAAACTTGGTACTCTATAAGATGTCTTTTTCTGGCGCTGGTCGCAGCGGTCGCTCCGTTCCATACTGTAGCGCCTAGAACCGCTCGGCCACTCCGGCCGGCCGTCGAGCTTCCCCATCCAACTATCTGGTAGGATAATATTATTTTTCCGCATGTTATACCCATACATTGCAGCTTGATAATGAACTTGCTTTCTCTTTCTTATTTCCCATAGTTATTGTGAGTCTTCAAATTAAAGAACGACACCTGAATATTTTGAAAAGTCCCATGAAAAAGTGTAGTCGCTAGACAGTTTACGTTTGGTTCGGATTATGCCAACCTTTACTGCATACGAAATGCAGCTAACAAATCGAAATGTTTCTAACGGTGGAGCGACAGTTATACCTCTTTCCACCTCTTTCTAGCTAACACGTGAGACGTATTAGATGTTGTTCGCTGCTATATTGGCATCTACAGGCCACAGGCGCTGCTGATACCGTCTGCTATTGCAGAGTGCGGAGATGTCTCGTGTTTCTCTTCTTTGTACGTTGCCGATACAAATCGAAGCTCGTAATGAAATAATAAGTTAATGAAAGAAAAAGACGTCGGGAGCCGTCAGCTCATGATGATGACTATACGTTTTTTCAGTCTATGCAGACTGGTTTTATGAAACAATGCTACCCCATATGATTCTGTTCACATCGTTACCTATAGTACTGAGTTTATTCCCTCAGTGCGTTGCGAACTGTTGATATGCTCTGCTATTCGTTGTTTTGAATGACGTAAGAGCGATATTTCTGTGCTCTATCAAAATGTAACACAGATGCTGAAATGTACTTAGTACATGTGCAGTGAATCAAAAAAAGTTTACATTGGTGAGCACTGGCTCGTAGAATACATTCGTCTAAGACACGTTGGCCTCACACCAGGCCTTATAGTCAGGGATGCAATAAGCTGCAACTTTCATTCACCTTTGCTGTTTCCGGAGTGGCCTCTAGCCAGCGCTCGCTACGTGCAGAATGTTGTTAGACCCAGTATTTTTCCATTTTGGCATCAGGAAAATGAGGTGTTGCTCCAACAGGATAACGTTCGTCCACACGCGCTCCGCAAGACGTGCAGCAACTTCCCTGACAAGCACGATCCCCGGACTTGTCTGCAGTCGAGCACGTGAGTGATTTGAAGGGTCGAGGAGTGGCTCATGTGATTGGTCATCCAACAGCTCTCATAGAACTACCTGAACAAGTCGAGCAGGCGTAGTATAACGTATACCTGGACAGTATTCAACATCTGTACGATCGACTGGATGCCAGAGTCACGGTCTGTATTGCTGCGTGTGGAGGCTACACAATGTACTAATATTGGTGTTCCAGCATGGATCGATACTTGGTACCTGATAACCGTTTGTGTCATTGACCTGTAAATTTAATCATTTCAGGTACTCCATACGCACTGTTGCAACAATCAATCTTGAGTGACTTTTGAACCTCTAAAATGATGTGCTAATTACTTTCTGGCAGTGTTTTTCACAATGAGCTTATATTTACTATCAATATAAAAATTACTTTTGATAATTTTTCATGAGAATGGGGTGTGAGTTACTTCTGAGAGTGCACATGACGAAAGCGACTTGTTACAGGATTTATGCAATATTAAATGAAAATATATGTGGCTGTTGGGGACTTAGTGGTCAGTCTTATTTATCATGCTAGTAATCATGCACTGTCATTTTCTTAGTCACGCGATGTTTTAAGTGTATGTACATGCTTCATATCGTGCAGTTGTGCCTTAAGCTGCCATTTATTTCATGCTTTAAACTATACTAATTACTGTATTGTTAATCTAGTCAGTACAAGACCTGAAGTCTTCACCGTAATGTGCATGCTGTTTACTATGTATCTTTCTATGTTTCTTCCTGCTTATTCAACGTCCTTTTGTCATCAGTCGTACGACACTTCTACAGGTTATCACAATCCTATCATCTTTTCAGGCCTTCTTCCCCATCTTCACGTCACTTGAATTTGTGAGCAGCCTTAGCCAAAACAGAAACCAAAGTAAACATATATATTTCTGTGGTGTAGTTACTGTTGCCCATACCTATGTAACAAAATATTTACCGATCCTCAGACTGATATCAGCCACCATATCTTGTCATTATACTTATGTGATTTTGTTTCGTTGTTCGTAAGAATGATTTTGAATCACTTCTTACAGTTACCTTCTTGAGCTATGCTCTGTGTCGTGTTCCTGGTGTCCTTGGATGAGTCCTCCTCCTCTCGTGCACTACATCAACAAAAAATGTGCAAAGTCTCCTTGCTTACGTTAACGTTCCATGTATCTGAATTGTGGTTGCCGACTGGAGAGCAACGAACCCTCAGCTGTGCGTCTCACGCATTCGCCGTTTCAGGTCGACTTTTCTGATTCCCATCATGCTGCACCTTTCGTGCTCCTTAAACAAAAATACACAAGAAATGTCCCCGACTTTCTTCTAACACTGGTGCAGGTATCCTTAGCTTTATACCCTAAACACAAACGCCATTAACAAATATATACACAGTCCTGACGCCCTTGGCGTGCAGAAAAATACACATTTGCCTTCCTCAAAACCCTTGTCCAAATGATTTCTTGGTATGAACGCCAAACGCTCTCTATCGTTGCAGGTGTACTGAGCTGGCATCCTAAATACTTGTACATATATGAGTCCTCCATCATATAGATCAAAACGCTGCCATGGCTTGGGCACCCAGTACTCTACAGCAAATTATTCCATACTTCCCACTGTATAGAATCAACCAACAAAACAATGATTGTGCAGAATTCTCGATACCTGGAGCAGCAGAAACTTTCCAGTATCGCATACAATTCGCATGAGAAGTGCCAGTTTTCTTAATACTCCATTATTCCTCAATTACCCCTTAGACTGGAACCATTATGGAAAATCCATAATACACACATATCTCTATCATCGACGACCACACATCTACGTCACAACAAATCCATTACCTATTCCTTCATGTCCGTCACAACCCTTCTTAAACACAGTCACTAGCTGCTTGTGAAGATAGACATATACATCGTCTTCTACATACTGTACATAAACTTAAGACGTTGCAAAACATTTCTACAGAAAAACAAAGATGACGATCACTTAAAATAATTACAAAGACTTCTTTACACACATTTATCATTTTAAGGTGAAGTTCCATGCAACAAAAAAGAGTACTGATGTCTTATTATTAACTATTCCCCAAATTTTATATCGCCTTAATCCTAAAATTACTGACCATATATACACAAAGTAATTACCTCGCACTTGTACTTCAGTTCATTTTTTTATCATCTTTACTGTCTCCCGTATTGTAGACTGCTCGTTATTCACTTTCTTCGTCCACAATGGACTCCTCCATCATTTTTCTCAGTATCCTAATCTTCCATTTTCTTGATGGCTCACCCTCGCCTCTGCTATACAAACTATCATGTCATTAATTAAATGATTCTCCTCATATTTGCCACCATACTCGTCTTCTGAATCACTACTATTTCTCTTTGCAAGCTCATAATTTTCCTTCTCCTTCCACGGTGACGTCTTTGTCTTAGTTACAATTGCTCTTATGTCGGCTCGGTTCAATCCGATTGTTCCTGCTGATATTCTTACACCCTTTCTAACATCTGTCACTATCCACTGCTGTGCTGGACGATCCACGTGATTTTTATCCCTTGAATTTGGTTATGATCCCGAAAATCTCGGCTTGTGCCTATTCCTGTCTGGTTCCTACCAATTTGCTGCTAACTGTGGTTCTATATTTTATTGGCAGTAATTCCCTGCACCTCTGTTAGCTGGGTCATTGTTCCATCATGGCACTCTGTGAAAGTTATTGTCACCATTATTATTATTCTTTCATTTTCTCCTTCTCTCGCAAGCTTGAGCCTCGTCAAATGTGAATTCTAATTAGCACAACACATTCTTAAAAAGCTTCAACGTCGTCCCGCATCGATCCGCCAATACGTGTTGATGTTGGTTGGTTGGCTTGTAAGATAAAAGAACTAAACTGCAAGATTATCGGTCCGTTTCTCCCCAGGCACCCAGGCACACAGGTCTCGGATTAAAACCATACCCCAAAAGAATCCTAACAGCTGAAATCTGCTGTAAGAAAAAAGTGCGTAAAACTATGTTAGTAACCACGCTAAAGTAGAAAAGGAAAGAATCAAGCCAAAGTTGAAAACAGTAACTAAAAAGTAAAAAATGGTAGAAGGTATTAAAAAATACAGCAGACGACCTTGGCTGGATGACTGCAAGAATAGTCGAACAGACAGTGCCACAGGGAGCGAGGAAGGGTTAAAATGCAGATAAGATGAGAGCCTCAAAGTTAGGGCTGAGGCGCCCATCCTTAAATAAAATGGCAAGAAACCTTTTTCATGGATAAAACAACTATGTTAGCTGTTGAGGCTTTGCCACCTAAAATCGAACGGAGCGCATCAGGGAGATTAAAAGTCTGCCACAGGGCGGATAAATTTGGACACTCAAACAAGATGTGGACTACTGGCTAATGTGAACCACAGCGCCACTGAATTGGGTCCTCGAAACGTAGAAGGTGAACATGAGTCAGCCAAGTATGGCCGATACAGAGCTGGCTAAGTACAATGGAGTTCTCACGAGAGGCTCACATGGAGGACCTCCACACATTCATCGTCTCCTTTATCACACGAAATTTACTTGGCGAAGTCAGGGAACGCCCATCTGTATTAAAGGGCTCAAGAACTTTGCAGCGTAATACCGATCGAAGGTCAGATTCCCACATGCCGATTTCTACACCCAGTTACGAGTAACCTCTGGCTACCTTGTCGACAGGTTTATTTCCTGGGACTCCTACGTGTTGTTGGGCCCATACGAAGAACACTGACCATCCACCTTGTTCGAGGATGTAAACGGACTCCTGGAGGACCAATACTAAGGGATGGCGAGAACAGCACTGGTCGAGAGCTTGTAAGATGCTCAAGGAGTCACTGCGAATGAGGGAGGGCTCCCCAGCGCAGGAGCAGATATTCTCAGGAGCGCGAGAGATGGCTACCAGCTCTGCAGTGAAAACACTGCAGCCATTTGCCATGGAGCGCAAGCCAGTACGTCCTACATGAACATAAGCGAACTCAGCGTTACCATCAGCCATCTAGGCATCCCTGTAAATCCTGGGACATGTCGAGAATACGCTGGCGGAAGGCCCCAGGATGAACTGAGTCTTTTGGGACTTGTGATAGTTCCAGCAGAAGCTGTGGTCGAGGTGTACACCATGGCGGTATACGTGAATGAACCTGGAAGAGAGGTGGTAGAGGGAAAGACTCGAGTTCCGTGAGAAGGGACCAAGCACAGACTGCAATTGTAATCCCCAATCTGGGCCGACGTTGCAGGAGATGGAGCGCCATGTTAGTGAAAAAGAGACGGTTATTAAGATGTTTAGGTGAGCTGTGAATGTGCATGGTATAATTGGCAAGATGATGATGTCACCTGATTCTCAATGGAGGAACCCTATCTTCTATGACCAGGCTGCTCACAGGGCTCGTTTGGAAAGCTCCCATCCCAAGTTAAACTCCATAGTTGTGATTCTGCAATGTTGAGGGCAATGCTGAACCATATGCCAGGCTCCCATAGCCAATAAAATTTTTGAAAACATTTTCAGCGATCTATTAAAATTACAACAGTCTTGATCGCAAGTTATTATTTTTATTGGAGTGACAGGTTTCGATTCAATTTAAGAACCACCTTGAGACTCCAGAACGGTGTGTGGACTCCATGGAGCAACTGCTCATTCCAGCGTCGAGGGTCGGCGCAACTTGCTCCACGGAGTCCACCCACTGTTCTGAAGATGGTTCTTAAATAGAATCTAAACCGGTCACTCCAGTAAAAATAATGTTGCGATCAAGTCTGTATTAATCTTTAAATCCCATAGTCAAGGTGGGGTTATAAAAGGGCTTTGTACGGCTACAACGGTGTAGGGTGATCTGCACCCCAATCGGTGTGACTCAGGCAACAAAGGAAGCTAAGATGTTCCCAGCACTTTCGCTAAAGCTGACGATGATGGGAAGTCAAGTTAAGCAGGCGTAGAAAACCAAACCTCGATAAGAGTCGACTGCATTAAGGAGATGGTCATCAAGACTAAATTGTGGGTGCCAGTGAACTGTATTATGGCTCCCGAAGTGCATGACCCAAGCCTTGGCGGCTGAAAAATGGAAGCCATGGCTGAAGGCCCATGACTGTGTCTTTCATATGTCTCCCTGCAGTCGACTTTCAGCTACACCAACAGTAGATGAACAAATGGAAATGCAAAAGTTGTCAGTGTATGAGGAGGTTGATACGGCAACCCAAAGCTGCTGTGAGACCGGTGAGGGCCAGGGCCACTGAAAAGATAGGAACGCTCAATACATAGCTTTGAAGGACCCCATGCTCCTGGATGTGGGGGAACCGTGTGATGCACCGACTCAACCTCCGAAGGTGTCCAGCGACAAAAAGATCTGTATAAAAATTGGGACTGTTCTGGAGACCGCATGCAGGTAATGCAGCTAGATGTGGTGTCGCGAAGTGTTGGCTAGGCTTTCATCACGTCAAAAAAGCCGTCTGGAGGGCACCTCCATGTACGCCAAGTTGTCAGTGGTGGAGCGACCATGGGGAAACCACCATAGGATGGATCCAGAAAGACTCAAGGAGCCTACACAACTGCTCGCTCACCACATGTTCATGTAGATACTTTCTCGACATTGAGACGGGAATTCGCCTTCGATTCCAATGCGGTTGAATCTGGTAATCCGCTAATAGACCTTTAACAATTTGGTAATGGATGTGGTCTGCCCCAGGGGCTGTGTTGGAACAACGTGCACGGGCACTCAGAAATTCCCACTCAGTGAATGGAGCAGTATATGGGCCAGCGTGGCGTGTAGGGTACGAAAGGCGGGGTGTTAATTCTCAGATGTAGAGGTTAAAGCATAATGCTTAGAAAATGCTCAGCAGTTGCGCATATGTCGGTATATAGAGCTCCATGTGTTGAAATCCCAGGTACACCAGCAGTGGTCTGATACCCCTAAAAGCCTCTGAGCTTAGTCCAAACTTGGGGAGGAAAGGCTCGTATTCCAATGATGGAGACGTATCGTTCAGAACATTCTTAGTCCGTCGTTATATTAGTTGACAGATCTGGACTTGGAACCAGTTGAAGGCTCTGTCTTCTACCTGAGGAAACCTGAGCAACAAGAGATTGTCGATTCAGCTGCAGAAACAATGGTCTTAGTAGCATTGTCGATCACCCATCGATGTTACCAAGAAATGGAGAGGCAGCGGTGGTAGAAGAAGTGGAAACATTCCAGCCGGCCTTGGTAAGAGCCCGTCTGGGCAAGCATCCTGGTCAGCGATGTGGGTAGAGGACAGGAAGGACAGAAAGAGGTCAGTACCCACAAGTCGTTGTGAGGCCTCTAGTGCATAGATGGTAGAAGGCGAAGACTGCAAACTGAGAAATCAATGTCAGAGCATGTGCCATGTACCACACTGAAATGAATGATGCCAGTTGTATTTAGGAGGCAAAGGTCGGGTTGAGTTAGTAGATTCTCGACATGTTTGTCATGGCTGGTTATGTTAGGTCCACCCCAAAAAGAGTTATGATTGTTGAAATCACCAAAATCACCACAGCTTCTAATGTTGTATGAAAGGGCGCAGGTTCACCATAGACAGAGACAAGGGCATATGTACATATAGTCCTCGCTTGACATTCTGTTACAGGCAATACAATTTTTGTAATACCTCCGATTGCCACGAAGGGTGGAGGTGCGCATTGCTGGAAAGTTTTCTGAAGGGCAACATGGCAAGCAGGTGCAATGCTTAAGAGTTGTCGTAGCTCAACTGGAGGGTGACGCTTACTGTAGTCTGGGAAGGCATGAAACGACCAAGGAGGCATTTCGCACCTCAGCGTCGTTTGTGGCTACCAGTTCAGTGTTTTATTTTATTTAGTTCAGTGTTTGTATGCAGTACCATTGCTTCTAATTCATCAGCGAGATTGAGGTCCTTGGGAGACGCTAGGCTCTCCACCTCGTCGTCATATGAGGAACCTACAAAGACTGGTGTTGTTTGGGCCACTGAAGATTCTTTTTTTAACACTTATTCTTCATGTTTCTTCCCTCTCTCGGCTGTTTAAGGGCCTGCGGGAAGAGCATTTATGAAGTAGCTTTGGGTGTAAAGCTCTTCGACCAGCAGGTTGTGGCTCCTTAGCTACTGTCTGGTGTCCACTTTATCAGGGATGGAGTTCTTGGAAGGTAGGTGGGGGTGGGTGGTGGGGACCGATGTGGCAGGCATTTTGGGGGGATGGAGTGGGCATTCCTGCCAAAGTGGGTGCTTTAGGAGCAATGGAATAAGGTGTGCCCCCAACCACCAAAGGGGATGGATGTAGTTTGGGGGGGGGGGGGGCGGCTTGGCTTGAAAGCCTACTGTAGGATCCATACACAAAGGAACTATCATAACCATCCAGGGCGACGTCTTTGTAGCTGCAGTATAAGACGATATCAATCGAATGGGGTTCAATCAGTGATATTTTTTTTGCCTCTTGGTAAGTCGATGTGTCTGGGGTATTCCATAACTTTCCTCTTTTGAAGAATGGTGCAGTCCAGCGACCAAAATGAATGGCTCTCTCCACAGCTGACCCAGGTGGGAGGAGGGGCACTTGGAGTATTTAGATGCAAGGGACGTCCGCAATCTCTACATGTCGCAGTGGAATTGCACCGAGAAGAAAAGTGTCCAAATTTACAGCACGTAAAGCATCGCATAAGGGGAGGGATGTATGCTTTGACATCACGTCGGTGTACCATCGCATTGACGTTTTCAGGTAACGAATCACGCTCAATATCCAAGATGAAGGCACTGGTAGCAACCCTACCACCTTTTGTACGAAAATGAGTCACCCTTTCGCATGAATCAGTTGCACAACGATTCGGATTCACGGTATCCAGTTTTATGGCACTATACGAATAGCTTGTTGATTCGAAAGAAAGGTACGGCGGCTGATGACGGCAAATGAATTGCCGAAACTTGAAACACCAATCTTTAAACATGGAAACAGAAAAGATTGTAACAACTACAGAGGTATCTCTTTAATCAGCGTTGTGGGTAAAATCTTCTCAGGTATTGTTGAAAGGAAAGTGCAGTATTAGTTGAAGACCATGTAAAGTGTCAGGCAAATCCAACATCTTCCATAAAAACCCTGACATAATAAGCAAATCCAGTGGTATGTCATATAGCTCCGAATAAATCGTGACATTAAATTAACCAAAGTAATACGAGTAATGAGTGGGCAAATGGAATACCACAGACTAACACAAGAATGCCTAAATGCATGTCGTACCTTCCCACCGTGAGGCAGAAGCAGTTCCGAGGGGAGAAATGAGGATAGAAGCCGAGAGGAGAACCATGTTAAGCTAGAAGGTCCTACGATAAGGGACGGACTGGACACCCACGTCGCCAGCCTTCCTCTAAGTCTACCACCCGTACGTTTTAGCGTGAGACTTTTTTGCGTCCCTGTTACGTCAAGGACCACCCCCCAGCCCATGTTAAAAGCTAGAGCCCTCCAGAAAAACAGTATAGATCTTATGATAACACAAAAAGGGCCACTACCACCCACAAGTTTTAGCATGAGACTTTTTTGCGTCTCAGGTACGTCAAGGACCACCCCCCCCCCCCCCAGCCCATGTTAAAAGATAGAGCCCTCCAGAAGAACAGTATAGATCTTACGATAACGCTAAAAGGACCACACCAGCTGCAGGTTTTAGCGTGAGACGTTTTAGCATCTCTGTTACGTTGCAAACTTTAAAAACATTGCCCCACCACGAAAAGTATAACGTTTCTCATTGGATAGACAGAATTTTTGTAGGCGGAGCTTAAGGTTAACATTGAGACCCTGATTGGTCAGAAGAAAACACAGCCAGATAGTTTTTTTTAACCAATTTCGGTAAGTTGTAGTAAGGAGAAGTTAGTTGAGAGTTAGTTCCGAGACAGCGAGCTGGATGGCTGGTGCGCCGGCCGCTGTCGCCCTGACGCTGCCTAAACACCGACAAAGCAATGAACGCACGCCATGCCGCATTTTTGAGCGTATAAGGCTTCACTCAGAACTGCAGAAGACTCATCTGTTACACCCCTTTTTTGCGTAATACTAGTGTCGATCGTTAATTAAAACTCATTGTGTTCACATTTGCCACTTGAAGAACAGATCTGAAACGCGATGATTTTTCTTTTATATAGTTATTGAGAAGCCACTGTAATTTACGACAAGTTAGATAAGTAATTAAAGATAATTGAGGGTCACTGTAGACCATTTTGATAGTTTTCTCTCACTGAACTCTTCTGAATTCTACATGTCATGTGTGGTCTGGCGTCTCCTTACCAGCAACAGGTCCCAGGTTCAGACTAGTTAATTCCCTAAAAAAACACGCTCAGAGCGTCGTTGCGCGAAAGTGGTAGGGAGACATGATATAGAACAAACAGACACCACCATGAATGTTTAGAAAATGGCGACCCTGCCAGGATGGTAAAATACCATGATTGAAGGTCGTCCAAATGCCTAACTAGGTCAGAAAAATACCTGCTAAAAATTTTTCGTAGTATAATTTTTTTATTGAAGTTATACATAGTGAAACAGTAGCTGCAGCGATAGATAGTAAATGTATAAAATAGAAATGAGTCTAGCAGAAACAATAGCATAATTAAGTTATGAATTTTGAAAATTTTTGGAATTAAGTTTTCTCTCCAATGCAAGCGCACAGATGGCGGATACATCGTTGACAAGTTGGTTCTGACCCAACAAGTAAGTGAATGGATTGTCAGTCTCGGTAGTGTCAAGTCGTGTGAACAAAAAATTTATGAAATTCGTGAGATCGTATGAGCGCCCTGTGAACAAAAAATTTATGAAACGCGTGAGATCGTATGAGCGCATGTTGACGCTAAGTAGGGCGCGTGAATTGCTTTTAAAACAGAAAATAAGGGATTCGGAAAAATTAGCAATGGCAGATCGAGACCTTGACCGAATTGAGGTAGAGATACAGCATGAAAATGGACAGAGAATAGAGGACAGTACAATAGACGATGCAGTATCGCGAGAAATAGGACATATTACGCACCATAACGAGGATAATGTACGCCAAGGCACAGAAAACATAGGTCAGCATACGACAGAGGAGCAGGAAAGTAGAGAGACAGTCGATGAGGATTCTAACTTGCGTCTTGAATACGTAGAACCCATAGTACAAGTAATCAGAGCTTCCTCACAACAGAGTACAAGGAATGCGGGCAGAAACGTGTCACAGCAGAGGTCAATGCAATCGGTTGCAAACCAACACTTGGGCGAAAACACAGAGCGTAGGACGTCGGGACAAAACGCAATAGGATCCACAAATCTGGCAGAATTGTTAAAAAAATTTACGGAAATCATTACAAGGCAAAATAAAGACATAGCCAACCAAATACAAATTCAGAATGCAGAAACCACGAGACAAATGTGTGAGATTAAAGAACAAAACAAAAATTCAGTTGCACCTAAGTCATATTGAAGACGAGACAAAAGATTCTCGAGAAGTGATAGGAAACTTAATAACAGGTCACAATCAATTGAGAACAGACATTGAGAAGGTACAAGTGGACGTACAAACATTGCGTAATGACATTCAGGACGAGATCAAAACATTACGTAACGACACCCAGGCAGAAGTCAAGAAACTAAAGAAACAGACAAACGTAATTACTAGACAGGCAGCTGGTACAGCGCGTGAAATTGTTGAAAACAGTGTGTTACACAAACGTATCACAAAAGCAGCGCTGAAAAGATATGGTAACCGCATAGTCAAAATAGAAGCGCAAACGAAGCGACAATTTCAGAAATTGCGGAAAGAGTTGTTGCAAACCATTGAAGAGCGTAGTGAACAGGATCGAACAAGCACAGAGTCTACAATCACATCCGTATATGTAACAGCACCGGAAAAACAAGCAATTAACGAAGATATTACGCATTTGCGATTCCAATCACAGGCGGAAAGTAACATACGTGACAATGGAAAGCCAGGTCGCGAAGAGTACAGTGCAATGCAATCAGCTACACGTTCACAACCGATGGAAGAAAATTATTGCGTACCACTCCAACGAAACTACGCAATGGTAGGCGAAAGTTACAGCGGACAATATCCAATGGATCTACCACAACAGGAAAGAACGACGAGAGAAATGATCAGAAACAAAAGTGGCGAAGAATCGCGAATTTCATATAGAACTATGACGAAGTACGAAAACCATCATTTCCTCACAGTCAGAAATTTCAACACTTTCGAGAAGGAAACTCATTACATCCACGAACTTTTATTGATCAATTCCGAGTAGGATTACCAGAACACTGGACGCTAGCACACAAATTAAACTTTATATATGCACACATGTCAGGTACAGTCGCAGAAACCATGCAGAATGTTGCAGCGACATGCCGATCGTACGAAGATTTCAGAGAAAAGTTTCTCTCACGATATTGGTCCAGCGAAGCACAGAACAGAGTGAAGTACGAATTATTACAGAACCCATATTTTGAAAATTCAGGAGAGAAGAGTCCCGTGAAATTTTTCGAATTAATGGCAAAGAAAAATCAATGCTTAGATGTACCATACAGTGACGGAGAGTTGATTAAATTATGCGCGATGAAGCTACCATTGAAATACCAGCAATCACTAGTAGGTCGCGGAGGCAATGACGTCGAAGCATTTAAAGGTATTCTAAGGGAACTAGAGTTCATATTTTCGGAAGATGACGCAAGAAAAAGACGAAGCGCACGTGAAAACGAAAGCAAAAAGCGGTGGAATCCACAAGACACAGTACGAAGAAACAATAACTACGAACCACGTGATAACTTCGCACCAAGAAACGACAATAGAACAAAGAACCGGTTATGGATTCAGAAGAGAATATGGCAATAACTATAATTCACCCAGGAACGGCAACAACTATTACAGAGGGAATAACGACAACCGAAACGGGTACTGGAGAACCAATAGACCGACAAATTATCAACCAAGAAACCACTATCAACAAGCTGAACAAGAAAAGCGAATACAGATAGAAGACGTGGAGGTAAGACCACTAAACCCCAATAAAAGTTCGATTTGACAGCTAAGCACCCATGCCAAAGAGAATGACGCACAGACCCAGGACAATTGCAGCACCTAGAACAGAGAAGTAGAAATCTTATCACGAGAAGAGAAGAAGGAAGAAACAAATCCGCAGGGACCAGATGAAAACGAAGACAAGAAAATAACAATATCGTGTTGGGACGAAATTAATTGGGAGAATACTGATGAGGAAGATAAATTACCAGAAGCATGCACAACGAATGTAGGAGGAAAGGACGAAGTAATGAGTATTGCAGAGCTATTTGAGATGGAAACCAGGGTAAGTGAATTCAATGAGGATAATCCGCAGTCGACAGAAGTTGAAAATAAGTTACAAGTGGGCACACAACCCAACATATATAATGAAGGAAGTTATGAAGCGATAATTAGAGCATTTAGATGCGGTTATGTGGAAGTAGCAACGAAGAAGGAGAAGATAGACGAGGATGAGGAAAAAGTAGAGGATGCAGAAGAAAGTGTCAATGAAGGAAGAAATGGAGAAGATAAAATAAAAGAGAGAGAAGTAGCAGTCGAAGCTTATCATACAGAAAGTTCGAATTCACAAGAGAAATTCCAAAAAGGCTCATATATGATTCAGTGGAGGATTCGTTGTTGCAAGAAGAAGAAGAAGAACAGAACCAACCCTTTCAAATTCAACCAATTGTGAAGGCCATGGTAAAGAATATCCCAGTCAATATTGTAATTGATACTGGAAGTGAACTGACTGCGATCTCAGAAAAATTATTCATGCAGTATAATGCCAATGACGAATTGCCAGTTCTGAAAACACGTAAGATTAAAGTAAGAGGTCCTATTAGAAACAATGCTGTGGAAGTTACGAGACAAACAAGGTTAACTCTTTCGTGCCAAGGTCAAAAGATCGAAGCCAACTTTGTGATTTTACCTAAACTAACTTAGATTTGATTATAAGTGCAGATTTTTTAAAATGAGAGACGAGCGAAAATAGATATGGGGAAAGGTAGCGTAACATTTGGGAATGTCACACTTCTCTTTGAGCAAAAGCTAAAATTAGAAGAGATACCAGTTATAAACAAACAATTAAGAATGACGCAAGATGATGAAGAATTAGAATGGTATGCACAAAAGAAGGAATCGCTTCAGCTCATGTTAGAAGTCCATAAAGAAATCGACGAAAAATTGCAAGAAGTTCAAGGTATTTCGGAAAACAGTAAAAGGGAATTAGAGGGTAATTTACGAGATAAAGCAGAGGTATTTTTATCTAAGACTGGCAGTATTAAACACTTTCAGTACATGTTTGAAGAATAATTTTATTACTGGTAAATAATCAGCACAATATTGCAAGATTATGTTGCAGATAAGATCGTCAGGAGAAAGAAGAATGAAGAGAGAGGAAGGTGGAAAAAAGAAAGTAGTTTCAATAATAACACCAATAGTACGATAGATTAAGGTGAAGGGATAAAGCGTAGATAGTCTAACAGTATGAAATACTAAAATGCTATACACCATGACACTACACAAAAAGAAAATAAAAAACGAATTTGAGGTTTCTTGATTAGACATTAAGACTCCAAATATCTTAGAATTGTAACATGGAAAGGGCGCCGAAATTTGTAAAGCTTTTTAAGAAGGCGTAAAACAAGTAGGTACTAGATATATGTTAGATGATAATAAGTAAAACTTTTTGTAAGAACCATTGTAAAAACTCCAGCAAGGAAGAGATGCAACGACCCACAAGTTGCAACGCGAGATGTATCAAGAAAGAAGAGGATGTAATTAGCAATACACGATTCCTACAAAGCAGGAGCGTCGAGAGAAGGGAAAGGACACCGAAACCAACAGAAGGCCCTTGTAGCGAAAGTGGGCAATAAATTTGCCCACTACGTGGAACCCTGCTGGGATGGACAGTGACAGAGACCTGCAGAGATGCGCTGAACTTCAGAAGGGGCTGGTTGCTCGGACAGACAAGCGGACACCGGATTTTCACCGCTCGTAAACCCCGGGGCGCCCCTGACACAGCGGAGCGAGCAAAAAACGGCCCGACGAGATGACCGCTTGGGCAAGCCATCACTGGCAGAAAATATGCGTAAAAGTCACATTACTGCTATTAAACAGCACGCTGATGTACGAAACTGAAGAAAAGTTCCACAAAGTAAAAATGACACGCCCAAACAATTTATCAAACTGTTACTAGGAGGAGAACTTCAAAGCAACTAGTTATCAATAAATATTTCCATATCCTGCCCGGAGAAGAACCAAGAAGCAAGTAAGAAGCAGAGAAAAAGCAGGAAGAACAGAAGTTGAAGATTCGCAAGATTGAGACCAAGAAAGAAGATGGGTGAAGAATAGACGACATACCTTCCCAAATCCCTAGCCTATTGCAAACTAGTCGTCTGCGAAGTATTACAACGACAAACGACCGCTTTCAGCGACACATAACGATGACGTTCACGGATACAAAGCCAGTAAACCACCAGATTCTGGACTCACAGCTCCAATCCATTATGGGACCTCCACAACAGCAACACACACTTGCAAAACCAACAAGGAACGACGAAAAAACCTGTACATCAAATGCTTGCCCACATCCATCTCGCTCAAATCCATCACCTTCGTGCAAAAACATTCGCCAACCTCATGCTTAAACATTCATAGGATTGTGTGAATGTGTGAAATCAAATTATATGATGTAGGAATTGTGCAAAAGAAACGTGTGAAAAGCTAAATAAGTTAAGCACACCACACAGCTAATAAACTACAAAACAACAGTAATTGACTATGGACTTAAGTAAAAAATGGACTATCAATAAAAATAAGTCAGTAGTTCTGAAATGGACAGTATATAAAGAACACAATGTAAGCCAATATAAATGCTAAAACTATATACCACTTATTTGCTCCTCATAAAAATAAAAGAATAACTATATTTTACTTTTTTCTCTTTATAAAAACAAAGAATAAAAAATTATCTTGTTGGATGTTTTTCCTTTTTTTAATATTTGTACCATTTATTAGGATAATATTTCAATACTTCTGTATATTTATTTCTTTGTCAAAGCAATTATAGGAAATAATTCTTATTTGTTAGTGTAACAATGTTGAAATGAGTGTCTTGAAACAAAAACATTTTACTTGTACATGATATTTAGAAAATGTGTTAGGAATAGATTTTACTTAATTACTACATTTATAAAAACAATATTTCTAAGAAAATCGATGTGAAAGACTCCTCACTTTCGATAGCAAACTTCTTAAAAAACAAACTACACACTTAAATAAAGAAAGAAAATAATTAAAAATTAATAATAGTATAAAAATATTCGTCTCTTGTCATTTTAATTACAATGTGGAAGAATATAAAAATATAAATTAGTAATACAAACTAGCATAGAACAGAATAATGTGGCTGAACAGTGGGCAACAAAATTTAGATAAATTAGAAAATTTTTGAATAATGTGGCTGAACAGTGCGCAACAAAATTTGAATAATTAGAACATTTTTGCCTGACTTAGACAACGATTCAATCATTGCCTAAATTCAGTGCAAAAATTAAGGTCGAAGGGTAGTGATACGTAAGGTGTCAGGCAAATCCCACACCTTCCATGAAAACCCTGACATGATAAGCAAATCCAGTGGTATGTCATATAGCTCCGAATAAATCGTGACATTAAATTAACCAAAGTAATACGAGTAACAAGTGAGCAAATGGAATACCACAGACTAACACAAGAATGCCTAAATGCATGTCGTACCTTCCCACCGTGAGGCAGACTCAGTTCTGAGGGGAGAAACGAGGACAGAAACCGAGAGCAGAACTGTGTTAAGCTAGAAGGTCCTACGATAAGGGACGGACTGGACACCCACATCGCCAGCCTTCCTCTAAGTCTACCAACCGTACGTTTTAGCGTGAGACTTTTTTGCATCCCTGTTAAGTCAAGGAACACCCCCCCCCCCCCCAGCCCATGTTAAAAGCTAGAGCCCTCCAGAAAAACAGTACAGATCTTACGATAACACAAAAAGGGCCACTACCACCCACAAGTTTTAGCGTGAGACTTTTTCACGTTTCAGGTACATCAAAGACCACCCCCCAGCCCATGTTAAAAGATAGAGCCCTCCAGAAGAACAGTATAGATCTTACGATATCGCTAAAAGGACCACACCAGCTGCAGGTTTTAGCGTGAGACTTTTTAGCGTCTCTGTTACGTTGCAAACTTTAAAAACATTGCCCCACCACGAAAAGTATAACGTTTCTCATTGGATAGACAGAATTTTTGTAGGCGGAGCTTAAGGTTAACATTGAGACCCTGATTGGTCAGAAGAAAACACAGCCAGATTTTTTTTTTAACCAACATCGGTAACTTGTAGTAAGGAGAAGTCAGTTGAGAGTTAGTTCCGAGACGGCGAGCTGGATGGCTGGTGCGCCGGCCGCTGTCGCCCTGACGCTGCCTAAACACCGACAAAGCAATGAACGCACGCCATGCCGCATTTTTGAGCGCATGAGGCTTCACTCAGAACTGCAGAAGACTCATCTGTTACACCCCTTTTTTGCGTAATACTAGTGTCGATCGTTAATTAAAACTCATTGTGTTCACATTTGCCACTTGAAGAACAGATCTGAAACGCGATGATTTTTCTTTTATATAGTTATTGAGAAGCCACATCAGCCACTGTAATTTACGACAAGTTAGATAAGTAATTAAAGATAATTGAGGGTCACTGTAGATCATTTTGATAGTTTTCTCTTTTGTGAAACTTAAATTAAACCTAGATTATATATGTAATATGGCATAGGTCATCCCTCGATCGATTGTAGAACTTGGAAACCCATTCAGGGAATATTCGTTCACATTTTTGTTGAACGCAGTTGGTTTTTACCATCCTGTATTAAAACATCTCCTTTTATCAATAGTGCTATTTATAAACAATGTTTTGTGAGTAGAATAAAATTTCCAATGGTAAACGTAACTGCTTTTTCGACGTTATTTTACCAGCTAACTAAAAATAGGAAAGCCTCGAACCCCTTCCACTAAATTTAGTTAGTATTAAGATTCTTTTACTGGGAGTGCAGTGGAGCTGACGCTGAGATCATTAAGTATTTGGTTATATCATCGCTAGTCTCACTGAACTCTTCTGAATTCTACATGTCATGCGTGGTCTGGCGTCTCCTTACCAGCAACAGGTCCCAGGTTCAAACTAGTTAATTCCCTAAAAAACACGCTCAGAGCGTCGTTGCGCGAAAGTGGTAGGGAGACAAGATATAGAACAAACAGACACCACCATGAATGTTTAGAACCAATTGGATGAAAATCAGTGTGGGTTTAGGCCTCTTAGAGGTTGCCAGGACCAGATCTTTAGCTTACGGCAAATAATGGAGAAGTGTTATGAGTGGAACAGGGAATTGTATTTATGCTTTATAGATCTAGAAAAGGCACATGACCGGGTTCCAAGGAGGAAGTTATTGTCTGTTCTACGAGATTACGGAATAGGAGGCAAACTTTTGCAAGCAATTAAATGTTTTTACATGGATAGTCAGGGAGCAGTTAGAGTTGACGGTAAATTGAGTTCATGGTTCAGAGTAGTTTCAGGGGTAAGACAAGGCTGCAACCTGTCTCTACTGTTGTTCATATTATTTATGGGGTATATGTTGAAAACAATAGACTGGCTTTGTGAGATTAAGCAGTCTTGCATATGCTGATGACTTAGTTGTGATGGCAGATTCTATTGAAAGTTTGCAAAGTAATATTTCAGAGCTACAGCAGAAATGTAAGGACTATGGTACGAAAAAGAGCATCTCAAAAACGAAAGTAATGTCAGTGGGAAAGAAATATAAACGGATTGAGTGCCAAATAGGAGGAACAAAGTTAGAACAGGTGGACGGTTTCAAGTACTTAGGCTGCATATTCTCACAGGAAGCAAGGTGTAGCAAAGCCAATGCAGTGAGTGCTCAGCTACAATCCACTCTCTTCTGCAAGAAGGAAGTCAGTACCAAGACTAAGTTATCTGTGCATCGTTCAATCTCTCGACCAACTTTGTTGTATGGGAGCGAAAGCTGGGTGGATTCAGGTTACCTTATCAACAAGGTTGAGGTTACGGATATGAAAGTAGGTAGGATGATTGCAGGTACTAGTAGATGGGAACAATGGCAGGAGGGTGTCCACAATGAGAAAATCAAAGAAAAACTGGGAATGAACTCTATAGATGTAGCAGTCAGGGCGAACAGGTTTAGATGGTGGGGTCATGCTACAAGCATGGGAGAAGCAAGGTTACCCAAGAGACTCATGGGTTCAGCAGTAGAGGGTAGGAGGAGTCGGGGCAGACCAAGGAGAAGGTACCTGGATTCGGTTAAGAATTATTTTGAAGTAATAGGTTTAACATCAGAAGATGCACCAATGTTAGCACTGAATAGACGAACGTGGAGGAATTTTATAAGGGAGCTATGCTCCAGACTGAACGCTGAAAGGCATAATGAGTCTTAAATGATGATGATGATGGTAACATTCGAAACAAAATAAAATAACCTAAGGTATACGGCTGTTGGTAAATTTTATAGACTTGATAATTTGCTGTAGAAATTAACCACAATCAATCATGAGTGTTCCAAAAAGGTCTCACAATGTCTACGCGCACACGTTGCCATGGTGATTGCGACTTAGGGCAAGCAGAGAATTTTTGGGGTGGAACGGACTGAATCTCTGCACAGGCGTAACAGTGAAACGTCATCTGTTCTATTTGGGTGTGCATACCCTGTCAAATGCAGCGTCGACGCGCTGTTTTGTGTGAACAATCCCCCAGTGTCCTTGGTGAAGTAACTTCAACACTTCTTTTTGCAAAGCTTTGGGATCAACACATGTGCCTGTCCACTGTCACTTTGAACAGGAATTACACCTTTCTGTATAGCGAAGCTATGCCGGCGTGCGAAGTATCGGTGCACTACAGAGTTCTTTACGCTATGCAAAGAGTGAGGCAAATATGTGCGAATGTTTTTCAGCCAGATAAATCAAATGAACCTAGGCCAAATATGTTCTGACAATCGCGTGATTATAGCACAGTGAAAGTTACCATTCGCGTTTGTACATGGCAGGCAAAGTACATTTTCTGAGAATGGGAATGTCTGGCCCATTATAAGCCGTCAGGTGTATGCTAGTTTTAGACAGGCATGGGGAGCCTAACAATTCATGTGTTACGATTCAGCAATGTAACAGAGGCACCTGTGTCCAACTATAATTTCACACGTTTTCCACTAATATGCAAATGAGCAGAATGCTTGTTCGACTGGCGTTGCAATGATGAAACCGTTTTCTTGCTAGTTTTGCTAATGCCTTCTGCATGCTTGGAATACACTGAATGGATTACATGGGCCTTGTGACTAATTTTATGTGAGTAGGCAGAATTTTGATGTTTGTTCCATTGTAAGCCTTTCTTGCCACTGAGTTTCTCGGGACAGGCAGTTTTGGCGTTTGTACCATGAATAGCACCAAGGGGAAGACTTAATTCTGTTCGCCTGGGTAGAGAGCTGTTTACATGATGTGGAGAACTGTCTACACAGTGTGGCGCTAGCAAGATGCCACTGCCTGATGGGCCGGTTGCGAGTAAGATACGACTCAACCCGACAAATTGGTGGCTGCTCAAATTTATTGGCTCACATCGCACCTGAATTGTATTGGTCTAGTATTTGCACTACGTGTTGAAATAATGGCTCAGACTGTTTCAAAATCTGTTCTCTAAGTTCGACGTCAGCTACATTGTACACGATTACATCATGCAACATAACATCTGAATATAAAGCACCACTTGAACATCTGAATTTGTATATCCTAATCATACCCTGCAAATCTGTTACCCAGTCACTGTAAGTTTGTTCTGACCATTCCTTGCAATTAAAGAATTGGTACGTAGCTGCTACCACATTCACTTGTTTGTCATAATAGTGTGTCAGCGAATCGACAATCTGATAGTAGGAAAGTTCACTCAGAGTTACGTTAGGGGCCGGCCGGGGTGGTCTAGCGGTTCTAGGTGCTCAGTCCGGAACCGCGCGACTGCTACGGTCGCAGGTTCGAATCCTGCCTCGGGCATGGATGTGTGTGATGTCCTTAGGTTAGTTAGGTTTAAGTAGTTCTAAGTTCTAGGGACTGATGACCACAGATGTTAAGTCCCATAGTGCTCAGAGCCAAGTCGCGTTAGGGAATAATTTATGTATGAGTAAAAAACCGCACAGCCTACAGTGGGCAAGATATAGTGGAATTTCACAGTACCTGGTACGTTGTGAGCAATTACTTGGCATTCAAACTGTTGCAACCACTTAAGCCACTCCTCTTCTTTCTCATTAAATTGGCTATAAGGCAGTATAGCACTGGAGCTACAGCAGGCATAGTTTGGTGTTCTACTGGGCGCAAAGCGTAGGCCAGTACTTGGTGCACTGTGTTTAGCAGGGTTGATATTTGTTGGCTTTGAAACTGAAACATCTGGATTATCTGCATTCCATCTAACGCTTGCAGCTGAGGTGCCTGGGCATTGGGTGGGATAGGTGGGTTGTTCATTGTGAGAGAAACAAATGCAATTAACAGACAAGGTAAGCAAGAAAATAAGTGCAAAAGCAAAGAAAATGTCCGCAAAGCCCACATAAAAACGCTGAGTAGCAAAACCATTAAGAAAAACACAATTAAAGCACGTAAATATATCCCTCCAAATCAAAGATAATGCAGGAATAAGGTACCAGCAACACACAAAAACCTTCAGAAAGAAAATAGAGAATCTGTGGAGGCTGTCGTCTGTTGGTTCGTACTATAGGTCGTCGCCAATGTTGTAGCCAGCCTACTCATGAAACATGGGGTGCCTAGAAAAACTGCTTTCTAGGATCGCTAGACAACAATTCAAGTAAATCGTATTAATGAAGTTTATTACGAAAGGAAATAATTACAGTACTTAGCTTGGTGAACTACAGATGTCTCACAGGCAAAGGGCGACAGGCAAAATGAGAATTCTCTTCAGTATAGACAATGATACATTGTAGAAGCGAAACGACTAGTCTTGATGCTACTCTTGAACTCGCTGCTGTGGAACTCGGTGAACTGCTAGTTGTCATAGAGAAGGGTCGGTCTGCATGAAGTCTTCTTCACAGCCCTCTCTGCTCTAACGTTCCCGATTGGCGTGCCGGCGCTTAACGGTAGGCCTGAACACACAGACTATTGGTAACTGTGGTGTCAGCACTCGAACCATCAACTGCAGTCGTGTAGAATTTTGAAAGTTGGAGGTCAAACCCAAAAAGGGCGAGCGAGACGGAAACGTTGACGGGAACAGTCGGCATTCCCGCCTCTTGAGCTGCAGTCTTGCTGCGGGTCAGTGATTCAGTGGGGGAGGGGGGGGGGGAGAGGGGGGGGGGAGATAACCAACCTAAGGACATCACACACATCCATGCCCGAGGTAAGATTCGAACCAGCTACCGTAGCGGTTGCGCGGTTCCAGACTGAAGTGCCTAGGACCGCTCGGTCACACGGGTCGGCGGGTGGAAGGGAAATGCCTACATTGTGCGCCGTGATACGACGTGAACGAGGCCCTGACACTGGAATAACCTACCACAGAGCAGGAGAGTCCCGCCCTGGTGGCTGCAATCGCAGATGCAGGGATTGTGGGGCGAAGCTCTCGGTCGCTAACCTGTGTAAACATAAGAGGCGATCACATAGCGACACTTCGAAGATCGTCCTCTGGCAGCTATGCCTGTTTTAGTCTGTTTGAGACACAAGTGTCCTCTGACAGCTACGCCGAGAGCAGAGAAAGCACGCACGTACGGCTTGGGTAGCTGCTCCTCTACGACTGCGACGTGCAGCTGGAGTCAGCCCAGACAACTACAGCTTACCACGTCCTTCATGCGACGCCCAACGTAGATAGAAAGCGTCGGTTTGTTTCACCTTACAAACAAAATTATTTTTAAGTGGAATTTTACGTGTACGGTCCCAAATGACTCTAGTGCGGCATTCGTTTTGTCGGCCGGAGTGGCCGAGAGGCTCTAGGCGCTTGTGCAACCGCAACGGTGGCAGGTTCAAATCCTGCCTGGGGAATGGAGGTGTGTGGTGTCCTTAGGTTAGTTAGGTTTAAGTAGTTCTAAGTCCTAGGGGACTGATGACGTCAGATGTTAAGTCCCATAGTGCTCAGAGCCATTAGAACAATTTTTTTGGTATTCGTTTTACCGACAGGCACAGAACACAGCAGCGACAGCACCGCGCTGGCGGGCGCTGCTACTGCGTCACGGTAAGGCTGCTCAGTAACCGCTGCTGGAGTACCGATTATTCTCTGTGTCTTATTATTCCTGTTAATATATACCGATAATACGAATAATGCACTAGACTAATCTGGCAGTGCTTTATCACATCGGCAAGTAAAATTCCGATTTAAAATTAATGTTATTTGAAACGATTAACAAAACGACGCAGTCCGTTGCCCCTGGGGTCGTACGAAAGACGTGACGAACGGAATTTGCACGGACTGACTCCAGCTACACGTGCAAAAACTAAATTTTAAATATGAGCTAGAACACCAAAGCAAATGCACCTGACGACGCCGAGGAGAGCTTTTCAAAGCATGCACAAAAGGTTAGCGCCGGTGACGCCACTTACAACGTGCTGACTTGAGGAAGGTTTTCGACCGATTTCTCATACACGAACAGGAGTTTACCGGCGTTGCATGGTGAAACTTTGTTGTGATGCTTCGTGTAAGGAGGAGAAATGAGTACCATCACGTTTCCGACTTTGATAAGGGTCGGATTGTAGCCTATCGCGATTGCGGTTTATCGTATCAAGACTTTCCTGCTCGCGTTGGACGAGATCCACTGACTGTTAGCAGAATATTGAATCGGTGGGTACAGGAGGGTAATACGGAACGCCGTGCTGGATCCCAACGGCCTCGTATCACTAGCAGTAGAGATGACAGGCATCTTATCCGCATGGCTGCAACAGATCGTGCAGCCACGTCTCGATCCCTGAGTCAACAGATGGGGACGTTTGCAAGACAACAACCATCTGCACGAACAGGTCGACGACGTTTGCAGCAGTTGGGGCTGTCATCTCGGAGACCATGGCTGCGGTTACCCTTGACGCTGCATCACATATAGGAGCGCCTGGGATGGTGTACTCAACGACGAACCTCGGTGCACGAATGGCATAACATCATTTTTTTGGATGAATTCAAGTTCTGCTAACTGCTTCATGATGGTCGCACCCGTGTTTGGCGACATAGCGGTGAACGCAACCGTGTATTCGTCATCACCATACTGGCGTATCACACGGCTTGATGGTATGGCGTGCCGTGGGTTACAAGTCTCGGTCACCTCTTGTTCGCACTGACGGCACTTTGAACAGTGGACGTTACGTTTCAGATGTGTTACGTCCTGTGGCTCTACCCTTCATTTTATCCCTGCAAAACCGTACATTTCAGCAGGATAATGCAGGACAGCATGTTGCGAGTCCTGTACGGGCCTTTCTAGATACAGAAAATGACTATTCTTGATGAGCTCTGGGTTCGTGTTGAAGCTGCATTTGCATCTGTACCTGTACACGCCATCCAAGCTCTGTTTGAATCAATGCCCAGGCTTTTCAAGGCCGTTATTGCGGCCAGAGGTGGTTGTTCTGGGTGCTGATTTCTCAGGATCTATGAACCCAAATTGCGTGAAAATGTATTGACATGTCAGTTCTAGTATAATACATTTGTCCAATGAATACCCGTTTGTCATCTGCATTTCTTCTTGGCGTAGCAATTTTAATGGCCGACAGTGTACATTAATAAAAGTGACCAACTGGAAAGATGGATTAATGACGGGAAATGAAAGAAAAAAGATCATCTGAACATGTGACTTGATATACATTATTGCCACAGTAGATGGTGCTGACGTTTGTTGCAGGCTGTGTTTGACGCAGCGTACTGTAAGCAGCAGAATGCTCCGGTATCCATGTCGAGATCAAACCGAGATGGTGTTTGTGTACGTTCAAGCAGATGGAAACGGGTGAAAAGCAGCTTGACTTTACCAAAACGAGACACCAATCACATCACACAATATTTGAAGCCCTTTGTGGACGTTTGTGTGATCATGGATCCTTTCAGTCTGACGAATGAACATGGAAGAAGGTGGCGGACTGTGAATACGCCAGATTTGGAGGACCGGGTTCTACAGGACATCAAAAGCGTGTTTACAGGGCGTGTGGCGCTATCGGAGAGATGCCGGTACGTGCGAAAGGGTGCGGGAATCCACGAAGGGACGTGTGAACGCGTGCATTGCATCCTACGGAGGCCACCATCAACATGTGACGTGGACGCGATGCAGCTCTGTACTGCGTTCTTGCACGACTTTCTGTCGTTGCACGTGTCCTGTCCGTTCCGGACACATGTTCATAGGGCTTTTTCCCCCGGTTTCCAGTCAGAAATCTCTCCCTGCATTTTGTCGGTTTTATTAGTTATATCATAATTAACAGCGTAAACACATACAGTTCAAAGTACGCTATACTTGAAGCAAGATAGTTTAGCTAACATTGACACCTGAAGAACCATGCGCTCTTTTTTGGTATAAGACATCACAATAGCGAAGATGAACGTGTCCTCATAGCTCTTTATGCACTCAAGAGTTCATGTTTTCTACTAGTAGCGTATGCTCCCAACTGTATGCGTTTACGTCAATAATTACGATTAAGTCTGCATATACAGGGTGTTCCATTGATCGTGACCGGGCCAAATATCGCACGAGATAAGCGTCAAACGAAAAAACTACAAAGAACGAAACTGGTCTAGCTTTAAGGGGGAAACGCGATGGTTGGCCCGCTAGATGGCGCTGCCATAGGTCAGACGGATATCAATTGCGTTTTTTCAAACAGGAACCCTCATTTTTTATTACGTATTCGTGTAGTACCCAAAGAAATACAAATGTTTTAAGTTAAACAACGGTTTTCGCTTTGTGATAGATGGCGCTGTAATAGTCACAAACATATGGCTCACAATTTTAGACGAACAGCTGGTAACCGGAAGATGTTTTAAATTAAAATACAGAACGTAAGTACGTTTGAACATTTTATTTCGGTTGTTCCAATGGGATACATGTACCTTTCTGAACTTATTATTTCTGAGAACGCATGCTGTTAGAGCGTGATCACCTGTAAATACCACATTAATGCAATAAATGCTCAAAATGATGTCCGCCAACCTCAATGCATTTGGCAGTACGTGTAACGACAATCCTCTCAACAGCGAGTTGTTCGCCTTCCGTAATGTTCGCACATGTATTGACAATGCGCTGACGCATGTTGTCAGGCGTTGTCGGTGGATCACAATAGCAAATATCTTTCAACTTTCCCCACAGAAAAAAATCCTGGGACGTCAGATCCTGTGAACGTGCGACCAATCCACCTGTCACGAAATATGCTATTCAATACCGCTTCATCAACATGCGAGCTATGTGGCGGACATCCATTATGTTGAAAGTACATCGCCATTCTGTCATGCAGTGAAACATCTTGTAGTAACATCGGTAGAACATCACATAGGAAATCAGCATACATTGCACCATTTAGATTGCCATCGATAAAATGGGGGCCAATTATCCTTCCACCATACATTAACCCAACAAGGCCGCTGATTTTCCACTTGTCGCAGCCATCGTGGATTTTCCGTTGCCCAATATTGTATATTATGCCGGTTTACGTTACCGCGTGCAAAAAGCTGTCATCGTCCCATAGTTCCTCTTGTGCCCACTGGCAGAACTGTACACGACGTTCAGAGTCGTCGCTATGCAATTGCTGGTACATAGAAATATCGTATGGGTGCAATCGATGTTGATGTAGCATTCTCAACCGACGTTTTTGAGATTCCCGATTCTCGTGCAGTTTGTCTGCTACTCATGTCCGGATTAGCCGCGGCTGCAGCTAAAACACCTACTTGGGCATTATCATTTGTTGCAGGTCGTGGTTGACGTTTCTCATATGGCTTAAAACTTCCTGTCTACTTAAATAACATAACTATCGGGCGAACGGTCGGGACACTTGGATGATGTCGTCCAGGATACCGAGCAGCACACATAGCACACGCCCATTGGGCATTTTGATCACAATAGCCATACATCAACACGATATCGACCTTTTCCGCAATTGGTAAACTGTTCATTTTAACACGGGTAATGTATCACCAAACAAAAACCGTCCGCACTGGCGGAATGTTACGTGATACTACGTACTTACACGTTTGTGACCGTAGCGGTCGCGCGGTTCCAGACTGAAGCGCCTAGAACCGCTCGGCCACTCCGGCCGGCCCGGTCACTGTCAATGGACCAACCTGTATATGTACTCGTGGCGTCCGATAACGATGTGGAAGGAAGAAAATTTGGAGCTGAAACCCTGACGACAGCGATGGCATTAACTCAGTTTGTAGTAACATGGGGAAGGAAATCCGCCGTGTAAATGTTGAAAGTAACGATCCTGAAATTAGATTTTAGAGAAACCGTGGACTTACTTGACAAAGATTAGACAGAAGGCGTGACTCAACAATGTATATGGTCATAGTACACTGATGGACTACTAAAATGTAAGGCCGCAGGCTTTCGTGACGTTTGTCATTGGTGATAAACTGTTCTGAGTCCTTAGGGCGCTTCATACATCTCTTCAGTGCTCAACGTTTCGAGCCCTCCACTGGGACCTTATACAGCGTTCCACATGTGTCCCTGCAAGCTGAACATCGAAAGACAGTGTCTTGTTCATTATGAAACACTGTTTTCGCCCTTTATACGTGGTAAATCCTCTTCTGCGGAAAAGAGCGGAACAAACCAGTTTGCTGTAAGTGGCTATGGGCACTATGGGACTTACATCTATGGTCATTAGTCCCCTAGAACTTAGAACTACTTAAACCTAACTAAACTAAGGACAGAACACAACACCCAGTCATCACGAGGCAGAGAAAAACCCTGACCCCGCCGGGAATCGAACCCGAGAACCCGGGCGTGGGAAGCGAGAACGCTACCGCACGACCACGAGCTGTGGACAAACCTGTTGTAAATGAACGCGACACTGTCTTTTCCACAGTATTCAGCCACCCAGTGACACCAGTGAAATCCTGATGAGTATACGAGCAGATGGATCTATATGTTGAGCATTTCATAAGTTTCAAGACGTACATGCCACTGCTTAACCACTCAGAAGACTTAACAATGCACTAAAATATACTTCACATTTAATATACAAAACCTTCACACAGTGTACCCTATATAGAGCGTTTCAGAGTGGCAACTGACCATGAAATCATCTAAATAAAGATTGTTTAAGGAACAAGTTTTTGCGATATCCGGTTCTTTATATAGAGAGTGGATTTCATGAGTTCATTACAGCAATCACACACTGGACGACACATATCACTACGGCCTGTGCCTATTCTCACAACATGGTAACCTTAAAAAGGTTGCAGCTGAACAGTTACCATAGTAGATGCCAAGGTATTTGGAACCTGGGTCACGTGTGTTCTTCCAATATTTGCACGGTTACTGGCTCATATAGTTCAAATGGCTCTGAGCACTATGGGACTTAACAGCTGAGGTCATCAGTCCCCTAGAACTTAGACCTACTTAAACCTAACTAACCTAAGGACATCACACACATCCATGCCCGACGCAGGATTCGAACCTGAGACCGTAGCGGTCGCTCAGTTCCAGACTGAGCGCCTAGAACCCCTCGGGCACCCCGGCCGGCTGTACGGTTACTGTCATGAAATGTGAGTACGTTACTGAAATGAGGTGCCAAGCTTACTTCAAATATTACGTGATACGCTAACTTTATCAAGAATTTGTTACAGGAGTCTACATAAATAAATGCCTCCGAAGACAGCCAGTGTGAAAAGCATGCGCGCTGACGTCAGTCAGATTTCACAACTCTATCAGAGCACCAACATGCTGCGAACAGTGAATTTTTCTGTGAACTGTGACTCTGTCAAGGTCTGTTAGAGTGAGTGATGTTATGGTTTTATGCTCACAGTAAAGACTGGATTGTGACTCCTACGAAATGTTCAGTTTATAGCATCATTACAATAGCGTCATTACAATAACAGCCCAACAATCTTGTGAAGATTCACCCCGACACTGTCCAATAAAGCTACCTTTACGAATTCAATGTACTACCTTCCGCTGGGAGAATCTGATGGCTGAAACGAAAAGGTAGCAGTTGATTCGGACCAATCTCCACTCCACAGGACTTCTGCGCAGTGAACGTGTCCCATGTTCGGCTTCTTATAATATTTATTCGCACGAGATAGTTTGAGTATACAGATGTACTTACGGCCTACCAATAACCAACGAATGCTACGGGATTTTCTTGTAACCACGCCAGTCACATGCACCTTGTACCGTGCTTAAGTGCCTGTAGTAAGCAAGGCTCCCTACAGTGTTCCTTGTTTATCGCTCCGCAGCCAGTTCGAGACTATATTGTGTTGGTCGTGACTTTAACACTGAAGTAAACATTGAGCTATATATTCCTCCCCGTTTGTTGTGACGTCATTGGAGGCTCGTTCCTAGGGAACGTAAAATTACGTGCTGTCGAGTACAGTTGCTTACTATTATTATGGCACATTTGTACTCAGCTCGCACATTGCCTTACTGGAACATTTAGACTGCAGGTGGGCTCAACGCTAAGTAAGGACGAGTTTTCAGTTGTATTACTAACATATGTAATAGCCGGACAGCAAAACATTAAATTCCGTCTATATGTGACGAACGACCAGCCCGACCTCACTTCGGTAGTTCAAGGTAACAACGGCCAGGCCACTTGCTTACAGCATGTAGTGAGACCCACACAGACTTTCTTCGTGAATCAGTCTATCTACGACCTTTGGAACTTAAATAGCCGGCCTTTGTGGTTGAGAGGTTCTAGGTGCTGCAGTCCGGAACCGAGCTGCTGCTACGGTCGCAGGTTCGAATCCTTGCCTCGGGCATGGAAGTGTGTGCTGTCCTTAGTTAGGTTTAAGTAGTTCTAAGTCTAGGGGACTGATGACCTCAGATGTTAAGTCCCAAAGTGCTCATAGCCATTTGAACTTAAATAGTGGCAGCTTTTTATTCACAACCGATACAAAAGAGTTACATGTCTGCACCTGTTACTGTCCTTCAAAGTGGTCACCAGCGTTGTGTAGAATGAAGCGATCTACTGCATGTCGAATCTCTGGAACAGTTCTGAAGTGATGCCACGAAGTGGTTCCTTCTACTTCGGAATCAAATCGAAGTCACAAGGACTTAAGTCCGGGGAGTACTGTCGATGGTACAGTACTTCCCATTCCCATCGACCAAACAGAGTAGCCACAGGTTGCGCTTAAGCACCCGCTCATTGTCGTGCAAAATGATGGGTCGGCTGCGCAGACAGAGTCGCCGCTTCTTTAGTAAAGCTGGTCGCAGGTAATGCTCCAAAACAGTAATACTGTGATTTGACAGTCTGCCGTGGAGGAACGTAATGCCTTAGGATACACCATCACAGTCGTACACGAGAATCACCATAACTTTAGACCACTCCATTCGCCCCATCAAAAGAACAGGCTCGGCTGACGGTATACTACGCCTTCCACATCGCTGACAACGGTTTCTACACAACGCTGGTGACCACTTTAAAGGACAGTAACAGGTGCAAACATGTAACTCTTTTGTATCTGCTGTGAATAGATAGTTGCCACTATTTAAGTTCCAACCCTCGTATTAATGAAAATCCCTACAGTAGTTTCTGACATTAGCCTTCACATACAGAGAAGCCGAGGCGGCAGAATTTAATACGAGTATTTATAATATGTATGTATTCGTAAAGACGATGAACAGCAGGCAAAGTGAATGGCTGTTTGTTATCGGTTTTCGGAACGTGTCCATACGCCATCTCATCACTAGAAATGTTATATTACAGATGACAGCTTGTTTTGATAATTCAAACATTAGTTAAAGTCGTACACTGGCACGGAGTTGCATAGGCTTAAAAATATTCCGACGTAAAACAAGTTTGGCAACCACATTACACTGAAAAGAGCAAACAAGACGAAAATGTAACACAGGATTCACACACACACACACACACACACACACACACACACAGAGGTAGGGTGCTATAGAAATATTGCTGGTAACACAATAAGAAACGGCAAATCGCCATTGGTAAATATTTGGCTACTTCCAATTCAATCCATATAATGACTGTATATCTAAATTAATAATAAATGTTCAGTTGTGTGTCCAGCAAGAAATGTTTAAAAAACTGGAGATAGAAACAGTATGGCTTAAAATTCCATTTCGGAGAATCTATAAGAACTACGAAATAATACACGGTAAGGAATATCAAGAGATCAGGCCGAAAGCGAATGTTACGAAAAGGAAAAAGCATCAGAAAACGTCGCACATATTACCTTGTGAGTTACGTGTAGTGTAGAAATGTCTGGTCGAGATTTCACTGTATAACGAAATACTGGACCCACAGAAAGCGATACAGTGAACTGTCTGGTAATCTCTTTTCTCACCCGAGAAAACTTCTCCACAACTGGAGCTGTCTTCTGCTACAATAATGAAGAGGTGATCAACAACAGCATCGCCACATATGCACCTTCGGCCGCGCAGCTCCACAAAATCACACACACTTTTTTATACATGCAGTTGTTGCCCTTTCACATTGACAGGAGCAAACTATTTATCTGTGTTCCGTTTTCCATTACGGGCACAGGTGCTATGTTAGAAATCAGCCCTACCGATAGCAACGGATGTTTTTCTATAACCTTCTCGAAGACAAAATTTTGTACATGGCTGCACGTTCAGAGATCGTGAATAGTTACAACTGAAAGAAAAACAGTCGAAACAGAAGCACCGTTAAAAAGTAACGAGAAACAGATTGGACTTAAAGTCTTCGAGAGGCAATTGAAAGAAACCAGCCCTCGGTCACTATTTTTAACGAATTTGCCGGGTTTCGACACTGCTAGGAGTGTCTTCCTCAGAATTTAAATCAAAGAATGGTATATATTCTATAACATGGTCACAGATTTATGACTGAAAACGTATGGTAGAGTATAAGTATGGAATTATCGTGAAAGACTGGCAGTACTTATATGTCATTTATAAAATAATAAATGTACCAAAAAGGACATTAGTCACAAAGATATTTAAGATAAAGAAAACTGTGATGGCGAGCCACTAAGGACTGCTGGTTACTTGCGTGGTACAGGTTGCAAAACGGAGTCTGTTGATTTAAATTCTGAGGAAGACACTCCTAGCAGTGTAGAAACCCAGTAAATTTGTTAAAAATAGTGACCGAGGGCTATTTTCTTTCAATTGCCTCTTGAAGACTTTAAGTGCTATCCGTCTCTCGATGCTTTTTAACGGTGCTTCTGTTTCGACTTAACTTTCACAGCGCACACTAACTACAATACAACGCGAACCCGGTTGCTGGGACAGATAAAGCGACTGCCCCGTGAGATGAGAAACAAGAATTGCAAGAAGTAAGGAATTTACCCAGTGACAGCGGAACAATGAAGAGTTTCAGTGATTTATCGAGCCTCTTCGCGTTATTTATGCCGGAATAATAACAAAATCAGTGATAGGAGAGTCGGGCCTATTTCCAGCAGAGAGACGTGTGGTGTAGCTGTCCTTGGATGCAGTGGGCCTGTTCCTGCAGTCTGAGTTAGGCAAACTGGGCCGTGGTATGGCGTAAGGACTTTCAAAAATGGCTCTGAGCACTATTGGATTCAACTTCTGAGGTCATCAGTCCCCTAGAACTTAGAACTACTTAAACCTAACTAACATAAAAACATCACATCCATGCCCGACGCAGGATTCGAACCTGCGACAGTGGCGGTCGCGCGGTTCCAGACTGTAGCGCCTAGAACCACTCGGGCACCTGGCTGGCGTACGGACGTTGCACCGGTCTAGAAAAACATTGAATGAATTTCAATAACCGACCCCAAATTTAGAAAAACCAGTTAATAAGCCCATATAATATGACAAATTGCATTAGTAGTCTTTATAGTGCCATTAAAACTTCATATGGCAATAAAGACGACGCCGATTATTACGACGCTGGTAACTCCTTCGCAGTGTATCATACAAAGCTGACTGTTCAGTGAAGAAAAGGACGCTGTGATGAGATGGTACATTCAATCTCTCTCACTGACTTCAGAACAAACATTCCCTCATTTGTACAGAGATAGGATATATAGCGAAACTTATTTACAAGTAACAATGTTGCACAGAGCTATGCAGTGTGTTGCAAATGGTAGATAACTCACAAAGTTGACATGTGGAATAATCGGGTCTACTGCCGGATGTTTGTGTCGCTATGGCACAATATTTCGGCCACGTAACTCATTGCCTTCTTCAGGTGCTACCTGAGACTGCCTTATTGCAGGATCTTGTCCAGTATTTATGCCCAGAGAGCGCTGGGTGCTCTCTCTGCCGTCCGCGCCTGCCTGTAATGTGTTGTCTCTTCCCCAGTGCTCCCTCAGACGTCTTCGCCCGACTTGGTCGCCATCTGTGGCAGCTGTCTGAGGCCCGTCCTGTGACGGTCTTCCGATCGCGATCCGCACCCGCCTGGTGCTGCTCCTGAGGTTTTGGCCCTTCACTGATGCTCCCACGGACGTCCGCGCCACCTTGTCCACCATCTGTGGTCGTGGCAGCTGTCTGGGGCTGCGGAAGAGACAACACGTTACAAGCAGCGCCAGGCGGGCACGGACGGCAGAGAGAACACCCAGCGCCCTCTGGGCATAAATACTGGACAAGATCCTCCAATAAGGCAGTCTCAGGTAGCACCTGAAGAAAGCAACGAGTTACGTGGCCGAAATATTGTGCCAGAGCGACACGAACATCCGGCAGTAGACCCGATTATTCCACATGTCAAGATCTCGCCGGGAAAGCCTGAAGAGTAACTCACAAAGTTGTTTATATGATACACATCCACATGTCTGTGTGGTTTCTAGTAGACGCTAGCTTAAATCATACAGTTTTCTTATGAATACTTCTATACATGTTCTGACAAAACCTTTCTCTGTCTTTCTTGTTACAGGTAAAGTCATTTAGGAGTGCTGCTGTCACAATGGCATCTATGAAGGAGGAAGGACAATTGTGTTTTGTGACTGAATGTAACACGGTCGCTTATTACAATTAAGTGACAGTACCTAAGTGTCAGTGGTCGAGACCCGTCATAAGTGAAGAACATCAAACGGTGGTATGAGAAGATTGAACAGGTAGGCAGGATTGGTGCCAAGTCAGCAAGCGGTAAATTTGAATTGAGTCACGTCACTATTGATGCCGCGCATACAGTATTTCAGTGTATTGCTTCCCCAAATTTATCAGCCACGAATATTTTTGTATTTGTTAGGAACTAATAAATTGAGTAATTCTTATAGAAGAGACTTTGTATAATGCAGTAACTACTGAAAATGAAAATCAATGGACATGGTATATAACAATGTTAATTCTACACAATGTTACTGTGGAAAAAACTGCTGACAATACATACTTGATACAATGTGCTACGAAACAGTATATTGATACCTATGACTCTTCAAATTTAGTACGCACACACTCACTCTCTCTGTCTCTCCCCCCCCCCCCCCTCTCTCTCTCTCTCTCTCTCTCTCTCTCTCTCTCTCTCTCTCTCTCTCTCTCTCTCACACACACACACACACACACACACACTGAAGTGAAAAAAAGTGCTATAGACATGCGCATTAAATAATGTAAACGGCACTGACGCGTATATAAGACAACATGTGTCTGGCGCAGTTGTTAGATCGGTTACTGCTGCTGAAGTGACAGGTTATCAAGATTTAAGTGAGTTTGAACGTATTGTTACAGATGGCGCACGAACGATGGGACACAGCATCTCCGAAGTAGCGATGAAATGCGGATTTTTCCGTACGACCACTTCGCGAGCGTACCGTGAATATCAGAAATCCGGTTAAACATCAAATCTCTGACATCGCTGCGGTCGGAAAAAGATCCTGCAAGAACGGGACCAACGACGACTGAAGATAATCTTTCAGTGTGATGGAAGTGCAAACCTACAGGAAATTGCTGCAGATTTCAGTGGGGGTCATTAACATGTCTCAGCGTGCGAACCATTCAACGAAACGTCATCGATGTGGGCTTTCGGAGCCGAAGACCAACTCGTGTACCTTTGATGACTGCACGACTCAAAGCCTTACGCCTCGCCTAGGCCCGTTAACACCGACATTGGACTGTTGATGACTGGGAAACATGTTGCCTGGTCGGACGAGTCTCGATTCAAATTGTATCGAGTGGATGGAGGTGTACGGGTGTGGAGTCAACCTCATGAATCCATAAACCGTGCATATCGGCAGGAAACCGTTCATGCTGGTGGAGGTTCTGTAATGGTGTGGGGCGTGTGTAGTTGGAATGCTATAGGACCCCTGATGGTCTAGATACGACTTTGACAGGTGACCCTCTGACAGGCATCCTTCCTGATCACCTGCATCCATTCGTGTCCATTGTGCGTTCCGACGGGAAATTCAGCATGACAATTTGACACCCCACACGTTCACAATTGCTACAGAGTGGCTCCAGGAATCCTCTTCTGAGTTTAAACATTTCCTCTGGCTATTAAACTCACCAGACATGAACATCATTGAGCAGATCTAGGACACCTTGCAACGTACTGTTCAAAAGAGATCTCCACCCCGTCGTACCCTTACGAATTTATGGGCGGCCCTACAGGATTCATGGCGACAATTCCCTCCAGCACTACTTTAGACAGTCGAGTCCATACCAAATCATGTTGTCGCACCTCTGCTTGCTCGCTAGGACACTACGCTATACCAGTTTCTTTGACTGTTCAGCGCAATAAGCGCCATTGTAATAGCGTCTCTCTCCTTGACATTCTCTCTCTGGCGCTCTTTTTCTGACTCTTTCGTTGTTACAAGATCTCTCTGCGTTTTCTATATCTGTACGACTGTGTAACATGCTATTAACTGTGAAATATATTTTTAACTTAAACTGTTATTTAATGCTTTCATTTCATGGTCGTAATCGCCCTGTGTCAAATAACGAAGCATTTACAGCAGTTCTAGAGAGCTGGGTAGGCGAGACGACGTAGCATCGCAGAAGCTACAAGATAGCCGCCATTGCGTAGCAAATTTGAACATCAATACTTTTGTATACAGTCGCGCAACTGCTCGCTCATCTAGTGTAGCATTTTTATGTCACAGGGGCCTCCAGACCTGTAGGATGCTTTATTTACATCGAAACACATAGGCATACAATGAATGATCGATTTTTCAGCTGGCCTGGCTACGAATCAACAAAGACGTAGCTTCAAGTAATGTTATAAAGGAAAGGTGTGGGGCTGTGTACTGCTAAACCATTATCGTGACTAACATTTAGTATGACAGTCATTTACAGTGGCATAGTTGATACTGTGGTGCAAAAATAGGTTCTTCACGTAGACGTTGTTACGTACGTTTATCGTCACGAGATTTTTTTTTTTTGTCATCTTATAACAATATTTACGCCTACCAATTACAATTCCTGACGGCTTATAATCGTCCTCTAATTTACGTCGCAGACGGAAATGGTAGGCTCAGAATCCGTGCAATATTTTACGAGCTGATTTTCAAATAATAACAGGACTTATTGAAAGAAAACCATAAAAGAATTTAATTACAAAAAAAAAATAATTTTCGAAAATGAGACACAACACAGCAGAAACCGAAGCGTCCTGTTTGCAGAGAAACAGGCATACCTCTAAGTACTGTGGTGAAGATTTTACAGAAACTACTGCATTTCGATGGATACAGAGTACCATAACTGCTAGCCTTACAGCCAGTAGATAGGCCCAGAGATGCGGACTTTGCCAAGAACAAGATGGAGAGAGTCAACGAAGACAATGCCTCGACGGGATAAAATGACGATATTTGTCTCTCTGTGCGACAATCACGAATTTTGAGGGCATAAGGGTTGTGCCTATGTGAATATGGACGTTCTGATTGGTCTTGACGTCTCAAAGAGCTGATGTTGGTGAGTAGTCTAGAACGCGAATCGATTTCGTAATACGTTAGTACAGTTTATTTTTCCGACAAAAGTACTTTTCACGTGCTCAGGAAAGTAAACAATCATACTGGCCACATCTGGTCGTCGGAGAACCCACATACTGTGGTACAGCAAATAAGGGATAGCCGAAAGTGAATAGATGGTGTGGTCTGGTCGAGAGGTTCTAGGCGCTTCAGTCTGGAACGGCGCGACCGCTACGGTCGCAGATTTGAATCCTGCCTCGGGCATGGATGTGTGTGATGTCCTTAGGTTAGTTAGGTTGTTCTAAGTTCTAGGGGACTCATGACGTATGTTAAGTCCCATAGTGCTCAGAGCCAATATATGGTGTGGATTGATAAACAAAATTACTGGACTTTCTCTTCCACACAGCCTACCATTATAGCAAAGTTTACCTGGACATGGAGCTTTATGTTACACCTCAGTTGCAGTAATGACAGCGGTGGTTAGTGTTGAAACGAGATGGTACACCGGCACACTGGGGATAATTTGTTTGTCAGTTCTTGGATGAAACTTTTCCGGACAGACAGATCGGTAGAGATGGTCCATCATCGTGACCACTACTTTCACCTGTCGTGTCCTGACATAGGTGGGAGAGGAAAAAAGGGGTTGCTTGTCAGTCTGCGCTCCGGAGCGATACAGAGCAGAAGGCAGAATGACAATTCACAGTGAAAGCAATTAATTGTTTTCTTCTCTCTGAGCCAACACTAGTACAGGCATTTACTAGAAATGCAGGTGGTGAGACTCGGTAGGGAACTCGTTCTTGAGACTCTCGGACAAACAGGGTTTTGAAATAGCTGTTTATTCTAGACGGGACTAACTGACGGAGGCTAGTTCTAGGGTTAGAAAAAGCATGAATAACACTCTTTCAACAGAAGCCAGTGCAGAAGTCCCAGGAGTGGATGCTAACTACAGTACCGAACGCTAGCAGCATCTTGAGGCAACAACTTAGTTGCGAAACAAAACATAATGAGGCACTCCGAGTGAGAGATAGCAGACTTAACGCGGAGCTGGACCAGGGCTGGAGTCGACGGACGCGGATTCAGCGCCCAGATTGTCTGACTGAGAACTCTGCCGAAAAGCGGAATCTAGGGGTTTTAAAGAGTCGAGTAGGGGCACTGTTTTTCCCACTTAAAGCCATCCAGCCAATCCCGTAGGTCTCTTGTAGGTGCCTGCCAATCATGGTTTAGTTAGGTCCCCTCTATTGCTCCTAAGGCGGGGATGTTAATGCAATTGCACTAATTAAGTCAGTATATGGTATCAACATTATTCAGCTGAAAATTAACGTAACTGCTCTGCCAAGTAAGGCTTGCAGCATTATTTTTATACGTCATTTAGCCCCGCCCCTAGGGTTCTCCGGAGTAGGGACTGCTGGGTCAATAGTTTTGGGCATTTTCGCTCTCTTTCTAACCCTCGTGAGTCTGCTGACGTTGCTGTTCTCAGGGCTGGTATCAAGCTGGCTCTATACACTAGTACGTGCCTGCTGGTTACAAAGTTTTACGGTGACAACCTACTACAGCGTCTAGACGACATATGAAGTTACTTGTTAATTCCTTGAAGAGTAACTAACGCCCTGGGATCACGTCTGGGGCGTCTGCATTTTCGCAACGCTCTCCCCTTATTGTTTCCTTCATATAACAATATCTCTTCTAGTTTCGTCTGTCCTCAGCATCGTCCCTGCTTCCGCGCCTTGGAACGCCTGTCCTCCTTTCTCACAGCTTCAAGATAACACTACAGTAGCAAGGAATAATCAATATATTACACATGGTACATAGCCACTCTTGACTCTTTTTACGGTGTAACATTAAACATAAAGTGTTCAATTCTCCTTTTCGTGATGTGATGTTGGTAAGAGAACGGAAAGACCATCATTTACTAACAAGTAATGTAGCACATCTGAAAGCGAAGACATAAAAGAACTTCTAGACTTGAGCTACTATTTCCAACAAATGTTAGTAATTTGCACATCCAAGCTTGTAGTACATTTCACGACAATTTGAAGTTCAGTGCATGTGGGTTTCATTCTGCTGCAATCTCGATGGCCAGCAGTGAATGTCCAAGATTATTACTTCAAACCCGAGGCTACAGAAGAGCCGTAGCACATTACGTTCTACATTAGAACGTATATTCGTGAGCTGCACAAGGTACAAAGCAATGTAAAGTAACTCACGTTTCTCTTTCTCGTTGGCTATAGGGAATGCTTACATGATGTATAATCACCTCGTGTTACAGATTTTGCATGCAGGATTAGTAAGCGACTCGACTCTTAGTTCCCAAACATTCTTAGATAGAGCTGATTCAATACTATCTGAACCACATGCGTAGCTGCCGAGATATTCGGAAATTACTTCACTGAATATTCTTCGGTGGTGTTGGATGATGATCTTGTTTCTGAAACCATTGCACAGCCAAATGAACTTATGGTTGCAGGTGTAAATGAAATATGTCACCTGTCAGTCTTCTAATCCTTGGTTGCTACTTGCATGTTAGCTAATCTCTGGATGTTTCTGAGGCTGCTTCTGTTTCCCCCGAAGCACATCATTACTATGCATCAAGGTTTTTCATGAGTTCTACGCAATTCAGATTAATATGTAATTCGTCAAGGGATCACCATTTTAGTACTGGAGGGCAGCATGGAGGGTAAAAATCGTAGAGGGAGATCAAGAGATGAATACACTAAGCAGATTCAGACGGATGTAGGTTGCAAAAAAAAAAAAAAAAAAAAAAAAAAAATGGTTCAAATGGCTCTGAGCACTATGGGACTTAACTTCTAAGGTCATCAGTCCCCTAGAACTTAGAACTACTTAAACCTAACTAACCTAAGGACATCACACACATCCATGCCTGAGGCAGGATTCGAACCTGCGACTTAAACGGTCGAGCGGCTCCAAGCTGTAGCGCCTAGAACCACTCGGCCACCCCAGCCGGCTGTAGGTTGCAGTAGGTACTGGGAGATGAAGAAGCTTACACAGGATAGAGTAGCATGGAGAGCTGCATCAAACCAGTCTCAGGACTGAAGACCACCACCACAACAACAACATGCAATTCGTCAATCATTTATGAGCTACCTAGAATGCTTGATGCTCATGAGCCTACTCCAAGCCCTTCAGAAGGTATTCCGTTCTCTGATTTGCTTCTACTAATATAGCATATCTCTCAATTTTATTGTTCTTGCTGTGAGATGTTGCACTATATATTTCACATGTCAAAGAAAGCTATATAACGAATCAGCGTCTTGTTGGATAAAATTACTCTTGGCAGAAAATCAGTGCATTCTTTGAAACAGCTACGTTGAGACTCACAAAAGAATGAACAAGACACGCTAACGTCCCGTTTCGCTTCGGAGCTGTATTCCCGCCTGACACGGACCGACAGCCAAACGAAGATTTATGCAGGGAAGGAAAGAGCTTTAGAAAGACGTGTGAATGAAAAGAGACTGAGGGAAAAAAAGGAAAAGACAGGGGGAAACATGCATACACATCATGCGTGCCAGAAAATTCCCCTCTCACAATGGAATCGTGAGCAAAGAGACACGCTGCAACGCTGTGCCGAACGGAACGGAAGAAAATGAAACAGACAGGTAGAAGGAGCAAAGGGCAGAAGGCGGGCGGAGTGAAAGCCAACAAACGTAAGAACAAGGAAAAGATTTCAGCTGTCTCGAATAAAGCGGAGACAGGCTCGAGAGGCGCTGGCAGCGAAAGAGAGTGTGCTGGTTGCGTCAGCGTCTCCACAGTGCGGGCTTTAAAATTCAGAAACGCAACGCGACGGGCGTGAACTCCAGGAGTTGGGCTGGAGCGAACCCGTGGCTGACGTACTTTGATGGAGAATCTGAGTGGTGGCTACCATCCGTAACAGAATAAACGAGAAAAACGAGTCAAGGAAAACGCAATTAGAAGTATTTCGGCTGGAATAAATGACGAGACTGCCAGACAAAAAGAGAAACACCCAACAGAGGAGGAGGAAACGAAATGGAACTTCACGAATTTAGGGGTGTGTTATAGTTTTTCAGTGATTATAAAAGCGAGTCACATTTAGAAAGAATCTGGCAGTATGAGTCCTGCCATTATCAGTATGATGTAGCACCGCCTCTGGCCTGGGCGCATACACCGATTAGGTAGGAAAGGGTTGTAACACTTTCATGCCGATGTGCTCTTTGACCATTTGTTATTGTATATATACTTGCTTCTATCTTTATGTAAATTTATATGTACACGATGTATGAATTAATTTGTTTTTTTGCTGTATAATCAATTATAAGTTATGTAAATATCGCTGGGTAATCGCTGAGGGAGTGTTAGGGAAACGTTAGGTTTTTGTCAACGAATAAGTATCGTTGGAATGACGCAACGGTAGCGGCAGTCCTCCACACCAATAATTATCCTAAGCTCCGCCCATGATCTGCCGCATGTGTCAACATCAAAGTTATTTGTATCACAGATATGCCAAGGGAGAAAATCAGTAGTTAGTACGAAATACTGTTTTTCCGGTACCATTGTAAAAAGAATTAGAAATATGTTCTTTGAATATGCTTTGTCTTTTTTATTTCATGAGATTTCATCTGCACTATATAAAAAAAACTGGTATTTGTTAACTGCAGTGACCACTAATTTCCGTCACATCGCGTAGTGTAAGAAATTCTGTTGGGAAATATTAGTTGGTAATATCACCAAGGATGCTGTCCATTATCTCGATTGTTAATGTCGTGCATAAACAAGGCACAGTCGATGTCTTGGTTTGTTTGTGATTACCTCATTAAGACGAAAGAATATAAGAGTGGGATAATGTAGAAATACATAATGCAAGCAGTCAGACATTTATACAGTGACATTCTTGATTAATATTTGCCTGTGTAATGGGTGAATTTTTACTTGTGGACTCTTATGACTGCTTGCTTATAGCAGACACGAGATTACTTTGAGTTCTTCTTCAGTGTTTGAGAGCTTTAGAGCTACCTATTGATAAACATATGTACATAATTTCGTTAGTGTCATTCCAACACATCTTATCGTGCTTTAATGTTTGTTAGGTATCAGTTTTGACACCAGTTGGCCACAACAGTCAAGATTAGGTACCTTGTGTATGATAACTTTATTGAGAGTGCATATCTATGTTTCATTTTGACAGTATTACACAAACTGCTAAGAAGTACTAACAGCACAACACTGCTAGTATGAACAACCGCGGGAAAACAAAAAACGACGAACAAAAACACAACAGCGACGAGGACTACCAAAGATCATATTGATGCACTCTTGGTTGGTGTGATGGGGGATAGGTGTGGAGGGGGGTAAATGGGCGGGGCTTGTGCAAATGTCCGGGGCTGTCGCTTACGTTTCCTGTTGGAATAGCGGCGTCTCTGGACGCGGGAGGATGTTACGTCAGAGCGCTCGCTACTCAGAGAGAGAACTCTGGTGTGAGACTTGGTGAAGTGCGGACGCATGGACGCCGTGGACTGTACTGGAGGAGTGATTGTTTAGTGGCACGTGGCAAGTGATGAGCGTGGGCGGTGGAAATATTGGCTGCCGCAACATCAAGAACCCGCCACGCCAATATCATTGCCAATAACTCCCGTGTGCGCTAATTATCATGGAAAGGAGCCAGCAGCAGTATCGTCGTCAACAACTTCGTTTCGGCGAGAAAGGACTGAAGTAAGATTGCTGCATCACAGCGTATTGTCAACTAGTTTTGAAACGGCGTAACTATAGCTTAATCAAAACTGTTTACCTGTGATTCTCCTAAAATCATTCAGCAAGTAGGTTCCTGTCCTGTCCTATTGTTACAATAATCCATGTACCGTTTATGAAAAATGAAAATTGCAGTGCCAGTTAATTTTGCTTATGTACTAAATGATTCAGTTAGATTAAAGATTTGAGCTTAAAGCATTCAGTAATTTCAGTCTCACTAACTTTAAATTTGAACTTTAATCTGAGGCGATCTAATTGTTGCAAATATTAAATCAACTAATCAAAGTAAAATGATTCCTGGCACTATGAACAAAAGCACTAACTAGAATCAATGAGTGAGTGCAAATATCAGGGATTATTGTAATTTGTTGTTGGTACAGTTCTGGTTCACATTTTGACTTGCAGTCGTGCTAAAGTATAATAATTACCTTTTGATACAGTAATTATCAATTTCTACTTCCCTGTTCAGAAGTCAATAGAGATTCTTTTAATTATTTTTCGCCATCTTCCAAAATTAAAATGAAAATAGACGTTATTGTGAGGTAGCGCCATTTTCATTTACAACTATAAGTAACCATTAATCTAAGTGTTATCTTGTATGTTTTTAAAATTTCAGCTCTATTAGTTAATGATATTTCGAGTGCAAACTATTTTTTTCTCGTTTTATTACATAAATGTTTGAATTGTTTTTGCTAACGTGCGTGCAGCCCTCTGTTGCCGCGCATGTTCGAGTAATTCTTGATATTGACTGTTCGGCTCATTAATTCACCTACCGAACAGAAATTTTGCCCAATTGGGCTGGTGTCTTTATTTCTTTTAGCTATAATTATTTCAGTAACTCTTATTATTCTGTTCCGATCCACGTGGTACCCCTTCTCGTTGGCACAATACGTGAATGATAGCACAAAACTTTGGAACAACCACACTAAATTTTACAGTAATTAAGTAGGCGGAATAAGTTGTCCTAGAAGGTGTCTTGTTGTTAACCTCCCCCTCATTTATCGACTTTATATTGAATCGTCGGAAAGATAGCCTTTTCAAAATTTTATTCCAATCGTTTAGGCACATGCTTACACGGTCACATATTTCTAACATTGTCGATAGAAGGGAAGGGGGACGTTACAGGGTGTTGTTTGGTTTTTTGGTTGGTTGGCTGATTTAGTGGAGGGGACCAAATAGTGAGGTCTTCGGTGCCATCGGATTAGGGAAGGATGCGAAGGAAGTCGGCAGTGCATTTGCCTCAGGGAAATCACGGAGAATCTAATTCAGATACTGTCAATGGGAAGGAATCGACATCCGATCTGGCCCCACACGTTCTGTCAGGGTCAGATCTGGGGATCTTGCTGACGACGAAATTCCTCAACATCATGCAGACAGTTGATAGAGGCATGAGCCATGTGCGGATGATAGCAGCTCTGTGGCATTAAGATACTGTCGCATGTGAGGTAACACGAGGAGAAAGGAGGTTTGTGATGTACCGTTGCGGCGTCAGAATCCCAGCAAACACTACCAGCCGTGACCTGAAACCATTCCCGGTGGCTTCCCACACCATCACACCGCAGGTAGCACCGCTGTGTCTCCCCAAACCGTTGGAAGGGTAGGACCTCTTCCCACGTCGCCTCCATACTCGCTGACGACGGTCATCTACGATACACCGCTGAACACAATGCACCACCATTTATCACCAATCCATGCTCCACGGCACCTCTCTAAATGCTGCCGTTTGTGTTATGTTATGGTCTTGTGCCACATGCAACCTATGCACAGGACGGTAATTCCACAGTATAGCTGCCGCTAGTCACCAAACAATGGTGTAGAGTGGCACATAATGTTACAGGACTGTGTCACTTGTTCTCAGATGGCAGGTGCAAATGTGAATGGGTTGTTACATGTCTTCAGTCATCATCCTACATGCCATCTGTCAGCGGAAATAATTTATACTACCTCAGCGGCTTGCATTGTCGAGATAATTTGTGAAACAAATTGGTATGTTAACAAATACGCCACGGGAGTAAAGTATCTCTGAAAATGGTTGCAAACGACAATCGTATTGATTTTATACTGTATGGTGTAGTAAATATTACTGTGAACTGACCTTGTAAGACCGCTACGGTCGCATGTTCGAATCCTGCCTCGGGCTTGGATGTGTGTGATGTCCTTAGGTTAGTTAGGTTTAAGTAGTTCTAAGTTCTAGGGGACTGATGGCCTCAAAAGTTAAGTCCATAGTCCTCAGAGCCATTTTAACCATTTTTGAACTTGGAAGACGCGTATATTAATGTTGTCTATTGTCAAACCGCAATTTATGAAAGATGTTTGTATTTTATTAATAGGATTAAGTTGGAATAATTAATTGTTGTTGTTGTTGTTTTTGGGGAAGGAGACCAGACAGCAAGGTCATCGGTCTCATCGGATTAGGGAAGGAAGTCGGCTGTGCCCTTTCAGAGGAACCATCCCGGCATTTGCCTGGAGTGATTTAGGGAAATCACGGGAAACCAAAATCAGGATGGCCGGACGCGGGATTGAACCATCGTCACCTGAATGCGAGTCCAGTGTGTAACCACTGCGCCACCTCGCTCAGTGGGAATAATTAATATTTGTCATGTTGGAAATAATTGTGGTAGCAGGAAATGTCTGCACAAAAGTATTGTTGGTAAGAGAGACCGCACATTGATATAATTTTAAAAAGGGGGGGAGAGACAGCATATGGATACATTTTAAGAAAAGAGCGGGAAAGACCGCACATTGATACATTTTGTAATGGTAGCAGGGACTGTCTGCACTAGAAAGCATTGTTGGCAGGAGAGACCGCACTTCAGCGTTCGCACGAAGTCAGTAGTAAGCGAGTCGGTAGCAGGTCTGAAGCGAGAGATTGAGAGGAGCGGTGTGCCCGCCAGCCAGTAGCTATGATTTACAAGAAGTTATAAACGGATGTACAGGGACATCAGCTAACTATTATCATATGAGGAACTAATATTATTGAATTAATTTTTTTGAGAAACTCAAGAGTACTGAATGTATGTTTGCGCATTGCTAGTTGTAAGATTCTTGTAAAAAGTAAGTCCCATTTGAACGTTTGTAAAATCATTTCATTCGGATTATAATTAATTTTGGCCAGCAATATTGCATTACTGATTATAATCCATCTAAAAACCATGAACGTAAAAGTTCGCAAAATTTTATTGTTGGCAAGAAAAAGTTGAACTATGAATTACGTAACTTCAATCAAAACGTCAGCTTTGCTATTAAGGAATAACGTCAGCTTTGGTAATAAATACAGCCACTTATAATGACAGCCCACCAGCAGCTATTAGAGTACAGTAAAACAGAGTAAGTATATTCATGTCGCAGTACGATGTAGCAGTCAGATGGGGATGCGATAACAGTAAAAAAGGTAAGGAACAGTTTTGGGTTATTGCAGGTAACGACTGAGGGCCACGACGACGGCACATTCTATGTTTCGTCGAAATAATCTGAAAATAGCTTCTAATAAGCAGCATTTAAATTTGTATCCGAAGATTGAGAAAGAAAATTAATTTCAAAGGGAAGATTTCATTTGTTATTATTAAGCAAGAGGTAGAAATCTTAAGGGAAGGTTTCATAGGTTATTGTAAAAGGGAAGGTTGCGTAACAACAAAAGAGATATAGAGGAGGCGGGAAGGTTTCAAACTTACCGTCTTTTGTATCAGAAAAATTAACAAGAGTCAATCCACAAGTGGCAAACGCTAGCCGAACGTAAAATCAGCTCTGAATACTAGTGCCTCGAAAGGCTATCAATGCCATTGTTCGGTTGCTTGTCCGCCTACACAGCTGAATGTTACGCTCTATACTGTATCCCTGTCATCTGCTGTTCAGACGTGCTCGACCGGAATCTTGCCTGCTTTCAGGTTTCGATGCAGCCCAGTATCTGGTCACTGTCACATCCGAATGGACCACAAATCTGGACACGGCACGTTTCCACCAGCCGGCGAAACGGAGACCGACAGTGAGGCCCATTTCAAAATCCATCACCTGCTGATAACTCTGTGTGAAACGTGTACGTCGCATCGCTTGTCCTTCAAAGTGGTCCCTCAGCATCTGACACTGTTCATGCCTCTTACACTCCAAACACGAGCAACACTAATGCGCTCTGGTCCCGTTGTAACGTTCGCTAGACATTTGTGTATCGGACGGCGATGCCTAAATACACTCCTGGAAATGGAAAAAAGAACACATTGACACCGGTGTGTCAGACCAACCATACTTGCTCCGGACACTGCGAGAGGGCTGTACAAGCAATGATCACACGCACGGCACAGCGGACACACCAGGAACCGCGTAGTTGGCCGTTGAATGGCGCTAGCTGCGCAGCATTTGTGCACCGCCGCCGTCAGTGTCAGGCAGTTTGCCGTGGCATACGGAGCTCCATCGCAGTCTTTAACACTGGTAGCATGCCGCGACAGCGTGGACGTGAACCGTATGTGCAGTTGACGGACTTTGAGCAAGGGCGTATAGTGGGCATGCGGGAGGCCTGGTGGACGTACCGCCGAATTGCTCAACACGTGGGGCGTGAGGTCTCCACAGTACATCGATGTTGTCGCCAGTGGTCCGCGGAAGGTGCACGTGCCCGTCGACCTGGGACCGGACCGCAACGACGCACTGATGCACGCCAAGACCGTAGGATCCTATGCAGTGCCGTAGGGGACCGCACAGCCACTTCCCAGCAAATTAGGGACACTGTTGCTCCTCGGGTATCGGCGAGGACCATTCGCAACCGTCTCCATGAAGCTGGGCTACGGTCCCGCACACCGTTAGGCCGTCTTCCGCTCACGCCCCAACATCGTGCATCCCGCCTCCAGTGGTGTCGCGACAGGCGTGAATGGAGGGACGAATGGAGACGTGTCATCTTCAGCGATGAGAGTCGCTTCTGCCTTGGTGCCAATGATGGTCGTATGCGTGTTTGGCGCCGTGCAGGAGAGCGCCACAATCAGGACTGCATACGACCGAGGCACACAGGGCCAACACCCGGCATCATGGTGTGGGGAGCGATCTCTTACACTGGCCGTACACCTCTGGTGATCGTCGAGGGGACACTGAATAGTGCATGGTACATCCAAACCGTCATCGATCCCATCGTTCTACCATTCCTAGACCGGCAAGGGAACTTGCTGTTCCAACAGGACAATGCACGTCCGCATGTATCCCATGCCACCCAACGTGCTCTAGAAGGTGTAAGTCAACTACCCTGGCCAGCAAGATCTCCGGATATGTCCCCCATTGAGCATGTTTGGGACTGGATGAAGTGTCGTCTCACGCGGTCTGCACGTCCAGCACGAACGCTGGTCCAACTAAGGCGCCAGGTGGAAATGGCATGGCAAGCTGTTCCACAGGACTACATCCAGCATCTCTACGATCGTCTCCATGGGAGAATAGCAGGCTGCATTGCTGCGAAAGGAGGATATACACTGTACTAGTGCCGACATTGTGCATGCTCTGTTGCCTGTGTCTATGTGCCTGTGGTTCTGTCAGTGTGATCATGTGATGTATCTGTCCCCAGGAATGTGTCAATAAAGTTTCCCCTTCCTGGGACAATGAATTCACGGTGTTCTTATTTCAATTTCCAGGAGTGTATAATCCGTTACATTTATATTCGGCCACGTCTTTGAGTGCTACACTCTTCGTGTCAGACAATGTAGTTTTCATTCTATGTAGGTAAATATTGTGTCTACGAGAACCATAAACACTCTCTTGTATTAGGGAGTTATTGTGGTTCGCTGTCCAGCCTCAGTATCGATATACCGGGTGATCAAAAAGTCAGTATAAATTTTAAAACTTAATAAACCACGAAATAAAGTAGATAGATACGTAAAATTTGACACACATGCTTGGAATAACATGGGATTTTATTAGAAACAGAAAAAAAGTTATTGCTAGACGCGTGAAATATCTCTTGCGTGCGTCGTTTGGTGATGATCGTGTGTTCAGCCGCCACTTTCGTCATGCTTGGCCTTCCAGGTCCCCAGACCTCAGTCCGTGCGATTATTGGCTGTGCGGTTACCTGAAGTCGCAAGTGTATCGTGATCGACCGACATCTCTAGGGATGCTGAAAGGCAAGATCCGACACCAATACCTCACCATAACTCCGGACATGCTTTACAGTGCTGCTCACAACATTATTCCTCGACCACAGCTATTGTTGAGGAATGGTGGTGGATATATTGAGGATTTCCTGTAAAGAACATCATCTTCGTTTTGTCTTACTTTCTTATGCTAATTATTGCTATTTTGATCAGATGGAGCTCCATCTGTCGGACATTTTTTGAACTTTTGTATTTTTTAGGTTCTAATAAAACCCTATGTCATTCCAAGCATGTGTGTCAGTTTGTACCTCTCTATCTACATTATTCCGTGATCTATTCAGTTTTCAAATTTATACTAACTTTTTCGTCACCCTGTACAGTGTGACACAGTGGCTAACAAGTCGACACAGTTACTCGCACGTCCTCAGACGCCGCAAATCGAGAGTACGATGCACGTGCCCTCTGCTGGAGTTCTGAGCTTAACCCTCTAAGTAAAACCTAAAATGAAACTCCGCCCGAACTGGCCATGGAGGTCCAACGGTACCGCCGGCCGCCGTGTCATCCTCACACCATGGGCGTCACTGGATGCGCATATGGAGGGCACGTGGTCAGCACACCCCTCTCCCGGCGCTATGCCAGATTACGAGACCGGAGCCGCTACTTCTCAGTCAAGTAGCTCCTCAGTTTGCCTTACAGGGGCTGAGTGCACTCCGATTGCCAACAGCGGTCGGCAGACCGGCTGACCACCCATCCAAGTTATAGCGCAGCCCGACTTCCGTGATCTGACGGGAACCAGTTTACCACTGCGGCAAGGCCGTTGGCAACCCTTGAGGAAGAGTTTTAAATATACATAGCACTGGTCATAAATGGTGTTTATTACTTTGTTTTCTACAAACAGTCGACTTTATTGGTATTTATGTATTCACCGTTATGTGTCTAGTAAGAACAAATACCATTTTCGAATTTGTATGTTGCCAAGTGTGAATATCAGTTAGCAAGTGAATAAAATATTAAAGTTCTACGCTTTGGAACAACACAGGCCAATCGAGACCGACCGCCCGCCGTGTCATCCTCTGCTAGTAACGTCATTGGGTGCGGTTTGGAGGGATGTGAGGTCAGCAACCACTCTCCCAGTCTTTGGCAGGTTTCTTTGCCTTGGAACCGCTACTAATCGATTGAGTAGCTCTTCAGTTGGCCTCATCAGGTTGAGTGCATCCAGTGCCACTCTTCCTGCCAAGGAAAAATCTCTGCCAACGCCGGGAATCAAACCCGGGTACACCACTTGCGACAGCAATCAGCCACGCTGACCATTCAGTTGTGGAGACGGATGAGCGAGTGAGTAATGACACGAATATTTATCGGTAGCCTTTCGAGACACTCGTATTCAAAGCTGATTTTACGTTCAGCTAGCATTTGCCACTTGTGGATTTACTCTTCTAACATTCTGCGTGTTGTCTGTTTGTTCTAAGTCGTGTCTCCCTACCACTTTCGCGCAACGACGCTCTGAGCGTGTTTTTTTAGGAAATTGACTAGTTTGAACCTGGGACCTGTTGCTGGTAAGGAGACGCCAGACCACACATGACATGTAGAGTTCAGAAGAGTTCAGTGGGACTAGCGATGATATAACCAAATACTTAATGATTTCAGCGTCAGCTCCACTGTACTCCCTGTAAAAGAATCTTAATACTAACTAAATTTAGTGGAAGGGGTTCAAGGCTTTCCTATTTTTACTTAGCTTGTAAAATAACGTCGAAAAAGCAGTTGAGTTTACCATTGGAAATTTTATTCTACTCACAAAACATTGTTTATAAATTGCAACACTGATAAAAGGAAATGTTTTAATACAGGATGATAAAAACCAACAGCATTCAACAAAAATGTGAACGAATATTCCCTGAATGGGTTTCCAAGTTCTACAATGGATCGAAGGATGACCTATGCCATATCACATCTATAATCTAGGTTTAAATTAAGTTTCACAAAAGAGAAAACTATCTAAATGGTCTACAGTGACCCTCAATTGTCATTAATTACTTATCTAACTTGTCGTAAATTACAGTGGCTGATGTGGCTCCTCAATAATAATATAACAGAAAAATAATCGCGTTTCAGATTTTAACTTATGTAGCAAATGTGAATACCATGAGCTTTAATTGACGATCGACACTAGTATTACTCAAAACGGGGGTGTAACAGATGAGACTTCTGCAGTTCTGAGTGAAGCTTTATGCGCTGTTATACGGCTTCGCGTGCGTTCATTACCTTGTCGGTGGTTAGGCAGCTTCAGGGGGGCAGCGGGCGGCACAGCTACACCTTCGCCGTATCGGAAGCAACTCCTTTCTAACTTCTCTTTACTACAATTTACCGAAGTTGGTTAAAAAACTATCTGGCTGTGTTTTCTTCTGACCAGTCAGGGTCTCAATGTTAACCTTAAGCTCCGCCTACAAAAATTCTGTCTGTCCAATGAGAAACGTTGTACTTTTCGTGGTGGGGCAATGTTTTTAACGTTTGCAACGTAACAGAGACGCGAAAAAGTCTCACGCTAAAACTTGCAGCTGGTATGGCCCTTTTAGTGTTATCTTAAGATCTATACTGTTCTTCTGTAGGGCTCTATCTTTTACCATAGGCTGGGGGGGTGGTCCTGGAGGTTACTTTTCGTGGTGGGGCAATGTTTTAACGTTTGCAACATAACAGAGACGCGAAAAAGTCTCACGCTAAAACTTGCAGCTGGTGTGGCCCTTTTAGTGTTATCGTAAGATCTATACTGTTCTTCTGGAGGGCTCTATCTTTTACCATGGGCTGGGGGGTCGTCCTGGAGGTTACTTTTCGTGGTGGGGCAATGTTTTTAACGTTTGCAACGAAACAGAGACGCGAAAAAGTCTCACGCTAAAACTTGCGGCTTGTGTGGCCCTTTTAGTGTTATCATAAGATCTATACTGTTCTTCTGGAGGGCTCTAGATTTTAAGATGGGGTGGGGGGTGGTCTTAGCGGTTAGCTGGATACTTGGATGTCCGTCTCTTACCGTAGGGCCTTCTAGCTTAACACGGTTCTGCTCTCGGCTTCTGTTCTCGTTTGCCAGGTGGAAAAGTGGGTGAAAGCGCTACTACAGTTACAGCAGGTGGAGCATACTGTTTGTCTTTGCCTGAAGAAGCATTTCATGAAAGTCGTGGAAACCGACACTAATACTGCAGTAGCTGCAAAGGTGGATTTATATGCCTGACCTGAAGTTGGTTGTGGGCCCCAGCCTTTTGCAAATATTCTTCCTGCTCAGGACGGGTGTTTACTCACAGAAGCTGACATTGACAATTTTCTCCAGATTCCTGCAGATACTTTCAAACGATTTTAGCACTGATTCAATGCTCCTGATTTATTGGTACGAATAGTCATCACCCATGAAGTAATGGTGGGCCTAGAAGTACTGAATAAAGTCAGCAATTTTATTAATTACTATTCCCAAAGAGCACGTACTGAAATGTATTTCATTGTTAGGCTGGATGGAACATTTTATCACCTAAAGGTTAAATACGAGGACCCGCTCAGGTACTGCAGATTGATACTTTTGGGGCGTGACACTGGGTGCAGTGTTGATCTGTTGCTTATTTCGTGGTTTTCCGTCTTTCGGTACCCACTCTTAATTTTTTTGTACGCAGACGACGACCTTGTTTTCTCTTCAGAAAGTGAAGGGAGTCGTTACCGAGTGCTCGAACTGTTGTTTGTTCCACTGGTGGTTGAGTGCTGAGTGACAATGATCTTCTGCTACCCACGGTAAGTGTGACACTAAACAACTCCCGTTTTTAATTGACTATTTGTTATCTTCCAGATCACCTGCACTGATTTTGGCTGTTACCGGCCGGCTTATTTAACCCTCGAGTGGTTGCAGCATTTTTTTATGACAACAGTGGGAGCGTGGCGTAATTTGTACACATGTAAAGAATAGGTGTCTTACGTTAGCATCGTAAACACGTAAGAGCAATATAAGAGTTTCATCGTAGTTTCATTGAACAGTGATAAAATATACTTACATTATACGAGCTAGACCAGTGTTTAATTAAAAAATAATAAAATAAAATTTCATTGTATCAGTCTATTACCGCGTACAAGTGTTAACATATCAGTAATGATACACTCGAAGCATTAGACACCGCAGTTGCTTCAGATCCCAGCCAGTTGTTTATTCGACTGTTAATTATCTCGAGGGCAATCTCCTCATCGTGGGTCTGTGCTGATAGCTCGGAATCTAGGTCTTTTTTTTCGAGCACAGATCGTAAATTCTTTCTCGACTGAGTCACTATTTACTTTATATTACTGCTGTTCTCTTGGACCAATGATAATACAATTTATCACAGTGTTAATAGAAGCAAAAATGAAGGAATATATATGGGCTCGCCATTTCAGAATATCAGTGGATCGGTACTAGACAATGTTATTTGTGGCTGGCGCACTTTATACATAGACACGCCCGCTAGAAGATTAATAAAATCTTAGTCGAAACATAAAGAAGCAACATTATACTTACAGTGCCAGTACTAAAGTAGACACCAGATTTTAACATTCACTATGTACCTAAAATAATGAGTAAACGTAACATACTGGAGTGAAAGTGACTTTTTCGTGTTCCGATAAATTATTTTTTTCTTTTCCTTTAGTTAACATGATTAACGTTATCTGAAAGATGTACATTTCACACATTTGCGGATGTGGTACGTATCCAGAAAGCAGCAGATACCGGCGGTCAGGTTGATGCCATATTCCTAGAATTCCGACAGGCGCCCTATACAGTACCGCAATGCCGCGTAGTGCACGAACTACGAGCGTGCAGAATAGCAGACTAGCTGTATGACTGGTTTGAAAAGTTTCTAGGAAACAGAACGCAGAATGTCAGTACAAGTGAATGTTACTGGAAAATTACTTTTCAAAATATGTACATAAGTGACCTACGGGATAACGCCAGAAATTCCAGAGGCTTTTCGCGGATGATGCTGTCGTATACAGAGAAATCGAAACACCAGATAATTTTAGCGAAATGCAGCAAGACCTGCAAGCGCTTGGTGGGGGCATTGGCAATTGACGTTCAACATAAATAAATGTAACGTATTGCGCATAATTAGGCAGAAAGCACCATTAAACTATGAACAAAAAATAATCACTCGCTTCTACAACACATTTAGTAGTGTACGTGTAGAGCGATTTAAAGTGGAACGACTTCATAAATATAATCGCAGGTAAGGCAGCTACCAGACTGAGATTCATTGGTAGAACACTCCGGGAATGTAGTCCATTGACAGATGAGGTAGCTTACAAACTCCCTCGTTATGAGTGCTTGAATATTACTCGTCAGTATGGGACCCTTAGGACTGGTTGATGAAACAGAGAACATGCAAAAAAGAGAAGCTCGTTTCGTTACAGGTTCACTTACTAAGCACGAAAGCGCCACGAAAATGCTCAAGCAACATCAGTGGCAAGCGCTGCGTGAGAAGTTCTGCATCAAGATTTGGTTTACTGTTCAAGTTTGAGAGCGTATGTTCATGGGAGAGTCAAACAACATATTGATTTCTTACATTTCGAAAAAAGTCGTGAATGAAAATGAAAGAGATTCGAGGTCATAGGGAGGCTTAGCCGTTATCTCTCTTCCCGCGAGCCTTTCGGGACTGGAACAGAAAAAGGGGCAAGTGACCGTGTTAGACAATCTACTGTCCGCCAAACACTATAAGGTTGCTTGCAACGCACAGGTGTAGGTGTTTATGTTTCGCTTTTTAGGTACTGCACCCAGAGACATTAATATGGAAAATGAAGATGGAGACAGTTGAAGTATAGTTAAATTGAAACAGACGAATAATGGTGTTAGTTGGTCTGGGCGGTGCTGTGACGTACAAGAACTATAAACCGTGATAGTAAAGATCAATAACAATTACTTATCAATGTACAAAATTGCAGCAAAGTGAGTGCAGACAGTTGAAGGGGACTTGTGGCGAGACAGGCGTGATGACTTCTTGGGAGACTGATTGGCGACTTGTATGACAGAGATACGTAAGGTTATTATTAATCGAACACACAGTTTAAAGATTTAGCTCTTTTACTTAGTGAAACGTATTACCTATCTTCATTCATAAACGTTCTCACAGATGAAATGACGCAATCGATTGTTACAATCACTTGGTCACTTCGCACCGTATGTGGTTGAAATGTAACAATTTAGAGTGAAGGAACGCCATACAATCCACTAGTTGGCTGTTAGTTAATGATATAATACTTTCAAACAACATTAAACACATTAATGACAAATAGTATTATACTTTTATCACCAGAATTTTACTTCTCTTCTAGGGATAATGAAGGAGTAAGTTTTCCCTGTGGCTTGTATTCCAGATACTGTAGAGTCTGGGTTCTGTTTAGTATTGCTCGATGATGAGACGGATGTGTTTGGTTTAGGTAATGTCGAAACCTTGCAACTGTTGAATCTGCACCCTACAGGAACTTTGATTTAGCGTGTGACCAGGGCAATAATATAAAAAACTATAAATATGTTTCATAAAAAGTTGTACAAACAACTGATCCTGCATTGGACTATGACAGATATTTTGGTAAGCTTTGCAAGACAGATATGAAGCTATGCTGAAACTTCTGCCACAGTTTTGGGGACTGTACAAGGTTATGAGTTTCGTAACTCCTATCAGCATAATTTTGTAGGAAATGGCAACAGCTAGAGAGTGCCAGGCTGAAGTGTCCCACTTTAAGGTGGCAAGTGGCCCCAATAATTTGTAACATCTTTTACCTGTGCCTCAGTTACCAATAGTTGTGCTTCTTTATTGTGTTATAAATTATATTTTAACAGCATTTGCATCTGCAGTGGTTATTTCACTCCCTTGTTTGGTGGGAATGGCTAGCAGTTTCATGGAGAAAGGGGGGGGGGCGTTGTTATAAATTAGGTAGCCACGGAACAGCTGAAGTTTCACTTCACTTGGCAGTTAGCACCAGTGATGAATTCCTGTGGCAAAAGAGCACTTGTAGAACTACAAAATGATTGAGCCTAGCGTCACCATGAGACGACGAGCTGCTGAAAGTAGGGAGTGGACTGGTGTGGGACCAGGATGGGCAACAACTTGGAGTCAGCACTGGGGGTCGTGGAAAGCAATGGTTGGACTAGGCCCATCAAGCTACACAGAGCGCTCTGGGTGATGCGCCGACCGGTCTGGTTTGCATTCCGGAGACTCTGGCTGGTTCAGGGAGTTGGCTGGTGGTCATAGGTGTCTGGGAGGATGTGTGGCAGCTGGCTGCTGTCATCTGATGATAGTGGACTCTGTATGGAGGACGGGGCAGTCGATCTCGACATGGGGAGTTAGGCAAAGAGTGAGTGAGGAAGCAGTGCCACAAGCTAGACAGGAATCAGCTGGACAAGACGTTGTGGCAAGTTCACGTGGTCAGCAGTGGAGGCGGCCTGATGGAGTCTGGGCCTGAGAGCACAGCATGAGGCATCGATTCCTTCTCTGAGTAAGTGGACTGCACCTGACATCTTAGGTCCGGTGAACATCGCGCTTATCAGGCCCAAGCAGATATTAGCTGCTGGTCGTTCTCTTGGCGAGAGTGTGGTAGTGTGACGCTGGTTGCGCTCGGTGGAAAATTTCTATTGTGGAGGCGCCTGAGGCTGGTTGTGTTTCAGTTTAACCTGTGCTCGTTATGGCAGTGCCATAAGTGGGGGCCAATGCAAGGCCTTATTTTGGCATCTGAAACAAATTTTAGATGGAGAAGTTTCTGTGAAAATTAAATCCTAACGGTGCATTTAATATTCTTCGAAATTGTGCTTAACTGTTTTGCCTTCCTAACTTGGAGACTACTGGACTTGGTAGAATTACCCGATAAGGTGTACCCGTACCATCTTTCTGGTTTTTACAACTGTATAATATCACAAGCATTCTGAGGCTTGAAATAATGATAAAATTTATAATGTAGCTATGAATGAACTTTCTGCCATTTAATATTGGCAGTAGCAGTACGAATACAATGACGGAATTGATTCCCCACTCTTTAAATGCTTTTTTGCTAATTAAACAATTCTGAGCAGGAGTAGCCATAACCTGAACTTCTTCAGGCATTACAACAGCTCTAACATTATTTTTAACAATAACTTCATACATCTTTAGGCGTGATGAGTAATTAACAGTACTGAGCTCCTTAGCCTGTGCAACTTCCTCAGGAGAGGGTGGAGCAGGTGCCAATTTATACTTCACATTAAAATTATACATGGTAATAACAGCACCAGAAGTCACAACCCTACCAGAAAAGCACGCCTTAAACCAATCTTTAACTCCAAGGGGATTCAAACTAGGAAATTTGTTATGATTTCATTGAGACATACCGCCACCATACTGAAACGTAAGTTCACAAGTATGGTGAAATTTGCTGTTGTCCTCCGGCCAGCATTGGGTAGCCTGGTTCAGTGCGCTTCTTTCTGACTACTATTTATTTTGTTCCTTAGTTGTATTTCGATTAGTTTTGGTGTTGAGAGTTCATGAGCAATTAAAAAGCGAATGAAAAATAAAAACGAATAACTTTGGTCTCACTAATTAATATAACAGTTATTTGTCATAATAAGGACAGTGGCGGAAGTTAACTGGTTTGCACGATCGTCTATAGTAATTCTGTTACATTGAGAAACTACCATTGCTTTTACAAAAATTATTTAGAGCACTATTTAGAGAAATATTCCGCGCGAATTCAGCTTTTATGATATTTGACGTAAGTACACGCAGTGACGAGAAGGAAGTAAGACACGCTTTATTCAATAAACCTGTGACATATCCCGACGTCATAATGTCTGTCAGTCACAGTTTCAGATTTATGGGTTTCATTTCCATTGCGGCTCGGTACATTTCACAGTAAGCACGCAGAAGTGATTTCAATGATTTGCGTAAAGGTACTTACGTTTGCTACATCACAGTAGGTGCCATTGTTGAACACCTTTGATGTGAACTGAGAACGTGGAGAGATGCCCTACCCATTAGTATGTGCATATTTTCTGGATGACTTACAGTTTTTGCACAGTCACATTCTGAAACCCTGGAGTTACTTATTAATAGCCCTGCATGTATCGATGTATCCGATCATATGTGAAAGTTCCCAGTTCCGATGAAAGTTTTTCGTGTGTAGCCTTCTCCGTCACTTCCAATAGCGGGCTTCCAAAAAAATAAAGAAAATGATGATGGTGTGTGACGTGTTGGGCCTCTTCTAAGTACCCTCAGACTCAGAGTTGAAATATTACAAGTTTTGCTGCTTTCGTTGTCTAGGGGCTGGGATACGTAGTTGATGCATTGCAGGATAAATACTTCTGAGTCTACAGTATACGATAAGAAAACACACATGAATCGAATGGTTGAAGGTTTCTATCACTCGGCAATTGCGAATTACGAATGTAACATATAAGTTTATAAATGAAAGATTGCAATTAAATAAAATTTGCAGGTACTATTTTAACGACTTTAAATGATGAGTACGATAGTAGAAGTACTTTTGAGAAGGCGGTATATTTCTGCAAAACACTTATTGGTGTCGATGGTCCAGCAAATTAAATAAAACGTAAGTTGAATGACAGGGAAACAATACATTACTACTTCACGTAATTAGTTATGAACAACAACATAGCTCACGAGATATTCACTTCCAAACGCGTAACTAATTCTTCACAGCAGAAGCCACGGAAACCTCACCAATTTACAAGTCGGCACTACGAAATATTTCTATCTCTCGCGACCACGTGCAAACTGCTCCACTCCTAGTCTTTCCCACCACTGTGCGTCTGTCACGCATTGCAGCACCTCCCGCGTCCTGTGCGACTGTCCCCAGCGCCCCACTGTTCCGAACTGCCTCGTGTCCTCTCCGGAAACCGGGCTCCTCCCCAACCTCCATCCGTCTCTCTCAGTAACGAGCGCTGCGATTGGCTAGAGCGCTGCCTCCATATCTCCAAGCCAACGTGCACTCACAAACATATTGAAAAACATACCAAATACTGGATTTACATTCAAATGACTTGAAATTAAATAAATATTCCTATGCCTGACTATAAACACCCTCTAACGCCCATTATTAGATACATAAACAAATTAAATAAACATGTATCAAAGGAACAGAACTAAAGGTATCCCAGTAGCCTAATGTGTCTGTGCTTCCTAAAACACAGTGAATACTCAACCAGTTTCTACATGAATAGTATATATTAGATGTAAACATAGATGAATATATATATTTATAAGCATGCTGCTACCGTTTTTTTCGTGTAACTGTGAAGTACTTCTGGCCTGACGCGACCAATAGTAATCGGCCACTTTTACGTCCAATAACTCATGTACTATTCAAGTTACGTACATGTAATTTATACCAATTTAAGTTTCCACTAATAGCTTTCTAAAGACAAGTCTATCGACGAAATCGGATGAAGCGTTTAGATTTTGGAAATTCGTTGCTGGGTGTATAATTTACCATCAGATACTGAACTTCAAACTAACAAAGGTATTGAAAATATGATTGCACCATATGATGTATCATGCAACGTAACTTGCTGTGACAGTGCTTTCAGGAAACATTCCTTAAACACAAATAAAGAAAAGATGTTTTGTGGACATGTGTCCGGGAACGCTTAATTTCCATGTTAGAGCTCATTTTAGTTTGGGCCCCATGTTCTTCCACCTACGCTCAATGGAGTACGTTACCATGATTTCATACGGGATACTCTACCTGTGCTGCTAGAACATGCGCCTTTACAAGTACGACACAACATGTGGTTCATGCATGATGGAGCTCCTGCACATTTCAGTCGAAGTGTTCGTACGCTTCTCAACAACAGATTCGGTGACCGATGGATTGGTAGAGGCGAACCAATTCCATGGCCTCCACGCGCTCCTGACCTCAACCCTCTTGACTTTCATTTATGGGGACATTTGAAAGCTCTTGTCTACGCAACCCCTGTACCAAATGTAGAGACTCTTCGTGCTCGTATTGTGGACGGCTGTGATACAATACGCCATTCTCCAGGGTTGCATCAGCGCATCAGGGATTCCATGCGACGGAGGGTGGGTGCATGTATCCCCGCTAACGGAGGACATTTTGAACATTTCCTGTAACAAACTGTTTGATGTCACGCTTGAACGTTCTGTTGCTGTGTGTTTCCATTCCATTATTAATGTGATTTGAAGAGAAGTAATAAAATGATCTCTAACATGGAAAGTAATCGTTTCCGGACACATGTCCACATAACATATTTTCTTTCTTTGTGTGTGAGGAAGGTTTCCTGAAAGTTTGGCCGTACCTTTTTGTAACACCCTATATATATATATATATATATATATATATATATATATATATATATATATATTGTTTATTACTCTGTGGCGGTCAGCGCGCACACAATTATTCTTTTGTTCTTGTTAAGAGTAAAGTTTACAAGAAGAGAGCCATTCTTGTGATGTAAAAATCGACGCCATTGCGAGATTTTGATTCGAATTGTAAAATATATGTGTATATGGAAGGAAATCAGTTAATAGAACAATAAAATTTTGTTCATTTCAAGAACGTACGTGTTATTCTACAACCAGCGTATACTTCTATTGTGATTTAATAATAAATACCAGCTTGAGAACGGTTCCGACGGGAGCGTTCAGTTCAAGTGAAATAGTTCGATGTTTCCTTCGGAAAAGAAGTCACTTCATGGGTCATTCAAATCCACAATTGTACCTGGACATTTCTCAGAACTGAAAGCAATCTGATTGCTATGCAACAGAGCCGCGAGGATTATTTCTCCGTACTTTGGTTGCCACTTTCAGCTCAACACGGTATCTGCAGCAGCTGGTGCAGAATTCTACAACAGCGGAAGCGTGTAATCGCTATCAGTTTCACACATCGCCCTGTGTATGTATTTACCCACAACAGTGAACACACATATTCACTCACATAGAAAGAACACACAGGGTGGTGTGGGAAACATTTCAGTATAAAGGTCCTGTAGAGCTAAACAGTAATTAGCCTAGTAGTAGTGAAACGTCCCCTTAGAAAAATTTATACACGACTGTGCTTAAACTGACACACAATAGTTTTTAGCGCAACGCAATCTGACTTTCAATAATCCATACAAAAGAATGGCCCTGACTAACATTAAGCTATACCTTTCACAAATCACTTACCTCACAAAAAATCTTCGTTACTCGAACTACTGCAATACAGCGAGCACCACTACTGCCAGCTAAATAAAAGATTCAAACTACTGAAGGCACTAACTACTGATAGGCATAGTTAGCGAATGAAAGATTTTAATAGAGAACAAACAATGTATTTACCTTAATAGTATATATATATATATATCAGTTCATGACGCCAATTCTTACAAATTTCAAAACTCCGCCATCTCTCTCCCCATGTCCATCACTGCTGGCTGCTCACCTCCAACTGCCCAACGCTACACGCTGTTAGCATCCAGCTGCCGCTGCCCGACACTACAATGGCAGACAACAATGCAAACTAGGCACAGACTGCGCACAGCACAGCCAGTGATTTTTCATACAGAGCGCTACGTGGCGTTACCAATAAGAAAACGTAAACAGCCTACTTACAGTAGTAGCAAACAATTTTTTTTTCAAAGGAGCCTTTATTACCATCGCAATCATCGAGCAAATAGTGCTGATGTACATGTTTCTTTTTGAGGTATCATGATTCATCTGGTTACTATTAATGTCTATGCGAAGAGATGCCATTAAGCTTAAACAAAGTCGGCCGTCTTTGGCCCTTCCGGCGCACAGTGTCACCAAGGAATTCCCAGCCACGTGCTCGATGGACCACGTGCTCCCGCCGTTCTGACGCACGACTAGGATGCGAACGAAGTCGGCCTTGCTGCGCGGCCCGAACGGTGCCCGCCAACTCTGAACTTTAGAATATTCCCAGGTCGCCGCAACTCGCCCCCTACCTCACACTCAGCACTTCGCAGCTGAGGCCAGTACACACCAACACCCGACAAAGGCACTCTCTAAATTATTCGAACAGTACTCTGGAATGTCACAAACGAAATTTCCGCATAAATATTACATTCAGAGTACAACTTCGAAATTAATTACCGTTCTGCAGATTTTCATTTTAACGTGAATCGCCGAGTTTCCGGGCCTCCGTGTTGCGCCACCTGTATTTCTGCTTGTGAATAAGCGTCCGCGCTACAGTCGCCAGAATATTAGCGTCCGTCGACGAGGCGCTTGACTATAAAAAAATTTAAAAAAAAGTTGTAAATTCAGGCGCGACGAGTTGTAAACGGGGCGAGACGGTTTTAAAATTGTGTCGGACCAACAGCGGCCGGTCGCCCGCACACAGACGGTTTTGCGCGCACCGCGCTTTTGCGTCGCGTCCTTTTGTCGCAGATACGGGCGCGCGGGCACCGTTTGAAAAGGGGGACTCGCGACAAAGCCCGCGTCTGGCGGATACCGCTGCTGCCGCGACGGCTGTGTCTGCGTTGCATCCTGTTCTGCCGTCTCTCTCTCTCTCTCTCTCTCTCTCTTTCTCTCTTTCCTTCTCCGCTGCCACCACGTTTTGTTACCATTTTTACACGCGCTGTAATTAGCACGTGGGGTGTAAGCGCAGTGGCGGTACGGAGAGGGATGGGGAAGGGTGCCGTACTTCTTGTGTCGGCTAATTTGAAAGGCAGTCGTTTGACGTGTGACGCGGCAGATTCAGCGGCTAAACCGGCAACGCGTTTGCCAACCGCGCCCCCACACACAACCGCTCCCAACGAGCTTTTCTGTTTATTATCTTGTACAGTTCCCACGGTGCAGCAACAAACCAATGGCCGCAACATTTATACAGGAAGTTGTATATTCCCGCACTATCCTCAGGGTCCTCTGATACAGTCATATAATAACATTCTTTCCCCAGAAATAAAGGAGGGCTCAAGATTAAAGTCAAGATGAATACGAAGCAGTACGGCAATATTTCGCCTATATTTCGTTGGTACAAGAATGATTCCCTCCATCCTTGCTTAGTCCTAATGGTACGTTGGAAGAAGGAGTTCAATACGACCTCAAATTTCCTTTATTTTCCCACCGCAGTCGCTCAGGGTGCGTCAAAAAAATGTATACACACTTTGAAGCGTCATAGAACATTCATTTCCCGTTCTACAATGTTACATTTCTGGAAATTGAAAGCTTAAAGTACAAATGGAAAAATAAATGTACTTTGCAAATGTGATTAATGTTCAAACTGGTGGCCTTTAGCATCAATACATTTCTGAGTAAGAGTCACCACTGATTCCGTACATCGTACCAAAGTGTCCAATGAGATTTCTGCGCATACGGCCTAAATCTCATTCCAAAGTGTGTCCAGGTTACGCGGTTTACGTTTGTACATCGCATCCTTTACTGCGCCGCATAAGAAGAAATCCAGCGGCGTGAGGTCTGGAGAGCGTGCAGGAAACTCGATTGGTCCCCTGCGTCCTATCCACTGGCCTGGCACATTGTGATCCAGGTATGCTCGTACGTCCCTATGATAGTGTGGCGGGGCGCCATCTTGTTGGAAATAAAACTCATCATTACCGTATGCTCGAATGGCAGGGAATATGGAGACAGCAAACATTGTTAGGTACGTTTCTCCAGTAACAGTACCTTCAAAGCGGAAAGGCCCATCCGACCAAATTATGCTACCCCCAAATCCTGGTTCGCGTCTCACCATCTCCTGAACCAATTCACAAAATTCTAACCTTCGATCTGGATCGTCGTCACTTAGCTGTTGCACCAGCCTTGGAATGTACACACGAAACTTGTCTTTCTTCAGAATGCGTAGCACACTACTAACACTTACATTACTCTCACGTGTCACTTGCCTTGAAGATTTTTGAGGCGAACGCTGAAACAGTTCCAAGACCGCAGTTGTGGAATCATCACTTGTAGCTGTACGACGTCGCCCTGATCGACCTTTATGCACATCACACACTGTTCCATGAATTTCGAATTTGTCTCGTAGACGTGTAATTGTTAACCTTGAAGGTGGTTCTGTACCTTACTCACTTCTCCACTGTCTTCGAACCGCAGCTGCATTCTCAAACTTCTAATACCACTTAATTATCTGCTTCCGCGCTTCAACGCTCAAACACACGTCCGCCATGTTGCAGTAACTTCCTTGTCATTGCTGCCACCTGTTGAAGAAACGTAACATTTAACCTTGTAGAATGGGAAATAAAGTGTCTTTGACAGTTCAAAGTTTGCATACATTTTTTTGACGCACCCTGTATATAAAAGGAGGTAATAGCTTGCCGAATGTTATTGGAACGTACGCTCTCGGAGTTTCAACAGTAAAGTTCTACACGACCCACAAAGCCTCTCGTGTAGCGTCTGGCAGTGGAGCTTAAGCATCTCTGTTTAAAGATCCCTTGGCTAAACGTGCTGTTCTTCATTGGTCGCTCTCCGCCTCCTGTACTAATCTAACCGGGTAAGGGTTCCAGACTGATGAACAATACTTAAGAAATGATCAGACAAGAGTTTTGTAAGCCACTTCTTTTGTGAATGAATTACATTTAGACATAAAAGTTTTCTGAGTATGGTACCGCGTCATATTGTATAAAACTATTGCTGGAGAAAAACTAACGCTTCGGCCACGGTAGTGGCGGCCTTCTTTTGGGTCTACTGGTCACAAGCAGACCGAGAAGAAGCCGCTGCAACCGTGGCCGGAACGTTGGTTTTTCTCCGGCAGTAGCTTTATACAATATGACGCGGTACCATACCCAGAAAACTTTTATGTAGACTGATTCTGGCCGCGGAAGCCTACGCAACTGAATTACATTTCCTTAAATTCGTTAAATGAATCTTTGGAACACGTGAATTCCGAAACGTAAGAGAAAAAGGAGCAAAATATATTTATACAAGTAGCGCAAGCTGCCTTACAGATTAAGCTAATGGAACAAAGTCACCCCTCAAAAAAAAAAAAAAAAGGTGAAGTTATATTTACATAACATCAAGTATAATAGTATATACTTTTATTAAACTAATAATAAAGCATCAGAACCTAATAAAATTGCAAGTTTTCAGAAAAAATTTGGAAGTGTCGAGTCGCGAACCACTGCCGTAAACTACATCGTACAGATCAGTGACGCAGCTCACTTCGCTTAAACAACACACTGTTGATAGTGTGTTAGCACTTGCTAAAAACCTCAATCATAGATATGCTACTAACTGAAATTTAATTATAAGAACTTGTACCAAAAACAATGCGTTTTGGGTGGATCTTCAGTGTGTCGCTGCCTTCAAATAGCATATTCTCATAATAAGCAAGTTACAATAATTCTTTTGCCACGAATATGATGTTTCTCATTATTTTATTGGAACGAATCACACAGTTACCAACGGGTTTTCCAGTGATTCTCAATTTGCTGGTGCCCAGAAACGGCATATGTCCGTATAGGCTTGAAATGAGTGCCAATATGGTGCCTCACAACTCTGTACTGAAGGGTGACAGCGTGCGTGTGACGTAGGTGTGAAACCATCCCGTCTCCTCTATATCTCTTTTGTTATGGTAACCTTCCCTTTTACAATAAACTATGAAACCTTTCCTTAGGATTTCTCTCTTGCTTAATGATAACAAATGAAGTCTCCCCTTTGAAATTTATTCGCTTTCTCTATCTTCGCATACAAATTTAATTGCTGCTTATTAAAAGTGATTTTCTGATTATTTCGACGAAACATAGAAATGTCGTCGTCGTGGCCCTCAGTCATTACCTGCAATAACCCAAAACTGTTCCTTACCTTTTTTACTGTTACTGGATCGCCATCTGACTGCTACATCGAACTGCGACATGAATATATTTACTCTGTTTTACTATACTCCATTACTTACTGGTGGGCTTTCATAATAAGTGACTGTATTTATTGCCAAAGCTGACGTTATTCTTTAATAGCAAAACTGACGTTATTGTTTAATTAATTTGGCTGAAATTACGTAATTCATAGTTAAACTTTTTCTTGACAACAATAAAATTTTGCAAAGTTTTACGTTGATGGTTTTTGGGATGGATTATAATTAGAAATGCAATATTGCTGGCAAATGCGCAAACGTACCTTAAGTACTCTTGAGTTTCTCAAAAAATTAATTCAATAATATTAGTTCCACTTATTATAATAGTTAGCTGCTGTCTCTGTACATCCGTTTATCATCTCTTGTAAATCATAGCTAGTGGCTGGCAGGCACACCGCTCCTCTCAACCTCTCGCTTCAGACCTGCTACCGACTCGCTTCACTTCTAGCTTACTACTGACTTCCTACGAACGCGAAAGTGCGGTCTCTCCTGCCAACAACGTTTTCTGGTGCAGACAATCCCTGCTATCATTACAAAATGTATCAATGCGCGGTCTTTCCCGCTCTTTTCTTAAAATGTATTGATCCTCGGTCTCTCTTGTCAACAATACTTTGGTGCAGACATTCCCTGCTACCACAATTACGAGGGTCGGTCAAAAAGTAATGCCTCCCATTTTTTTTCTACTTAAAAAAATTAAGTTAAGTGAAAAATTTGAATTTGGCGCCATTCCTCAAACCTTCTTCTGCAATCCACTGCAGTAGTAACTTTCTGTGTCAACAGGTGGCAGCACAGCAGAAGTTTGTAAGATGGCCGACATCGATGTTCGTTTGTGACAGCGTTGTGTGATTGAATTCTTGAATGCAGAAGGTGAAACGCCCATACGCATTCATGAAAGACTGAAGAAGGTGTATGGTGTTGTGACAGTGGATGTCAGCACTGTTAGACGATGGGTTCGTCGTTGTAAGGAAGCTGAAGGGCAAACACCGTTGACTGACGAAAAGCGGAGCGGCAGGCCGGTGAGTGCAGTGACTCCACACAACATTCAGCAAGTTGATGACATCATTCGTGGTGACTGTCGGGTGACTGCAGATGAAGTGTGTCGCATTATTTCTCTTAGTAAAGGCAGTGTGATCACGATTATTAAACAATTGGGGTACTCAAAAGTTTGTGCACGGTGGGTTCCAAGAATGTTAACCGATCAGAATAAAGAGGCAAGGAAAACAATAGCCTCCCAACACTTGCAGCGCTTCCGTTTGGAGGGAGATGAGTTTCTGAAAAAAATTGTGACCGGGGACGAAACATGGGTGCATTTTTTTGAACCCGAATCAAAGAGGCAGTCAATGGAGTGGCGTCACACAAGCTCGCCGAGGAAGAAAAAAATTCAAAACTGTGCGATCGGCAGGGAAAGTTATGGCAACAGTTTTCTGGGATACAGAGGGTGTGATTCTGGTTGATTTTTTGGAGCAGGGATGCACAATAAATTCTGTTCAATACGTCACAACCCTCAAAAACTTTAAAGCACGTCTTCAGCGAGTTCGCCCAACAAAATCAATGGCAGATGTTCTTCTTTTGCATGAAAATGCAAGACCACACACCAGTCGTCACACCTCTGACGAGATTGTCAAAATTGGATAGGAAGTTTTGCCTCATCCCCCATACAGCCCTGACCTGGCACCATCAGACTTCCATCTGTTCGGGCCACTAAAAGAAGCTCATCGTGGGATTCATTTTGAAGATGAGGAGGCCGTCAAAACATCCGTGCGTCAATGGCTTAGGAAGCAGAGCTGTGATTTTTACCGTGCTGGGATACATGCCCTTGTTCAAAAATGGACCAAAACTGTAGAGATGGGCGGAGATTACATTGAAAAATGACAAAATGATCCTCAATGTTGTGGTTTTCAACCTATGTAATTGCATTTAAATTTCCTGACAATTAAACGTAGAAAAAAAATAGGAGGCATTACTTTTTGACTGACCCTCGTATTTCCAACATGACAAATATTAATTATTACTACTTAATCCTATTAATAAAATATAAATATCTTTCATAAATTGTGATTTGACAATAGACTATAGAAATATACGCGTCTTACAGGTGGCGGTGTGCCATCTCATTGGTCAACGCTCAGACGCACGCTCAGGATATCTGACATGCTAGATGTTGCTCTGCACGTTCGGAAAGACTACCGAACGTGCTATTCCGCGCTATGACGCCAGAAACTCGGCACGCTCAAAGCTCAACGTTCAGTTGCACGGTCCGTATGCCGACGGCTTTAGGGATACTTTGGTGGCCGCTTACTGAGGGACGCAGGGGTCGGGCGCACTGTACCAGGTAACAGACGGGATGCGAGCGGCACGAGGGTGAACTGCGCGCAGCACGTGTAGCTGGCGGTTAAACAGTGTGCAGCCGTTCTGGGAAGTGCGGCGGTTTCTTGCTGGCAGGCAGTACGCCGCAAACAAGTTGGGCCCGCCGCTGCTGCTGTTCCTCTGGTCTGGAAGCTTCGCCGCCGGCGCGGAGAACCGGCGGCGCACAAGAAAAGGGCCCCGCGGTCGGCGGCTGGGGAGCCGGGCTGTTAGCGCGATTAAAGCGTTAATGAAGTGGCGGTCGGGCCGGCTGGCTGGGCTGTGGCGGTGCCGGAGTGGGGACGGCGCGGCGCCAGATGCAGGCGATCGGCAGGCGGCTGGTGCTGCCGCTCCGCGCCGGCCGGCTATTGACAAATAGGCTGTCAGCCGCGCAAGACGGATGGTGCGGCGTGGCGAGGCCTGGCCTGGCGGGATGGCCCGTGTCGCGGCCACCTGGCGCACTCGCAGATCGTCTCCTGGTACCGCAGGAGGCGCCACACCCAGAGCGGGGTGCGGTGCACACACCAGGAGGCTTCGTGTGGCGTGCGTTCTTCTGTGTGCAGGATGAGATTTTCACTCTGCAGCGGAGTGTACGCTGATATGAAACTTCCTGGCAGATTGAAACTATGTGCCGTGCCGAGTCTCAAACTCCGGACCTTTGCCTTTTGCGGGCAAGTGGTCTACCAACTGCGTACACTCCGCTGCAGAGTGAAAATCTCATTGTGCAAACATCCCCCAGGATGTGGCTAAGCCATGTCTCCACAGTTTCCTTTCTTTCAGGAGTGCTAGTTCTGCAAGGTTCGCAGGAGAGCTTCTGTAAAGTTTGCAAGGTAGGTGACGAGGTACTGGCAGATGTAAAGCTGTGAGGACGGGGCGTGAGTCGTGCTTGGGTAGCTCAGTTGGTAAAGCACTTTCCCGAGAAAAACAAATATCCCGAGTTCGAGTCTCGGCCCGGCACACAGTTTTTATCTGCCAGGAAGTTTCGTTCTTCTTTGTGGTTCATGACGTTGCTGAAAGGGTCCGTTCTCCATCAGAATAGTACCCAGGCGATGCTGTGCATCTTTAACAACGCCCTAGCCTGTCCCGTGAATTCACCTTACTGCAATTGTTTTATGGACATATCGCAAATTTTATAATTAGGAATTGGGACGTTTTTTTCTATTTTGAAATGCAATTTTCTTAATGTTTAATATAAAGGGAGTGGAAGGACTTGACCCATAAGTGGCCATTTCCTTTCAACATATTCACTTGCATCATAGATAAATCATTAAGAGAATCAGAATCATAAATCAGATAATTTCTTTAAGAAACGCCGTTCAGGCAAACTTTACAAACTGCTTGTTATACGAGGGGGGGGGGGGGGGGGACCCAAAAATAACCTGAATTTCTTTCTAGAAAGCATATACTTTACTGTTTTCAAATACATCCTTGATCTCCTTCGAAGTACTCTCCATTAGCATCTCTTTGATACCTGCTAGCACTTTCATGACTCTGCGTTTTACGTCTTCAACATCCGAAAAACGCTTCCCTCTCAAGTCTCTTTTCATCCATGGGTGCGAATAGGGCGCGTGGGTCAAGGTAGTCCTCTTCGTCGAGGCTAAAAACTGGCGAACGCTGAGAGCCGTGTGCGCGGAAGCATCCCGCAAAGCTGGACGTCTTCGCGACAGACTTCTGCGAAGCCGTTTCATAACATCCAGATAGAATTGTTGGTTTACTGTCTGGTTTTCAGGGACAAATTCAGAGTGTACGATCCCTTTGATGTCAAAAACCAGATCAACATCGTTTTCACATTCGATTTCACTTGTCGAGATTTTTTGGGTCGAGGAGAGCAAAGTGACTTCCATTGTTATCACTGTTGTTTACTTTCTGGATCGTACCCGTAGCACCATCACTCATCACATGTAATGACTTTGTTGAAAAAATGGGATCATCTTTGAACGCGTCATTTATTTCGAGACAGGCTTGAACGCGACGATCCCTTTGATCTCCGGTAAGAAGGTTCGGCGCGAGTTTTGCTGCTACTCTTCGCATCCCCAAATCGATGGTCAAGATCCGCTGAATTGTGCTCCAGGACAACCCGGACGAGTTCTCGAGTTGGTCGATTGTCCTGCGTCGATCTTCACTGATGAGGTCACGGATTTTGTCGATGTAGTCTTCGCTTCGAGCAGTTGGAGGTCGACCAGAACGGGGCTGATCTTCAACCACCATTTCTCCCTTTTTAAACCGAGAAAACCATTCGTACACTTGGCGTTTTACTAAGAGCATGGTCTCTGTAGGTTGTCTCAATCATCGCAACAGTTTTTGCTGCGTTCTTGCCGAGCAAGAAACAACACTTCACTGCCGCACGTTGTTCGTAAGAACCAGCCATTTGCTCGTGTCACGTCTGCACTGTACGCACACTCAAAGAACTGCCAAAGAAACCACGCTTCTCACTGTTGAGTGACGCCGCATGGCAGAATGACTCAGCAGAGCTCCTACTACAAGCCTCTGGCGCTGCAACTTGCTACTACAAGTACACGATGTGCAGCATTACAATTCTGGTTACTTTTGGGACCCATCTCGTATAAAACCACAAATGAATTAATCTGTTTAAAAACATTTTAGAAAACCGCCCCTCGGGCCAAGTAAATCATTTAAAAAATCTTTACATCAAATAACCAAGAAATCAAATGGTTCAAATGGCTCTGAGCACTATGGGACTTGACATCTATGGTCATCAGTCCCCTAGAACTTAGAACTACTTAAACCTAACTAACCTAAGGACATCACACAACACCCTGTCATCACGAGGCAGAGAAAATCCCTGACCCCGCCGGGAATCGAACCAGGGAACCCGGGCGCGGGAAGCGAGAACGCTATCGCACGACCACGAGCTGCGGACCCCAAGAAATCAATTACTATTTCCTCTTAGACTGAAAACTACCCCTCCTGGGCGAGATATTACCAAACAGCTTAACAAGATTATAGACAGATGGATCAATAATAACCCACTTATTTCCCCATCAAAACTGACATACGCCACTAAGACTGAATTGGACCGCATTTTTAGAAAACGGTTTCAATTAAGACACATTCTTCCAGAAATCCCTCAAAATTCTTAAGACAAATATTTAAAACATTTAACCCGGGCAACCTTACAGAGCCACCACAAGTTTTAGAAAACTGCAGCTTGTACAGTAACTGAGGCCCAAGACTGTGAGGCCGCGACTTGGCCACGCGACTGATTACTTATATTTGAATTAAGATGTGGACACTGTTTGTACTTCCACCCCGTTCAGAAATCCGAAATCGGAACCAAACAGCACTCGCGAGCTCAGGTGGGCCACCGCCCGTACCCGCTAGTAATTTAAAAGGGGAGGGTGTGCACTTCGGTGGCCCACTGCTTCCGATCTCTGTAACATAAATCAGAAGCGACAACCCGGAACCAAACAACCCTTACTTCACCTTAATACTCAAACTTATACAGAAAACTACTTCGATACAATTGACAATAATAAAACAGACTTCATTCCACGTACACGAATGATGCAAATGGAACTGGCTCATTGAAACCAAAGTATCACATGGAGCACCTTATGTGGGAGTGTAAGGTGCCACACGGCAATCTTTAGACACGGAATATAGATCGTTCGGTAAGGTTGCGCCCACGTATCAATGTTTTAGACACTTGCCAGCTGAAGTAAGAACAGTACTATTAAAGAGCGAAGCACACACTTAATAAGAGGCATGAAATATCACATCACAGTCCTTGCAACTCTTTGCTGCCTCAAGAACAATCATCATTATATGTCAGTAATCGTCGGTAGGACTTGAATTACTTAACTCGATGCCAGCTGCTGGATCGATGTGGCGAAGACACCAGACGCTGCTTAGTCCGGTAGTAACAGCGTGTTGCTTCACGGAAGCGAGCACATGCATAGCTTCACGAGGTTGCCAAGAAGCCACAGCGCCGGCCCGCTGTTACTGACCCCAGTACGATCAAGCGCTAACTGCCGCCCCTACTAAGGCACAGCGTGCTCGCTGTCGTCTCTCCAGCGTCTCGCTAATCCGCGCACTTCCGCGTGCCGTGCCCAACGCTGTTCTCCCTTTCCATTCCGTACTGCCCGCTATATCCTGAGGCGGCCCAGGCTCCAAAGACAATCTTCTGCCAGAGGGAATAGATAGTGCCCAACTAAAGACAGCCCTGGCAACGTTCCCACCAAGGCTCAGGAATATTTAATAAAAACATACAGTTTTTCCATTACGTTCTGGTAGGTAGTAAATTAAGAAGTGGTGTTAGTTTCTTTGTTAGATGTTACATGCGCAATCGAATCGCCAGGTTTGTCTCAACAAGCTGTCCAATGTGTAAACAGACGCCTTTTGTAGCCGACCACTTTGGTAACAGACGCTGAGCGGGGAATTTGGATGGGATTCGGTTAATGAAAAGGGGACATTTCCCCAAAGCAATTAATTAATTGTAGTAAATTACATTGTGGCTTACAAATTACAGTGACACAAACAACTCAAGTTGCTTACAATATGAGGTAATAAAAATGTTATATACCACAGGTAAACAGAGAAACTTCAAAACTGTTTACAATTTGGTACATTAACAAATAATCATTGTGCATTAAACTACATACTTCTACCTAATACAGTTAAATTTTTAAATGTGAAGCACAAATGTATAATTTACAATTAAATTTTCAGTTGAAGTTACTCCTTGCTATACCTCCTTTAAAAGAGTGGTAAAATTTCCAACAGGTATCTCAATTAAAAATGCCCTAAAATCCTTAACACAGCAACACGTACATGACTAAATATATGTACGGCAAATCCCAACATCAACAGCGCAAAACACATCGAAACTCAAATTTGGCCGCAAACGGGTCAAAACATGTTACGACTACAGCAGCGGGGAAACTTACATAGATATTAACACAGGCCACATAGCAATCTTGCCAAAATCAGTTTCCACGAAGGAGGAAGAAGGAGGAGTGGGGAAAAACAATAAATACCATACGCAAGTGCACTTGTCAAACCTGCTACGAAAAATTGAGTATAAAAGGCTCTCAATTAATGACAAATCCGGGATAGGCCCGGCAATATTGCACTTGAGCGCTAGAAGCCAAAATAAGGTTGACAGATAACAAGGTCTGACATCATCTTAGGGCTAACTGGAACAACAAATAAATAAGAGCAAAAGAACAAGCAAATGCCAGTGCCCAAGAATTTAAATAGGATTAAGTACACACGAGGCTAAAATCAATTGCTAGCACCTTGGACATCGTCTTAGGCTTAATTGACACTACAAAGAAATAAAGGTAAAAGAACAGACAAATGACAATGCCCAGCAAGTTAAATAGAAATAAGTAAGCGCATGGCTAAAAGCAATTGCTAGCAACTTAACAAGCACACATAAAAATATCAGACTGCTGCCACATCACAAAACGGACCAGGCTCGCGTGCAGTCCCCAGGAAGTCATACAACCAATAACACACACTCCAGCAACCGAGCCAGCCTGACCACAGTAATTTCAACTCAGAATCAGGGCGCGTGAGCACACCGGGCCCACGCAAAACACACACTGCCAAATAACTCCCACCAACAGATACGGCTGCCCCCCGGGCGGGAAAACAGGGGGGACGACCGGGTACACACCAGCAGAAAACTCGACATCTAGACTCCGTCTAAAACGGAATCACGCAGAAAATATAAACAACACCTGAAGTAATGTGAAACGAACCCCGCCACGCAGTCCGGACAGAGCAAACACACAGAAATCCTGCCCTGCAGTCCTTACAACTCCTGGGTGCGGAAACCCAAGCGATATAGTGTGACCCTCTTCAGAGGCTGAGAACCTCGAGCGATCACGTGTGGGGACCCATTAGTTGTCTACTACACCCCATCATCAACGCGCGACACTGCCCAACACCCAAATCAACGAGGCCCGCCAACAACAAGACCACACCTCCATGCCGGGGCGGAAGGCAAAATACCACAAGCTCGGCGCGAATCCAACTCCCGAGCAGAGCGCCCCCCCCCCCCTGCACCCCCCCCCCCCCCCCCCCCCCCCCCCCCGCGAAACACGCTCCAGAGGGCAGCAGCCGCCTCAGCGCCTGCGCAGGCCGAACCAGACGGAAACAAATACAAGTCGCTATCGATAGTGCCGGATACGCAACGCGCCAGAGAAATGGCACAGACGCTACTAATTTTTGCAGCCGACATCAACGTGTAGCCCGACGCTGACCACGCAGCCGCTTATTGCAACTTGGACACGACGTGTATTTTTTGTTCTGCTTGGTGGATTGCCTCTTCCGCTAAATCCGCTGTACTGAGTTTCGACCCCGAGCGTTTGACTCGGTGTGGTACGACGGTCCCGAGTTCAAACTGTTAGAACCCGGGATACCGACGTCCTACGTGACGCTACTGCGGTCGTACCTGTGTGAACGAACCAGAGATCGGCAGGTACTAGCAGGGGTGCCACACGGGTCGGTACTCGGCCCCTTGCTGTACTCTCTGTACACTGCCGACGGCCGAAAGTGGCAGGAGTTGAACTGGCGCTGTACGCGGTTGATGCAGCCCTGTTCACTCGCATCATGAACCTCCAACCAGAGTGCGACGCCTTGGACTCATGGGCAACAAAGTGGCGGCTCAAATTCAGCGCCACAAAGAGCCAGGCAGTTGCCTTCACCCGAAGACTCCTGCCGCCATGGCTTACGCCAGTCGAAATCCTGGGAGAACTTATCCCACAGAGCGGGACTGCGCAATAACCTAGACCACAGGCTCAGCTGGAAACATCACATTCGTGATGTCTAAGGGAGAGCAGAGCAACAGGACGCCTTTGCACCTTCTATCCGCTGCTAAACCCGCAACACGGGATCACGCTGTTCCTAACATTGGTTCGTCCACTGTTAGAGTATGCGGCCGTGGTCTGGGGGAAAGCCGAGGATGTTCATATTGTGACTCTGCAGCGGATACAGACTCGGGCCCTGAAGACTGCCATGCACCTTCCGAGGTGCTATTCGACGCCCCACCTGTACGAGGACACCGGGATCCTGCCGCTCCGAGATATCCGCGCCATCACCAGGAGGTTCTACGCAAAAGTGGGCCTCTCCCGCAACCGGCTCATACGAGGACTGGGCCGTCAACCACACAACAAGGCAATCATGTGTTGGCCTCACCTGCTGAGCGATTAAGTCTTACTAACCCCCAGCAGAGTGTGTTTACTTCCTCCACAGGTTTCCACCAGGAAGGACGAATCAAGAAGACAGGTAGTATAAATTCTCTCCCCGTTAGGAACTGCAGGAATGACAATTCTGTACAGCCAAGGACGGGCTCGTCATGTAGCATCAGCGTCAACTGAGGTTCGTCCTCTTCGCTTTTACTACCGTTCGGATATCACTGTCTGGAGAAAATGATTCGTCTGCCTTCTGTGCCACTGAGACCGATATCTTAAATTTGTTCGCCTCTACTCCCAAGGATCTCAGTACCCTGAACATACTCCGTGTTATCAAGGAGACAACGCATGTGTGGGGGGTCGTCCATGGAGCTACTCACTGGGGCTCTTGTCCTTTGCTGGCTCCGCATCGGCCATACTTGGCTAACACATGGTCACCTCCTCTGTCGCGAGGACCTACCTCCATGTCGCTGTGGCTCCAGTGCAACTGTCATCCACCTCTTGTGGGACTGCCAAATTTTAGTCGCTCGGCGGCGGACTTTTAACCTCCCCAGAACCCTGCCTACGGTGTTGGGCGACAATTAGTTTTACGTTCCATTAGGCCGGCGGCACTGGACGAGCGGTTCTAGGCGGTACGGCCGCACGTACGAATCCTGCCTAAGGCATGGATGTGTGTGATATCATTAGGTTAGTTAAATTTAAGTAGTTCTAAGTTGTAGGGGAATGATGACCTGAGATGTTCAGTTCCATTGTGCTCAGAGCCATTTTTTTGTTCTGTTCGTGAGGGGGATTTTTAGTGTATAATCTATGCCTGCACGTATGGCCTTCTTTCCCAGACCTCGACCCTCCTTTCCTTTTGCCTCTTCGTCACTCTTTCTTTGCGTTTTGTTTGCCTTGTTGTTCGCCTTGTCGTTTAGGCTAGTGATTTTAGTATGTTGCAGAGTGGCTGGTTCATCCTTTTTTATCCTTGTGATCAGCGATCCCAGGCAATCTGCTACGTGATTTTAATACCTTCCTCTACCTTTCCTCTTTGGTTCGCTTATTTCGTTTTCTCTCTCGGTGTGTTTCCCCATTAGTTTTACGCCCTTTCACTCTCCCAACTACTTTGTTTTTAATTGTTTTACCTTGAGACTTGTTCGCTCGAGGAAAAAGTGACTTGATGGTAGTTTGGTACCTTTAAACATAAAACCAACCAACTCCCACGTTGCTGCCTAATTGGCTTCCTCTCTATTACGAAGCGATCCCTATTAGAAAAGAGTCATTCAAAGCAAAAATTAAACGCTACTCATTAGTAATTAAACAGCAAGCACTTTACGGTTCTTAATTTCTATCACTGAATAAAAGAGCTGTGCAAGAACTGGAAAAGAAAGAAAGTAAAATACACAAAAACATTTAGGATCACGAAAGAATAAAGATAACAACTGCACAAAGAGGAGAAATGAAGATCTACAGAGAAACATAGAGATCATTAAAGATACAACAAGAAAGAGGAGACTGAAGTTTTGTAGTTCCACGAACGAAATTCACAACCTAGGAAAGTGATGTCAAATGATGTGAGGCAGGCCATTAGCCAAGCATGAAAAAGTTCTGGGAAGATAAAAAGAAAAAGAATGTACCTTTGTCTTAGGTTGTAAGTGGTCTATAATTGGTCAAATTCTGTAATAAAAGAAAGTAGTACAGCGAAGCAACCTATTCAGTGATATCTCATAAAAGAGCTACGTGAGTTAAACGTTTACCACAGCGATTACTAAAATATTTAACGCTTTCAGTGCTTTGGCTTGAGGTCGGGTGTTCTGCCGATGATCCGCGATATTTCGACGCACTAATTCGACTTCTTCATCAGGTGTATCGTAGCTTAACGATACTGCCGGAGCTGAAGCAAGATTCCTGGGGTGTCACGAGCGAGCTTTGAGCATTGACACCAATATGGTGACCTGAGCAATGCAGGCTGCCTGCCAATGAAGACGGTCAGGACGGTGTTATAAGCGGCGGGCACCTGAGCACCCTCTTTTCTTATTCGAGATTAATGTTGAATGTCAAACATTCCGTTTACATAAACACACACCCGAGCTATGACTCTTCTTATACACTGAAGGGCTAAAGAACCTGGTACTCCTGCCGAAGATCGCGTGGGGCTCACACGAGCACGCAGAATTGCCGCAACACGACGTGGCATGGACTCGGTTAATGTCAGAAGTAGTGATGGAGAGAACTGACACCATAAATCCTGCAAGGCCGTCCATAAATCCGTAAGAACATGAAGGAGTGGAGATCTCTTCTGAGCAGCATATTGCAAGACACCTCAGGTATGCTCACTAATGTTCATGTCTGCGGAGTCTAGTGGCCAGCGGAAGTGTTTTAAGTCACATGAGTGTTCCTGGAACAACTCTGTAGCAATTATGGAGATGCGGGGTGTCGCATTGTCCTGCCGGAATTGCCCGTCGGTATTCTCAATGGACATGAATGGATGCAGGTGATCAGACACGATGCTTACGTACTTTTCACCTGTCAGAGCCGTATCTAGACGGATCAGGGGTCCCATATCACTCCCACTGCACACGCTCCACACCACTACAGAACCTCCATCAGCTTGAACAGTCCCCTGCTGACATGCAGCGTCCATGGTTTCATGAAGCTGTCTCCATACACTTACACATCGATCACCCCTCTGCAGGTCCAGTGTTTAGAATATACCTGAGGTATTCCTGCCTGTCGTAAAAGGCGACTAAAAGGAATCTCACACGTTCCCATTTTCTGGCTTGACTTCCAGTTTGCGAATTCTACAAAAGTGCGGGCTATATGTGGAAGGACACCTTACGTGGTGCACTAGTTATCCATAGCTCCCTTAGATTCGATCTCCTGCACCTCTTCTCATCATGGCTTTGCATCTCCACATACAATTCAACTAACTGGGGAAGCAAACTTTCCGTAGTATATCATCTTCTTCCGTTATCTCCTGTCCTCTGTCGCTCCCATGACAATATTGAATTCCTCTGCGCCCAATATCCAGTATGGTAGCCAGCCCATTGTGGTGGGACCATCATGTGCCAATATAGTGGTAGCACCCTGACAACACAGGGATAGCCTTGCTAATGCCTGAGCTGTTAACTCCACACGTATGCCCAGGAGTAGATTCCCATCTTTGTGGGGCATCCTAACTTCCGGCAATGGCTGTCATGTCAGGTGGCCTTTGCTGTGGCTGGGTGGCGTCCGTGGGGAGAGCCCCTTATAGTAGTGGGTGTTATCAGGGCGGATGACCTGCAATGAGACAGACTAGGTCATCTCTTGCTGGTGACCGAACGGCGCCAGTAGTCTCTAAGAAGGGATAGATCGCATATAATGCTGACAGATATGACCTAAATCGTTCCCCTCCCTCGCAGGGCTACAGAAAAAGAGAGCAATATTCGCCTCAGTTTTTAGTCTGTAGCAGAATGGCTGGAGCTCTTTTCTACCTAGAGAGCCTCAGTTTTTTATTGAACATATTTAGGATAAGTGACAGCGCTGTCCAAGATGAGAAACGATGTAGTCGTAATTCAGACAGCATCCCCAGTCCAATCCCGAGCGTTAATCTCTTGTGACAAGCCTTAACATGGTCCATAGCCATCTCCACTTGCAGTCTGATGGCGAGCTCCAAGCCAATTTAGAACGGCAGGGTGTTCACTTCATCCGGCGCCTTTACAGGGTTGCTACTGGTGCCTTCATCTTGACCTTTGAGGGTGATTCATTGCCTGAAAAGGTCAAGGTGATGGATTACCACTGTGACGTTAAACCATACATCCGTCCCCCTATGCGGCACTTTAAGTGCTGCGAACTCAGGCACATGTCTTCCCACTCCACTTCCAGGGCCACATGTCGAAACTGCGGATGTCCACTGCACCCAGATGCTCCATGTACGTTTCCTCTCGTTTGTATCAGCAGGGGAGAGCACCACTCTCCCTGCTCGCCAGGCTACAAAGGAGAGGAAAATCACGGAGCAGAAGACCCTGGACCGTTTGCCCTACCAAGAAGCTAGGCGTAAATTTGAAAGATTACACCCCATTCAGGTGATGTCCATATATGCTGCAGCTACTTCACCATCGCTGTCCCAAGTACCATCAGTTCTACACTCTGTGCCGTGAACAGTGGGCCCTTGAGGCAGCCAGAATACATTCATCTCCTTGGTGGTAGGGGGCAAATCTTCTTCCGTTGATGTCAAAGCACCTACTTTAGGAGAAATACACCTTTAAACGCTGAGGCCACTGGTCCCCTACCCACAGCTAGAGAAGCAACACCCCCTTCCAGCTCCTCTAGTGCAAAAGGGGTCCCTTGCGACTATCCCTTCCAAGGTCTCCACTAACGCCACAGTGGACACTCGCCAGTAGCTAAAGGAGTCAAAAGCTGCTGGATGAAGAGCTTCATGGTCTTCCTCTGTGCCTGAAGCTACTTCAGGTAAGTCCTAGCAGCAAGCCCCTAATGAGAAGTGAGAAGGCAAGCAAATAAAGAAGAAGACTGTTAAGAAATAGGACCTTCTGATGGCCCCAATATCACCACTCCCTACCAGTTCTGGATCTGAGGATGTACCCTTTCCTGGAGCAACGTAGTAGCTTTTCAACATCTCCATAGCCACGTACGCCAGCTTATAAAAAGACGGAAACGGGAGTTTTGGGAGAGGTATGTCTCGATCATTGGCTGCTCTGCGTCACCTTACCAAGTTTGGACAAAGATCAGACGTGTTTCTGGGTACCAGACACCAACAGGTATCCTTGGCCGTACCATCAGTAGCGTGTTATCCACCAGCGCCATCGCCATTGCCGAGCACTTTGCTGAGTACTATGCTCAAGCCTATGCATTTGAGAATTACCCCCCCCCCCCCAGCCTTTCGCATCCTCAAACAGCGGATGGAAGGGAAGGTCCATTCGTACACTACAAGCCACAGTGAATCCTATAACTCCCCATGTGCAGTACAGAGTGGGAGCTCCTCAGCGCCCTTGCACATTGCAGTTGCGGGAGAGCACCATCATTCCAGTGTTCCCGCTTGATGTGGATAGCTATTGGCCCATCAGCCTCACCAACGTTCCTTGCAAGCTGTTGGAATGTATGGTAAGTCGGCGGTTGCGTTGGCTTCTGGAATCACGTAGCCTACTGGCTCCATGCCAGGCCGGTTTACGCCAGCGTCGCTCTGTCACTGATAATCTTGTGTCCATCGAGTCTGCCATCTGAACAGCCTTTTCCAGGCGCCAGCACCTGGTTACCACCTTCTTTGGTTTACGGAAAGGGTATGACACAATCAGGCGACATCATATCCTTGCCACATTATATGAGTGGGGTCTCCAAGGCCCACTCCCGATTTTTATTCTAAGCTTCCTGTGGCTCCGTACTTTCGAAGTGCAAGGGCTCTGTATTGAGTGTCTCTGTTTTTACTGCCCATTAGCGGTCTAGCAGCAGATGAAGGGCCGTCGGTCTCACCTTCTCTGTATGCAGACGACTTCTGCATTTCGAACTCCTGCTCCAGTACTGGTGTTGCTGAGCGGTCCCTACAGGAAGTAATCCACAAGGCTCAGTCATGGGCTCTAGACCATGGCTTCCAGTTTTCAGCTGCAAAGCCATATGTCATTCACTTCTGTCTGAGTCGTACCATTCATCCGTAACCAGAACTTTACCTCAATGACGTTCCACTCACGGTAGTGGAGACATATCGATTCTTAGGACTGGTTTTCGATGCTCGATTAACTTGGCTTCCTCGTCTTAGTCACATCAAGAGGAAGTGCTGGCAGCGTCTCAATGCCCTCCGCTGCCTGAGCAACACCAACTGGGGTGCAGATCGCTGTACGCTGCTGCAGCTCTACAGAGCCGTTGTTCTATCCTTCCTTGACTATGGAAGTGTGGTTTTGGTTCTGCGGCGCCCTCAGCATTGCTTTTACTGAACCCAGTGCATCACTGTGGAGTTCGACTAGTGACAGGAGCTTTTAGGAAGAGTCCAGTGACTAGCGTACTGGTCAAGGCTGGAGTCCCTTCACTGCAGATCAGATGTGCAAAACTGCTCGGCAGTTAAGTTGCACACATCCGTAGTTCTCCTGAGCATCGAATTATCGTCTCCTTTTCCCAACCACGGCGGTTCATCTTCCGCATCGGCAGCGCAGGCTAGGGCTTATTATTGCGGTTCGCGTCCGATCCCTTCTCTCTGAACTGGAGTTCTACCTCTGCTCGAGGTCCATTGATGTCCACCTCCATGGTGAAAACCTAGGTCGATGCTTGATCTGGACCTTTTGCATGGCCCTAAGCACTCCGTTAGTCCTGCGGCTCTCTGCTATCACTTCCCCTCGATTCTCGACATGTACTGGGGCCATGAAGTGTTTTACACCGACGGCTAGTTGGCTGATGGCCATGTTGGCTTCGCCTATGTTCACAGAGGGCATATTGAACAGCACTCCTTGCCAGATTTCTGCAGTGTTTTCAGTGCAGAGCTGGTGGCCATATCTTGTGCTCTTGAGCACATCTGTTCATACCATCGCAAGTCGTTTCTCCTCTGTACTGACTCGTAGAGCACTTTCCAAGCTATGGAACAGTGCTACCCTCGCCATCCTTTAGGCAGCGGCCATGCAGGTGTCTATCTATGCCCTCGAACGGTCCAGTCATTCAGTGGTGTTTGTCTGGTGCCCAGGAGACGTCGGCACGCCAGGCAATGAACTTGCTGACAGGCTGGCCAAACAGGTTACACATAAATCGCTTATGGAAATAGGCATTTCTATAACTGACCAGCGTTCCTTACTACAACAAAAGTTTTTCTGGCTTTGGGAGACAGAATGGCCTGACAGTATGCACAACAAACTAGGTGTCATTAAGGAGACTATGAATGTGGTGAAGCCTTCCCTGCGGGTCTCTCGCAGAGACTCTGTGCTTCTCTGTCGGCTCCGAGTTGGCCACGCTTGGGTGACCCACGATTATCTCCTGCGCCGTGAAGACCCACCTTGGTGAGGCGCCCGTATGCAGTGGCCCATAATCTGTTGCGGTGCCCTACTTGGGCTGCCCTGCGACGAGCTCTTTCGTTACCGGACACGTTGCCGTTAATTTTAGCTGAAGCGCCTCATCAGCTGATTTAGTTTTACGTTTATGTGTGAGTGTGGGCTTTACTATTCTCTATTCTGTGTAAGTTCTAGCGCATGTGCTTTATCCCTATGCGTCCTCCACCCTAGTGCTTTATGCTGGAGGTTTTAATGAGTTGCATAGTGGCTGGCTTCTGCTTTTTATTCTCGTGATCAGTCAACCATGGTAATCTGCTGTCTTGTTTTAATTTATTATACGTGTTTCTCTTATCTCCTCTGTGGTTTTCTCGTCCTCATTTGCTACTTATAGTGTTTGTTGTCTTTCTGTCGTTCTTGTGGCTTTTCCTGCCTTTCGGTATTGTGCTCTATGGCTCGTTTGTTTTATCCTTTTCCTTGTGGGAGTGTTTTAAGAGAAACAAGGGACCGACGGTCAAACAGCTTGATCCCTTCCCCCCCCCCTCCCCTTCCCCCTTTTCAAGCAACCAACCACGTCCATCAGCTCGATACAATTAGAAACGAGACTCGTCCGACCAGGCAACGTGCTTCCAGTCGTCAACAGTCCATCGATGATGCTTAGATGATGGTTCACACGCTGACACTTGTTGATTGCCTAGCATTGCACTCTGCAGAAATTTGCAGAAGGGTTGCATTTTTGTGACATTGAACGATACTACTAAATCGTCGTTGCTCCCGTTCTTGTAGGATATTTTTCTGGCCACAGCGTTGTCGGAGATTTGATGTTTTACCGAATATCTGATATTAGCAGTACATTTGTGAAATGGTCGTACGGGAAAATCCCCACTTCATCGCTACCTTGGAGGTACTGTGTCCAATCACTCGTGCGGCCGCCGGCCCCGGTGGTCTCGCGGTTAAGGCGCTCAGTCCGGAACCGCGAGACTGCTACGGTCGCAGGTTCGAATCCTGCCTCGGGCATGGATGTGTGTGATCTCCTTAGGTTAGTTAGTTTTAAGTAGTTCTAAGTTCTAGGGGACTGATGACCTCAGATGTTAAGTCCCTTTGAACCATTTGACTACGCATGCCTGTACCATCTCTTCAGTGTGGCTAGCCACAATTGCCACAAGTTGTCAACAGTGTAGCTGTTCTTCAGCAACAAGTCGAGTAAAATTGTGGTGTAGTGTGAGACCACACAAGAAGAGTCTGCGACCGTTGGTACCAGAAGTACCGTGGACGTCCGTCCACAGTAGAAACACCGCTGCGCGCAAACAAATCACGCTGCCGTGAGTATCACGCTCCCTGGAGCGGCAGGGCCACCAGGAAGAAAGACGCGAGCTTAAGTAATATTCCAAGAGCAGAAGCGTAAGCAGCAAGTTGTAAGTCCGTCCGAGTCTTGCTAGGGAGTTCCTGCAGAACGTTCGTCGTGTGTCAAGTCACCGATAGATAGACAGTGGCTAGCCTTCAGTATAGTAAAGATGGTGAATAGAATTATCGTGTATGGACAGAGACCACCTGTCTTGAGATTTAACTGAGCACTGTTAGTTTCGAACTGTTCTCCGAACAGTGCATCTAGACAGAAGAATAGTTTTCTTCCGACTTTAGTTCAGAGAACGTTATTTAGTATGTGTTCCTGGAACTGAGTCAGCCCAGCACAGCTAGGTTAAACCTGCGTTCTGCAGTTCCTGTAAACAGCGTTACAAAGGTTGAGTAACATGTTTCAATGAAATGAAAAACTAAAAACCCTTAGCTGCTCATAGGCGTTGACATATGTCAACGGGGATAGATGAAAACATGTGCCCCGACCGGGACTCGAGCCCGGGATCTCCTGCCTACATGGTAGACGCTCTATCCATCTGAGCCACCGAGGACACAAGAGGATAGTGCAACTGCAGGTATATATCACTTGCACGCCTCTCGTGAGATCCACATTCTCAACATATTGTCCCGCACTACATTCGTAGTTGTCCCGCCCTTTACACTCATTACTGGCGGCGCGTTGCCGATTCCCGTAAGAGTTTGGGCACTGTTCCCCAGGGAAGCGTCCTGGGACCTGTGCTGTTGCTGATCTATATACATGACCTTGGTGACAATCTGAGCAATTCTCTTAGGTTGTTCGCAGATGATGCTGTAATTTACCGTCTAGTAAGGTCATCCGAAGGCCAGTATCAGTTGCAAAGAGATTTAGAAAAGATTGCTGTATGGTGTGGCAGGTGGCAGTTGACGCTAAATAACTAAAAGTGTGAGGTGATCCACAAGAGCTCCAAAATAAATCCTTTGGAATTCGATTACTCGATAAGTAGTAAAATTCACAAGGCTGTCAATTCAACTAAGTACCTGGGTGTTAAAATTACGAACAACTTCAGTTGGAAAGACCACATAGATAATATTGTGGCGAAGGCGATCCAAAGGTTGCGTTTCATTGGCAGGACACTTAGAAGATGCAACAAGTCCACTAAAGAGACAGCTTACACTACACTCGTTCGTCCTCTGTTAGAATGTTGCTGCCCGGTGTGGGATCCTTACCTGGTGGGGTTGACGGAGGACATTGAAAGGATATAAAAAAGGGCAGCTCGTTTTGTATTATCACGTAATAGGGGAGAGAGTGTGCCAGATATGATACGCGAATTGGGATGGAAGTCATTAAAGCAAAGACGTTTTTTGTCGCGGCGAGACCTTTTTACGAAAATTTGAGTCACCAACTTTCTCTTCCGAATGAGAAACTATTTTGTTGAGCCCAACCTACATAGGTAGGAATGATGATCAAAATAAAATAAGAGAAATCAGAGCTCAAACAGAAAGGTTTAGGTGTTCGTTTTTCCCGTGCGCTGTTCGGGAGAGGAATGGTAGAGAGATAGTATGATTGTGGTTCGATGAACCCTCTGCCAAGCACTTAAATGTGAATTGCAGAGTAGTCATGTAGATGTAGATCGGCACAGAATAAGAAGATGGTCAAGTGGCCGGTGAGCCTTATATATATATATATATATATACGAAGATGGTATCTGTTCTTTCGGACATTGAAACGTCCCCTTAGAAAAATTATTACACGACTGTGCTTAAACTGACACACAATAGTTTTTAGCGCAACGCAATCTGACTTTCAAAAATCCCTACACTAGAATGGCCCTGACTAACATTAACATATACATTCCAAAAAACACTTACCTCATAAAAATCTTCGTTACTCAAGCTACTGCAATACAACGAGCGCCACTACTACCAGCTAAATAAAAGATTCAAACTATGGAAGGCACTAACTACTGATAGGCACAGTTAGCAAATGAAAGATTTTAATATAGAACAAACAATGTATTTACCTCACTAGTCATAATATATATAGCTGTTCATGACACCAATTCTTACAAATTTCAAAACTCCGCCATCTCTCTCCCCACGTCCACCACTGCTGGCGGCTCACCTCCAACTGCGCAACGCTACGCGCTGTTAGCATCCAGCTGCCGCTGCTCAACACTACAATGGCAGACAACAATGCAAACTAAACACAGACTGCGCACGGCACAGCCAGTGATTTTTATACAGAGCGCTACGTGGCGGCGGCGTTACCAATAAAAAAACCTAAACAGCTTACTTACATAGCCCCCATGCACCCCACAAAAAAATTTACAAATTGTTTTGGGCAGTGGCCAGTACAGATTTGAAATTTTTTTTCATAATTATAATGACAAAGAAATGAAATGCACACACTTATCGATACAATGTTGGTCGGAAGCTAAAATTTTCTCACAGTCCATAAAGACAGTCCTGATCATTCATCAAAGTAAAATTGCAGTGTTTTTCTCAAAGTCTGAGTAGTAAAAGAAAATGCAGTTGGAAGTAGTGGATTTACATGCAGTCTTGAAGAAGTCCTTCCAACGGAAAGACAGTGCTGACTCTTGACATGCAGACAGGTAATGGGCCACAACAGAGCAAACCCACAGCAGAGTCAGTCGAAGTTTTGAAGAATATTGGTAGGTAGGTCGTCACCGAGTAGACCCATTGTAGTCCTGGTAGAGATTACGGTATTGGTGGGCCACCAGAGGTGCAGACCCACTGCAGTCCTTGTAGAAATAATGGTATTGGTGGGTCATCAAAGGTGAAGACCCACTGTAGTCCTTGTAGAGATGGCCAGCAGCCATCTGTTTGACTGTGCAGGTGCACAATCACCATTGAAGAGTCTTGCGGATAATATAGCAAGTCCATAATCACCACTTGTGCACTCACAAAAATTGTTTTCGAAATGTCCTTAGAACCAGCAATGCTGTTATCCAGTCCCTTACTGAATTATTAACACACGTGCAAACACAATCAGTCCCTACTTCTCACATATTGTCCATATACTATGACCAACAGAAATGTGTGCAGTGAAATGTAATTTACAAGTTACTTAATTTGATGAACAGGTGTCAATTACAATTTTATAACATGAGAATACAATAACAAAGGTACAAAATACATCTTTAAAGAACATAAGACTACAGATATCATTTGCAGTAGTACAGGCTTTACAATAGAATCGAAATAGCAAATACATCAGTGTTACAAAAATTATGACATAAGTACATACATAAAAGATCAGAATAACTTTTGCAACATCAACTTCACACATGTGCATTAGAACAAAACAGAATAAATAATGTGTAAACATCTTTACAAAGTAAATAGCATGTTATTAATGCAAATTATATTTGAGGATAACAGTATTCCTCATCATAGTGAATGTAGCTTAGTATTAGAAAAATTCTGCAACATAAGTCTTATCAGATAAACATTTAAAGACAGGAAGAACATAAATACACAAGGGTACACAAACACATAGTGGGATAACACAAGGAAAAGGGCAGGGTTTGTTTTACTGCAGTATATTGCAAACAAAACTTTCTTTACTTCTCGGAGATCTCCCTTCGTTCTTCATTGTTTTCAAAAAGTCCTATCTATACCTGCTTTCTGTACTTTTCTCATCCTCTTTCAAAAATAGTTTTTCTCCACTATACACTACTTTTTTTGGCCAAATCATTTTCAGATAGCTTCTCAATGCTTCTCTTCCAATTCATCATAGTTAGTTTCTTATATAGTCTACCCCCTCTTAAGCTAACTTAAAATCTACTGAGCTCAGATGCTAAACTAAGGGACGATTCAATGCAGCTGCACAAAACGAATAACACAAACAGCAATGGATAAAAAATGCAAGTAAGCATAGCAAGCAGCAATAAATGTAATAACTTATACCTAAACATGACAAACCCACAAGCAGAAAAAATAGTACACTAAAGACAACATGCAGATAAGGGAAAGTTATAATCACATCTTAATGACTATGTAATTAAAGTGGTGCACGACAAAAATTTATTGTAAAAAAAATATTACCATGTACTTGAAAAGACAATTCTGTATGCAATTTCTGTAAAGGGAAACGTCTTTTTGTGCTACTTCGTTTTTTTTTAAGTACATCATAAAGTTATTATTTACTGGATCTGTAGGCATAAAATATTTATATTAGTACATCCATAAAATTTATTTTAACCAATGCTTCAGTGCAGTTAGAAACTAGATATTAAACAAAATGAGTAAATAAATGTATAAAGCAAGCCACATGTCATTTCTCTCAACTAGCAGGACAATAGCCATTAAATGTTTCTCGTCGTTTCATTAGGCATTTTAGTAAATATTATAAATTAAGAGCTCCACAGTGTAATCATATGTTTTCAAGTTTGAGCGTGTCGTATTTGCGACGCTTTCTACAAAGAAATGTCAACAGCGAGGATAATGACACACTAATGGCTTGTTTCCTGGTGGCTGTCGCCTAGCTGGGCGCCCACGACGCATTACGTCCAGGTGGTCACTTAACTTTCTTATCGAAATATTTACGACACCAGTTTCCGCTACAGTGGCTGTCTCATATAAAAAATTTCACAGGTCAAGCATTTGCGTTACAAATATGTAGAAACAAAATCCTGTAAATATAACAGTGTCCAAAAATTTTTGGCGGCCTTGTGATACATTCACGCGTATACACACATTTCATAACTCTTAAAGTACGATTCTTGGTTTCCAACATCCTTTTTCACAAACCAGAGTCCCTAACCACTACTCATTATTCCTTACATTATTATACATATGTATATTCGTCGACACTTCTTCAATATGTCATCATAACAGATACGTAGCATAACCAAATAACTCTTATACCATCAGCTTATTGATCATAAACATACCGCAACAGCATAATACACATCGTCGTCGTAATAATATCATAACATTTCAGTCAATTCTCAAAAACGTTGTAGCTTCCTCCAATAATTTCAAAACCTAAAAAAAATTCTCTGGTCATATCAAAAGTGTCATCTACCTCAAACGTACTTTAAAAATCATGATCTCATACCAAATATGTCATTCAAAGCTCCTATAGTATCACAATGGTTCTGAAAAAATATGAAGGGTTCACACAGCACAGACAAAATACAATTTCATAAGTGTGAAGTTATTCAACTGTGTAATTACGTAAACATCTGTCACTGATGTAGTAAAATGAATGTTTGTCTCTCCCAGTTAAATGATCAGATAGCTGTGTAATTAATGTGTTAGAGAAATACGGTACCGATGTGTAAAGTTGTATAAGCAAATACCATATTAGCTAGGGCTCCTTGTGCTTGCCAAACACATGGTACACAAAGTAAGCGTGTACCCCCCTGAGGATTAATGTAATTATATCCTCAGGTGTTACAGATTACAGCAATGGAATGAAATGTATCACGGAAAACTTTCTTTGTAATTCAAATATGTTGAAAAATAAATAGTTTAATGCATGTCCTGTAGCGCTAAATGTGCGTCTTGCTGTAAGACAATCTCTGTGGAAGTGTCGTAGTTATTGTCCTCCGAAAGCTAAGTTCTGCAGAAGTCAATGTACTTACCTCATGATAAACGAAATTGAAATGCTTTGCGTATAGATATCTTAGTTATTACGCTTATTGCCGTGATGAAGTAAGTACTGTACTGTACGTATAGTTGTGCTACAGAAAAGGCTGTCTCGTTGTAGCTATACCACAAACGTTACTACTAAAACATGTTTTACTTTCCAGAAAAATTCAGAAAAACTGTGCAGATATAAAACAGATAAACTGCAAAAGCAACATTGTAAATTGTCGCTCATTAGTAGCGTCGTGATAAAATCGTGTAGCTGTCACATAAACTAACCACTGTATCATCTGGTATCTCACAGAAAGTACTTTAAATCCAGAATGTATTTTCAAGTAAACCAAAATGTTGCATTAAAATCTCATTAGCAATACTGGTAAATGTTCTAAGTATGTGAGCCTTATAGTCGTTACGTAATCGTGCAACTAACAAGCAAGAATGTACACACGAAATAACACAGTGATGTCTGTTCACTATAACAATGCACTCGTAAATACTGTCTAAATATGTTACGTAGGTTGTAGACTGGATAGTGAACTTCAAAACATTGTTGCATGTTAACAGTTTCTAAGTGTGACAAAGCATACTAGAAATGTGAAGTGAAATGTTTTATGGCAAAGACAAAGTTAAAAAGTAGATTATCTTTCAATAAACGGTTTTACATGTGAAATGTGGTGTAAACCTTTACTCTTCCTAGTGCTTAGAATTAACTGGAACGCAGTTATCATGCGGTATGCATCGGTAAAGAATACTGGAATTTTTCTCAAGGTTAGCGTCTATGTTATTTTTCTCTGAGCCAGCCGGCGCACGCGGCTGCCTGCAGTTCGAGTCATTGTCTGTCTCTTTGTTGGCGCGCGCCGTTATTAGGATTAGGAGACCTAACTTCTACAAATTCACTTTGCCGAGAGGGCCCAGCTCTGTTTGAATCCCGCCAGTTCTGATGCAATTCAGGTCTGTCGTTAAGATCATATCGTCTGTCGTCATGTCGGTAATTTCTGTAATTAATTTCTTGTCGGTCACGTGGTGGAGAATTTCTCCCTGAATCGTAACTGCGCGCTGGACCGTTGCGTCTGAAGTTATTCCGTCTCCCGTGATGATAATAGTTCTGGTTGCCATATTGTCTGTTTCTATGATTGTCTCTGTCATGTTCATTACTACGGAAATGCGATCTTTCCCTGTAATTATTATTACTCCGCCAGTGGTTGTCATATGGGTGGTGTCTGTTTTGGTCACGATTTGCGTTGTAGGAATAGACCTGTCGTGTCCAGTTATTGTTTCTGTCGTCACGGAATTGTGACGGATGTGACCTGTAGTGATTGTTTTCCTGTTTTCGTATCCGGCTACGGTCTTTGTCAATTTCTAATTCTTGTAAGAATCCCTGAAAAGCTTCAATGTCATCTTTGCAACGTCCCGCCAAAATCATATGTCGTAAATGTTCAGGCAATTTCATTAAGCAAATGTGGATGAGTTCTGTGGGGCTGTACGGGTTTGACAGGTACTGATTCTTGTGCAACATGTCTTCAAAATATTTCACAAGACTGGAAAATTCAGATTGTTCGAAATTTTTCATCATTATGATGCCATGTTTTACTCGGTCTTGTGTGGCTTGTGACCAATATGCTGAGAGGAAGGCGTGGTAAAATTTTCCTTCACTGTGGCGATCGTGAATGACCGATCGCATTCTTACAGCTGGTTCATTCTCTAAGTAGCCACACATAAATTCTAATCTGTGCTCTAGTGACCAGTTGGGAGGAAAACAATGAGAGAATTGATGGAGCCACGCTTGTGGATGAATGTCGTTGCCAGAATTCTTAAATGTTTTGAATTTACGTGTAGTAATGAACAGCTTATAGTCAAAATCATCGACTTGGCGGGTAGCATATCGGTCATTGTTACGTCGTGTCGGCGGTTCCATCTCAGAATTCGGTGTACCTTGCCAATTTCTTTCATAATTTCCGAAGTGCCCTGTGTTATTATTTTGTGGCTGTTCCGTATTTCTATGTCCCTCTTCCCGTATTGGAGCGCGAGTGTCCTCTGAAATACGTAATTGTTGTATTACCTGTGTCAACTGATCTTGTACTTCCCGGATTTCTCTTTGGTGTTGCGTACTAATTTGATTCAGACTTTGTTTGAATTTCCTAATTTGTTCGCACTCTTCTGTGTCATTAAAGACTACCCGTTTTGTGTCATTCAAATTATCATCTACCTTCGTAGATAAATAATTTAGCTGATCCGAAAGTTCAACTACTTTCTCTGATAATGAACTAATGTCCTCCATGTGTCTTTCTGAACCAATTTTCAGAGTATCTACTGTGTCCTTTAAGTTTTCTTGAGTTTTTGCAAGTTGCGTAACCGAATCGGTAGATGCAACTGAGTCAATTTTAGCTTGCAAGGTCTCGTGATTTTCATGAACAATAGTTTGCAGTTCTTTTATGGCTGCTTCGTGATTCTGTAATGCATTTTCATGCCGCGAAAAAATAGGTTGGAAATGCTCACAAATTTGTGTTTTTACGTCATTACAGACTTTTTGACATTTCGATTCCATTTTATGTAATTCAGTAGTTAAATCTTCACGTGTTTGTTCAAGCGTATGTTCCACTGAGTCTAACTTTTGAAGCTTTTGCTCCATTGCGTCTAACTTTTGCCCTGTTTGTCTCTGATTTTGTTCCATTGTGTCTAACTTTTGCTGTGTTTGTCTCTGATTTTGTTCCATTGTGTCTAACTTTTGAAGATTTTGTTCCATTGTGTCTAACTTTTGAAGCTTTTGTCCCATTTGTTGCATTAACTGTAATAACAGTGCACTGGTGTCTGAAACATGTTCCTCAGTGCTTTTCGGCAGTGCATTTGAACCGGCAATATTCGCATTTTGAAAAGCAGAAAATGTGTCTTGATTTATTTGAGAAAACGGTGAGGACGCAAAACCTGAATGTACAGTATTTGCAAGATTGTGTACTGTCATTTCGGAATCCTGAGGCGAGCTGTTGCCGACCGATCGATCGATAACGCTTCCCTGTTCACTAATTGTTTCACTGCCTACACCATTATTTGCAACCCGCTCCATTTCCCTACACAAAATTACCAAATTACTACTTTGAACATTAGTTAATTCATTACATGGTGGCGCTAACACACTGCTTTCATCTTCACTGTCATTTCTCAGTTTACTTTGGAGCCTAGTATTACGTTTTTCACACGCCATTATTGTCACAATTTTTCACACGACAACACATAAAAACACAATTTGAAGAACAAAAATAAGAGAACACATTAACATAGCACTGAAAATAATATCTAGTTATTGCAAGCGCAGCTGCGAAATACTTAGTGCAAATCTACATGCATGCCACAACTGTTTTACTGTACAACAATGAAAGACTGCAACTGCAAAGGAAATTCTCTCTATGATTAGGCGCTAGCAATAAACAAAAGCTACACTAACTACACAAACTACAAGAAAAAAATCAGAAGATTCCAGTGAAGTATCCTGGCAGGGTCGCCATATGAAACGTCCCCTTAGAAAAATTATTACACGACTGTGCTTAAACTGACACACAATAGTTTTTAGCGCAACGCAATCTGACTTTCAAAAATCCCTACAAAAGAATGGCCCTGACTAACATTAACATATACATTCCAAAAAACACTTACCTCATAAAAATCTTCGTTACTCAAGCTACTGCAATACAACGAGCGCCACTACTGCCAGCTAAATAAAAGATTCAAACTATGGAAGGCACTAACTACTGATAGGCACAGTTAGCAAATGAAAGATTTTAATATAGAACAAACAATGTATTTACCTCACTAGTCATAATATATATAGCTGTTCATGACACCAATTCTTACAAATTTCAAAACTCCGCCATCTCTCTCCCCACGTCCACCACTGCTGGCGGCTCACCTCCAACTGCGCAACGCTACGCGCTGTTAGCATCCAGCTGCCGCTGCTCAACACTACAATGGCAGACAACAATGCAAACTAAACACAGACTGCGCACGGCACAGCCAGTGATTTTTATACAGAGCGCTACGTGGCGGCGGCGTTACCAATAAAAAAACCTAAACAGCTTACTTACAACATCTACGAAGAACAGATACCATCTTCCTATATATATTAGACTATTCTGTGTTACTTCCATCGTGTGTGTGTGCTAGACCCAATGCATCCGTCCTACCAGGACACCTTTATTATTCTTTTTCAGCGGCAGCGACATTTTCATCAAAGCGGACGCCCTCAGTCCGCGAAAAATAGGAAATATTTATATTGAAAGTGCACTTCTCTCGACAAATCTTTTGTTTATCTGTGCAGATTCCTACAATGACAGCTCACTCTGACCACCTTCCACTCATTTATCATAAGCAATGAGGGCAGAACGTTTCGCTTTTGGAATATAAGGTTTGCCGACTCGCATCGTAAGAGGCAAACTCCTGATGGAGACGTCAAAATATTGTGCTCGGAATACGCAGATCACCCCCAGGACAGCCCATTCCAACGAGGTGACAAAAGAACCATGTTTGTTTACACGAGGTTTCAATTTAGGTAATGTGAGTAGAGTTGTCTATAGGCACAACGACTAGAAACTCCCGTAAATATGGTATTATGTGGCATCGATCTCAGGCAGGTCACAGCGGCCAGTCACAGGACATGCGCGCTGGCCATATGCGTAATTTTCCAGTTGGGCACTGCGATAATATTAGCGTAACAGTCTGCAACCCAGCAGTCTACCACAGCATGTAATACATAGCTACATGCTATAACACAAAGCGACATTTCATAGCCAGCTAATTTAGGGGAGGCGAGGCCCTGTTACAACGGGAACGAGTATAAAATATCACAGCGCAGCTGGGAGCAGGACGTCGTCCACCGCCACAGTGCATTCGTAGAGCGCAGTATTCACACCAGCCGTCATCCACATGTGCGCCCAGGAGCCCTATTTTCTGTATCGTTCATACCGATCGGTGTAGTTAGTTAGTCTCGGTAGTGACGTCATTTTCGGTTCTTTATCGAAATATCGTATTCAGTAATCTTCTGTTACCGAATGGTCCTCCCACCGATTTTACGACAATTGTACCAAGAGGTTTTGGATTTCGGTGTTGCCCTGTCGATTGGTGAGCTGTGGTTTACGTACACCTATAATTTGTTATTTTAAACAAATTTAGCGGTTTTAGCTTTGGATTTAGTGATTATGTTACTAAAGAATCACCAGAGGACGCATCTGGGTGGAAAGTGAGTTCATAATAGACTATTTTCCTTTCTTAGAAATATGGTTAGGTTAGGTTCTTACTGTGAATGACTACATAAAAAAATGTTTTCGGTCAATATTCTCTCTAAATACGTGCTATTTTTATTCAAATAAGAATTTAAAGATTATTAAATATCAAGACATCGGCTCTGCTTATGTATATTACATGACTGTGAACTGACGTTACTATTGACTTTGTGTACTTTTTCCCTCAAATGGTTTAGTTAGTAATTACCGAAACGTGTTTACAACTATCAAGTAACAATGGAAAGTAATTATGTGAAGCCTCGTATTGGTAACCTTCGAAACTATCACGCATGTATGACTTTCGCAGCACCATTTGGCAACGAAGTCAGCCTCCATTCCTATACACAATAGTAAGATAATTGAGCACTCAGTTTTAGCTGTTTAGCGTGGCCAAGTGTCTCGGTCCGGCACACAGTTTAGCCGGCACGGGAGCTCAGCGTTTTCGGTCAGAAGGCTAGCTGCCCTCTGTAATAAAAAAAAAACTGAGTTAATGGATCAACAACGAACTGAAACGGGTGTCTTTCGACGTCCGCCCAGAGCAGATACAACGAACGAAAACGAACAAAATGAGATTTTTAAAAAAAGTGGTTAGCGCACGGGAATACCATACAAAAGGACACGAGTTCGCGCACGTATGGGTGAAAGTATTTTTTTTTTTCCTCTTCATATATGCAACACGTTCTGACAATGAGACATTGTTATTCGTGTAAGTTACGATTTTTGTGCTATATTCGTTATTACTTACATGTAACAGCGCACTTCCTCAGTAATGATTTCGTGACTTCTGTGTGTTTAAAAAACGAAATATGAAATTTCTGGAGATGAAATTTCTGTGAGTGAAACAACCGACAGTGACCTTTATATTTTTTCTTGTCAGAAATAATTCATCTTTTTTCCGAATATGTATCGAGTTGGAATCTAAAAGCACAACTTAAATTACTGGGAATGTGACTGGTAGCAGTCATCTTTATAATCTTGGTTGTCACAACTGTTTATCTGCGATCGAACCCTCAACAACAGTACACAGAGATGAAATATCTCTGCCATAATATTTTTAGACTGTAGCACCATATACGAAAGATTTTCATTCACGAGATGCATATTATAAACTTCGACGAACTGAAGGAGCTCTCGAAAATGCGTTCTTTTTTTCAATTTTGTGTTTAAGACCAAAATCGTTGTCGTAACATGTAGAGAAGTGGGCTACTTATTCATTTGGATCTCTAGAAGCGAGTTATAACCACGTTCTGTTTATCTTGTTATTCTTTCAAACTCTTTTTTATAGATGTATTAGTACAATGTGGAACAACACAGTATTCCTAACTTATTTTACGAAACGTAAGATCCCAAACACGATGTGAGTGTGAATGAAAATAAGATGACATAATGCAGCATTTACAACAATCTGCAGAATACAGTCAAATACGTTATCGTTATTACGCATGCACGGAAACATGTGGTCAGGTAAACTGTAAAAACTTCAATGCATTTCAGCTTAGAATCATGGAAATGGATATACTGCGCCCGATACTGTTAATGAGGAGGCAAATGGCGATGAAGGCGGGCACGTCAGCTAGATGGAATGTGGCGTCATGCGTTATGGCAACGTAAACGCAATTTCGGTACTTGGAAGAATAGCGCGCCTGTGTCGTCCGCTAACCGCTTTGTGTTCGTGACGCTGTGCACCATGCAGTGCGCATGCGCGGAATTACGGCCGCTTGCTTTTGATTGGCTTGTGCGACGCGAACCGACAATAGCGCTTCGGCTCTCTGGACCCGAACGGTATCGCTACCGAAATGTATGCTGCATAATGCAGCGGTTGTAATTCGAGTACTAGACCGTTCGGTGCTCTTGAGTTCCGAAACGATCAGCACAATGGCTGAAAGATACAGAATAGGCACCCAGGCATCTGTAGCTTCACAGCGACACCAGCTGGTAGGTGAAGCCACTGATCTGTGGGCCGTCATGTAGCCCTAGAGATAGTTCATACCTTCCACTAAGGTGAGGCCACCCACTGGGTGCTGTCACTTGACATCCCAGTCAATCTTCGAGGGTTTTGCGTTCGCCTCGGGTCATTTGCTCGCCCAGGTCACCATCCCTGGGCTGTGGGAGGAGTAAGCCAGTCCGGCTGAAAGTCCCGTCTTCTGTGGTGCTGACCATTCGTCTTGCGACAGGTAGGCAGGACGACGCCAGAAGCGGTCACGTCATCTCGGCGTACTGCTGGCGCAGTAGACCGCTGCCACCAGCCATGGTTACCACCTACAGTATCGGAAATGATGGGTATTAAAGAGTGTTTCGTTGAGCCAAAGGTCTTGACTCCATGCTTGCCGTGCTACTGGAAATATCCTTTCCCACAGACGCCCACAAATGGGTAGAACTGGCCATACTGCAGCACTGCTGTCAGCATAGTGGTCAAGAGATGTGCTTCACCATTACAAGGTTTATTCATAAATACCTACGGTCTTTCAGAAGACTCCTACGTGAAATCGACGAGACATACAGAAAAATGACACATATCAGTCGATTGGATACATTGTCAAGTTTTGATTCGTAATGTGCACCATGGCGCAGTTCCAGACGGCAACACTACGGGACAGGAGTGTCAGAAGATGTAGACGTATCATCCACTGAGCGCTGTCGGTTGAAATTAGTTCACGCCTGCAGATAGGCAATCTAATGAACAGATTTCCAAATGGTTCAAATGGCTCTGAGCACTATGGGACTTAAGGTCTGTGGTCATCAGGTCCCCAGAACTTAGAACTACTTAAACCTACCTAACCTAAGGACATCACCCACATCCACACCCGAGGCAGGATCCGAACCTGCGACCGTAGCGGTCACGCGGTTCCAGACTGAAGCGCCTAGAACCGCACGGCCACACCGGCCAGCAACAGATTTCCAAAGCGGGCTGCTGTGTGGTGCCTTCCTGGAGAGCACCATCAGCGATTTCAATGGACAGCACACACATATTGCCGTTTGTTGCTTCACAAACGGTGCCCATATCGAGAACATCAAGTGTGAGTTACGAACTTGGAGAGATGCACTATCCACTGATATGTAAATATTTTCTGTATTTCTTGTAATTTTCACTTGCATCTTTCCTGAACCCCTCTAGGTACCGGCACTAATCAGTAACTCCGTATTATTAATAAATCACAGAAGGCTTATTATTGAATTCTTTTTTCTTTAGACAGCTGATTTTACAAACGGAAGAATGGGAGCAATAAAGTTACTGGTTGCAGGGGCAAGTAACTTACGTGATGAAACGCGCCGTTCTGACTTCACAACACATATAGGTTAAGGTATGAGACAGCTTTAAATTTTTCGTTTACACTTAGATGTGTGTAACAGCCAATTAATTTATCGCAGGTTATTACATCGTCGTTTTCTTGCTGGGACTGGTGGTAGGCACATTCCAAAATTTGTCATTCTGACAACAAGGTAACATTACAATGTTTATTTAGCTGAAATGAAGAGATATCTACACTGTATTCTTTCTTTTTCCGGTACTATAACCAATTTCCACCTCGAGTCAATGACTGCCTATGCTGCTAACTTATCTGGCTTAGTGTGAGTCGTCTAGCACCCACAAGGTTGTGATCATTGTAGCAAAACTATCACCAGAGGGAATTAACGCTGTCTAAATTTCTATCACAAAGTTAATTAGCTGCAGTATAACAGTCAAAGAATCATAACAGAAAAATAAAAGTGATTTTGTAGGAAAAAAATCAAATATTGTTTTGCGAGACAAATTCATAAGGTGTAAAGAAGGATTCTAACTTTCGTTCACTTCTTGTCTTACGAGTTCCAGGGGTGGATCAGTTAATGTAAAATATCGCAGCAATGTATAGCTAACTTATTGGCAAATGCAGTGAGTTTAACAGTTTAGGAATCAAGCATTAATTTTTAATATTTGTAATTTTTTGAGATGGGTAGGTAAGTTGAAGTAAGTGTTTTGTGTGATCAATCTAAATTGTACTTATTTGTAAAGGTGGCCGTGGAACCTAGTACCGATTTACGTAAGTTCGATGCACAAACATAGGTATTTTCATATTTGTTCTCAAAGCAGAAAGTAAATGTTTTAAAAAGTATACTTTGTTCTAATTTGAGACTTAATTCGTAGTATTTTTAATTAATTCTCATGCACGTATTTCACATTCCTGGAAATGGAAAAAATAACACATTGACACCGGTGTGTCAGACCCACCATACTTGCTCCGGACACTGCGAGAGGGCTGTACAAGCAATGATCACACGCACGGCACAGCAGACACACCAGGAACCGCGGTGTTGGCCGTCGAATGGCGCTAGCTGCGCAGCATTTGTGCATCGCCACCGTCAGTGTCAGCCAGTTTGCCGTGGCATACGAAGCTCCATCGCAGGTCTTTAACACTGGTAGCATGCCGCGACAGCGAGGACGTGAACCGTATGTGCAGTTGACGGACTTTGAGCGAGGGCGTATAGTGGGCATGTGGGAGGCCGGGTGGACGTACCGCCGAATTGCTCAACACGTGGGGCTTGAGGTCTCCACAGTACATCGATGTTGTCGCCAGTGGTCGGCGGAAGGTGCACGTGCCCGTCGACCTGGGACCGGACCGCAGCGACGCACGGATGCACGCCAAGACCGTAGGATCCTACGCAGTGCCGTAGGGGACCGCACCGCCACTTACCAGCAAATTAGGGACACTGTTGCTCCTGGGGTATCGGCGAGGACAATTCGCAACCGTCTCCATGAAGCTGGGCAACGGTCCCGCACACCGTAAGGCCGTCTTCCGCTCACGCCCCAACATCGTGCAGCCCGCCTCCAGTGGTGTCGCGACAGGCGTGAATGGAGGGACGAATGGAGACGTGTCGTCTTCAGCGATGAGAGTCGCTTCTGCCTTGGTGCCAATGATGGTCGTAGGCGTGTTTGGCGCCGTGCAGGTGAGCGCCACAATCAGGACTGCATACGACCGAGGCACACAGGGCCAACACCCGGCATCATGGTGTGGGGAGCGATCTTCTACACTGGCCGTACACCTCTGGTGATCGTCGAGGGGACACTGAATAGTGCACGGTACATCCAAACCGTCATCGAACCCATCGTTCTACCACTCCTAGACCGGCAAGGGAACTTGCTGTTCCAACAGGACAGTGCACGTCCCTATGTATCCCGTGCCACCCAACGTGCTCTAGAAGGTGTAAGTCAACTACCCTGGCCAGCAAGCTCTCCGGATCTGTCCCCCATTGAGCATGTTTGGGACTGGATGAAGCGTCGTCTCACGCGGTCTGCACGTCCAGCACGAACGCTGGTCCAACTGAGGCGCCCGGTGGAAATGGCATTGCAAGCCGTTCCACAGGACTGCATCCAGCATCTCTACGATCGTCATCATGGGAGAATAGCAGCCTGCATTGCTGCGAAAGGTGGATATACACTGTACTAGTGCCGACATTGTGCATGCTCTGTTGCCTGTATCTATGTGCCTGTGGTTCTGTCAGTGTGATCATGTGATGTATCTGACCCCAGGAATGTGTCAATAAAGTTTCCCTTCCTGGGACAATGAATTCACGGTGTTCTTATTTCAATTTCCAGGAGTGTATTTTCTTACATTGCTTGGTTCTTACGCAGCAGTCAGCATAGATAACCACCGTTATTGAATATTACAATTTTAATTGCCATTACCAATAAAAGTGTGCAGAAAATTAATCAAGGCAGACGTTCTGACGGGGTGATTTGATAGGGCAATGGATTATTAGCTCTACATAATAAAACCCATACGACTAGACACGATTTATTACCAAATCACGTCATCACGATTTTTCAATAAGTTAACTCAGACGATGGATTTACTTCACACTGATTTGTGACTCAGCTTAATATCTATTTTTTATTCATTTAAATAGAAAATGATAGTCATAGTAATTGATCTCATTTTAAAATGTAATTTATTAATATTCTTGACACCAAGGACATGCAGATGCAAGCCCAAAAAACTACGACGTATAATTTACTCTTGAATTGAAATACTACAGCAAGCTCTAGGGGCGTCTACTTTACCCTTTTCGGATATATCATAGCACCACGAGATTCCACTTGTCAATATGATGATGACTGATTTCCGTATGCTCATTGCAGACGTTCCGGTGAACAATAGTTACATCATTTTGTTCTGTGAAAGTTCTCCGTTGTTAACATTCGAAGTCAGTGCATTTAAATGCAATAGTGAACAACGTATGATTATTTGTAGTGCCGAATACTAGAGTAAGTCCATATTCTTCTCCATTTATCCACACGATGTATTTAAGTGTATATTTTTTTCGCATATGATTTTCTACGTAATGGAAACCCCTGAACTTCGAATTCATCGACAAGATTCTTGGAAGTGGAACTGTAGCGAAGTACACGTATGTAAAAGTTGTTTTGCCTCACATGAAGTTACATTTCAGGGTTGAACAGAGGCATTCACTTAGCTGTGACGCTGATTACTCTTATTACTGCTAACAAACCATGTAACTCAAGCTAGGGTGAGTCTTCTCAGTGTCCTCTGCACGTTTCATCCTTCCTTTTCCACCACCGAATATCGATTAGGTTCTAATGAGGCAGAAACCCACAAAAATCAAAAGCATCGGCTTGCCTACCTTTGACTTTCTAAAACACCGTAGCGAAATTGCAGCAAGAACTCCACTGTTCACAATGACTGAGATTTGTAAGTGATAACTGTGTCAACCAAGTGTCAGGTTGCCGCATAAACCGTGTTAGCGATGGGTGTCTGTTCCGTAGCAGTCGTTTCTTTTGATGCCACATAAACGAAATGCACAAGAGAGTCACTGTTAAGAGCAGTGTGCTATCATAGTCGCGAGACGAGGGTACGGTTCTTCTCATAGGGAGGAGACAGCAACACAGATGGCAGGAGAAATCACGAACCTCACCCGGTTGAATCTTTTGTGCTGTTTTTTTCCTTGTCTAACTTCAAGTTGGTGGCCACGAAGTTTCAGCAAAAGACAAGGCAAAATTCTGCACGAGTCAGCAGCCACATTTTGGTGACGGAAGCAGACACCACTGCAACGATTTAGGGTCCAGATAGCCACGTCCCCACGTACAAGGAGGGATGGGGGACAAGGTGTTTGCAACGGGTGGTGCTTTTACGTACCAACGATTAAAAATCAGTGTAGGAAAAATGGTTCAAGTGGCTCTGAGCACTATGGGACTTAACTTCTGAGGTCATCAGTCCTCTAGAACTTAGAGCTACTTAAACCTAAATAACCTAAGGACATCACATACATCCATGCCCAAGGCAGGATTCGGATCTGCGACCGTAGCGGTCGCACGGTTCCAGACTGTGGCGCCTAGAATCGCTCGGCTACCCCGGCCGGCAGTGTTGGGAAAGTACGACCATTATTTGCCTTCTCTTGCCACCATGAAAAATTTTGTCATTGATTGGCGTCACGACTTGTGGATCCTCCAACCTTCTTTGACCCTGCTGTTGTGTTCCCTGGATTGGACGTTGCAATGTTTCTTTATTTACGTGACCATTACGGCACTCCAACCCGAGTTCTCGATACCAGTAAAATCGTACTACTTTTCTGCGAAGTAACCGACATATTTTTGTGACAATATTCACATTTGGTTTTATTAATGTATAGATACTCCGATGTATCGATATATTACAGTGATATGGTTCTTGTGTGTATTCATTTCTGTGAGACTGTCATAATCTTTGATTTACTTGTAACCGCTTTGGTGCGAATGCGCGCAGAGTAGTCTTTGTTTCACTTTGCAGAAGTTAAGCTGTTATTTCTCTTTGTAAAAGAACAGTCAAGCCTTGTGTTTGGTTAATATGGAAATTAAATATATGAAGATTGATACAAAACTGTTTTCTTGATGATGTGACAAGAAGACGTATATGTGAATTTACAAGAAGTTTAATAAAAATGTGGACACCAAGTCAAAAATTATTTCTACCATACCATTGTTCTGATCTGGGATTGTTTGATCATTAAAAATTTCCTGAAAAACACATTTGTTAGGTCTTCAAATATAGCTGAAATACAGATCTATACCTTCTAGCAGTCAAAGTGGAATCACCCTAGAAACAACAAGATGAGCTGTAACAAATTCGACGAAATCTACATGGGAATCCATTCAAGATAAGTGCCAAAATTAATGACTTTTTTACAGTGACTTCATTATTTCCATTCTGACGATACCATCCACAGTCAATAACTTTGTTGTTGCCCGATAAAGCGAACATATGCTGCGTAAGCAACATTATTAATCTGATTTCTAACCTACTTTGCAAGTGGTCGTATTGTTAGAACGTGTTACGTATTTTCTGAATATTACACAGTCTTGTGTTGTCTGCCGGTACATTTCTAGACTAGGATTCATACTGAAGGGAGAGATGGAAGAATTCTTATGCAATAATGTAAAAATCACCTGAAGGATCAAGATTAACCGACAGCTACACTGATCAGCCACAGAATTTTGACTATTGACCTATTATCGATATAAGTCCACCCACGCGATAACAGAGTCATATGGCGAGAAATGGCTGTTAGTGAGACATGAGTGAGAGTGCTGTCCGTGTATAGAACGGAAAAGGAACGCGATCTGTCTAAGTTTGACCGAGGGCACATTGTGATTCCCTGGAGGCTCGGCATAAGCATTTAGAACACTACAGGCTCGGTATAAGCATTTAGAATACTGCACAACCTGTCGAGTGTTCGAGGAATGCTGTAGTGAGTGGCTTCAACACGTCGCGAAACCAAGATGAAACCTCGTCCTGACGTCGTTGTATTGGGTGGCCAGCCCTCATTATAGATGTCGGACGTTGTAGACTGGGGAGACTGGTAAAACAGGACAGGCGCGCGAACTGTGCAAGTGAGCCTGAACACACAGCGCACCGAACACTCCTAACGCTGTGCCTCCGCAGCCAATTATCCTTTCATGTGCCAACGTTTACACCACGACGTTGGCCACTACGATTGAAATGGGCACGTGACCATCGACATTGGACGTTGGGGCAATGGCAGATCATTGCCTCGTCCGACGAATCCCAATACCTTCATCATGCCGATGGGAGGTCTCGAATATGTCGTCTTCCATGGGAAAAGCTCTTTGACGCCTGTACTGTGACACGGAGACAAGCTGGCGGTGGCTCCATTATGCCCTGGGGAACACTCATTTGGGTATTCATGGGTTCAATGCAGCTCGTGCAAGGCACCGTGACGGCCAAGGAGTATCGTACACCTACACCCCTTCATGACGATCATGTTTCCCAGTGGCAGTGGCATTTTTCAGCAAGATAATGCACCATGCCACTATGCCATTAGTGTGATGGAGCTGTTCAAGGAACACTGTGGCGAGTTCCAAATGATGTGCTGGCCTCCGAATTCACCACATATGAATCTCATCGAATACATCTGGGAAGTGTTTCCACGTGGCTTCAGTGCTGAACGCCCCCCCTCCCCAGAATTTATGGGAATTAGGTTACTTGTGTGCGCGGATGCGGTGCCAGTTCCCTCCAACGACTTATCGGGGCCTCATTGCTACCACGCCACACCGCGTCGCCACTGATACCCTCGTTAAAGGTGGACATGCCGGCTATTAGGTAGGTGGTCATAATGTTCTGGCTGATCAGTGTATAGCATCTGACAAGGAGCTGTAGTTTTTAACTTGAAGAAATTCACGAGCAATACTGCTGAGTAGTGATGTGAAGTTAAATTATTGACGTATAAATACTTTTCATTTGCCGGAAGATGGTTAAAACACTCAAGTAAAGATTAACGTGTAACTGAGGAGACACATGTATTTATTGTTCCATTTAGTATCGTATGTGATGTTCAGTTCTAGACGACTGGTACATGTTTTTGTCGACCGCTTACCTGTAACAACAAACAAAGAAATAAGAGCAGATATGAAAATCATAAAAGACATGCAAATGTAATCAGAACGGGAGATTCGTTTTTTTAATCTCCGGCATCTTACAGTTACACTACTGGCCATTAAAATTGCTACACCAAGATCAAATGCAGATGATAAACGGGTATTCATTGGACAAATGTATTATACTAGAACTGACGTGTGATTACATTTTGACGCAATTTGGGTGCATAGACCCTGAGAAATCAGTACGCAGAACAACCACCTCTGGCCGTAATAACGGCCTTGATACGCCTGGGCAATGAGTCAAACAGAACTTGGATCGAGTGTACAGGTACAGCTGCCCATGCAGCTTCAGCACGATACCACAGTTCATCAGGAGTAGTGAATGGCGTATTGTGACGAGCCAGTAGGTCGGCCACCATTAACCAGACGTTTTCAGTTGGTGAGAGATCTGGAGAATGTATTGGCCAGGGAAGCAGTGGAACAGTTTCTGTATCCAGAAAGGCCCGTTCATGACCTGCAACATGCCGTCGTGCATTATGCTGCTGAAATGTAGGGTTTCGCAGGCACCGAATGAAGGGTAGAGCTACGGGTCGTAACACCTCTGAAATGTAATGTCCACTGTTCAAAATGCCGGTAAAGCGAACAAGAGGTGACCGAGACGTGTAACCAATGGCATCCCATACCATCACGTCGGGTGATACGCCAGTATGGCGATGACGAATACACGCTTCCAATGTGCTTTCACCGCGATGTCGCCAAACATGGACGCGACCATCATGATGCTCTAAACAGAACCTGGATTCATTCAAAAAAATGACGTTTAGCCATTCGTGAACCCACGGTCGTCGTTGAGTAAACTATCGCTGCTCCTGTCTGTGATGCAGCATCAAGGGTAACCACAGCCATGGTCTCCGAGCTGATAGTCCTTGCTGCTGCAAACGTCGTCGAACTGTTCGTGCAGATGGTTGTTGCCTTGCGAACGTCCCCACCTGTTGACTCAAGGATCGAGACGTGGCTGCACGATCCGTTACAGCCATGCGGATAAGATGCCTGTAATCTCGACTGCTAGTGATACGAGGCAGTTGGGATGCAACACGGCGTTCCGTATTACCCTCCTGCACCCACCGATTCTATATTCTGCTAACCGTCACTGGACCTCGACCAACGCGAGCAGCAGTGTCGCGATACGATAAACCGAAATCGCGATAGGCTACAATCCGACCTTTACCAAAGTCGGAAAAGTGATGGTACGCATTTCTGCTCCTTACACGAGGCATCACAACAACGTATCATCAGGCAACGCCGGTCAACTTCTGTCTGTGTATGCGAAATCAGTAGGAAACTTTCCTCATGTGAGCACGTTGTAGGTGTCGCCACCGGCGCCAACCTTGTGTGAATGCTCTGAAAAGCTAATTATTTGCATATCACAGCATCTTCTTCCTGTCGGTTAAATTACGCGTGTGTAGCACGTCAGCTTCGTAGTGTAGCAACTTTAGTCGCCAGTAGTGTAATTCTATGCTACACAAAGCATTTTAAAATGCTAGTATTAAATACCATATGTGTATATTATGGAGCGTTTATTGTTATTTTGTGCAGAAAGCTTAGAACCTTTATGAAATTACCTTTACACTTAACCTCTGTATCAGTTATGTTGTATTTGATATATCCAGTCGTCAGCTGTTACCAATTGAGCAACGCTATTATTGAGCCGTTACTATGGTAACGTCTCGTTTCTCGTTTGTTCCGCAAGGAGACGCACCAGGCAGCGACTCGGGCCGCGGCAGCGCCACATCAAAGAGGAGACGAGGTGCGCGGGCGGCTGGCTGCAGGGGGCGGCGTGTGTGCGGCTGTTACGTAGCAGGAAGTAGGGTGCTTCGCCTGGGAGTCAGACGCAGGTACGTCAGGAGGGAGGGTCCTCCAGGCAGTAAGTGTAAACAGCACTCGATCGCTTGCCTGCTGCATGAATGTCACGGTAGATGTTGTTGCTCGTAGATGATGGCAGCAATAGAACAGAGAGAGGTGAATTCTGTTTATTCATCAGCATGCATCTTTCTTCATAGTAGTGTCTTGACGTTGGTTTGATGAAAGCAGCTATCCTTTTGTCTAACATCGGATAGTTGTTCTTACAGGGAGTCACTATACCCTATTAGTTGCTGTAGAGATTTAGATAAACTTTTGTGCACGTATTTTACCTGCGTGATCAACAAACCTTGTTTCTCTTTGTAATATTTTGAAAGCACTATAAGTTGTTGTACCGATATCTATTTCTTGGTTTATCTGGCAGAGTATGTTGTATGGAAAGGATTTCTAGTAGGGTAATTTTCAAGAATGATCGCCAATCGAAGTCGCTGGTTCAAACGATACATATCTAAACTGCGATCGTAAATCTATGAGGCAACTCTGGTGGCGGGCTTTATGAGTATGTTTACGGTGGTCACTACAGCAATGACAAAAGAAAAGCGTTACAAAAATACTTGTAACTGCAAAAGAGACGACTTACCTTACTCGTAATTGTTGGTAAGGCGGGTGCCAGGTTGAGATTCATTGGGAGAGTCCTCAGAAAATATAGTCCATCAACAAAGGAGGTGGATTACAAAACACTCGTTCGAGCTACACTTGAGTGTTGCTCATCAGTGTGGGATCCGTAGCAGGTCGGATTGACAGAGGAGATAGAGAAGATCCAAAGAAGAGCGGCGCGTTTCGTCACAGGGTTATTTGGTAAGCGTGATAGCGTTACGGAGATCTTTAACAAACTCAAGTGGCAGGCTCTTCAAGACAGGCGCTCTGCATCGCGGTGTAGCTTGCTGTCCAGGTTTCGAGAGGGTGCGTTTCTGGATGAGGTATGGAATATGTTGCTTCCCCCGACTTATACCTCCAGAGGAGGTCACGAATGTAAAATTAGAGAGATTGGAGAGCGCAAGGAGTCTTTCCGGCAGTCGTTCTTCCCGCGAACCATACACGACTGGAGCAGGAAAGGGAGGTAATGGCAGTGGCACGTAAAATGCCCTCCGCCACACACCGTTGGATGGTTTGCGGAGTATAAATGTAGATGTACTCGTCGTCGATGTTGTCGTCATGTTAAAGTCCATTACGGCTGTCTGGATAGATAACTTGGAAGCGTTGAACCATGTATTCTTCCTGAAACTCGTTCGTTTTCAGCACTTTCCACAACGAAATTGTAACGGTATTCCAACATCGAAACCGTTCTTACGAAGTTCTACACACTTCTCACCACCACAGTCTACACAGTCCCTTCTTTCCTCATCCGGTAGTACTCCGTATCTGGGACAAAAAGTCAAACAATTTTCTACGCTGAATAACCACGGAATTTGATTTTTTCGTGTGAGAGAATCCACCGAAGAAACATCAAGAACACCAGACATCCCACTCACTAACGACATAAATCGTCTGGGTTTCCCTAGCAACTTGCAAATATTCGTGGAGGTATGTAATTTAGAGCAACTACGGGAACAACGGAAATAGATAAAAATGACAGTCACAAATAATTGACCACGACGCCCACCACCGGAGTCGTGTGATCGATTTAGGACCGCAAGTTGGATAGGTATCGTTTGGGCCCCGCGGCTTCGATAGGCAATCATTCTTGGAAATTACCTCTAGTAGTATCATAAAGGCACTGTGTTAATATATTTTTCTTGTTAATCAGTTTTTATTTCATTGATAAATTAAGAAATGTGATCGTACCACCTCCACGCCGCAGCTATTCCACAGTGTCACCTTCCCAATCGCTAGCAGAGTTTGCTTAGCTCTGGGTGGTTATTGTGATTAGTGCAATACAGAGCGATCCTCATACAGCCAGTACATCCCACACCCGAGGTCAAAGTAACAATGAACTGACTAAAACAACAGATACAGTAGTTACCTTTTTATAAGAGATGCTGGAAGTGATGGCCATGGGCCTCAAGGCATCGCTGACTTCGTGTTGTGGCGTTACCAGCAACACGCTGTAATTCCGCAGGCGTGATGTTGTTAATTTCTCTAGTAATGTTACGGTTAAGAAAGTCTATTGCGCAAGGATTGTCAGCGTACACTTTGCTTTTTCGTGTGACCCACAAATAAACATCACATGATGTTAAGCCCGGGGCCTTTGGGGGCCAGAGTCCCCTACTGACAAGTCTGGAAAATCACATGATGTTAAGTCCGCAGACCTTGTAAGGCCAGGGCCTCTACTGACAAGTCTGTCTTCAGGGAACACGTTGGTGATGTGGGTCATACTTTAGGTGGATGTGTGAGCAGTTGCTCCATCTTGTCAGAATATTGCTTCTCTGTATCTGTTAGCTGTGCATAGAAAGAGTCAAAGGTTTCTAGGTATCTGTAATTTAAAAAGATAACACAAATAAAGCGCGTGCCGGAGAATGCGCACCAAACACCTACCTTCTCTCAGCGGGCCGTTGTGACCCAGCGGTTCTAGGCGCTTCAGTCTGGAACTGAGCTACCGCTACGGTTGCAGGTTCGAATCCTGCCTCGGGCATGGATGTGTGTTATGTCCTTATGTTACTTAGGCTTAAGTAGTTCTAAGTCCTAGGGATGGTGACCTCAGATGTTAAGTCCCATAGTGCTCAGAGCCATTTGACCCATTTATCTTCTCTGACTGGAAAGGTTCTTCATGAACAATATGTGGGTTGTTTTGCGACCAGTATTTGCAATTCTGTGAGCTTTCATAACCTGACAAATGAAACCAGATCCAATATAACATAAAGTAACGCACATTGGCCCAAATAACAGTTTGCAGTTTATGTTAACAGCCAGTTACAATAATGAACTACTTTTTCCTGATCTTCAAATTTCAATTCTTGCATCACATTCACAGGCTTTTAATTTCACGGATACACAGCTGCACTGATCTTGAAGATAATATTTCAGTGTATGTAGCTTTCGAGATACACAACACACACCAACATGCTGCCAAAACCTGCATACCGACTTGCGGGGACTTCTTACAATGTCAATGCGGATTCGGCCTATAGTTTCAGGGACCCTCAACTGTTGATCGCCCTGTTCCCCAGCACATTCTGAACAGATCCTGCAGCCCTCAATTTCATGCACAAAACTTGACTACTATTGGTAGCAGGAAGTTTTCTACCGGGATATTTCATTTCTGTCTGGAGGCTGTCTTTACGTAACGCTCTACAATATAAATTCGCTGTTCAAATGCACGCTGTCCCATTTCTGTAATAACTCAACAATAAGATCTTCTCATAGCAACTAACACACGGATACACAGCTGCACTGATCTTGAAGATAATATTTCAGTGTATGTAGCTTTCGAGATAGACTTGCCAATTCACAAGCCTTTCGACTATAGATGATTAACCAGTACGTGAGTCTGAATAGTTTGCTAAAACTTGCTATATAGGCTGAAAAGTTTGCTAAAAGTTTCTACATCCATTCACGTTATTTGTTTAGGGTATTCACGGATAACAAGGCAGTTGCCAACATCATTTATCTCAGTTGGTATTATCTGGGATACGAACTGGCGATTATAGGGCAGCGGATGGGCGGTATTGTGGTTGAAGAGGTCCAACAACCTAGGAAGGCGCTAAAGCAGCTTGTCCACGTCGCTGAGGATTGCGCCGGGCAGGTGAGTGCCGCTGCTGTCGTAACTGAAATGGTAACCTCGCTAACTATTTTTTCAAGGTCGCAGCTTTAGGGCATTTGACCCCCAGCGCTGCGTTGGTGGAATAGGGTCAGCGATTTACGTTCGATTCTTATCACGCCAAACGGTTTCAGAAAGAAGAGGGGTTATGAAAGAGTAGAAGACAAAATTTAGAAACGATAGAGGATATGATAATTTAACCAGTTCAGGAAGTAAGTACATGGGGAAAAGAGAGAAAAGGTGAATAATCTGGATGAGCTACTTTATGTAATTCGACATAAAGCATTGCAGGATCCGAGTAACGTTCTTTTTGTACAGCAGGAAGAAGCCGGTAAATCGCAGCGAACAGATCGGCGGGAAACTATGTCTCATGCCTGCTGACTGGTTGTCAGTTGATTCTATAACTTAGATAACCGTGGTAGCATATAAACAGTTAATGATGTTGCAGTAAAGTGCCGTCGACATTCATCCACTGCTGTATCCAGCAGCTAAGGGGAGCCTGTGCAGGAGGTTTAACTAGCCACAGAACTCAATTACACCTTGGAGTATTTAAATTTCGCAATAAGTGAATGTTAACTTTCTGGTCATCTTCGAGAAGAGTTATTGAATACCTACTGTCCTCGAGTCCAACGTGCAACTGAAACGTTGGCATTGTCCATTAGTGATGTCAAATTAAGTGGGCGACTGTTGTGTACTGAAATTAGCGAAGAAAGATTGATTCAGAATGGTACCCAAGGAAACAAACATACTGATCGAGCTCGGTTTGTAGCTATGCCGAGTCCCACAACTCTGACGGAATTAGAGCAGATGTGTCATAAATCTGAGTGGCTGAAAGACAGTAATGTAAATAGGCATCAGAATAGGGAAACGAACCGTTACAAATTATTTGAAACACGAAGTCGTGCTACAGCAGTCGAAATGGAACCGGTTATGAGGTGTTACCAGTGTAGTAACATTAACCGTACAGACATGTACATCCACACCTATACACTGCAAGCCACCGTACGGTGCATGGCGCCGGATACCCAAATCACTAATAGTCATTTCCTTTCCTTTTCCACTCCGCATGATCCTTAATTTGGTCCAATAGTATCTTCGTGGACCCAACGCGTAATGTATGTTGACGTCAATAGATTCGTTCTATAGTCAGCTTCAGCTGCCGGTTCTTTAAATCCCTCCAGGGATTCCAACTTCAGTTCCCGAAGCATTTCCGTAATACTTGCGTGTCGTTTGAATCTACCGGAACAAATTTAGCATCCTGCCTCTGAACTGCCTCGATGTCTTCGTTTAATTCGACCGGGTGCGTATCCGAAGCAGTCGAGCAGTACTCAAGGATAGGCTGCACTAGCGTCGTGTATGGGATCTGCTTCACAGATCAATCACAATTTCTGAAAATTCTCCCAATAAACTGAACTCGACCGATTGCGTTCCCTACCACTATTCTCAAACGCTCGTTGCATTTCATATCGTTTTGCAACGCTACACCCAGATATTTAAAGACGCGCCTGTGGCAAGCAGGACCCTGTTAATGCTGTATCCGAAAATTACGGATTTGTTTTTCCTAGTCATCCGCATTAGCTGACGTTTTTCTACATGTACAGCTAGCTGTCATTCATCAAGCCAACTAGGAATTTTTTCTAAGGCATCTTGAATCCTCCTATTGTCACTCAACTACGACGTCTCGCCATTCGCCTGCCGCGGTGGTCTCGCGGTTCTAGGCGCGCAGTCCGGAACCGTGCGACTGCTACGGTCGCAGGTTCGAATCCTGCCTCGAGCATGGATGTGTGTGATGTCCTTAATTTAGTTAGGTTTAAGTAGTTCTAAGTTCTAGGGGACTAATGACCACAGCAGTTCAGTCCCATAGTGCTCAGACCCATTTGAACCATCTTGCCATTCATCGCAGCATCAGAAGTAAACAACTAAAGTTTGCTGCCCATCCTGTGCGACAGATCATTTATGTATACAGAAAATAATAGCGGTCCTGTTACACTTCTCTATGGCACTCGTGACCGTACTCTTGTCTCTAATGAACATTCGAGCCGAGGACTATATACTGGGTTCTATTACTTCAGAAGTTTTCGAGCCACTCACGTACCTGAGACTCGTTTCTGGAGATGGACATCTCTGAAACTGACCTGCGTCCAGTATTACGTCGCAGGGTTTTTTGGCTTTGGGAGACGGAATGGCATAACCCTGGTATGACGATATTAAGTAGACTACGGGTGTGTGGAAATCCTCCATGCTGGCCTCTCGCAGGGAATCTGTGGTTGTCTTCCCGCTCCGCATAGACCACACTTGGGCTACCCACGACTATCTCCTGCGCCGTGAAGACCGGCAGTCAATTAGCAATCGTGCATCGGAAAAATACACTTGATCCCAGTAGAAGATACATAAGTTGACGTGAGATCTGTTACGCGCTTGGCGAGAAGATGGCAAGGATCCTTTAGTGTATAATAACGTCGCAATTTCTGTGTTAAACCGTCAATGTGAGGGTGCGCGGGATACAGTTAACTGGCAGTCGTTCATCGGAAAACAGATACTTGACTCCCAGGAGAATATCCATATGTTGGCAGTAGCCGCGTTACTCGCTTGGGCAGAAGCCGGCGTAGGTCGCTTTGTATTTAATAGCAACGCAATTTCAGTGTTTAATCGTCAATGAGAGGGCGCAAACGGTACAGGAAACCAGCAGTCGTGCGTCGGAAGAAACTTACTAGTCTCCCAGCAGAAGATCATTACGTTGTCCGTAGCTGCGTTACTTGCTCGGGGAGAAGTCGTGATGGATCCTTTAGTATTTAACAGCAACGCAATGTCTGTGTTTAATCGTCAATGAGAAGGTGTAAGGGAAACAGTAAACTGGCAGTGGTAATCGAAATAAAGACACTTGCCTCCCAGGAGAAGATCCATACATTGAGAGTAGCCACGTCATTGGCTTTGGGACAAGTTGACATGGATCTTTTAGTATTTAATAGCGACGCAATTAATTTTAATTCGTCAATGTGAGGGTGCGAGGAACTCTATAAACTAGCAGTGGTGCCTCGGAAAGAAGATACTTGTCTCCTTGGGGAAGATCCAATCATTGACCGAGTCATTGTTACTCGCTTGAGGAGAAGTCGGCATGGATCATTTAGTTTCTGAAAGTAACGCCTCTTCTGTATAAAATCACCAATGTGAGGGTGCTAAGGATATAGTTAACTAGCAATGGTGACTCGCAAAAAATATACTTGAGTCCCATGAGTAGATTGATATGTTGTTCATAGCCGTGTTACTGGCTTGGGGAGAAGACGGCATGGATGCTGTAGTATTTAATAGTGACATTATTTAAGTATTAATTCGCCAATGAGAGGGTGCGAGGGTTAGAGTAAACCATTAGTGATCAAACGGATAGAAGATCATTGATTCCCAGAAAGAGATCCATACATTGACGGTAGCCACGTACTTCATTGGGATATGTCGGCATGGATCCTTCAGAATATAATAGCTACGCAATTTCTGTGTTTAATCGTCTATGTGGGGATACGAGGGATATAGTAGACTAGCTGTGGCGCAGCAGAAAAAGTACTTGACTAACAGTAGCAGATATACACTCCTGGAAATGGAAAAAAGAACACATTGACACCGGTGTGTCAGACCCACCATACTTGCTCCGGACACTGCGAGAGGGCTGTACAAGCAATGATCACACGCACGGCACAGCGGACACACCAGGAACCGTGGTGTTGGCCGTCGAATGACGCTAGCTGCGCAGCATTTGTGCACCGCCGCCGTCAGTGTCAGCCAGTTTGCCGTGGCATACGGAGCTCCATCGCAGTCTTTAACACTGGTAGCATGCCGCGACAGCGTGGACGTGAACCGTATGTGCAGTTGACGGACTTTGAGCGAGGGCATATAGTGGGCATGCGGGAGGCCGGGTGGACGTACCGCAGAATTGCTCAACACGTGGGGCGTGAGGTTTCCACAGTACATCGATGTTGTCGCCAGTGGTCGGCGGAAGGTGCACGTGCCCGTCGACCTGGGACCGGACCGCAGCGACGCACGGATGCACGCCAAGACCGTAGGATCCTACGCAGTGCCGTAGGGGACCGCACCGCCACTTCCCAGCAAATTAGGGACACTGTTGCTCCTGGGGTATCGGCGAGGACCATTCGCAACCGTCTCCATGAAGCTGGGCTACGGTCCCGAACACCGTTAGGCCGTCTTCCGCTCACGCCCAAACATCGTGCAGCCCGCCTCCACTGGTGTCGCGACAGGCGTGAATGGAGGGACGAATGGAGACGTGTCGTCTTCAGCGATGAGAGTCGCTTCTGCCTTGGTGCCAATGATGGTTGTATGCGTGTTTGGTGCCGTGCAGGTGAGCGCCACAATCAGGACTGCATACAACCGAGGCACACAGGGCCAACACCCGGCATCATGGTGTGGGGAGCGATCTCCTACACTGGCTGTACACCTCTGGTGATCGTCGAAGGGACACTGAATAGTGCACGGTACATCCAAACCGTCATCGCACCCATCGTTCTACCATTCCTAGACCGGCAAGGGAACTTGCTTTTCCAACAGGACAATGCACGTCCGCATGTATCCCGTGCCACCCAACGTGCTCTAGAAGGTGTAAGTCAACTACCCTGGCCAGCAAGATCTCCGGATCTGTCCCCCATTGAGCATGTTTGGGACTGGATGAAGCGTCGTCTCACGCGGTCTGCACGTCCAGCACGAACGCTGGTCCAACTGAGGCGCCAGGTGGAAATGGCATGGCAAGCCGTTCCACAGGACTACATCCAGCATCTCTACGATCGTCTCCATGGGAGAATAGCAGCGTGCATTGCTGCGAAAGGTGGATATACACTGTACTAGTGCCGACATTGTGCATGCTCTGTTGCCTGTGTCTATGTGCCTGTGGTTCTGTCAGTGTGATCATGTGATGTATCTGACCCCAGGAATGTGTCAATAAAGTTTCCCTTCCTGGGACAATGAATTCACGGTGTTCTTATTTCAATTTCCAGGAGTGTATATGTTGACCGCAGATGCGTTATTCGCTTGTGGAGAATATGACATGAGTACTTTAGTGTATTATTGCAATTTCTGCATTTAATCGACAATGTTAGTGCGATTGATACAGTAACCTGGTAGTGGTGCATAGGAAAGGGCATGCTTGATTGCTAAGAGAAGTTCAATACGTTGACCGTACCCGTGTTACTTGCCTCTGGATGTGTCGGATTGGAACCTTTAGTATTTAACAGCAACGCATTTTCACTGTTAAATCGTCAATGTGATCATGCGAGGGATACAGTAAACAAACAGGGCTGCATCGGAAAAATGATACTTGTCACCCAGGGGAAGATCCATATGTTGACTGTAGCCACTGTACTCACTTTGTTAGATGATGGCATGAATACCATTGTATTTAAAATTTACGAAATTTTCGTGTTAATTCCTGTATGCGAGGGTGTATGGGATACAGCAAGTTATTAGTGGTGCATGGAAAAAATATACTAGAACCCCAGGAGAATATCCATACATTGACCACGAGTGGGTTTCTAGCTTAATGAGATTTCGGAGTGGAAATGTGGTATTTAATAGCGACTCTATTTCAGTGTTAATTGGTCAATGTGCGGGTGCTAGTGATACAGTAAACTGGCTGTGGTGCATTGAATGAAGATACGTGTTTCCCACAAGAAGATTCATATGATGACCAAAGCCACGTTACTCCCTTGAGCAGAAATTGGCGTTTATCATTTAGTATTTAATAATTGCGCAATTTCTATATTACATCGTCAATGTGAAGAAGCATCGGAAGAAAGATACTTGACTTCCAGGAGAAGTTAAATTCGTTGACCGTAGCTGCATTGCTCGTTTAGGAAGAAGTCGGCATGGATCTTTTAGTATTTAATAGTGACGCTATTTCTGTGTAAAATCGTAATTGTGAGGCTGCCGAGGACACAGTAAACTGGCATTGGTGCATTGCAAATAAGATATTTGACTCCCAGGAGAAGATCCATACGTTGACCAGAGCCACGTTATTCACTTATGAAGAAGTTGGCATAGATCCTTTAGTACTTAATAGCGACGCTATTTCTGTGTTTATTCGTTAATGATAAGGTGCGAGGGATATAGTAAACTGTGATTGGTGCATCGGAAAGAAATAATTGACTCCCAGGAGGAGATCAGTGCGTTGATTATAGCAACATTTCCCGCTTTTGTAAAAGTCAGTGCAGATCATTTAGTATTTAATAGCGACGCAATTTCTGTGTTAAATCATAATTGTGAGGCTGCTGAGGACACAGTAAACTGGCATTGATACATTGGAAATAAGATAGTTGTGTCCCAGGAGGAGATTCAAACGTTGACCTGAGCCACGATATTCACTTATGAAGAAGACGGCATGGATCCTTTACTAGTCAATAGCGACGCGAATTCTGTGTTAATTCGTCAATGTAAATGTGCGAGAGATATAGTTAGCTGTCATTGGTGCATCGGAAAAAAATAATTGACTTCCAGGAGGATATCCGTACGTTGACTGTAGCAATATTTCTCGCTTGGGTAAAAGTCAGCGCAGTTCATATAGTATTTAATAGCGACGCAACAACAGTTTAAAATCATAATTGTGAGGCTACTGAGGACACAGTAAACTGGCATTGGAGCATTGGAAATAAGATACTTGTGTCCCAGAAGAAGATTCAAACGTTGACCAGAGCCACGATATTCACTTAGGTGGAAGTCAATATGGATCCTTTAGTAGTTAATAGCGACGCGATTTCTGTTTTAATTCGTCAATGTTAATGTACGAGCGATATAGTAAACTGGGATTGGTGGATCGGAAAGAAGTAATTGACTCTCACGAGGAGATCCTTACGGTGAGTGTAGCAACATTTATCGCTTGGGTAAAAGACAGCGCGGACCATTTAGTATTTAAATTTAATACCGAAGCAATTCCGGTGTTAAGTCATAATTAAGATGCTGCGGAGGACACAGTAAACTAGCCCTGGTGCATTGGAAATAAGATACTTGACTCCCAGAAGATGATCCATAGGTTGACCAGAGCCCCGTTATTAACTTTAGGACAAGTCGGCATGGAATATTAGGTACTTAATAGCGACGGAATTTATGTGTTAATTCGTCAATGTTAATGTGTGAGGGATATAGTAAACTGTCATTGGTGAATCGGATAAAAAATTGATTCCCAGGAGAAGATCCATATATGGACTGCAGCAACATTTCTCGCTTGGTAAAAGGCAGCGCAGATCATTTAGTCTTCAATATGAACGCAAGTTCTCTGTTAAACCGTAATTGTAAGGCTACGGAGGACACAGTAAACTGGCATTTGTGCATTGGAAATAAGATATTGACTCCCAGAAGATGATCCATAGGTTGACCAGAGCCACGTTATTAACTTTAGGACACGTCGGCATGGAATATTAGGTACTTAATAGCGACGCAGTTTATGTGTTAATTCGTCAAAGTTAATGTGTGAGGGATATAGTAAAGTGTCATTGGTGAATCGGATAAAAAATTGATTCCCAGGAGAAGATCCATATATGGACTGTAGCAACATTTCTCGCTTGGTAAAAGGCAGCGCAGATCATTTAGTCTTCAATATGAACGCAAGATCTCTGTTACACCGTAATTGTAAGGCTACGGAGGACACAGTAAACTGGCATTTGTGCATTGGAAATAAGATATTGACTCCCAGAAGATGATCCATAGGTTGACCAGAGCCCCGTTATTAACTTTAGGACACGTCGGCATGGAATATTAGGTACTTAATAGCGACGCAGTTTATGTGTTAATTCGTCAATGTTAATGTGTGAGGGATATAGTAAAGTGTCATTGGTGAATCGGATAAAAAATTGATTCCCAGGAGATGAACCATATATGGACTGTAGCAACATTTCTCGCTTGGTAAAAGGCAGCGCAGATCATTTAGTCTTCAATATGGACTCAAGTTCTCTGTTAAACCGTAATTGTAAGGCTACGGAGGACACAGTAAACTGGCATTTGTTCATTGGAAATAAGATATTGACTTCCAGAAGATGATCCATAGGTTGACCAGAGCCACGTTATTAACTTTAGGACAAGTCGGCATGGAACATTTAGCACTTAATAGCGGCGCGATTTATGTGTTAATTCGTCAATGTTAATGTGTGAGGGATATAGTAAACTGTCATTGGTTAATCGGATAAAAAATTGATTCCCAGGAGATGAACCATATATGGACTGTAGCAACATTTGTTGCTTGGTTAAAACTCAGCGCAGATAATTTAATCTTCAATATCGACGCAATTTCTGTGCTAAACCGTAATAGTGAGCCTGCGGTGTCACAATAAACTGCCATTGGTGCATTGGAAATAAGGTATTGACTCCCAGAAGATGATCCATAGGTTGACCAGAGCCACGTTATTAACTTTAGGACAAGTCGGCATGAAACATTTAGTACTTAATAGCGACGCGATTTATGTGTTAATTCGTCAATATTAATGCGCGACCGATATAGTAACGTGGCATTGGTGCAGTGCAAATAAGATAATTAACTTCTAGAAGATGATCCATAGGTTAACCTGAGCCACGATATGAACTTGGAGAGACGTCGGTTTTGAATCTGTAAGACGTTCTAGCGCCGAGCCTTCTGTGTTAGTTCGTCACTGTTAATGTGTGAGGGATATAGTAAACTGTCATTGGTGCATCGCAAAAATAAAATTGACTCGCAGGAGAAGATCCATACATTGACTGTAGCAACAGTCTCGCTTGGTTAAAAGGCAGTGCAGATCATTTAGTCTTCAATATTGACACAATTTCTGTGTTAAACCGTAATTGTGAGACTGCGGAGGGCACAGTAAACTGGCATTTGTGCATTGGAAATAAGATATTGACTCCCAGAAGATGATCCATAGGTTGACCAGAGCCACGTTATTAACTTTAGGACACGTCGGCATGGAATATTAGGTACTTAATAGCGACGCAGTTTATGTGTTAATTCGTCAATGTTAATGTGTGAGGGATATAGTAAAGTGTCATTGGTGAATCGGATAAAAAATTGATTCCCAGGAGATGAACCATATATGGACTGTAGCAACATTTCTCGCTTGGTAAAAGGCAGCGCAGATCATTTAGTCTTCAATATGGACTCAAGTTCTCTGTTAAACCGTAATTGTAAGGCTACGGAGGACACAGTAAACTGGCATTTGTTCATTGGAAATAAGATATTGACTTCCAGAAGATGATCCATAGGTTGACCAGAGCCACGTTATTAACTTTAGGACAAGTCGGCATGGAACATTTAGCACTTAATAGCGGCGCGATTTATGTGTTAATTCGTCAATGTTAATGTGTGAGGGATATAGTAAACTGTCATTGGTGAATCGGATAAAAAATTGATTCCCAGGAGAAGATCCATATATGGACTGTAGCAACATTTCTCGCTTGGTAAAAGGCAGCGCAGATCATTTAGTCTTCAATATGAACGCAAGTTCTCTGTTAAACCGTAATTGTAAGGCTACGGAGGACACAGTAAACTGGCATTTGTGCATTGGAAATAAGATATTGACTCCCAGAAGATGATCCATAGGTTGACCAGAGCCACGTTATTAACTTTAGGACACGTCGGCATGGAATATTAGGTACTTAATAGCGACGCAGTTTATGTGTTAATTCGTCAAAGTTAATGTGTGAGGGATATAGTAAAGTGTCATTGGTGAATCGGATAAAAAATTGATTCCCAGGAGAAGATCCATATATGGACTGTAGCAACATTTCTCGCTTGGTAAAAGGCAGCGCAGATCATTTAGTCTTCAATATGAACGCAAGATCTCTGTTAAACCGTAATTGTAAGGCTACGGAGGACACAGTAAACTGGCATTTGTGCATTGGAAATAAGATATTGACTCCCAGAAGATGATCCATAGGTTGACCAGAGCCCCGTTATTAACTTTAGGACACGTCGGCATGGAATATTAGGTACTTAATAGCGACGCAGTTTATGTGTTAATTCGTCAATGTTAATGTGTGAGGGATATAGTAAAGTGTCATTGGTGAATCGGATAAAAAATTGATTCCCAGGAGATGAACCATATATGGACTGTAGCAACATTTCTCGCTTGGTAAAAGGCAGCGCAGATCATTTAGTCTTCAATATGGACTCAAGTTCTCTGTTAAACCGTAATTGTAAGGCTACGGAGGACACAGTAAACTGGCAGTTGTTCATTGGAAATAAGATATTGACTTCCAGAAGATGATCCATAGGTTGACCAGAGCCACGTTATTAACTTTAGGACAAGTCGGCATGGAACATTTAGCACTTAATAGCGGCGCGATTTATGTGTTAATTCGTCAATGTTAATGTGTGAGGGATATAGTAAACTGGCATTGGTTAATCGGATAAAAAATTGATTCCCAGGAGATGAACCATATATGGACTGTAGCAACATTTGTTGCTTGGTTAAAACTCAGCACAGATAATTTAATCTTCAATATCGACGCAATTTCTGTGCTAAACCGTAATTGTGAGCCTGCGGTGTCACAGTAAACTGCCATTGGTGCATTGGAAATAAGGTATTGACTCCCAGAAGATGATCCATAGGTTGACCAGAGCCACGTTATTACCTTTAGGACAAGTCGGCATGAAACATTTAGTACTTAATAGCGACGCGATTTATGTGTTAATTCGGCAATTTTAATGTGCAAGGGATATAGTAAACTGTCATTGGTGTACCGAAAATAAAAATTGACTTCCAGGAGGAGATCCATATGTTGACTATAGCAACACCCCTTGCTTGGGTAAAAGTCTGCGCAATTCATATTGTATTTAATAGGGATGCTATTTCTGTGTTAAATCGCAATTGTGAGGCTGCGGAGGACACACTATCCTGGCATTGGTGAATTGGAATAAGATACTTGCCTCCCAGAGAAGATCAACACGTTGACCAGAGCCACGTTATTAACTTATGGAGATGCCGGCGTGGAACCTTTTGCTCTTAATAGCGACGTGATTTCAGTGTTAATTCGGTAACTTTAATGTGCCAGGGATATAGTAAACTGACATTGGTGTACCAAAAAAAAAAAAAAAAATTGACTCCCAGGAGGAGATCCGTACGTTGACTATAGCAACATCCCTTGCTTGGGTAAAAGTCTGCCCAGATCATATAGTATTTAATAGCGACACAATTTCTGTGTTAAAAAGAATTGTGAGGCTGCGGAGGACACAGTAAACTGGCATTGGTGCATTGGAATAAGATACTTGCCTCCCAGGAGAAGATCGACACTTTGACCAGAGCCACGTTATTAACTTATGTGGAAGTCGGCATATAACCTTTTGTTCTTAATAGCGACGCGATTTCAGCGTTAATTCGTCAATTTTAATGTGCGAGGTATATAGTAAACTTCAATGGTGTACCGAAAAAAAATGGCACCCAGGAGGAGATCCGTACGTTAACTATAGCAACATTCCTTGCTTGGGTAAAAGTCTGCGCACATCATATAGTATTTAATAGCGACGCCATTTCTATTTAAATTCGCAATTGTGAGGCTGCGGAGGACACACTATTATGGCATTGGTGAATTGGAATATAATACTTGCCTCCCAAGAGAAGATCGACACGTTGACCAGAGCCACGTTATTAACTTATGTGGAAGTCGGCATATAACCTTTTGTTCTTAATAGCGACGCGTTTTCAGCCTTAATTCGTCAATTTTAATGTGCGTGGTATATAGTAAACTTTCATTGGTGTACCGAAAAAAAAATTGACTCCCAGGATTAGATCCGTATGTTGAGGATAGCAACATTCCTTGCGTGGGTAAAAGTCTGCGCAGATCATATAGTATTTCATAGCGACGCAATTTCTGTGTTAAATCGCAATTGTGAGGCTGCGGAGGACACAGTAAGCTGGCATTGGTGCATTGGAATAAGATACTTGCCTCCCAGAGAAGATCGACACGTTGACCAGAGCTACGTTATTAACTTATGGTGTAGTTGGCATGGAACCTTTTCTTCTTAATAGCGACCCCATTTCAGTGTTAATTCGACAATTTTAACGGTTGTGGGATATAGTAAACTGACATTGGTCCACCGGAAAAAAACAATGACTCCCAGGAGGAGATTCGTACATTGATTATAGCAACATTCCTTGCTTGGGTAAAAGTCTGCACAGATCATATAGTATTTAATAACGACGCAATTTCTGTGTTAAATCGCAATTGAGACGTTTCGGAGAACACAGTAAACTGGCATTAGTGCATTGGAATAAGATACTTGCCTCCCAGGAGAAGATCGACACGTTGACAAGAGCCATGTTTTTAACTTATGGAGACGCGTTTTCAATGATAATTCGGCCAGTTTAATGTGCGAGGGATATAGTAAACTGTCACTGAACCACCAGAAAAAAACCATGACTCCGAGGAGGAGATCCGTACGTTGATTACAGCAACATTTCTTGCTTGGGTAAAAGTCTAGGCAGATCATATAGTATTTAATAGCGTCTCAATTTTTGTGTTAAATCGCAATTGTTAGGCTCCGGAGGACACAGTAAACTGGAATTGGTGCTTTGGAATAAGATACTTGCCTCCCAGGTGAAGATCGACATGTTGACCTGAGCCACGTTATTAACTTATGGAGAATTCGGCATGGAACCTTTTCTTCTTAATAGCGACGCCATTTCAGTGTTATTTCGACAATTATAACGGTTGTGGGATATAGTAAACTGACATTGGTCCACGAAAAAAAAAGCAATGACTCCCAGGAGGAGATTCGTACGTTGATAATAGCAACATTCTTTGCTTGGGTAAAAGTCTGCGCATATCATATAGTATTTAATAACAACGCAATTTCTGTGTTAAATCGCAATTGTGAGGTTTCGGAGGACACAGTAAACTGGCACGGGTGCATTGGAATAAGATACTTGCCTCCCAGGAGAAGATCGACACGTTGACCAAAGCCACGTTATTAACTTATGGAGATGTCGGCATTGACATTTTGTTCTAAATAGCGACGCGATTTCAGTGTTAATTCGGCAATTTTAATGTGCAAGGTATAGAGTAAACTGACATTGATGTACCGAAAATAAAATTTGACTCCCAGGATGAGGTCCGTAAATTGACTATAGCACAATTCCTTGCTTGGGTAAAAGTCTGCGCAGATCATATAGTATTTAATAGCGACGCCATTTCTTTGTAAATTCGCAATTGTGACGCTGCGGAGGACACACTATTATGGCATTGGTGAATTGCAAAATAATACTTGCCTCCCAGGAGAAGATCGACACGTTGACCAGAGCCACATTATTAACTTATAGAGACGTCGGCATGAAACTTTTTGTTCTTAATAGCGACGCGTTTTCAGTGTTAATTCGGCAATTATAATGTGTAAGGGATAGAGTAAACTGACATTGGTGTACCGAAAAAACAATTTGACTCCCAGGAGGAGATCCGTACGTTGACTATAGCATTATTCCTTGCTTGGGTAAAAGTCTGCGCAGATCATATATTATTTAATAGCGACGTAATTTCTGTGTTAAATCGCAATTGTGAGGCTGCGGAGGACACAGTAAACTGGCGTTGGTGCTTTGGAATAAGATACTTGTCTCCCAGGAGAAGATCGACACGTTGACCAGAGACACGTTATTAACTTATGGGGAAGTCAGCATGGAACATTTTATTCTTAATAGCGACGCCATTTCAGTGATAATTCGGCAATTTTAATGTGCGAGGTATATAGTAAACTTTCATTGATGGATCGAAAATAAAAATTGACTCCCAGGAGTAGATCCGTACGTTGACTATAGCATCATTCCTTGCTTGGTTAAAAGTTTCGCAGATCATATAGTATTTAATAGCGACGCAATTTCTGTGTTAAATCGCAATTGTGAGGCTGCGGAGGACACAGTAAACTGGCGTTGGTGCTTTGAAATAAGACACTTGCCTCCCAAGAGAAGATCGACACGTTGACTAGAGCCACGTTATTAACTTCTGGAGAAGTCGGCATGGAACCTTTTGTTCCTAATATCGACGCGTTTTCAGTGTTAATTCGGCTAGTTTAATGTGCGAAGGATATAGTAAACTGTCATTGGTGTACCGAAAAACAAAAAATGACTCCCAGGAGGAAATCCGTAGTTTGATTATAGTAACATTCCTTGCTTGGGTAAAAGGCTATGCAGATCATATAGTATTTAATAGCGACGCAATTTCTGTGTTAAATCGAAATTGTGAGGTTTCGGAGGGCACACTAATTGGGCATTGGTGAAATGGAATAAGATACTTGCCTTCCAGGAGAAGATCGACACGTTGACCAGAGCCACGTTATTAACTTATGGAGGTGTTGGCATGGACATTTTCTTTTTAATAGCGACGCAGTTTCAGTGTTGATACGGCAATTTTAATGTGTAAGGGACTTCTGGAGAAGTCGGCGTGGAACCTTTTGTTCTTAATAGCGACGCGATTTCAGTGTTAATTCGACAACTGTAATGTGCGAGGTATAGTAAACTGTCATTGGTGAAATAAGAAATAGACTTCCAACACGAGATCCGTAAGTTGACTATAGCAACATTCCTTGCTTGGATAAAAGTCTGCGCAGATCATATAGTATTTAATAGCGACGTAATTTCTGTGTAAAATCGCAATTGTGTGGTTCTGCAGGACACAGTAAACTGGCATTGGTGCATTGGAATAAGATAATTGCCTCCCAGGAGGAAATCGACACGTTGACCAGAGCCACGTTATTAACTTATGGATAAGTCGCCATGGAACATTTTGTTCCTAATTGCGACGCGATTACAGTGTTTATTCCATAATTTTAATGTGCGAGGGATATAGTAAATTGTCGCTGGTATACCGAAAAAGAAAAATAGATTCCCAGGAGGAGATCCGTACGTTGACTATAGCAATGTTCCATGCTTGGGTAAAAGTCTGCGCCGATCATATAGTATTTAATAGCGACGCAATTTCTGTGTTAAATCGCAATTGTGAGGCTGCAGAGGACACACTAATCTGGCATTGGTGCATTATAATAAGATACTTGCCTCGCAGAGAAGATCGACACGTTGACCAGAGCTACGTTTTTAACTTATGGAGAAGTTGGCATGGAACCTTTTGTTCTTAATAGCGACGCATTTCAGTGTTAATTCGGCAATTTTAACGGTTGTGGGATATAGTAAACTGACATTGGTCCACCGGAAAGAAGCAATGACTCCTAGGAGGAGATTCGTACGTTGATTATAGCAACATTCCTTGCTTGGGTAAAAGTCAGCGCAGATCATATAGTATTTAATAGCGACGCAATTACTGTGTTAAATCGCAATTGTGAGGCTGTGGAGGACACGGTAAAATGGCATTGGTGCATTGGAATAAGATACTTGCCTCCCATGAGAGGATCGACACATTGACCAGAGCCACGTTATTAACTTATGGAGAAGTCGGCATGGAACCTTTTGTTCCTAATAGCGACACGATGTCAGTGTTCATTAGGCAATTTTAGTGTGCGAGGGACATAGTAAACTGTCATTGGTGTACCGAAAAAAAAATTGACTCCCAGGAATAGATCCGTACGTTGACTATAGCAACAATACTTGCTTGGATAAAAACCTGCGCAGATCATATAGTACTTAATAGCGACGCAATTTCTGTGTTAAATCGCAATTGTGTGTTTCTGGAGGACACAGTAAACTGGCATTGGTGCATTGGAATAAGATACTTGCCTCCCACGAGAGGATCGACACATTGACCAGAGCAACGTTATTAACTTTCGGAGAAGTCGGCTTGGAACCCTTTGTTCTTAATAGCGACGCGATTTCAGTGTTAATTCCGCAATTTTAATGTGCGAGGGATATAGTAAACTGTCATTGGTGTACCGAAAAAAAAATTGATTCCCAGGAGCCGATCCATACTTTGACTATAGGAACATTACTTGCTTGGGTAAAAGTCTGATCAGATCATATATTATTTAATAGCGACGTAATTTCTGTGTTAAATCGCAATTGTGAGGCTCCGGAGGACACAGTAATGTGGCATTGGTGCATTGGAATAAGATACTTGCTTCCCAGGAGAAGATCGACACGTTGACCAGAGCCACATTATTAACTTATGGAGAATTCGGAATGGAACCTTTTGTTCTTAATAGCGACGCGATATCAGTGTTCATTCGGCAATTTTAATGTGCGAGGAATATAGTAAACAGACGTTGGTGTACAAAAAAAAAAAAAAAAATTGACTCCCAGGAGGAGATCCGTACGTTGACTATAGCAACATTCCTTCCTTGGGTGAAAGTCTGAGCAGAGCATATAGTATTTAATAGCGACTCAATCTCTGTGTTAAATCGCAATTGTGAGGCTGCGGAGGACACACTAACCTGGCTTTGGTGCATTGGAATAAGATACTTGCCTCCCAGGAGAGGATCGACACATTGACCAGAGCCACGTTATTAACTTATGGAGAAGTCGGCATGGAACCTTTTTGTATCTAATAGCGACGCGATGTCAGTGTTCATTAGACAATTTTAATGTGCAAGGGATATAGTAAACTGTCAATGGTGTACTGAAAAAAAATTGACTCCCAGGAGGAGATCGATACGTTGACTATAGCAACATTCCTTGCTTGGGTAAAAGTCTGCGCAGATCATATAGTATTTAATAACGACGCAATTTCTTTGTTAAATCGCAATTGTGAGTCTGCGGAGGACACACTAATCTGGCATTGGTGCATTGGAATAAGATACTTGCTTCGCAGGAGAAGATCGACACGTTGACCAGAGCCACGTTATTATCTTTAGGAGAAGTCGGAATGGAACCGTTTGTTCTTAATAGCGACGCGATGTCAGTGTTCATTCGACAATTTTAATGTGCAAGGGATATAGTAAACTGTCAATGGTGTACCGAAAAAAAAATTGACTCCCAGGATGAGATCCGTACGTTGACTATAGCAACATTCCTACCTTGGGTTAAAGTGTGAGCAGAGCATATAGTATTTAATAGAGACGCAATTTCTGTGTTAAATCGCAATTGTGAGGCTGCGGAGGACACACAAATCTTGCATTGATGCATTGGAATCAGATACTTGCCTCCCAGGAGAGGATCGACACATTGACAAGAGCCACGGTATTAACTTATGGGGAAGTCGGCATGGAACCTTTTGTTCTTATTAGCGACGCGATTTCAGTGTTAATTCGTCAATTTTAATGTGCGAGGGATATAGTAAACTTTAATAGGTGTACCGAAAAAAAAATTTGACTCCCAGGAGGAGATCCGTACGTTGACTATAGCAACATTCCTTGCTTGGATAAAAGTCTGCACAGATCATATAGTATTTAATAGCGACGCAATTTCTGTGTTATATCGCAATCGTGTGGTTCTGGAGGACACACTAAACTGGCATTGGTGCATTGGAATAAGATACTTGCCTCCCAGGAGAAGATCGACACGTTGACCAGTGCCACGTTATTAACCTATGGAGAAGTCGTCATGGAAACTTTTGTTCCTAATAGTGACGCTATGTCAATGTTCATTCGGCAATTTTAATGTGAGAGGGATATAGTAAACAGTCATTGCCGTACGGAAAAATAATTGACTCCCAGGAGGAGAACCGTACGTTGACTATAGCAACATTCCTAGCTTGGGTAAAAGTCAGCACAGATCATATAGTATTTAATAGCGACGCAATTTCTGTGTTAAATCGAAATTGTGAGGCTACGGAGGAAACACAAATCTTGCATTGGTGCATTGGAATATAATACTTGCCTCCCAGGAGAAGATCGACACCTTGACCAGAGCCACGGTATTAACTTATGGGGAAGTCGGCATGGAACCTATTGTTCTTATTAGCGACGCGATTTCAGTGTTGACTCGGCAATTTTAACGTTCGAGGGATATAGTAAGCTGACATTGGTCCACCGGAAAAAAACTATGACTCGCAGGAGGAGATCCGTACTTTAATTATAGCAACAGTCCTTGCTTGGGTAAAAGACTTCGCAGATCATATAGTATTTAATAGCGACGCAATTTCTGTGTTAAATCGCAATTGTGAGGCTGCGGAGGACACAGTAAACTGGCATTGGTTCATTGGAATAACATACTTGCCTCCCAGGAGAAGGCCGACAGGTTGAGCAGAGCCACGTTATTAACTTATGGAGAAGTCGGCATGGAACCTTTTGTTCTTAATAGTGACGCGATTTCAATGTTAATTCGGCAATTTTAATGTGTGAGGGATATAGTAAACTGACATTGGTGTACCGAAAAAAGAAATTGACTCCCAGGAGGAGATCCGTAAGTTGACTATAGCAACAATCCTTGCTTAGGTAAAAGTCGGCGCAGATCATGTAGTATTTAATAGCGACGCAATTTCTGTGTTAAACCGCAATTATGAGGCTGCGGAGGACACAGTAAACTGGCATTAGTTCATTGGAATAAGATACTTGCCTCCCAGGAGAAGATCGACACGTTGACCAGTGCTACGTTATTAACATATGGAGAAGTTGGCATGGAACCTTTTGTTCTTATTAGCGACGCGATGTCAATGTTAGTTCGGCAATTTTAATGTGTGAGGGATCTAGTAAACTGATATTGGTGTACCGAAAAAAGAAATTGACTCACAGGAGGAGATCCGTAAGTTGACTATAGCAACAATCCTTGCTTAGGTAAAGTCTGTGCAGATCATATTGTATTTAATAGCGACGCAATTTCTGTGTTAAATCGCAATTATGAGGCTGCGGAGGACATAGTAAACTAGCATTGGTGCATTGGAATAAGATACTTGCCTCCCAGGAGAAGATCGACACGTTTACCAGAGCTACGTTATTAACTTATGGAGAAGTCGGCATGGAACCTTTTGTTCTTATTAGCGACGCGATTTCAATGTTAATTCGTCAATTATTATGTGCGAGGTATATAGTAAACTGTCATTGGTGTACCGAAAAAAAAATTGACTCGTAGGAGGAGATCCGTAAAGTGACTATAGCAACAATCCTTGCTTGGGTAAAAGTCTGCGCAGATCATATAGTATTTAATAGCGACGCAATTTCTGTGTTAAATCGCAATTATGAGGCTGCAGAGGACACAGTAAACTGGCATTGGTGCATTGGAATAAGATACTTGCCTCCTAGGAGAAGATCGACACCTTCACCAGAGCCACGTTATTAACTTATAGAGAAGTCGGCATGGAACCTATTGTTCTTATTAGCGACGCGGTTTCAGTGTTAATTCGTCAATTTTAATGTGCTAGGGGTATAGTAAACTGTCATTAGTGTACCGTAAAGAAAAATAGACTCCCAGTAGGAGATCAGTACGTTGACTATAGCAACATTCCTTGATTGGGTAAAAGTCAGCCCAGATCATATAGTATTTAATAGCGACGCAATTTCTGTGTTAAATCGCAATTGTGAGGCTGCGGAGGACACACTAATATGGCATTGGTGCATTGGGATAACATACTTGCCTCCGAGGAGAACATCGACAAGTTGACCAGAGCCACGTTATTAACTTATGGAGAAGTCGGCAGGGACATTTTGTTCTTAGTAGCTACGCGACTTCAGTGTTAATTTCTCAATTTTAATGTGTGAGGGATTTAGTAAACTGACATTGGTCCACCGGAAAACAACTATAACTCCCAGGAAGAGATCCGTATTTTGATTATAGCAACATTCCTTACTTGGGTAAAAGTCTGCGCAGATTATATAGTATTTAATAGCGACGCAATTTCTGTGTTAAATCGCAATTGTGAGGCAGCGGAAGACACAGTACACTGGCATTGGTCGATTGGAATAAGATACTTGCCTCCCACGAGAAGATCGACACGTTGACCAGAGCCACGTTATTAACTTATGGAGAAGTCGGCATGGAACCTTTTGTTCCTGTTAGCGACGCGATTTCAGTGTTAATTCGTCCATTTTAATGTGCGAGGGATATAGTAAGCTCTCATTTGTGTACCGAAAAAAAAAATAGACTCCCAGTAGGAGATCCGTACGTTGACTATAGCGACATTCCATGCTTGGGTAAAAGTCTGCGCAGATCATATAGTATTTAATAGCGACGTAATTTCTGTGTTAAATCGCAATTGTGAGGCTGCAGAGGACTCACTAATATCGCACTGGTGCATTGGAATGAGATACTTGCCTCCCAGGAGAAGATCAACACGTTGACCAGAGCCACGTTATTAACTTATGGAAAAGTCGGCATGGAACCTTTTGTTCTTAATAGCGACAGGATATCAGTGTTCATTCGGCAATTTTTATGTGCGAGGGATATTGTAAACTTTCATTGCTGTACCGAAAAAAAAGTTGACTCCCAGGAGGAGTTCCATACGTTGACTATGACAACAATACTTGCTCGTGTAAAAGTTTGCGCAGATCATATAGTATTTAATAGCGACGCAATTTCTGTGTTAAATCGCATTTATGAGGCTGCGGAGGACACAGTAAACTGGCATTGGTGCATTGGAGTGAGATACTTGCCTGCCAGGAGAAGATCGACACGTTGACCAGAGGCACGTTATTACCTTATGGAGAAGTCGGCATGGAACATTTTGTTTTTATTAGCGACGCGATTTTAGTGTTCATTCGTCAATTTTAATGTGCGAGGGATATAGTAAGCTCTCATTTGTGTACCGAAAAAAAAATAGACTCCCAGTAGGAGATCCGTACGTTGACTATAGCAACATTCCTTGCTTGGGTAAAAGTCTGCGCAGATCATATAGTATTTAATAGCGACGCAATTTCTGTGTTAAATCGCAATTGTGAGGCTGCAGAGGACACATTATTATGGCACTGGTGCATTGGAATAAGATACTTGCCTCCCAGGAGGAGATCAACACGTTGACCAGAGCCACGTTATTAACTTATGGAAAAGTCGGCATGGAACCTTTTGTTCTTAATAGCGATAGGATATCAGTGTTCATTCAGCAATTTTTATGTGCGAGGGATATTGTAAACTGTCATTGGTGTACCGAAAAAAAATTGATTCCCAGGAGGAGTTCCATACGTTGACTATAGCAACAATCCTTGCTCGTGTAAAAGTCTGCGCAGATCATATAGTATTTAATAACGACGCAATTTCTGTGTTAAATCGCATTTATAAGGCTGCGGAGGACACAGTAAACTGACGTTGGTGCATTGGTATAAGATACTTGCCTCCCAGGAGAAGATCGACACGTTGACCAGAGCCACGTTATTATCTTATGGAGAAGTCGGCATAGAACCTCTTGTTCTTATTTGCGACGCGATTTCAGTGTTAATTCGACAATTGCAATGTGCGAGGGATATAGTAAACTGTCATTGGTGTACCGAAAAGAAAACAGACTCCCAGTAGGAGATCCGTACGATGACTATAGCAACATTCCTTGCTTGGGTAAAAGCCTGCGCAGATCATATAGTATTTAATAGCAACGCAATTTCAGTGTTAAATCGCAATTGTGAGGCTACGGAGGACACAGGAAAGTGGCATTGGGGCATTGGAATAAGATACTTGCTTCCCAGGAGAAGATCGACGCGGTGACCAGAGCCACGTTATTAACTTATGGAGTAGTCGGCATGGAACCTTTTGTTCTTAATAGCGACGCGATTTCAGTGTTAATTCGTCAATTTTAATGTGCGAGGGATATAGTAAACTGTCATTGGTGTACCGAAAAAAAAACTTGACTCCCAGGATGAGATCCGTAATTTCACTATAGCAACAATCCTTGCTTCGGTAAAAGTCTGCGCAGATCATATAGTATTTAATAGCGACGCAATTTCTGTGCTAGATCGCAATTATGAGGCTGCGGAGGACACAGTAAACTGGCATTGGTGCATTGGAATAAGATACTTGCCCCCCAGTAGAAGATCGACACGTTGACCAGAGCCACGTTATTATCTTATGGAGAAGTCAGCATCGAACGTTTTGTTCTTATTAGCGACGCGATTTTAGTGTTAATTCGTCAATTTTTATGTGTGAGGGATATAGTAAACTTTCATTAGTGTACCGAAAAAAAAATAGACTCCCAGTAGGAGATCCGTACGTTAACTATTGCAACATTCCTTGCTTGGGTAAAATTCTGCGCAGATCATGTAGTATTTAATAGCGACGCAATTTCTGTGTTAAATCGCAATTGTGAGGCTGCTGAGGACACACTAATATGGCACTGGTGCATTGGAATAAGATACTTGCCTCCCAGGAGAAGATCGACACGTTGACCAGAGCCACGTTATTAACTTATGGAAAAGTCGGCATGGAACCTTTTGTTCTTAATAGCGACGGGATATCAGTGTTCATTCGGCAATTTTAATGTGCGATTTATATTGTAAACTGTCATTGGTGTACCGAAAAAAAAAATTGACTCCCAGGAGGAGATCCGTACTTTGATTATAGTAACATTAATTGCTTGGGTAAAAGTCTATGCAGATCATATAGTATTTAATAGCGACGCAATTTCTGTGTAAAATCGCAATTGTGAGGCTGTGGAGCACACAGTAAACTGGCATTGGAGTATTGGAATAAGATACTTGCCTCCCAGGAGAAGATCGACACGTTGACCAGAGCCACGTTATTAACTTTTGGAGAAGTCGGCATGGAACCTTTTGTTGTTAATAGCGACATGATTTCAGTGTTAATTCGGCAATGTGAATGTGCGAGGGATATAGTAAACTGTCATTGGTGTACCGAAAACAAAATAGACACCCAGCAGGAGATCCGTACGTTGACTACAGCAACATTCCTTACTTGGGTAAAAGTCTGCACAGATCTTATAGTATTTAATAGCGACGCAATTTCTGGTTTAAATCGCAATTGTGAGGTTCCGGAGGACACAGTCAACTGGCATTGGTGCATTGGAATAAGATACTTGCCTGCCAGGAAAAAGATCAACACGTTGACCAGAGCCACGTTATTAACTAATGGAAAAGTCGGCATGGAAACTTTTGTTCTTAATGGCGACAGGATATCAGTGTTCATTCGGCAATTTTTATGTGCGAGGGATATAGTAAACTGTCATTGGTGTACAGAAAAAAAAAATTGACTCCCAGTAGGAGATCCCTACGTTGACTATAGCAACATTCCTTACTTGGGTAAAAGTCTGCACAGATCTTATAGTATTTAATAGCGACGCAATTTCTGGTTTAAATCGAATATTGAGAGGTTCCGGAGGACACAGTAAACTGGCATTGGTGCATTGGAATAAGATACTTGCGTCCCAGGAGAAGATCGACACGTTGACCAGAGCCACGTTATTAACTTATGGAGAAGTCGGCATGGAACCTTTTGTTCCTAAATGCGACGCGACTTCAGTGTTAATTTAGCAATTTTAAAATGTGTGGGATATAGTAAACTGTCATTTGCATTCCCAAAAAAAAATTGACCTCCAAGAAGAGATCCGTGCGTTGACTATAGCAGCATTCCTTGCTTGGGTAAAAGTCTGCGCAGATCATATAGTACATAATAGCGACGCAATTTCTGTGTTAAATGTCAATTGTGAGTCTGTGGAGGACACAGTAAACTGGCATTGGTGTATTGGAATAAGATACTTGCCTCCCAGGAGAAGATCGACACGTTGACCAGAGCCACGTTTTTAACTTATGGAGAAGTCGGCATGGAACCTTTAGTACTTACTAGAGTTGTTGTTTAGGTGTTAATCAGGCAATTTCAATGTGCGAGGGATATAGTAAACTGTCATTGGTATACCGTAAAAAAAATTGAGTCCCAGGAGGAGGTCCGTATGTTAACTATAGCAACATTCCTTGCTTGGGTAAAAGTCTGCGCAGATCATATAGTATTTAATAGCGACGCAATTTCTGTGTTAAATCGCAATTGTGAGGCTGCAGAGGACACACTAATATGGCACTGGTGCATTGGAATGAGATACTTGCCTCCCAGGAGAAGATCAACACGTTGACCAGAGCCACGTTAATAACTTATGGAAAAGTCGGCATAGAACCTCTTGTTCTTATTTGCGACGCGATTTCAGTGTTAATTCGACAATTGCAATGTGCGAGGGATATAGTAAACTATCATTGGCTTACCGAAAAGAAAATAGACTCCCAGTATGAGATCCGCACGATGACTATAGCAACATTCCTTGCTTGGGTAAAAGTCTGCGCAGATCATATAGTATTTAATAGCGACGCAATTTCTGTGTCAAATCGCAATTATGAGGCTGCGGAGGACACAGTAAACTGGCACTGGTGCATTGGAATAAGATACTTGCCTGCCAGGAGAAGATCGACACGTTGACCAGAGCCACGTTATTAACTTATGGAAAAGTCGGCATGGAACCTTTTGTTCTTAATAGCGACAGGATATCAGTGTTCATTCGGCAATTTTTATGTGCGAGGGATATTGTAAACTGTCATTGGTGTACCGAAAAAAAATTGACTCCCAGGAGGAGTTACATACGTTGACTATAGCAACAATCCTTGCTCGTGTAAAAGTCTGCGCAAATCATATAGTATTTAATAACGACGCAATTTCTGTGTTAAATCGCATTTATAAGGCTTCGGAGGACACAGTAAACTGACGTTGGTGCATTGGTATAACATACTTGCCTCCCAGGAGAAGATCAACACGTTGACCAGAGCCACGTTATTAACTTATGGAGAAGTGGCATGGAACATTTTGTTCTTAATAGCGACGCGATTTCAGTGTTAATTCGTCAATTCTAATCTGCGAGGGATATAGTAAACTGTCATTGGTGAACCGAAAAAAAAAAATTGACTCCCAGGAGGAGATCCGTAGTTTGATTATAGTAACATTAATTGCTTGGGTAAAAGTCTGCGCAGATCATATAGTATTTAATAGCGACGCAATTTCTGTGTTAAATCGCATTTATGAGGCTGCGGAGGACACAGTAAACTGGCGTTGGTGCATTGGTATACGATACTCTCCTCCCAGGAGAAGATCGACACGTTGACCAGAGACACGTTATTATCTTATGGAGAAGTCGGCATTGAACCTCTTGTTCTTATTTGCGACGCGATTTCAGTGTTAATTCGACAATTGCGATGTGCGAGGGATATAGTAAACTGTCATTGGTGTACCGAAAAAAAAATAGACTCCCAGTAGGAGATCCGTACGATGACTATAGCAACATTCCTTGGTTGGGTAAAAGTCTGCGCAGATCATTTAGTATATAATAGCGATGCAATTTCTGTGTTAAATCGCAATTGTGACGCTGCGGAGGACACAGTAAACTGGCATTGGTGCATTGGAATAAGATACTTGCCTCCCAGGAGAAGATCGACACGTTTACCAGAGCCACGTTATTAACTTATGGAGAAGTCGGCATGGAACCTTTTGTTCTTATTAGCGACGCGACTCAGTGTTAATTCGTCAATTTTAATGTGCAAGGGATATAGTAAACTGTCATTCGTGTACCGAAAACGAAATAGACTCCCAGTAGGAGATCCGTACTTTGACTATAGGAACATTCCTTAGTTGGGTAAAAAACTGCGCAGATCATATAGTATTTAACAGCGACGCAATTTCTGGTTTAAAACCCAATTATGAGGTTCCGGTTGACACAGTAAACTGGCATTGGTGCATTGGAATAAGATACTTGCCTCCCAGGAGAAGATCGACACGTTGACCAGAGCCATGTTTTTAACTTATGGCGAAGTCGGCATGGAACCTTTAGTTCTTAATAGCGACGCGATTTCGGTGTTAATTCGGCAATTTTAATGTGCGAGGGATATAGTAAACTGACATTGGTGTACTGAAAAACAAAATTGACTCCCAGGAAGAGATCCGTATGTTGACTTTAGCAACATTCCTTGCTTGGGTAAAAGTCTGCCCAGATCATAAAGTATTTAATAGCGACGCAATTTCAGTGTTAAATCGCAATTATGATGCTGCGGAGGACACAGTGAACTGGCATTGGTGCATTGGAATAAGATACTTGCCTGCCAGGAGAAGATCGACACGTTGACCAGAGCCATGGTATTAACTTATGGAGAAGTCGGCATGGAACCTTTTGTTCTTAATGGCGACAGGATATCAGTGTTCATTCGGCAATTTTTATGTGCGAGGGATATTGTAAACTGTCATTGGTGTACCGAAAAAAAAATTGACTCATAGGAGGAGTTCCATACGTTGACTATAGCAACAGTCCTTGCTCGTGTAAAAGTCTGCGCAGATCATATAGTATTTAATAGCGACGCAATTTCTGTGTTAAATCGCATTTATGAGGCTGCGGAGGACACAGTAAACTGGCATTGGTGCATTGGAATAAGATACTTGCCTCCCAGGAGAAGATCGACACGTTTACCAGAGCCACGTTATTAACTTATGGAGAAGTCGGCATGGAACATTTTGTTCCTAATAGCGACGCGATTTCGGTGTTAATTCGTCAATTTTAATGTGCGAGGGATATAGTAAACTGACATTGGTGTACTGAAAAAAAAATTGACTCCCAGGTAGAGATCCGTATGTTGACTTTAGCAGCATTCCTTGCTTGGGTAAAAGTCTGCGCAGATCATATAGTATTTAATAGCGACGCAATTTCAGTGTTAAATAACAATTATGAGGCTGCGGAGGACACAGTAAACTGGCATTGGTGCATTGGATTAAGATACTTGCCTCCCAGTAGAAGATCGCCACGTTGACCAGAGCCACGTTATTAACTTATGGGGAAGTCGGCATGGAACCTTTTGTTCTTATTAGCGACGCGATTTCGGTGTTAATTCGTCAATTTCAATGTGCGAGGGATATGGTAAACTGTCATTGGTGTACCGTAAAAACAAATTGTCTCCCAGGAGGAGGTCCGTATGTTAACTATAGCAACATTCCTTGCTTGGGTAAAAGTCTGCGCAGCTCATATAGTATTTAATAGCGACGCAATTGTAGTGTTAAATCGCAATTGTGGGGCTGCGGAGGACACAGTAAACTGGCATTGGTGCATTGGAATAAGATACTTTTCTCGCAGGAGAAGATCGACACGTTGACCAGAGCCACGTTATTAACTTTTGGAGAAGTCGGCATGGAACCTTTTGTTGTTAATAGCGACATGATTTCAGTGTTAATTCGGCAATTTGAATGTGCGAGGGATATAGTAAACTGTCATTGGTGTACCGAAAACAAAATAGACTCCCAGCAGGAGATCCGTACGTTGACTACAGCAACATTCCTTACTTGGGTAAAAGTCTGCACAGATCTTATAGTATTTAATAGCGACGCAATTTCTGGTTTAAATCGCAATTGTGAGGCTACGGAGGACACAGTAAAGTGGCATTGGGGCATTGGAATAAACTACTTGCTTCCCAGGAGGAGATCGACACTGTGACCAGCGCCACGTTATTAACTTATGGAAAAGTCGGCATGGAACCTTTTGTTCTTAATAGCGACGTGATTTCAGTGTTAATTCATCAGTTGTAATGTGCGAGGGATATAGTAAACTGTCATTGGTGTACCGAAAAAAAAACTTGACACCCAGGAGGAGATCCGTCAGTTGACTATAGTAACATTCCTTGCTTGGGTAAAAGTCTATGCAGATCATATAGTATTTAATAGCGACGCAATTTCTGTGTTAAATCTCATTTATGAGGCTGCGGAGGACACAGTAAACTGGCATTGGTGCATTAGGATAAGATACTTGCCTCCCAGGAGAAGATCGACACGTTGACCAGAGCCACGTTATTAACTAATGGAGAAGTCGGAATGGAACCTTTTGTTCTTAATAGCGACGCGATTTCGGTGTTAATTCGGCAATTTTAATGTGCGAGAGATATAGTAAACTGACATTGGTGTACTGAAAAAAAAATTGACTCCCAGGAAGAGATCCGTATGTTGACTTTAGCAACATTCCTTGCTTGGGTAAAAGTCTGCGCAGATCATATAGTATTTAATAGCGACGCAATTTCAGTGTAAAATCGCAATTGTGAGGCTACGGAGGACACAGTAAAGTGGCATTGGGGCATTGGAATAAGATACTTGCTTCCCAGGAGAAGATCGACACTGTGATCAGCGCCACGTTATTAACTTATGGAGAAGTCGCCATGGAACCTTTTGTTCTTAATAGCGATGCGATTTCAGTGTTAATTCGACAATTCTAATGTGCGAGGGATATAGTAAACTGTCATTGGTGTACCGAAAAAAAAAACTTGACTCCCAGGACGAGATCCGTAAGTTGACTATAGCAAAAATCCTTGCTTCGGTAAAAGTCTGCGCAGATCATATAGTATTTAATAGCGACGCAATTTCTGTGTTAAATCGCAATTGTGAGGCTGCAGAGGACACACTAATATGGCACTGGTGCATTGGAATAAGATACTTGCCTCCCAGGAGAAGATCAACACGTTGACCAGAGCCACGTTATTAACTTATGGAAAAGTCGGCATGGAACCTTTTGTTCTTAATGGCGACAGGATATCAGTGTTCATTCGGCAATTTTTATGTGCGAGGGATATTGTAAACTGTCATTGGTGTACCGAAAAAAAAATTGACTCATAGGAGGAGTTCCATACGTTGACTATAGCAACAATCCTTGCTCGTGTAAAAGTCTGCGCAGATCATATAGTATTTAATAGCGACGCAATTTCTGTGTTAAATCTCATTTATGAGGCTGCGGAGGACACAGTAAACTGGCATTGGTGCATTGGAATAAGATACTTGCCTCCCAGGAGAAGATCGACACGTTTACCAGAGCCACGTTATTAACTTATGGATAAGTCGGCATGGAACATTTTGTTCCTAATAGCGACGCGACTTCAGTGTTAATTTGGCAATTTTAAAATGTGTGGGATATAGTAAACTGTCATCGGCGTACCGAAAAAAAAATTGACTTCCAGGAGGAGATCTGTACGTTGCCAATAGCAACATTCCTTGCTTGGGTAAAAGTCTGCGCAGATCATATAGTATATAATAGCGACGCAATTTCTGTGTTAAATCGCAATTGTGAGGCTGTGGAGGACACAGTAAACTGACATTGGTGTATTGGAATTAGAGACTTGCCTCCCAGGAGAAGATCGACACGTTGACCAGAGCCACGTTTTTAACTTTTGGAGAAGTCGGCATGGAACCTTTAGTACTTACTAATGTTGTTGTTTAGGTGTTAAATCGGCAATTTTAATGTGCGAGGGATATAGTAAACTGTCATTGGTGTACCGTAAAAAAAAATTGACTCCCAGGAGGAGGTCCGTATGTTAACTATAGCAACATTCCTTGTTTGGGTAAAAGTCTGCGCAGATCATATAGTATATAATAGCGATACAATTTCTGTGTTAAATCGCAATTGTGAGGCTGCGGAGGACACAGTGAACTGGCATTGGTGCATTGGAATAAGATACTTGCCTGCCAGGAGAAGATCGACACGTTGACCAGAGCCATGGTATTAACTTATGGAGAAGTCGGCAGGGAACCTTTTGTTCTTACTAGCGACGCGATTTCAGTGTTAATTCGGAAATTTTAATGTGCGAGGGATTTCGTAAACTGTCATTAGTGTACCGAAAAAAAAAATAGACTCCCAGTAGGTGATCCGTACATTGACTATAGCAACATTTCTTGCTTGGGTAAAAGACTGCGCAGATCATATAGTATTTAATAGCAACGCAATTTCAGTGTTAAATCGCAATTGTGAGGCTACGGAGGACACAGTAAAGTGGTATTGGGGCATTGGAATAAGATACTTGCCTCCCAGGAGAAGATCGACAGGTTGACCAGAGCCATGTTATTAACTAATGGAGAAGTTGGCATGGAACCTTTAGTTCTTAATAGCGACGCGATTTCGGTGTTAATTCGGCAATTTTAATGTACGAGGGATATAGTAAACTGACATTGGTGTACTGAAAAAAAAAATTGACTCCCAGGAAGAGATCCGTATGTTGACTTTAGCAACATTCCTTGCTTGGGTAAAAGTCTGCCTAGATCATATAGTATTTAATAGCGACGCAATTTCAGTGTTAAATCGCAATTATGAGGCTGCGGAGGACACAGTAAACTGGCATTGGTGCATTGGAATAAGATACTTGCCTCCCAGGAGAAGATCGACACGTTGACCAGAGCCACGTTATTAACTTATGGGGAAGTCGGCATGGAACCTTTTGTTCTTATTAATGACGCGATTTCGGTGTTAATTCGTCAATTTTAATGTGCGAGGGATATAGTATACTGTCATTGGTGTACCGTAAAAAAAAATTGACTCCCAGGAGGAGGTCCGTATGTTAACTATAGCAACATTCCTTGCTTGGGTAAAAGTCTGCGCAGATCATATAGTATTTAATAGCGACGCAATTTCTGTGTTAAAACGCAATTGTGAGCCTGCAGAGGACACAGTAAACTGGCATTGGTGCATTGGAATAAGATACTTGCCTCCCAGGAGAAGATCGATACGTTTACCAGAGAAACGTTATTAACATATGGAGAAGTCGGCATGGAACCTTTTGTTCTTATTAGCGACGCGATTCAGTGTTAATTCGTCAATTTTAATGTGCAAGGGATATAGTAAACTGTCATTGGTGTACCGAAAACAAAATAGAATCCCAGTAGGAGGTCCGTACTTTGACTATAGGAACTTTACTTAGTTGGGTAAAAGTCTGCGCAGATTATATAGTATTTAACAGCGACGCAATTTCTGGTTTAAATCCCAATTATGAGGTTCCGGAGGACACAGTAAACTGGCATTGGTGCAATGGAATAAGATACTTGCCTCCCAGGAGAAGATCGATACGTTTACCAGAGCCACGTTATTAACTTATGGAGAAGTCGGCATGGAACCTTTTGTTCCTAATAGCGACGCGACTTCAGTGTTAATTTGAAAATTAGAATGTGCGAGGGATATAGTAAACTGTCATTGGTGTACCGAAAAGAAAATAGACTCCCAGTAGGAGATCCGTACGATGACTATAACAACATTCCTTGCTTGGGTAAAAGTCTGCGCAGATCATATAGTATATAATAGCGACCCAATTTCTGTGTTAAATCGCAATTGTGAGGCTGTGGAGGACACAGTAAACTGGCATTGGTGATTTGGAATAAGATACATGCCTCCCAGGAGAAGATCGACACGTTGACCAGAGCCACGTTATTAACTTATGGAGAAGTCGGCATGGAACCTTTTGTTCTTATTAGCGACGCGATTCAGTGTTAATTCGTCAATTTTAATGTGCAAGGGATATAGTAAACTGTCATTGGTAAACCGAAAACAAAATAGACTCCCAGTAGGAGATCCGTACGTTGACCATAGCAACATTCCTTACTTGGGTAAAAGTCTGCACAGATCTTATAGTATTTAATAGCGACGCAATTTCTGGTGGAAATCGCAATTGTGAGGTTCCGGAGGACACAGTAAACTGGCATTGGTGCTTTGGAATAAGATACTTGCCTCCCAGGAGAAGATCGACACGTTGACCACAACCACGTTATTAACTTCTGGAGAAGTCGGCATGGAACCTTTTGTTCTTAATAGCGACGCGATTTCAATGTTAATTCGTCAATTCTAATGTGCGAGGGATATAGTAAACGGTCATTGTTGTACCGAAAAAAAAAATTGACTCCCAGGAGGAGATCCTTAAGTTGACTATAGCAACAATACTTGCTTCGGTAAAAGTCTGCACAGATCATATAGTATTTAATAGCGACGCAATTTCAGTGTAAAATCGCAATTTTGAGACTACGGAGGACACAGTAAAGTTTCATTGGGGCATTGGAATAAGATACTTGCTTCCCAGGAGAAGATCGACACTGTGACCAGCGCCACGTTATTAACTTATGGAGAAGTCGGCATGGAACCTTTTGTTCTTAATAGCGACGCGATTTCAATGTTAATTCGTCAATTCTAATGTGCGAGGGATATAGTAAACGGTCATTGTTGTACCGAAAAAAAAAATTGACTCCCAGGAGGAGATCCTTAAGTTGACTATAGCAACAATACTTGCTTCGGTAAAAGTCTGCCCAGATCATATAGTATTTATTAGCGACGCAATTTCTGTGTTAATTCGCAATTATGAGGCTGCGGAGGACACAGTAAACTGGCATTGGTGCATTGGAATAAGATACTTGTCTCCCAGGAGAAGATCGACACGTTGACCAGAGCCATGTTATTAACTTATGGAGAAGTCGGCATGGAAACTTTTGTTCCTAATAGTGACGCTATTTCAGTGTTCATTCGGCAATTTTAATGTGCGAGGGATATAGTAAACTATCATTGGTGTACCGAAAAATAAATTGACTCGTAAGAGGGGATCCGTAAATTGACTATAGCAACAATCCTTGCTTGCGTAAAAGTCTGCGCAGATCATATAGTATTGAATAGCGACGCAATTTCAGTGTTAAATCGCAATTGTGAGGCTACGGAGGACACAGTAAAGTGGCATTGGGGCATTGGAATGAGATACTTGCTACCCAAGAGAAGATCGACACTGTGACCAGCGCCACGTTATTAACTTATGGAGAAGTCGGAATGGAACCTTTTGTTCTTAAAGCGACGTGATTTCAGTGTTAATTCATCAGTTCTAATGTGCGAGGGATATAGTAAACTGTCATTGGTGAACCGAAGAAAAAACTTGACTCCCAGGAGGAGATCCGTCAGTTGACTATAGTAACATTTTTTGCTTGGGTAAAAGTCTATGCAGATCATATAGTATTTAATAGCGACGCAATTTCTGTGTTAAATCGCATTCATGAGGCTGCGGAGGACACAGTAAACTGGCATTGGTGCATTGGAATAAGATACTTGTCTCCCAGGAGAAGATCGACACGTTGACCAGAGCCACGTTATTAACTTATGGAGAAGTCGGCATTGAACCTCTTGTTCTTATTTGCGACGCGATTTCAGTGTTAATTCGACAATTGCAATGTGCGAGGGATGTATTAAACTGTCATTGGTGTTCCGAAAAGAAAATAGACTCCCAGTAGGAGATCCGTACGTTGACTATAGCAACATTCCTTACTTGGGTAAAAGTCTGCACAGATCTTATAGTATTTAATAGCGACGCAATTTCTGGTGTAAATCGCAATTGTGAGGTTCCGGAGGACACAGTAAACTGGCATTGGTGCTTTGGAATAAGATACTTGCCTCCCAGGAGAAGATCGACACGTTGACTACAACCACGTTATTAACTTCTGGATAAGTCGGCATTGAACCTTTTTTTCCTAATAGCGACGCGACTTCGGTGTTAATTTGGCAATTTTAAAGTGTGTGGGATATAGTAAACTGTCATTGGCGTACAGAAAAAGAAATTGACTTCCAGGAGGAGAACCATACGTTGACTATAGCAACATTCCTTCCTTGGGTAAAAGTGTGTGCAGATCATATAGTATATAATAGCGACGCAATTTCAGTGTTAAATCGCAATTGTGAGATTGCAGAGGACACACTAATCTGGCATTGGTGCATTGGAATAAGATACTAGCCTCCCAAGAAGGGATCGACACGTTGACCAGCGCCACGTTATTAACTTACGGAGAAGTTGGCATGGAACCTTTTGTTCCTTATAGCGACGCGGCTTCAGTGTTAATTTGTCAATTTTAAAGTGTGTGGGATATAGTAAACTGTCATCGGCGTACCGAAAAAAAAAATGACTTCCAGGAGGAGATCCGTACGTTGATTATAGCAACATTCCTTGCTTGGGTAAAAGTCTGCGCAGATCATATAGTATATAATAGCGACGCAATTTCTGTGTTAAATCGCAATTGTGAGGCTGTGGAGGACACAGTAAACTGGCATTGGTGTATTGGAATAAGATACTTGCCTCCCAGGAGAAGATCGACACGTTGACCAGAGCAACGTTTTTAACTTATGGAGAAGTCGGCATGGAACCTGTAGTACTTACTAGCGTTGTTGTTTAGGTGTTAATTTGGCAGTTTTAATGTGCGAGGGATATAGTAAACTGTCATTGGTGTACCGTAAAAAAAATTGATTCCCAGGAAGAGATCCGTATGTTGACTATAGCAACATTCCTTGCTTGGGTAAAAGTCTGCGCAGATCATATAGTATTTAATAGCGACGCAATTTCTGTGTTAAATCGCAATTGTGAGGCTGCGGAGGACACAGTACACTGGCATTGGTGCATTGGAATAAGATACTAGCCTCCCAAGAGAAGATCGACACGTTGACCAGAGCCACGTTATTAACTTACGGAGAAGTCAGCATGGAACCTTTTGTTCCTTATAGCGACGCATCTTCAGTGTTAATTTGGCAATTTTAAAGTGTGTGGGATATAGTAAACTGTCATCGGCGTACCGAAAAAAAAATTGACTTCCAGGAGGAGATCCGTACGTTTACTAAAGCAACATTCTTTGCTTGGGTAAAAGTCTGCGCAGATCATATAGTATATAATAGCGACGCAATTTCTGTGTTAAATCGCAATTGTGAGGCTGCGGAGGACACACTAACATGGCACTGGTGCATTGGAATAAGATACTTGCCTCCCAGGAGAAGATCGACACGTTTACCAGAGCCACGTTATTAACATATGGAGAAGTCGGCATGGAACCTTTTGTACTTATTAGCGACGCGATTTCAGTGTTAATTCGTCAATTTTAATGTGTAAGGGATATAGTAAACTGTCATTGGAGAACCGAAAACAAAATAGACTCCCAGTAGGAGATCCGTACGTTAACTATAGCAACATTCCGTACTTGGGTAAAAGTCTTCACAGATCTTACAGTATTTAATAGCGACGCAATTTCTGGTTTAAATCGCAATTGTGAGGTTCCGGAGGACACAGTAAACTGGCATTGGTGCATTGGAATAAGATATTTGCCTCCCAGTAGAAGATCGACACGTTGACCAGAGCCACGTTATTAACTTATGGAAAAGTCGGCATGGAACCTTTTGTTCTTATTAGCGACGCGATTTTAGTGTTAATACGTCAATTTTAATGTGCGAGTGATATAGCGAACTCTCGTTAGTGTACGGAAAAAAAAAAAAAAAAATAGACTCCCAGTAGGAGATCCGTACGTTGACTATAGCAAATTTCCTTGCTTGGGTAAAAGTCTGCGCAGATCATATAGTATTTAATAGCGACGCAATTTCTGTGTTAAATCGCAATTATGAGGCTGCGGAGGACACAGTAAACTGGCATTGGTGCATTGGAATAAGATATTTGCCTCCCAGTAGAAGATCGACACGTTGACGAGAGCCACGTTATTAACTTATGGAGAAGTCGGCATGGAACCTTTTGTTCTTAATAACGACGATATATCAGTGTTCATTCGGCAATTATAATGTGCGAGGGATATTGTAAACTGTCATTGGTGTACCGAAAAGAAAATAGACTCCCAGTAGGAGGTCCGTACGATGACTGTAGCAACAATCCTTGTCGTGTAAAAGTCTGCGCGGATCATATAGTATTTAATAGCGACCCAATTTCTGTGTTAAATCGCAATTGTGAGGCTGCGGAGGACACAGTAAACTGGTATTGGTGCATTGGAATAAGATACTTGCCTCCCAGGAGAAGATCGACACGTTCACCAGAGCCACGTTATTAACTTATGGAGAAGTCGGCATGGAACCTTTTGTTCTTATTAGCGACGCGATTTCAGTGTTAATTCGTCAATTTTAATGTGCAAGGGATATAGTAAACTGTCATTGGTGAACCGAAAACAAAATAGACTCCCAGTAGGAGATCCGTACGTTGACTATAGCAACATTCCTTACTTTGGTAAAAGTCTGCACAGATCTTATAGTATTTAATAGCGACGCAATTTCTGGTGTAAATCGCAATTGTGAGGTTTCGGAGGACACAGTAAACTGGCATTGGTGCTTTGGAATAAGATACTTGCCTCCCAGGAGAAGATCGACACGTTGACCACAGACACGTTATTAACTTCTGGAGAAGTCGGCATTGAACCTTTTTTTCCTAATAGCGACGCGACTTCGGTGTTAATTTGGCAATTTTAAAGTGTGTGGGATATAGTAAACTGTCATTGGCGTACAGAAAAAGAAATTGACTTCCAGGAGGAGAACCATACGTTGACTATAGCAACATTCCTTCCTTGGGTAAAAGTGTGTGCAGATCATATAGTATATAATAGCGACGCAATTTCAGTGTTAAATCGCAATTGTGAGATTGCAGAGGACACAGTACACTGGCATTGGTGCATTGGAATAAGATACTAGCCTCCCAAGAGAAGATCGACACGTTGACCAGAGCCACGTTATTAACTTACGGAGAAGTCGGCATGGAACCTTTTGTTCCTTATAGCGACGCATCTTCAGTGTTAATTTGGCAATTTTAAAGTGTGTGGGATATAGTAAACTGTCATTGGCGTACAGAAAAAGAAATTGACTTCCAGGAGGAGAACCATACGTTGACTATAGCAACATTCCTTCCTTGGGTAAAAGTGTGTGCAGATCATATAGTATATAATAGCGACGCAATTTCAGTGTTAAATCGCAATTGTAAGATTGCAGAGGACACAGTACACTGGCATTGGTGCATTGGAATAAGACACTAGCCTCCCAAGAGAAGATCGACACGTTGACCACAGCCACGTTATTAACTTACGGAGAAGTCGGCATGGAACCTTTTGTTCCTTATAGCGACGCGGCTTCAGTGTTAATTTGGCAATTTTAAAGTGTGTGGGATATAGTAAACTGTCATCGGCGTACCGAAAAAAAAATTGACTTCCAGGTGGAGATCCGTACGTTGACGAAAGCAACATTCCTTGCTTGGGTAAAACTCTGCGCAGATCATATAGTATATAAAGCGACGCAATTTCTGTGTTAAATCGCAATTGTGAGGCTGCGGAGGACACACTAACATGGCACTGGTGCATTGGAATAAGATACTTTCCTCCCAGGAGAAGATCGACACGTTTACCAGAGCCACGTTATTAACATATGGAGAAGTCGACATGGAACCTTTTGTACTTATTAGCGACGCGATTTCAGTGTTAATTCGTCAATTTTAATGTGTAAGGGATATAGTAAACTGTCATTGGAGAACCGAAAACAAAATAGACTCCCAGTAGGAGATCCGTACGTTAACTATAGCAACATTCCGTACTTGGGTAAAAGTCTTCACAGATCTTACAGTATTTAATAGCGACGCAATTTCTGGTTTAAATCGCAATTGTGAGGTTCCGGAGGACACAGTAAACTGGCATTGGTGCATTGGAATAAGATATTTGCCTCCCAGTAGAAGATCGACACGTTGACCAGAGCCACGTTATTAACTTATGGAAAAGTCGGCATGGAACCTTTTGTTCTTATTAGCGACGCGATTTTAGTGTTAATACGTCAATTTTAATGTGCGAGTGATATAGCGAACTCTCGTTAGTGTACCGAAAAAAAAAAAAAAAATAGACTCCCAGTAGGAGATCCGTACGTTGACTATAGCAAATTTCCTTGCTTGGGTAAAAGTCTGCGCAGATCATATAGTATTTAATAGCGACGCAATTTCTGTGTTAAATCGCAATTATGAGGCTGCGGAGGACACAGTAAACTGGCATTGGTGCATTGGAATAAGATATTTGCCTCCCAGTAGAAGATCGACACGTTGACCAGAGCCACGTTATTAACTTATGGAGAAGTCGGCATGGAACCTTTTGTTCTTATTAGCGACTCAATTTTAGTGTTAATACGTCAATTTTAATGTGCGAGTGATATAGTGAACTCTCGTTAGTGTACCGAAAAAAAAAAATAGACTCACAGTAGGAGATCCGTACGTTGACTATAGCAAATTTCCTTGCTTGGGTAAAAGTCTGCGCAGATCATATAGTATTTAATAGTGACGCAATTTCTGTGTTACATCGCAATTGTGAGGCTGCGGAGGACACAGTAAACTGGCATTGGTGCATTGGAATAAGATACTTGCCTCCCAGGAGAAGATCAACACGTTGACGAGAGCCATGTTATTAACTTATGAAGAAGTCGGCATGGAACCTTTTGTTCTTAATAACGACGGGATATCAGTGTTCATTCGGCAATTATAATGCGCGAGGGATATTGTAAACTGTCATTGGTGTACCGAAAAGAAAATAGACTCCCAGTAGGAGGTCCGTACGATGACTGTAGCAACAATCCTTGTCGTGTAAAAGTCTGCGCGGATCATATAGTATTTAATAGCGACGGAATTTCTGTGTTAAATCGCAATTGTGAGGCTGCGGAGGACACAGTAAACTGGCATTGGTGCATTGGAATAAGATACTTGCCTCCCAGGAGAAGATCGACACGTTGACCACAGCCACGTTATTAACTTCTGGAGAAGTCGGCATTGAACCTTTTTTTCCTAATAGCGACGCGACTTCGGTGTTAATTTGGCAATTTTAAAGTGTGTGGGATATAGTAAACTGTCATTGGCGTACAGAAAAAGAAATTGACTTCCAGGAGGAGAACCATACGTTGACTATAGCAACATTCCTTCCTTGGGTAAAAGTGTGTGCAGATCATATAGTATATAATAGCGACGCAATTTCAGTGTTAAATCGCAATTGTGAGATTGCAGAGGACACAGTACACTGGCATTGGTGCATTGGAATAAGATACTAGCCTCCCAAGAGAAGATCGACACGTTGACCAGAGCCACGTTATTAACTTACGGAGAAGTCGGCATGGAACCTTTTGTTCCTCATAGCGACGCATCTTCAGTGTTAATTTGGCAATTTTAAAGTGTGTGGGATATAGTAAACTGTCATCGGCGTACCGAAAAAAAAATTGACTTCCAGGAGAAGATCCGTACGTTGACTAAAACAACATTCCTTACTTGGGTAAAAGTCTGCGCAGATCATATAGTATATAATAGTGACGCAATTTCTGTGTTAAATCGCTATTGTGAGGCTGTGGAGGACACAGTAAACTGGCATTGGTGTATTGGAATAAGATACATGCCTCCCAGGAGAAGATCGACACGTTGACCAGAGCAACGTTTTTAACTTATGGAGAAGTCGGCATGGAACCTTTAGTACTTACTAGCGTTGTTGTTTAGGTGTTAATTCGGCAGTTTTAATGTGCGAGGGATATAGTAAACTGTCATTGGTGTACCGTAAAAAAAAATTGACTCCCAGGAAGAGATCCGTATGTTGACTATAGCAACATTCCTTGCTTGGGTAAAAGTCTGCGCAGATCATATAGTATTTAATAGCGACGCAATTTCTGTGTTAAATCGCAATTATGAGGCTGCGGAGGACACAGTAAACTGGCATTGGAGCATTGGAATAAGATATTTGCCTCCCAGTAGAAGATCGACACGTTGACCAGAGCCACGTTATTAACTTATGGAGAAGTCGGCATGGAACCTTTTGTTCTTATTAGCGACGCGATTTTAGTGTTAATACGTCAATTTTAATGTGCGAGTGATATAGTGAACTCTCGTTAGTGTACCGCAAAAAAAAAAAAATAGACTCACAGTAGGAGATCCGTACGTTGACTATAGCAAATTTCCTTGCTTGGGTAAAAGTCTGCGCAGATCATATAGTATTTAATAGTGACGCAATTTCTGTGTTACATCGCAATTGTGAGGCTGCGGAGGACACAGTAAACTGGCATTGGTGCATTGGAATAAGATACTTGCCTCCCAGGAGAAGATCAACACGTTGACGACAGCCATGTTATTAACTTATGGAAAAGTCGGCATGGAACCTTTTGGTCTTAATATTGACGGGACATCAGTGTTCATTCGGCAATTATAATGTGCGAGGGATATTGTAAACTGTCATTGGTGTACCGAAAAGAAAATAGACTCCCAGTAGGAGGTCCGTACGATGACTATAGCGACAATCCTTGTCGTGTAAAAGTCTGCGCAGATCATATAGTATATATTAGCGACGTAATTTCTGTGTTAAATCGCAATTGTGAGGCTGCGGAGGACACAGTAAACTGGCATTGGTGCATTGGAATAAGATACTTGCCTCCCAGGAGAAGATCGACACGTTCACCAGAGCCACGTTATTAACTTATGGAGAAGTCGGCATGGAACCTTTTGTTCTTATTAGCGACGCGATTTCAGTGTTAATTCGTCAATTTTAATGTGCAAGGGATGTAGTAAACTGTCATTGCTGAACCGAATACAAAATAGACTCCCAGTAGGAGATCCGTACGTTGACTATAGCAACATTCCTCACTTGGGTAAAAGTGTGTGCAGATCATATAGTATATAATAGCGACGCAATTTCAGTGTTAAATCGCAATTGTGAGATTGCAGAGGACACAGTACACTGGCATCGGTGCATTGGAATAAGATACTAGCCTCCCAAGAGAAGATCGACACGTTGACCAGAGCCACGTTAGTAACTTACGGAGAAATCGGCATGGAACCTTTTGTTCCTTATAGCGACGCGGCTTCAGTGTTAATTTGGCAATTTTAAAGAGTGTGGGATATAGTAAACTGTCATCGGCGTACCGAAAAAAAAATTGACTTTCAGGAGGAGGTCCGTACGTTGACTAAAACAACATTCCTTGCTTGGGTAAAAGTCTGCGCAGATCATATAGTATATAATAGCGACGCAATTTCTGTGTTAAATCGCTATTGTGAGGCTGTGGAGGACACAGTAAACTGGCATTGGTGTATTGGAATAAGATACTTGCCTCCCAGGAGAAGATCGACACGTTGACCAGAGCCACGTTTTTAACTTATGGAGAAGTCGGCATGGAACCTTTAGTACTTACTAGCGTTGTTGTTTAGGTGTTAATTCGGCAGTTTTAATGTGCGAGGGATATAGTAAACTGTCATTGGTGTACCGTAAAAAAAAATTGACTCCCAGGAAGAGATCCGTATGTTGACTATAGCAACATTCCTTGCTTGGGTAAAAGTCTGCGCAGATCATATAGTATTTAATAGCGACGCAATTTCTGTGTTAAATCGCAATTGTGAGGCTGCGGAGAACACACTAACATGGCACTGGTGCATTGGAATAAGATACTTGCCTCCCAGGAGAAGATCAACACGTTGACCAGAGCCACGTTATTAACTTATGAAGAAGTCGGCATGGAACCTTTTGTTCATAATAGCGACGCGATTTCAGTGTCAATTCGGCAAATTTAATGTGCGAGGGATATAGTAAACTGACATTGGTATACCGAATGAAAAAATTGACTCCCCGGAAGAGATCCGTATGTTGACTATAGCAACATTCCTTGCTTGGGTAAAAGTCTGCACAGATCTTACAGTATTTAATAGCGACTCAATTTCTGGTTTAAATCGCAATTGTGAGGTTTCGGAGGACACAGTAAACTGGCATTGGTGCATTGGAATAAGATATTTGCCTCCCAGTAGAAGATCGACACGTTGACCAGAGCCACGTTATTAACTTATGGAGAAGTCGGCATGGAACCTTTTGTTCTTATTAGCGACGCGATTTTAGTGTTAATACGTCAATTTTAATGTGCGAGTGACATAGTGAACTCTCGTTAGTGTACCGAAAAAAAAATAGACTCCCAGTAGGAGATCCGTACGTTGACTATAGCAAATTTCCTTGCTTGGGTAAAAGTCTGCGCAGATCATATAGTATTTAATAGCGACGCAATTTCTGTGTTACATCGCAATTGTGAGGCTGCGGAGGACACAGTAAACTGGCATTGGTGCATTGGAATAAGATACTTGCCTCCCAGGAGAAGATCAACACGTTGACGAGAGCCATGTTATTAACTTATGGAAAAGTCGGCATGGAACCTTTCGTTCTTAATAACGACGGGATATCAGTGTTCTTTCTGCAATTATAATGTGCGAGGGATATTGTAAACTGTCATTGGTGTACCGAAAAGAAAATAGACTTCCAGTAGGAGATCCGTACGATGACTATAGCAACAATCCTTGCTCGTGTAAATGTCTGCGCGGATCATATAGTATTTAATAGCGACGCAATTTCTGTGTTAAATCGCATTTATGAGGCTGCGGAGGTCACAGTAAACTTGCGTTGGTGCATTGGTATAAGATACTTGCCTCCCAGGAGAAGATCTACACGTTGACCAGAGGCACGTTATTATCTTATGGAGAAGGCAGCATAGAACCTCTTGTTCTTATTTGCGACGCGATTTCAGTGTTAATTCGACAATTGGAATGTGCGAGGGATATAGTAAACTGTCATTGGTGTACCAAAAGAAAATTGACTCCCAGAAGTAGATCCATACGTTGCCTATAGCAACATTCCTTGCTTGGGAAAAAGTCTGCGCAGATCATATAGTATTTAATAGCGACGCAATTTCTGTGTTAAATCGCAATTGTGAGGCTGTGGAGGACACAGTAAACTGGCATTGGTGATTTGGAATAAGATACTTGCCTCCCAGAAGAAAATCGACACGTTGACCAGAGCCACGTTATTAACTTATGGAGAAGTCGGCATGGAACGTTTTGTTCCTAATAGCGACGCGACTTCAGTGTTTATTTGGCAATTTTAAAGTGTGTGAGATATAGTAAACTGTCATTGGCGTACCGAAAAAAAAATTGACTTCCAGGAGGGGATCCGTAAGTTGACTATAGCAATATTCCTTCCTTGGGTAAAAATCTGCGCAGATCATACAGTATATAATAGCGACGCAATTTCAGTGTTAAATCGCAATTTTGAGGCTGTGGACGACACAGTAAACTGCCAGTGGTGTATTGGAATAAGATACTTGCCTCCCAGGAGAAGATCGACACGTTGACCAGAGCCACGGTTTTAACTTATGGAGAAGTCGGCATGGAACCTTTAGCACTTACTAGCGTTGTTGTTTAGGTGTTAATTCGGCAATTTTAATGTGCGAGCGATATAGTAAACTGTCATTGGTGTACCGTAAAAAAAATTGACTCCCAGGAGGAGGTCCGTACGTTAACTATAGCAACATTCCTTGCTTGGGTAAAAGTCTGCGCAGATCATATAGTATTTAATAGCGACGCAATTTCTGTGTTAAATCGCAATTGTGAGGCTGCGGAGGACACAGCAAACTGGCATTGGTGCATTGGAATAAGATACTTGCCTCCCAAGAGAAGATCGACACGTTGACCAGAGCCACGTTATTAACTTATGGAGAAGTCGGCATGGAACCTTTTGTTCCTAATAGCGACGCGACTTCAGTGTTAATTTGGCAATTTTAAAGTGTGTGGGATATAGTAAACAGTCATGGGCGTACCGAAAAAAAAAATTGACTTCTAGGTGGGGATCCGTACGTTGACTATAGCAACATTCCTTCCTTGGGTAAAAGTCTGCGCAGATCATATAGTATATATCAGCGACGCAATTTCTGTGTTAAATCGCAATTGTGAGGATGTGGAGGACACAGTAAACTGGCATTGGTGCATTGGAATAAGGTACTTGCCTCCCAGGAGGAGATCGACACATTGACTAGAGCCACGTTATTAACTTATGGAGAAGTCGGCATGGAACCTTTTGTTCTTAATAGCCACGCGATTTCAGTGTTAATTCGGCAACTTTAATGTTCGAGGTATATAGTAAACTGACATTGGTGCATTGGAAAATAAACGACTCCCAGGAGGAGATCCGTACGCTGATTATTGCAACATCCCTTGTTTGGGTAAAAGTCTGTGCAGATCATATAGTATTTAGTAGCGACGCATTTTCTGTGTTAAATTGCAATTGTGAGGCTGCGGAAGACACAGTAAACTGACATTGGTCCATTGGAATAAGATACTTGCCTTCCAGGAGAAGATCGACTCGTTGACCACAGCCACGTTATTAACTTATGGAGAAGTCGGCATCGAACGTTTTGTTCTCAACGGCGACGTGATTTCTGTGTTAATTCGTCAATTTTAATGTGCGAGGGATATAGTAAACTGACGTTGGTGCATCGGAAAAAAATTGACTCGCAGGAGGAGATCCGTACGTTGACTATAGCAACATTTCTTGCTTGGGTATAAGTCTGCGCAGATCATATTCACTCCTGGAAATGGAAAAAGAAAACATTGACACTGGTGTGTCAGACCCTCCATACTTGCTCTGGACACTGCGAGAGGGCTGTACAAGCAATGATCACACGCAAGGCACAGCGGCCACAGCAGGAACCGCGGTGTTGGCCGTCGAATGGCGCTAGCTGCGCAGCATTTATGCACCGCAGCTGACAGTGTCAGCCAGTTTGCCGTGGCATACGGAGCTCCATCGCAGTGTTTAACACTGGTAGCATGCCGCGACAGCGTGGACGTGAACCGTATGTGCAGTTGACGGACTTTGAGCGAGGGCGTATAGTGGGCCGGGTGGTCGTACCGCCGAGTTGCTCAACACGTGGGGCGTGAGGTCTCCACAGTACATCGATGTTGTCGCCAGTGGTCGGCGGAAGGTGCACGTGCCCGTCGACCTGGGACCGGACCGCAGCGACGCACGGATGCACGCCAAGACCGTAGGATCCTACGCAGAGCCGTAGGGGACAGCCCCGCCACATCCCAGCAAATTAGGAACACTGTTGCTCCTGGGGTATCGGCGAGGACCATTCGCAACCGTCTCCATGAAGCTGGGCTATGGTCCCGCACACCGTTAGGCCGTCTTCCGCTCACGCCCCAACATCGTGCAGTCCGCCTCCAGTGGTGTCGCGACAGGCCCGAATGGAGGGACGAACGGAGACGTGTCGTCTTCAGCGATGAGAGTCGCTTCTGCCTTGGTGCCAATGATGTTCGTATGCGTGTTTGGCGCCGTGCAGATGAGCGCCACAATCAGGACTGCATACGACCGAGGCACACAGGGCCAACACCCGGCGTCATGGTGTGGGCAGCGATCTAGTACACTGGCCATACACCTCTGGTGATCGTCGAGGGGAAACTGAATAGTGCACGGTACATCCAAACTGACATCGAACCCATCGTTCTACCATTCCTAGACCAGAAAGGGAACTTGATGTTCCAACAGGGCAATGCATGTCCGCATGTATCCCGTGCCACCCAACGTGCTCTAGAAGGTGTAAGTCAACTACCCTGGCCAGCAAGATCTCCGGATCTGTCCCCCACTGAGCATGTTTGGGACTGGATGAAGCGTCGTCTCACGCGGTCTGCACGTCCAGCACGAACGCTGGTCCAACTGAGGCGCCAGGTGGAAATGACAAGGGAAGCCGTTCCACAGGACTACATCCAGCATCTCTACATTCGTCTCCATGGGAGAATAGCAGCCTGCATTGCTGCGAAAGGTGGACATACACTGTACTAGTGACGACATTGTGCATGTATATGACCCCAGGAATGTGTCAATAAAGTTTCCCCTTCCTGGGACAATGAATTCACGGTGTTCTTATCTCAATTTCCAGAAGTGTAATAGTTAATAGCGACGCAATTTCTGTGTTAAATCGCAATTGTGAGGCTGCGGAGGACACAGTAAACTGACATTGGTGAAATGGAATAAGATACTTGCCTCCCAGGAGAAGATCGACACGTTGACCAGAGCCACGTTATTAACTTAGGGAGAAGTCGGAATGGAACATTTTGTTCTCAATAGCGACACGATTTCAGTGTTAATTCGTCAATTTTGATGTGCAAGGGATGTAGTAAACTGTCATTGCTGAACCGAATACAAAATAGACTCCCAGTAGGAGATCCGTACGTTGACTATAGCAACATTCCTCACTTGGGTAAAAGTGTGTGCAGATCATATAGTATATAATAGCGACGCAATTTCAGTGTTAAATCGCAATTGTGAGATTGCAGAGGACACAGTACACTGGCATCGGTGCATTGGAATAAGATACTAGCCTCCCAAGAGAAGATCGACACGTTGACCAGAGCCACGTTAGTAACTTACGGAGAAATCGGCATGGAACCTTTTGTTCCTTATAGCGACGCGGCTTCAGTGTTAATTTGGCAATTTTAAAGAGTGTGGGATATAGTAAACTGTCATCGGCGTACCGAAAAAAAAATTGACTTTCAGGAGGAGATCCGTACGTTGACTAAAACAACATTCCTTGCTTGGGTAAAAGTCTGCGCAGATCATATAGTATATAATAGCGACGCAATTTCTGTGTTAAATCGCTATTGTGAGGCTGTGGAGGACACAGTAAACTGGCATTGGTGTATTGGAATAAGATACTTGCCTCCCAGGAGAAGATCGACACGTTGACCAGAGCCACGTTTTTAACTTATGGAGAAGTCGGCATGGAACCTTTAGTACTTACTAGCGTTGTTGTTTAGGTGTTAATTCGGCAGTTTTAATGTGCGAGGGATATAGTAAACTGTCATTGGTGTACCGTAAAAAAAAATTGACTCCCAGGAAGAGATCCGTATGTTGACTATAGCAACATTCCTTGCTTGGGTAAAAGTCTGCGCAGATCATATAGTATTTAATAGCGACGCAATTTCTGTGTTAAATCGCAATTGTGAGGCTGCGGAGAACACACTAACATGGCACTGGTGCATTGGAATAAGATACTTGCCTCCCAGGAGAAGATCAACACGTTGACCAGAGCCACGTTATTAACTTATGAAGAAGTCGGCATGGAACCTTTTGTTCATAATAGCGACGCGATTTCAGTGTCAATTCGGCAAATTTAATGTGCGAGGGATATAGTAAACTGACATTGGTATACCGAATGAAAAAATTGACTCCCCGGAAGAGATCCGTATGTTGACTATAGCAACATTCCTTGCTTGGGTAAAAGTCTGCACAGATCTTACAGTATTTAATAGCGACTCAATTTCTGGTTTAAATCGCAATTGTGAGGTTTCGGAGGACACAGTAAACTGGCATTGGTGCATTGGAATAAGATATTTGCCTCCCAGTAGAAGATCGACACGTTGACCAGAGCCACGTTATTAACTTATGGAGAAGTCGGCATGGAACCTTTTGTTCTTATTAGCGACGCGATTTTAGTGTTAATACGTCAATTTTAATGTGCGAGTGACATAGTGAACTCTCGTTAGTGTACCGAAAAAAAAATAGACTCCCAGTAGGAGATCCGTACGTTGACTATAGCAAATTTCCTTGCTTGGGTAAAAGTCTGCGCAGATCATATAGTATTTAATAGCGACGCAATTTCTGTGTTACATCGCAATTGTGAGGCTGCGGAGGACACAGTAAACTGGCATTGGTGCATTGGAATAAGATACTTGCCTCCCAGGAGAAGATCAACACGTTGACGAGAGCCATGTTATTAACTTATGGAAAAGTCGGCATGGAACCTTTCGTTCTTAATAACGACGGGATATCAGTGTTCTTTCTGCAATTATAATGTGCGAGGGATATTGTAAACTGTCATTGGTGTACCGAAAAGAAAATAGACTTCCAGTAGGAGATCCGTACGATGACTATAGCAACAATCCTTGCTCGTGTAAATGTCTGCGCGGATCATATAGTATTTAATAGCGACGCAATTTCTGTGTTAAATCGCATTTATGAGGCTGCGGAGGTCACAGTAAACTTGCGTTGGTGCATTGGTATAAGATACTTGCCTCCCAGGAGAAGATCTACACGTTGACCAGAGGCACGTTATTATCTTATGGAGAAGGCAGCATAGAACCTCTTGTTCTTATTTGCGACGCGATTTCAGTGTTAATTCGACAATTGGAATGTGCGAGGGATATAGTAAACTGTCATTGGTGTACCAAAAGAAAATTGACTCCCAGAAGTAGATCCATACGTTGCCTATAGCAACATTCCTTGCTTGGGAAAAAGTCTGCGCAGATCATATAGTATTTAATAGCGACGCAATTTCTGTGTTAAATCGCAATTGTGAGGCTGTGGAGGACACAGTAAACTGGCATTGGTGATTTGGAATAAGATACTTGCCTCCCAGAAGAAAATCGACACGTTGACCAGAGCCACGTTATTAACTTATGGAGAAGTCGGCATGGAACGTTTTGTTCCTAATAGCGACGCGACTTCAGTGTTTATTTGGCAATTTTAAAGTGTGTGAGATATAGTAAACTGTCATTGGCGTACCGAAAAAAAAATTGACTTCCAGGAGGGGATCCGTAAGTTGACTATAGCAATATTCCTTCCTTGGGTAAAAATCTGCGCAGATCATACAGTATATAATAGCGACGCAATTTCAGTGTTAAATCGCAATTTTGAGGCTGTGGACGACACAGTAAACTGCCAGTGGTGTATTGGAATAAGATACTTGCCTCCCAGGAGAAGATCGACACGTTGACCAGAGCCACGGTTTTAACTTATGGAGAAGTCGGCATGGAACCTTTAGCACTTACTAGCGTTGTTGTTTAGGTGTTAATTCGGCAATTTTAATGTGCGAGCGATATAGTAAACTGTCATTGGTGTACCGTAAAAAAAATTGACTCCCAGGAGGAGGTCCGTACGTTAACTATAGCAACATTCCTTGCTTGGGTAAAAGTCTGCGCAGATCATATAGTATTTAATAGCGACGCAATTTCTGTGTTAAATCGCAATTGTGAGGCTGCGGAGGACACAGCAAACTGGCATTGGTGCATTGGAATAAGATACTTGCCTCCCAAGAGAAGATCGACACGTTGACCAGAGCCACGTTATTAACTTATGGAGAAGTCGGCATGGAACCTTTTGTTCCTAATAGCGACGCGACTTCAGTGTTAATTTGGCAATTTTAAAGTGTGTGGGATATAGTAAACAGTCATGGGCGTACCGAAAAAAAAAATTGACTTCTAGGTGGGGATCCGTACGTTGACTATAGCAACATTCCTTCCTTGGGTAAAAGTCTGCGCAGATCATATAGTATATATCAGCGACGCAATTTCTGTGTTAAATCGCAATTGTGAGGATGTGGAGGACACAGTAAACTGGCATTGGTGCATTGGAATAAGGTACTTGCCTCCCAGGAGGAGATCGACACATTGACTAGAGCCACGTTATTAACTTATGGAGAAGTCGGCATGGAACCTTTTGTTCTTAATAGCCACGCGATTTCAGTGTTAATTCGGCAACTTTAATGTTCGAGGTATATAGTAAACTGACATTGGTGCATTGGAAAATAAACGACTCCCAGGAGGAGATCCGTACGCTGATTATTGCAACATCCCTTGTTTGGGTAAAAGTCTGTGCAGATCATATAGTATTTAGTAGCGACGCATTTTCTGTGTTAAATTGCAATTGTGAGGCTGCGGAAGACACAGTAAACTGACATTGGTCCATTGGAATAAGATACTTGCCTTCCAGGAGAAGATCGACTCGTTGACCACAGCCACGTTATTAACTTATGGAGAAGTCGGCATCGAACGTTTTGTTCTCAACGGCGACGTGATTTCTGTGTTAATTCGTCAATTTTAATGTGCGAGGGATATAGTAAACTGACGTTGGTGCATCGGAAAAAAATTGACTCGCAGGAGGAGATCCGTACGTTGACTATAGCAACATTTCTTGCTTGGGTATAAGTCTGCGCAGATCATATTCACTCCTGGAAATGGAAAAAGAAAACATTGACACTGGTGTGTCAGACCCTCCATACTTGCTCTGGACACTGCGAGAGGGCTGTACAAGCAATGATCACACGCAAGGCACAGCGGCCACAGCAGGAACCGCGGTGTTGGCCGTCGAATGGCGCTAGCTGCGCAGCATTTATGCACCGCAGCTGACAGTGTCAGCCAGTTTGCCGTGGCATACGGAGCTCCATCGCAGTGTTTAACACTGGTAGCATGCCGCGACAGCGTGGACGTGAACCGTATGTGCAGTTGACGGACTTTGAGCGAGGGCGTATAGTGGGCCGGGTGGTCGTACCGCCGAGTTGCTCAACACGTGGGGCGTGAGGTCTCCACAGTACATCGATGTTGTCGCCAGTGGTCGGCGGAAGGTGCACGTGCCCGTCGACCTGGGACCGGACCGCAGCGACGCACGGATGCACGCCAAGACCGTAGGATCCTACGCAGAGCCGTAGGGGACAGCCCCGCCACATCCCAGCAAATTAGGAACACTGTTGCTCCTGGGGTATCGGCGAGGACCATTCGCAACCGTCTCCATGAAGCTGGGCTATGGTCCCGCACACCGTTAGGCCGTCTTCCGCTCACGCCCCAACATCGTGCAGTCCGCCTCCAGTGGTGTCGCGACAGGCCCGAATGGAGGGACGAACGGAGACGTGTCGTCTTCAGCGATGAGAGTCGCTTCTGCCTTGGTGCCAATGATGTTCGTATGCGTGTTTGGCGCCGTGCAGATGAGCGCCACAATCAGGACTGCATACGACCGAGGCACACAGGGCCAACACCCGGCGTCATGGTGTGGGCAGCGATCTAGTACACTGGCCATACACCTCTGGTGATCGTCGAGGGGAAACTGAATAGTGCACGGTACATCCAAACTGACATCGAACCCATCGTTCTACCATTCCTAGACCAGAAAGGGAACTTGCTGTTCCAACAGGGCAATGCATGTCCGCATGTATCCCGTGCCACCCAACGTGCTCTAGAAGGTGTAAGTCAACTACCCTGGCCAGCAAGATCTCCGGATCTGTCCCCCACTGAGCATGTTTGGGACTGGATGAAGCGTCGTCTCACATGGTCTGCACGTCCAGCACGAACGCTGGTCCAACTGAGGCGCCAGGTGGAAATGACAAGGGAAGCCGTTCCACAGGACTACATCCAGCATCTCTACATTCGTCTCCATGGGAGAATAGCAGCCTGCATTGCTGCGAAAGGTGGACATACACTGTACTAGTGACGACATTGTGCATGTATATGACCCCAGGAATGTGTCAATAAAGTTTCCCCTTCCTGGGACAATGAATTCACGGTGTTCTTATCTCAATTTCCAGAAGTGTAATAGTTAATAGCGACGCAATTTCTGTGTTAAATCGCAATTGTGAGGCTGCGGAGGACACAGTAAACTGACATTGGTGAAATGGAATAAGATACTTGCCTCCCAGGAGAAGATCGACACGTTGACCAGAGCCACGTTATTAACTTAGGGAGAAGTCGGAATGGAACATTTTGTTCTCAATAGCGACACGATTTCAGTGTTAATTCGTCAATTTTGATGTGCGAGGGATATAGTACACTGTCATTGGTGTACCGAAAAAAAGTAATTGACTCCCAGGATTAGATCTGTACGTTGACTATAGCAACATTCCTTGCTTGGGTAAAAGCCTGCGCAGATCATATAGTATTTAATAGCGACAAAATTTCTGTGTTAAATCGCAATTGTGATGCTGCGGTGGACACAGTAAACTTGCGTTGGTGCATTGGAATAAGATACTTGCCTCCCAGGAGAAGATCGACACGTTGACCATAGACACGTTATTAACCTATGGATAAGTCGGTATGGAACTTTTGTTTTCAATAGCGACGCGATTTCAGTGTTAATTCGTTAATTCTAAAGTGTGAGGGATATAGTAAACTGTCATTGGCGTAACGAAAAAAAAATTGACTCCCAGGAGGAGATCAGTTCGTTGACTATAGCAACATTCCTTGCTTGGGTAAAAGTCTGCTCAGATCGTATAATAAATAATAGCGATGCAATTTCTGTGTTAACTCGCAATTGCGAGGCTGCGGAGGACACAGTAAACTGGCATTGGTGAATTGGAATAAGATACTTGCCTCCCAGGAGAAGATCGACACGTTGACCAGAGCGACGTTATTAACCTATGGAGAAGTCGGCAAGGAACTTCTGCTCTTAATAGCGACGCGATTTCTGTGTTAATTCGGCAATTTTAATGTGCAAGGGATATAGTAAACTGACATTGGTGCATAGGAAGAAAAAATGGCTCCCAGGAGGAGATCCGTATGTTGATTATAGCGACATTCCCAGCTTGCGTAAAAGTGTGCGCAGATCATATAGTATTTAATAGCGACGCAATTTCTGTGTTAAATCGCAATTGTGAGCCTGTTGAGGACACAGTAAACTGGCATTGGTGCACTGGAATAAAATACTTGCCTCCCAGGAGAAGATCGACACGTTGAAATGAGTTACATTATTAACTTATGGAGTAGTTGGTGTGGAACCTTTTGTTATCAATAGAGACGCGATATCAGTTTTAATTCATCAATTATAATGTGCGAGGGTTATAGTAAACTGTCATTGGTGTAAAGAAAAAAAAAATTGACTCCCAGGACGAGATCCGTACATTGACAATAGCAACATTCCTTGGTTGGCTAAAAGTGTGCGCATATCATATAGTATTTTATAGCGACGCAATTTCTGTGTTAAATCGAAATTGTGAGGCTGCGGAGCACACAGTAAACAGGCATTGGTGCATTGGAATAAGATACTTGCCTCCCAGGAGAAGATCGACACATTGACCAGAGCCACGTTATTAACTTATGGATAAGTCGGCATGGAATCTCTTGTTCTTAATAGCGACGCGATTTCAGTGTTAATTCGTCAATTCTAATGTGTGAGGCATATAGTAAACTGTCATTGGTGTACCGAAAGAAAAAAATTGACTGCCAGGAGGAGATCCGTACGTTGACTATAGCAACATTCCTTGCTTGGGTAAAACTCTGCGCAGATCATATAGTATTTAACTGCGACGCAATTTCTGTGTTAAATCGCAATTGTGATGCTGCGGAGGACACAGTAAACTGGCATTGGTGCATTGGAATAAGATACTTGCCTCCCAGGAGAAGATCGACACGTTGACCAGAGCCACGTTATTAACTTATGGAGAAGTCGGCATGGAACCTTTTGTTCTTAATAGCGATGCGATTTCAGTGTTAATTCGTCAATTTTAATGTGTGAGTGATATAGTAATCTCACATTGGTGCATCGGAAGAAAAAATGACTACCAGGAGGAGATACGTATATTGTTTATAGCAACGTTCCTTGCATGCATAAAAGTCTGCGCAGATCGTATAGTATTTACTAGCGAGGCAATTTCTATCTTAAATCGCAATTGTGAGGCTGCGGAGGATACAGTAAACTGTCATTGGTGAAATGGAATAATATACTTGCCTCCCAGGAGAAGATCGACACGTTGACCAGTGCCACGTTATTAACTTACGGAGAAGTCGGAATGGAACCTTTTGTTCTCAATAGCGACACGATTACAGTGTTAATTCGTCCATTCAAAAGTGTGAGGGTTGTAGTAAACTGTCATTGGCGTACCGAAAAAAAAAGTTAACTCCCAGGAGGAGATCCGTTCGTTGACTATAGCAACATTCCTTGCTTGGGTAAAAGCCTGCGCAGATCATATAGTATTTAATAGCGACGCAATTTCTGTGTTAAATCGCAATTGTGAGGCTGCGGAGGACACAGCAAACTGGCATTGGTGCATTGGAATAAGATACTTGCCTCCCAGGAGAAGATCGACACGTTGACCATAGACACGTTATTAACCTATGGATAAGTCGGTATGGAACTTTTGTTTTCAATAGCGACGCGATTTCAGTGTTAATTCGTTAATTCTAAAGTGTGAGGGTTATAGTAAACTGTCATTGGCGTAACGAAAAAAAAATTGACTCCCAGGAGGAGATCGGTTCGTTGACTATAGCAACATTCCTTTCTTGGGTAAATGTCTGCTCAGATCGTATAGTAATTAATAGCGATGCAATTTCTGTGTTAACTCGCAATTGCGAGGCTACGGAGGACACAGTAAACTGGCATTGGTGAATTGGAATAAGATACTTGCCTCCCAGGAGAAGATCGACACGTTGACCAGAGCGACGTTATTAAACTATGGAGAAGTCGGCAAGGAAATTCTGCTCTTAATAGCGACGCGATTTCTGTGTTAATTCGGCAATTTTAATGTGCAAGGGATATAGTAAACTGACATTGGTGCATAGGAAGAAAAAATGGCTCCCAGGAGGAGATCCGTATGTTGATTATAGCGACATTCCCAGCTTGCGTAAAAGTGTGCGCAGATCATATAGTATTTAATAGCGACGCAATTTCTGTCTTAAATCGCAATTGTAATGCTGCGGAGGACACAGTAAACTGGCATTGGTGCACTGGAATAAGATACTTGCCTACCAGCAGAAGATCGACATGTTGACCAGAGCCACATTATTAACTTATGGAGAAGCCGGCATGGAACTTTTTGTTCTTAATAGCGACGCGATTTCAGTGTTAATTCGGCAATTTTAATGTGCGAGGGATATAGTAAACTGACATTGGTGTATCGGAAGAAAAAATGACTCCCAGAAGGAGATCCGTACGTTGATTATAGCAACATTCCTTGCTTGCGTATAAGTATGCGCAGATCATATAGTATTTAATAGCGACGCAATTTCTGTGTTAAATCACAATTGTGAGGCTGCGGAGGACACAGTAAACTGGCGTTGGTGCACTGGAATAAGATACTTGCCTCCCAGGAGAAGATCGACACGTTGAAATTAGTTACATTATTAACTTATGGAGTAGATGGCGTGGAACTTTTTGTTATCAATAGCGACGCGATATCAATGTTAATTCATCAATTATAATGTGCGAGGGTTATAGTAAACTGTCATTGGTGTAAAGAAAAAAGAATTGAGTCCCAGGACGAGATCCGTACATTGACAATAGCAACATTCCTTGGTTGGCTAAAAGTGTGCGCAGATCATATAATATTTAATAGCGACGCAATTTCTGTGTTAAATCGCAATTGTGTGGGTGCGGAGGACACAGTAAACTGGCATTGGTGCATTGGAATAAGATACTTGCCTCCCAGGAGAAGATCAACACATTGACCAGAGCCACGTTATTAACTTAAGGAGAAGTCGGCATGGAATCTCTTGTTCTTAATAGCGACGCGATTTCAGTGTTAATTCGTCAATTCTAATGTGTGAGGGATATAGTAAACTGTCATTGGTGTACCGAAAGAAAAAAATTGACTCCCAGGAGGAGATCCGTACGTTGACTATAGCAACATTCCTTGCTTGGGTAAAAGTCTGCGCAGATCATATAGTATTAAATAGCTACGCAATCTCTGTGTTAAATCGCAATTGTGATGCTGCGGTGGACACAGTATACTGGCATTGGTGCATTGGAATAAGATACGTGCCTCCCAGGAGAAGGTCGACACGTTGAAAAGAGCCACGTTATCAACTTATGGAGAAGTCGGCAAGGAACTTCTGCTCTTAATAGCGACGCGATTTCTGTGTTAATTCGGCAATTTTAATGTGCAAGGGTTATAGTAAACTGACATTGGTGCATAGGAAGAAAAAATGGCTCCCAGGAGGAGATCCGTATGTTGATTATAGCGACATTCCCAGCTTGCGTAAAAGTGTGCGCAGATCATATAGTATTTAATAGCGACGCAATTTCTGTCTTAAATCGCAATTGTAAGGCTGCGGAGGACACAGTAAAGTGGCATTGGTGCATTGGAATAAGATACTTGCCTCCCAGGAGAAGATCGACAGATTAACCAGAGCCACGTTTTTAACTTATGGAGAAGTCGGTATGGAACTTTTGTTTTCAATAGCGTCGCGATTTCTGTGTTAATTCGTCAATTTTATGTGCGAGGGATATAGTAAACTGTCATTGGTGTACGGAAAAAAGAAATTACTCCCAGGAGGGGATTCGTACGTTGACTATAGCAACATTGCTTGCTTGGGTAAAAGTTTGCGCAGTTCGTATAGTATTTAATAGCGACTCAATTTCTGTGTTGAATCGCAATAGTCAGGTTGCGGCGGACACAGTAAACTGGCATTGGTGCATTGGAATAAGATACTTGCATCCCAGGAGAAGATCGACACGTTGACCAGTGCCACGTTATTAACTTATGGAGTAGTCGGCATGGAACCTTTTGTTCTCAATAGCGACGCGATTTCTGTGATAATTCGGCAATTTTAATGTGCGAGGGATATAGTAAACTGACATTGGTGTATCGGAAGAAAAAATGACTCCCAGAAGGAGATCCGTAAGTTGATTATAGCAACATTCCTTGCTTGCGTATAAGTATGCGCAGATCATATAGTATTTAATAGCGACGCAATTTCTGTGTTAAATCACAATTGTGAGGCTGCGGAGGACACAGTAAACTGGCGTTGGTGCACTGGAATAAGATACTTGCCTCCCAGGAGAAGATCGACACGTTGAAATTAGTTACATTATTAACTTATGGAGTAGATGGCGTGGAACTTTTTGTTATCAATAGCGACGCGATATCAATGTTAATTCATCAATTATAATGTGCGAGGGTTATAGTAAACTGTCATTGGTGTAAAGAAAAAAAAATTGACTCCCAGGACGAGATCCGTACATTGACAATAGCAACATTCCTTGGTTGGCTAAAAGTGTGCGCAGATCATATAGTATTTAATAGCGACGCAATTTCTGTGTTAAATCGAAATTGTGAGGCTGCGAAGGACACAGTAAACAGGCATTGGTGCATTGGAATAAGACGCTTGCCTCCCAGGAGAAGATCGACACATTGACCAGAGTCACGTTATTAACTTATGGATAAGTCGGCATGGAACATTTGTTCTTAATAGCGACGCGATTTCAGTGTTAATTCGTCAATTTTAATTTGCGATGGATATAGTAAACTGTCATTGGTGTACCGAAAAAAAAGTTGACTCCCAGAAGGAGATCCGTATATTGACTATAGCAAAATCAATGGCTTGGGTAAACGTCTGCGCAGATCATATAGTATTTAATAGCGACACAATTTCTGTGATAAATCGCAATTGTGAGGGTGCGGAGGACACAGTAAACTGGCATTGGTGTATTGGAATAAGGTACTTGCCTCCCAGGAGAAGATCAACACATTGACCAGAGCCACGTTATTAACTTAAGGAGAAGTCGGCATGGAATCTCTTGTTCTTAATAGCGACGCGATATCAGTGTTAATTCGTCAATTCTAAAGTGTGAGGGATATAGTAAACTGTCATTGGTGTACCGAAAGAAAAAAATTGACTCCCAGGAGGAGATCCGTACGTTGACTATAGCAACATTCGTTGCTTGGGTAAAACTCTGCGCAGATCGTATAGTATTTAACTGCGACGCAATTTCTGTGTTAAATCGCAATTGTGATGCTGCGGAGGACACAGTAAACTGGCATTGGTGCATTGGATAAGATACTTGCCTCCCAGGAGAAGATCGACACGTTGACCAGAGCCACGTTATTAACATATGGAGAAGTCGGCATGGAACCTTTTGTTCTTAATAGCTATGCGATTTCAGTGTTAATTCAATTTTAATGTGTGAGTGATATAGTAATCTCACATTGGTGCATCGGAAGAAAAAATGACTACCAGGAGGAGATACGTATATTGTTTATAGCAACGTTCCTTGCATGCATAAAAGTCTGCGCAGATCGTATAGTATTTACTAGCGAGGCAATTTCTATCTTAAATCGCAATTGTGAGGCTGCGGAGGACACAGTAAACTGGCATTGGTGCACTGGAATAAGATACTTGCCTCCCAGGAGAAGTTCGACACGTTGAAATGAGCCACGTTATTAACTTACGGAGAAGTCGGCATGGAACCTTTTGTACTTAATAGCGACGCGATTTCAGTGTTAATTCGTCAATTTTAATTTGCGATGGATATAGTAAACTGTCATTGGTGTACCGAAAAAAAAGTTGACTCCCAGAAGGAGATCCGTATATTGACTATAGCAAAATCAATGGCTTGGGTAAACGTCTGCGCAGATCATATAGTATTTAATAGCGACACAATTTCTGTGATAAATCGCAATTGTGAGGGTGCGGAGGACACACTAATCTGGCAATGGTGAATTGGAATAAGATACTTGCCTCCCAAGAGAAGATCGACACGTTGACAAGAGCCCCGTTTTTAACTTATGGAGAAGTCGGCATGGAACACTTTGTTCTGAATAGCGACGCGATTTTAGTGTTAATTCGGCAATTTTAATGTGCGAGGGATATGGGAAACTGTCACTGGTGTACCGAAAAAAAAAAATTGATTCCGAGGAAGAGATCCGTACGATGACTATAGCAACATTTCTTGCTTGGGTAAAAGTCTGCGCAGATCACATAGTGTTTAATATCGACGCAATTTCTGTGTAAAATCGCAATTGTGAAGCTGCGGAGGACACAGTAAACTGGCATAGGTGCATTGGAATAAGATATTTGCCTCCCACGGGTAGATCGACACGTTGACCAGAGCCACATTATTAACATATGGAGAAGTCGGCATGGAACCTATTTGTTCTTAATAGCGACGCGATTTCAGTGTTAATTCGTCAATTGCAATGTGCGAGAGATATAGTAAACTGTCATTGGTGTACCGAAAAAAAAATTGACTCCCAGGAGGAGATCCATTCGTTGACTATAGCAACATTCCTTGCTTGGGTAAAAGTCTGCGCAGATCATATAGTATTTAATAGCGACGCAATTTCTGTGTTAAATCACAATTGTGAAGCTGTGGAGGACACAGTAAACTGGCATTGGTGCATTGGAATAAGATACTTGCCTCCCAGGAGAAGATCGACACGTTGACCAGAGCCACGTTATTAACATATGCAAAAGTCGGCATGGAAACTTTTGTTCTTTATAGCGACGCGATTTCTGAGATAATTCGGCAATTTTAATGTGCGAGGAATATAGTAAACTGACTTTGGTGCATCAGAAAAAAAGTCATCCAGGAGGAGATCTGTACGTTGATTATAGCAACATTCCTTCCTTCGGTAAAAGTCTGCGCAGATCAGATAGTGTTTAATATCGACGCAATTTCTGTGTTAAATCGCAATTGTGAGGCTACGGAGGACACAGTAAACTGGCATTGGTGCATTGGAATAAGATACTTGCCTCCCAAGAGAAGATCGACACGTTGACAAGAGCCACGTTTTTAACTCATGGAGAAGTCGGCATGGAACATTTTGTTCTCAATAGCGACGCGATTTTAGTGTTAATTCGGCAATTTTAATGTGCGAGGGATATAGTAAACTGTCATTGGTGTACCGAAAAAAAAAAATTGACTGTGAGGAAGAGATCCGTACGATGACTATAGCAACATTCCTTGCTTGGGTAAAAGTCTGCGCAGATCACATAGTGTTTAATATCGACGCAATTTCTGTGTTAAATCGCAATTGTGAGGCTGTGGAGGACACAGTAAACTGGCATTGGTGCATTGGAATAAGATACTTGCCTCCCAGGAGAAGATCGACACGTTGACCAGAGCGTCGTTATTAACCTATGGAGAAGTCGTCATGAAACCTTTTCTTCTTAATAGCGACACGATTTCTGTGTTAATTCATTAATTTTATGTGCGAGGGATATAGTAAACTGACATTGGAGCATCGGAAGAAAAAATGACTTGCAGGAGGAGATCCGTACGTTGATTATAGTAAGATTCCTTGCTTGCGTAAAAGTCTGCGCAGATCTTATAGTATTTAATAGCGGCGCAATTTCTGTGTTAAATCGAAATTGTGAGGCTGCGGAGGACACACTAATCTGGCAATGGTGAATTGGCATAAGATACTTGCCTCCCAGGAGAGATCGACAAGTTGACCAGAGCCACGTTATTAACTTATGCAAAAGTCGGCATGGAAACTTTTGTTCTTAATAGCAACGCGATTTCTGTGTTAATTCGGCAATTTTAATATGCGATGGATATACTAAACTGACATTGATGCATCGGAAAAAAAATGACTCCCAGGAGGAGAACCGTATGTTGATTATAGCAACATTCCTTGCTTAGGTAAAAGTCTGCGCAGATCATATAGTATTTCATAACGAAGCAATTTCTGTGTTCTATAGCAATTGTAAGGCTGTGGAGGCCACAGTAAACTGGCATTGGTGCATTGGAATAAGATACTTGCCCCCAGGAGAACATCGACACGTTTACCAGAGCCCCGTTATTAACTTATATAGAACTCGGCATGGAACATTTTGTTCTCAGTAACGACGCGATTTCTGTGTTAATTCGTCAATTTTAATGTGTGAGAGATATAGTAAACTGTCATTGGCGACAAAAAAAAAAATTTACTCCCACGAGGAGATCCGTACTTTGACTATAGCAACATTCTTGCTTGGGTAAAGGTCTGCGCAGATCATATAGTACTTAATAGCGACGCAATTTCTGCGTTAAATCGCAATTGTGAGGATGCAGAGGACACTGTAAACTGGCATTGGTGCATTCTAATAAGATACTTGCCTCTTGGGAGAAGATCGACACGTTGACCAGACCCACGTTATTAACTTATGGAGAAGTCGGCATGGAATTTTTTGTTCCCAATAGCGACACGATTTCTGTGTTAATTCGTCAATTTTAATGTGCAAGGAATATAGTAAATTATCATTGGAGTACCGAAAAAAAAATTGACTCCCAGGAGGAGATCCGTACTTTGACCTTAGCAACACTCTTTGCTTGGGTAAAAGTCTGCGCAGAACATATAGTATTTAATAGCGACGCAATTTCTGTTTAAATCGCAATTGTGAGGCTGCGGAGGACGCAATAAACTGGCATTGCTGCATTGGAATACGATACTTGCATCCCAGGAGAAGATAGACACGTTGACCAGAGCCAAGTTATTAACTTATGGAGAAGACGGCATGGAACCTTTTGTTTTTAATAGCGAGGCGGTTTCTGTGTTAATTCGGCAATTTTAATGTGCGAGGGATATAGTAAACTGTCATTGGTGTACGGAAAAAAGAAATTATTCCCAGGAGGGGATTCATACGTTGACTATAGCAACATTGCTTGCTTGGGTAAAAGTTTGCGCAGTTCGTATAGTATTTAATAGCGACTCAATTTCTGTGTTGAATCGCAATTGTCAGGCTGCGGCGGACACAGTAAACTGGCATTGGTGCATTGGAATAAGATACTTGCCTCCCAGGAGAAGATCGACACGTTGACCAGAGCCATGTTATTAACTTACGGAGAAGACGGCATGGAATTTTTTGTTCTCAATAGCGACACGATTTCTGTGTTAATTAGTCCATTTTAATGTGAAAGAAATATAGTAAACTATCATTGGTGTACCAATAAAAAAACTGACTACCAGAAGAAGATCCGTAAATTGACTATAGCAACATACCTTGCTTGGGTAAAAGTCTGCGCCGATCATATAGTATTTCATAGCGACGCAATGTCTGTGTTATATCGCAATTGTAAGGCTGCGGTGGACACTGTAAAAAGGCATTGGTGCATTGGAAAAAGATACTTGCCTCCCAGGAGAAGATCGACACGTTGACCAGTGCCACGTTATTAACTTATGGAGTAGCCGGCATGGAACCTTTTGTTCTCAATAGCGACGCGATTTCTGTGTCAATTCGTCAATTTTAATGTGCGAAATATATAGTAAAGTGTCATTGGTGTACCGAAAAATAAAATTGACTCCCAGGAGGAGATCCGTACATTGACTATAGCATTATTCCTTGCTTGGTTAAAAGTATTGGTACATTGGAATAAGATACTTGCCTCCCAGGAGGAGATCGACACGTTGACCAGAACCACGTTATTAACTTATGGAGAACTCGGCATCGAACATTTTGTTCTCAATAGAAACACGATTTCAGTGATAATTCGGCAATTTAAATGTGCGAGGGGTATAATAAACAGTCATTGGTGTACCGAAAAAAAAAATTGACTCCCAGGATTAGATCCGCACGTTGACTATAGCTACATTCCTTGCTTGGGTAAAAGTCTGCGCAGATCATATAGTATTTCAGAGCGACGTAATTTCTGTGTTAAATCGCAATTGTGAATCAGCAGAGGACACAGTACACTGGCATTGGTGCATTGGAATAAGATACTTGCATCCCAGGAGAAGATCGACACGTTGACTAGAGACATGATATTAACTTATGGAGTAGCTGGCATGGAAGTTCTGTTCTCAATAGCGACATGATTTCTGTGTTAATTCGTCAATTTTAATGTGCAAAGAATATAGTAAACTATCATTGGAGTACCGAAAAAAAATTGACTCCCAGAAGAAGATCCGTACTTTGACTATAGTAACATACCTTGCTTGAGTAAAAGTCTGCGCCAATCATATAGTATTTAATAGCGACGCAAAGTCTGTGTTACATCGCAATTGTAAGGCTGCGGAGGACACAGTACAATTTCATTGGTGCATTGGAATAAGATACTTGCCTCCCAGGAGAAGATCGACACGTTGACCAGAGCCTCGTTATTAACTTATGGAGAAGTCGGCATGGAACCATTCCTTCTCAATAGCGACGCGATTTCAGTGTTAATTCGGCAAATTTAATGTGCGAGGGATTTAGTCAACTGTCATTGGTGTACCGAAATAAAAAATTGACTCAAAGGTGGACATCCGTACGTTTACTATAGCAACATTCCTTGCTTGGGTAAAAGTCTGCACAGTTCATAGAATATTTAATAGCGACGCAATTTCTGTGTTAAATTGGAATTGTGAGGCTGCGGAGGACACAGTAAACTTGCATTGGTGCATTGGAATAAGATACTTGCCTCCCAGGAGAAGATCGATACGATGACAAGAGCCACGTTATTAACTTATGCAGAAGTTGGCATGGAACCTTCTGTTTTTAATAGCGACTTGATTTCTGTGTTAAATCGCAATTGTGAGGTTGCGGTGGACACAGTAAACTGGCATATGTGCATTGGAATAAGATACTTGCCTCCCAGTAGAAGATCGACACATTGACCACAGCCACGTTATTAACTATTAGAAAGGTCGGCATGGAACCTTTTGTTCTGAATAGCGACGCGATTTCTGTGTTAAATCGCAATTGTGAGTCTGCGGAGGACACAGTTAACTGGCATTGGTGCATTGGAATAAGATACTTGCCTTCCAGGAGAAGATCGACACGTTGACAAGAGCCACGTTATTAATTTACGGAGAAGTCGGCATGGAACGTTTTGTTCTCAATAGCGACGAGATTTCTGTGTTAATTCATCAATTTTATTGTGCGAGGGATACAGTTAACAATTATTGGTGTACCAAAAAAAAAAATTGACTCCCAGGAAGAGACCCTTACTTTGACTATTGCAACATTCCTTACTTGGGTAAAAGTCTTTGCAGATCATATAGTATTTAATAGCGATGCAATTTCCGTGTTAAATCGCAATTGTGAGGCTGCGGAGGACACAGTACACTGGCATTGGTGAATTGGAATAAGATACTTGCCTCCTAGGAGAAGATCGACACATTGACCAGAGCTACATTATTAACTTACGGAGAAGTCGGCATGGAAACTTTTGTTCTCAATAGCGACGCAATTTCAGTGTTAATTCGTCAATTCCAATATGCGAGGGATATAGTAAACTGTCATTATTGTACCGAAAAAAAAAACTTGACTCTCAGGAGGAGATCCGTAAGTTGACTATAGCAATATTTCTTGCTTGGGGAAAAGTCTGCGCAGATCATATAGTATTTAATAGCGACGCAATTTCTGTGTTAAATTACAATTGTGAGGCTGCGGAGGACACAGTAAACTGGCATTGGTGCATTGGAATAAGATACTTGACTCCCAGGAGAAGATCGATACGTTCACCAGAGCCACGTTATTAACTTATGGAGAAGTCCTCATGGAACCTTTAGTTCTCAATAGCGACGCGATATCTGTGTTAATTCGTCAATTTTATTGTGCGAGGGATATAGTTAACTATCATTGGTGTACCTAAGAAAAAATTTGACTCCCAATAGGAGATCCGTAAGTTGACTATAGCAACATTCCTTGCTTGCGTAAAAGTCTGGGCAGATCATATAGTATTCAATAGCGACGCAATTTCTGTGTTAAATTACAATTGTGAGGCTGCAGAGGACTCAGTAAATTGGCATTGGTGCATTGGAATAAGATACTTGCCTCCCAGGAGAAGGTCGATATGTTGACCAGATCCACGATATTAACTTATTGAGAAGTCGGCATGGAACCTTTTGTTCTTAAGAGCGACGCGATTTCTGTGTTAAATCGAAATTGAGAGGCTGCGGAGGACACAGTAAACTGGCATTGGTGCATTGGAATAAGATACTTGCCTCCCAGGAGAAGAATTACACGTTCACCAGAGCCACGTTATTAACTTATAGGGAAGTCGGCATGGAACATTTAGTTCTCAATAGCGACGCGATTTCTGTGTTAAATCGCAATTGTGAGGCTGCGGAGGACACAGTAAACTGGAATTGGTGCATTGGAATAAGATACTTGCCTCCCAGTAGAAGATCGACACGTTGACCAGAGCCACGTTATTAACTTACGGAGAAGTCGGCATGGAACTTTTTGTTCTCAATAGCGACGAGATTTCTGTGTTAATTCGGCAATTTTATTGTGCGAGGGATACAGTTAACAATTATTGGTGTACCGAAAAAAAAAAGGCTCCCAGGAGGAGATCCGTACGTTGACTATAGCAACATTCCTTGCTTGGGTAAAAGTCTGCGCAGATCATAAAGTATTAAATAGCGACGAGATTTCTGTGTTAAATCGCAATTGTGAGGCTGAGGAGCTCATAGTAAACTGTAATTGGTGCATTGGAAATAAGACACTTGCTCCCAGGAGAAAGTCGATACGATGACCAGATCCACGTAATTAACTTATGGAGAAGTCGGCATGGATCCTTTTGTTCTTAATATCGACGCGATTTCTATGTTAATTCGGCAACCTTTAATGTGCGAGGGATATAGTAATCTTAAATTGATGTACCAAAACAAAAAAAAAAAAAAATTGACTCCCAGGAGGAGACCCTTACTTTGACTATAGCAACATTCCTTACTTGGGTAAAAGTCAGTGCAGATCATATAGAATTTAATAGCGACGCAATTTCTGTGTTAAATCGCAATTGTGAGGCTGCGGAGGACACAGTAAACTGGCATTGGTGCATTGGAACAAGATACTTTCCTCATACGAGAAGATCGATACGTTGACCACGCCACGTTTTTAACAGATGGAGAAGTCGGCATGGAACCTTTTGTTCTTAATAGCGACGCGATTTCTGTATTAATTCGGCAATTTAAATGTGCGAGGGATATAGTAAAGTGAGATGGTGCATCGGAAAAAAAAGGCTCCCAGGAGGAGATCCGTACGTTGATTAAATCAAAGTTCCTTGCTTGGGTAAAAGTCTGCGCAGATCATATAGTATTTAATAGCGATGCAATTTCCGTGTTAAATCGCATTTGTGAGGCTGCGGAGGACACAGTACACTGGCATTGGTGCATTGGAAATTAGATACTTGCCTCCCAGTAGAAGATCGACACGGTGACCACAGCCACGTTATTAACTTATGGAGAAGTCGGCTTGGAACCTTTTGTTCTTAATACCGACGATATTTCTGTGTTAAATCGCGCTTGTGAGGCTGCGGAGGACACAGTAAACTGGCATTGGTGCATTGGAATAAGATCCTTGACTCTCAGAAGAGGGTCGATACGTTGACCAGATCCACGCTATTAACTTATGGAGATGTCGGCATGGAACTTTTGTTCTTTATAGCGACCCAATTTCTGTGTTAAATCGCAATTGTGAGGCTGCGGAGGGCACAGTAAACTGGCATTGGTGCATTGGAATAAGATACTTGACTCCCAGGAGAAGATCGATACGTTTACCAGAGTCACGTTATTAACTTATGGAGAAGTCCTCATGGAACCTTTTGTTCTCAGTAGCGACGCGATTTCTGTGTTAATTCGTCAATTTTAATGTGCGAGGGATATAGTTAACTGTCATTGGTGTACCTAAAAAAAAATTTGACTCCCAATAGGAGATCCGTAAGTTGACTATAGCAACATTCCTTGCTTGCGTAAAAGTCTGCGCAGATCATATAGTATTTAATAGCGACGCAATATCTGTGTTAAATCGTCAATTTTAATGTGCGAGGGATATAGTAAACTGTCATTGGTGTAACGAAAAAAAAAATTGACTTTTAGGAGGAGATCCGTACATTGAATATAGAAACATTCCTTGCTTGGGTAAAAGTTAGCGCAGATCCCATAGTATTTAATAGCGACGCAATTTGTGTGTTAAATCGCAATTGTGAGGTTGCCGAGGACACAGTAAACTGGCATTTGTGCATTGGAATAAGATACTTGCCTTCCAGTAGAAGATCGACACATTGACCAGAGCCACGTTATTAACTTATGGGGAAGTTGGCACTGAACATTTTGTTCTCAATAGCGACGCGATATCTGTGTTGATTCGTCAATTTTATTGTGAGAGGGTTATAGTTAACTGTCATTGATATACCGAAAAAAGGAAATTGACTTTTAGGAGGAGATCCGTACATTGAATATAGAAACATTCCTTGCTTGGGTAAAAGTTAGCGCAGATCCTATAGTATTTAATAGCGACGCAATTTGTGTGTTAAATCGCAATTGTGAGGCTGCAAAGGACACAGTAAACTGGCATTAGTAAATTGGAATAAGATACTTGCTTCGCAGCAGTAGTTCGATATGTTGACCAGAGCCACGTTATTAACTTATGCAGAAGTCGGCGTGGAACCTCTTGTTCCCAATAGCGATGCGATTTCTGTGTTAAATCGTCAATTTTAATGTGCGAGGGATATAGTAAACTGTCATTGGTGGTACCAAAAAAAATAATTGACTCCCTGGAGGTGATCCGTACATTGAATATAGAAACATTCCTTGCTTGGCTAAAAGTTAGCGCAGATCCTATAGTATTTAATAGCGACGCAATTTGTGTGTTAAATCGCAATTGTGAGGTTGCCGAGGACACAGTAAACTGGCATTTGTGCATTGGAATAAGATACTTGCCTTCCAGTAGAAGATCGACACATTGACCACAGACACGTTATTAACTATTAGAAAGGTCGGCATGGAACCTTTTGTTCTGAATAGCGACGCGATTTCTCTCTTAAATCGGAATTGTGAGGCTGTGGAGGACACAGTAATCTGGCATTGGTGCACTGGAATAAGATACTTGACTCCCAGGAGAAGATCGACACGTTGACCAGAGCCACGTTATTAACTTTTGGAGAAGTCGGCATGGAACCTATTGTTCTTAATAGCGACGCAATTTCTGTGTTAATTCGTCAATTTTAATATGCGAGGGATATAGCAAACTGTCATTGGTGTAACGAAAAAAAAAATTGACATCCAGGAGGAGATCCGTAAATTGAATATAGCAACATTCCTTGCTTGGGTAAAAGTTAGCGCAGATCCTATAGTATTTAATAGCGACGCAATTTGTGTGTTAAATCGCAATTGTGAGGTTGCCGAGGACACAGTAAACTGGCATTTGTGCATTGGAATAAGATACTTGCCTTCCAGTAGAAGATCGACACATTGACCACAGCCACGTTATTAACTATTAGAAAGGTCGGCATGGAACCTTTTGTTCTGAATAGCGACGCGATTTCTCTCTTAAATCGCAATTGTGAGGCTGCGGAGGACACAGTAAACTGGCATTGGTGCACTGGAATAAGATACTTGCCTCCCAGTAGAAGATCGACACGTTGACCAGAGCCACGTTATTAACTTACGGAGCAGTCCTCATGGAACCATTTGTTCTCAATAGCGACGCGATTTCTGTGTTAATTCGGCAATTTTATTCTGCGAGGGATACACTTAAAAACCATTGGTGTACCGAAAAAAGAAATGTCTCCCAGGAGGAGGTCCGTCCGTTGAGTATAGCAACATTTATTGCTTGGGTAAAAGTCTGCGCAGATCATATAGTATTAAATAGCGACGAAATTTCTGTGTTAAGTCGCTATTGCGAGGCTGAGGAGGTCATAGTAAACTGGCATTGGTGCATTGGAAATAAGATACTTGCTCCAAGGAGAAGTTCGATACGTTGAGCAGAGCCACGATATTAACTCATGCGGAAGTCGGCATGGAACCTTTTGTTCTTAATAGCGACGCGATTTCTGTGTTGATTCGTCAATGTTTTTTTATTCGAGTGTTTAAAGATAACTGTCATTGATATACGAAAAAAAAAATTTGACTGCCAGGAGGAGATCCGTACATTGACTATAGCAACATTCCTTGCTTGGGTAAAAGTCTGTGCAGATCATATAGTATTTAATAGCGACGCAATTTCCGAGTTAAATCGCAATTGTGAAGTCGCGGAGGACACAGTAATTTGGCATTGGTGCATTGGAACAAGATACTTGTCTCCCATGAGAAGATCGATACGTTGACCCGTGCCACGTTATGAACTTATGGAGAAGTCGGCATGGAACATTTTGTTCGTAATAGCGACACGATTTCTGTGTTAATTCGTCAATTTTAATGTGCGAGGGATATAGTTTACTGTCATTGGTGTAACGAAAAAAAAAAAAAAAAATTGACTCCCAGGAGGAGACCCGTACATTGAATATAGCAACATTCCTTGCTTGGGTAAAAGTCTGCACAGATCATATAGTATTAAATAGCGACGCAATTTCTGTGTTAAATCCCAATTGTGAGGCTGCGGAGGACATAGTAAACTGTCATTAGTGCATTGGAATAAGATACTTGCCTCCCAGGAGAAGGTCGATACGTTGACCAGGGCCACGTTATTAACTTATGGAGAAGTCGGCATGGTACCTTTTGTTCTCAATAGCGATGCGATTTCTGTGTTAATTCGTCAATATTATTGTGCAAGGAATATAGTTTACTGTCATTGGTGTACCAAAAAAAATTTTTAATCCCAATAGGATATCCGTAATTTGACTACAGCAACATTCCTTGCTTGGGTAAAAGTCTGCGCAGATCATATAGTATTTAATAGCGACGCAATTTCTGTGTTAAATCGTAATTGTGAGGCTGCGGAGGACACAGTAAACTGTCATTGATGCATTGGAATAAAATACTTGCCTCCCAGGAGATGGTCGATATGTTGCCCAGGGCATCATTATTAACTTATGGAGAAGCCGGCATGGAACTTTCTGTTCTTAATAGCGACGCGATTTCTATGCTAATTCAACAGTTTTAATGTGTGAGGGATATAGTAAACTGACATTGGTGCATCGGGAAAAAATTGACTCCCAGGAGGAGATCCGTACGTTGACTGTAGCAACATTCCCTGTTTGGGTAGAAGTCTGCGCAGATCATATAGCATTTAATAGCAACGCAATTTATGTATTAAATCGCAATTGTGAGGCTGCAAAGGACACAGTAAAACGGCACTGGTGCATTGGGATAAGATACTTGCCTCTCAGGAGAAGATAGATACGTTGACCAGGGCCACGTTATTAACTTATGGAGAAGTCGGCATGGAACATTTTGTTCTTATTAGCGACGCAATTTCTGTGTTACATCGCAATTGTGAGGCTACGGAGGCTACAGTAAAATGGCACTGGTGCATTATGATAATATACTTGCCTCCCACGAGAAGATCGATACGTTGATCAGAGCCAAGTTATTAACATATGCAGAAGTCGGCATGGAACCTTTTGTTCTCAATAGCGATGCGATTTCTGTGTTAATTCGTCAATTCTAATGTGTGAGGCATATAGTAAACTGTCATTGGTGTACCAAAAAAAATTTGACTCCCAGGAGGAGATCCGTAGGTTGACTATAGCAACATTCCTTGCTTGGGTAAAAGTCTGCGCAGAACATATAGTATTAGATAGCGACTCAATTTCCGTCTTAAATCGCAATTGTGAGGCTGCGGAGGACACAGAAAACTGTGATTGGTGCATTGGAATAAGATACTTGCCTCACAGGAGAAGGTCGATCCGTTGCCCATCGCCACGTTATTAACTTATGGAGAAGTCGGCATGGAACCTTTTGATCTTAATAGCGACTCGAATTCTGTGTTAAATTGCAATTGTGAGGCTGCCGAGGACACAGTAAACTGGCATTGGTGAATTGGAATAAGAACTTGCCTCCCAGGAGTAGATCGATTTGTTGACCAGAGCCACGTTATTAACGTATGCAGAAGTCGGCGTGGAACCTATTGTTCTCAATTGCGATGCGATTTCTGTGCTAATTCGTCAATTTTATTGTGCGAGGGATATAGTTAACTGTCATTGGTGTACCAAAAAAAAAAAAAAAAATTTTATCTCAGGACGATATCCGTAAGTTGACTATAGCAACATTCCTTGCTGGGGTAAAAGTTTGCTCAGATCATATAGTATTCAATAGCGACGCAATATCTGTGTTAAATCGCAATTGTGATCCTGCGGAGGACACAGTAAACTGTCATTGGTGCATTGGAATAAGATACTTGCCTTCCAGGAGAAGGTCGATATGTTGCCCAGGGCCACGTTATTAACTTATGGAGAAGTCGGCATGCAACCTTTTGCTCTTAATAGCGACGCTATTTCTGTGTTATATCGCAATTGTCACGCTGCGGAGGACACAGTAAACTGGCATTGGTGCATTGGAATAAAATACTTGCCTCCTAGGAGAAGATTGACACGATGACCAGAGCCACGTTATTAACTTAAGGGGAAGTCGGCATGGAACCTTTTGTTCTCAATAGCGACGCGATTTCTGTGTTGATTCTGCAATTTTTTTGTGCGAAGGTTATAGTTGACTGCCACTGATATACCGAAAAAGAAACTGACTGCCAGGAGGAGATCCGTACGTTGAGTATAGCAACATTCCTCGCTTGGGTAAAAGTCTGTGCAGATAATATAGTATTTAATAGCGACGCAATTTCTGTGCTAAATCGCAATTGTGAGGTTGCAGGGTTCACAGTAAACTGGCATTGGCGTATTGGAATAAGATACTTGCCTCCCAGGAGAAGATCGAAACGTTGACCAGAGCCATGTTATTAACTTATGGAGAAGTCGGCATGGAAACTTTTCTTCTCAATAGCAACAGGATTTCAGGGTTAATTCGTCAATTTTAATGTGCGAGGAATAAACTAATCTGACATTGGTGCACCGAAAAAAAAAATTGACTCCCAGGAGGAGATACGTACAGTGACTATATCAACATTCCTTGCTTGGGTAAAAGCCAGTGCAGATCATATTATATTCAATAGCGACGCAATTTCTGTTTAATTCGCAAGTGTGAGGCTGCAGAGGACACAGTAAACTGGTATTGGTGCATTGGAGTAAGATAATTTCCTCCCAGGAGAGGATCGACACGTTTACCAGAGCCACGTTATTAACTTATTGAGAAGTCGGAATGGAACCTTTTGTTCTTAATAGCGACGCAATTTCTGTGTTAATTCGTCAATTTTAATGTGCGAGGGATATAGTATACTGTCATTGGTGTACCGAAAAAACAAAAAAAATTGTCTCTCAGGAGGAGATCCGTACGTTGAGTATAGCAACATTCCTTGCTTGGGTAAAAGTCTGCAGAGATCATATAGTATTTAATAGCGACGCGATTTCTGTGTTAAATCGCAATTGTGAGGCTGTGGAGGACACAGTAAACTGGCATTGGTGCATTGGAATAAGATACTTGCCTCCCAGGAGAAGATCGATACGTCGCCCAGAGCCACGTTATTAACTTATGCAGAAGTCGGCATGGGGCATTTTGTTCTTAATTGCGACACGATTTCTGTGTTGAATCGCAGTTGTGAGGCTGCGGAGGCCACAGTAAACGGGAATTGGTGCATTGGAAATAAGATACTTGCCTCCCAGTAGAAGATCGACACGTTGACCACAGCCACGTTATTAACTTATGGAGAAGTCGGCATGGATCCTTTTGTTCTTAATACCGACGATATTTCTGTGTTAAATCGCGCTTGTGAGGCTGCGGAGGACACAGTAAACTGGCATTGGTGCATTGGAATAAGATACTTGCCTTCCAGGAGAAAATCGACACATTGACCAGAGCCACGTTATTAACTTATGGGGAAGTTGGCATTGAACATTTTGTTCTCAATAGCGACGCGATTTCTGTGTTGATTCGTCAACTTTATTGTGCGAGGGATATAGTTAAGTGTCATTGGTGTACCAAAAAAAAAATTTTAATCCCAGTACGATATCCGTAAGTTGACTATAGCAACATTCCTTGCTTGGGTAAAAGTCTGCGCAGATCACATAATATTTAATAGCGACGCAATATCTGTGTTAAATCGCTATTGTGAGGCTGCGGATGACACAGTAAACTGTCATTGGTGCGTTGGAATAAGATACTTGCCTCCCATGAGAAGGGCGATATATTGCCCTGGGCCACGTTATTAACTTATGGTGATGTTGGCATGGAAGCGCTTGTTCTTAATAACGACGCGATTTCAGTGTTAATTCGTCAATTCTAATGTGCGAGGGATGTAGTAAACTGTCACTGGTGTACCGAAAAAAAAAATTGACTCCCAGGAGGAGATCCGTACGTTGTCTATAGCAACATTCCTTGCTTGGGTAAAAGTCTGTGCAGATCAAATAGTATTTAATAGCGACGCTATTTCTGTGTTAAATCGCAATTGTGAGGCTGTGGAGGACACAGTAAACTGGCATTGGTGCATTGGAATAAGATACTTGCCTCCCAGGTGAAGATCGATACGTTGCCCAGAGCCACGTTATTAACTTATGCAGAAGTCGGCATGGGGCATTTTGTTCTTAATTGCGACACGATTTCTGTGTTGAATCGCAGTTGTGAGGCTGCGGAGGCCACAGTAAACTGGAATTGGGGCATTGGAAATAAGATACTTGCCTCCCAGTAGAAGATCGACACTTTGACCACAGCCACGTTATTAACTTGTGGAGAAGTCGGCATGGATCCTTTTGTTCTTAATACCGACGATATTTCTGTGTTAAATCGCGCTTGTGAGGCTGCGGAGGACACAGTAAACCGGCATTGATGCATTGGAATAAGATACTTGCCTTCCAGGAGAAAATCGACACATTGACCAGAGCCACGTTATTAACTTATGGGGAAGTTGGCATTGAACATTTTGTTCTCAATAGCGACGCGATTTCTGTGTTGATTCGTCAATTTTATTGTGAAAGGGTTATAGTTACCTGTCATTGATATACCGAAAAAAGGAAATTGACTGAAAGGAGGAGATCCGTACGTTGACTATAGCAACATTCCTTGCTTGGGTAAAAGTCTGCGCAGCACATATAGTATTTAATAGGGACGCAATTTCTGTCTTAAATCGCAATTGTGAGGCTGCGGAGGAAACAGTACACTGGCATTGGTGAATTGGAATAAGATACTTGCCTCCCAGGATAAGATCGACACATTGACCAGAGCTACGTTATTAACTTATGGAGAAGTCGGTATGGAACCTTTTGTTCTTAATAGCGACGCGATTTCTGTGTTAAGTCGCAATTGTGAGGCTGCAGAGGACACAGTAAACTGCCATTGGTGAATTGGAAGAAGATACTTGCCTCCAAAGAGAAGATCGACAAATTGACGAGACCCACGTTATTAACTTATGTGGAAGTCAGCATGGAACCATTCGTTCTTAATAGCGACGCGATTTCTGTGTTAAATAGCAATTGTGAGGCTGTAAAGGACACAGTAAACTGGCATTGGTAAATTATAATAAGATACTTGCTTTCCAGCAGTAGTTCGATACGTTGACCAGAGCCACGTTATTAACTTATGCAGAAGTCGGCGTGGAACCTCTTGTTCTCAATAGCGATGCGATTTCTGTGTTAATTCGTCAATTTTATTGTGCGAGGGTTATAGTTAAGTGTCATTGGTGTACCAAAAAAAAAAAAATTTTAATCCCAGTACGATATCCGTAAGTTGACTATAGCAACATTCCTTGCTTGGGTAAAAGTCTGCGCAGATCATATAGTATTTAATAGCGACGCAATATCTGTGTTAAATCGCAATTGTGAGGGTGCGGATGACACAGTAAACTGTCATTGGTGCGTTGGAATAAGATACTTGCCTCCCAGGAGAAGGGCGATATGTTGCCCTGGGCCACGTTATTAACTTATGGTGAAGTTGGCATGGAACCGCTTGTTCTTAATAACGACGCGATTTCAGTGTTAATTCGGCAATTCTAATGTGCGAGGGATGTAGTAAACTGTCACTGGTGTACCGAAAAAAAAAATTGACTCCCAGGAGGAGATCCGTACGTTCACTATTGCAACATTCCTTGCTTGGGTAAAAGTCTGCGCAGATCGTATAGTATTTAATAGCGACGCGATATCTGTGTTAAATCGCAATTGTCACCCTGCGGAGGACACAGTAAACTGGCATTGGTGCATTGGAATAAGATACTTGCCTCCCAGGAGATGGTCGATATGTTGCCCAGGGCATCATTATTAACTTATGGAGAAGCCGGCATGGAACTTTCATTTCTTAATAGCGACGCGATTTCTATGCTAATTCAACAGTTTTAATGTGTGAGGGATATAGTAAACTGACATTGGTGCATCGGAAAAAATTGACTCCCAGGAGGAGATCCGTACGTTGACTATAGCAACATTCCTTGTTTGGGTAGAAGTCTGCGCAGATCATATAGCATTTAATAGCGACGCCATTTCTGTGTTAAATCGCAATTGTGAGGCTGCGGAGGACACAGTCAAACGGCACTGGTGCATTGGGATAACATACTTGCCTCTCTGGAGAAGATCGATACGTTGACCAGAGCCACGTTATTAACTTTGCAGAAGTCGGCATGGAACATTTTGTTCTTATTAGCGACGCAATTTCTGTGTTACATCGCAATTGTGAGGCTACGGAGGCTACAGTAAAATGGCACTGGTGCATTGGGATAAGATACTTGCCTCCCACGAGAAGATCGATACGTTGACCAGAGCCAAGTTATTAACTTATGCAGAAGTCGGCATGGAACCTTTTGTTCTCAATAGCGATGCGATTTCTGTGTTAATTCGTCAATTTTATTGTGCGAGGGATATAGTTAACTGTCATTGGTGTACCAAAAAAAAATTTGGTTCCCAGGAGGAGATCCGTAGGTTGACTATAGCAACATTCCTTGCTTGGGTAAAAGTCTGCGCAGAACATATAGTATTAGATAGCGACTCAATTTCCGTCTTAAATCGCAATTGTGAGGCTGCGGAGGACACAGAAAACTGTCATTGGTGCGTTGGAATAAGATACTTGCCTCCCAGGAGAAGGGCGATATGTTGCCCTGGGCCACGTTATTAACTTATGGTGAAGTTGGCATGGAACCGCTTGTTCTTAATAACGACGCGATTTCAGTGTTAATGCGGCAATTCTAATGTGCGAGGGATGTAGTAAACTGTCACTGGTGTACCGAAAAAAAAGTTGACTCCCAGGAGGAGATCCGTACGTTGACTATTGCAACATTCCTTGCTTGGGTAAAAGTCTGCGCAGATCGTATGGTATTTAATGGCGACGCGATTTCTGTGTTAATTCTGCGATTTTAATGTGCGAGGGATATAGTAAACTTACATTGGTGTACCGAAAAAAAAATGGACTCCCATTAGGAGATCCGTACATTGACTATAGCAACATTCCTTGTTAGGGTAGAAGTCTGCGCAGATCAGATAGCATTTAATAGCGACGCAATATATGTGTTAAATCGGCAATTATAATGTACGAGGGATATAGTAAACTGTCATTAGTGTATCGAAAAAAAAATTGACTCCCAGGAGGAGATCCGTACGTGGAGTATAGCAACATTCCTCGCTTGGGTAAAAGTCTGTGCAGATAATATGGTATTTAATAGCGGCGCGATTTCTGTGTTAAATCGCAATTGTGCCCCTGCGGAGGACACAGTAAACTAGCATTGGTGCATTGGGATGAGATACTTGCCTCCCAGGAGAAGATCGATACGTTGACCCGAGCCACGTTATTAACTTATGGAGAAGTCGGTATGGAACCTTTTGTTCTTAATAGCGACGCGATTTGTGTGTTAATTCGTCAATTTTAATGTGCGAGGGATATAGTAAACTGTCATTGGTGTAACGAAAAAAAAAATTGACTCCCAGGAGGAGATCCGTACATTGAATATAGCAACATTCCTTGCTTGGGTAAAAGTTATCGCAGATCCTATAGTATTTAATAGCGACGCAATTTGTGTGTTAAATCGCAATTGTGAGGTTGCCGAGGACACAGTAAACTGGCATTTGTGCATTGGAATAAGATACTTGCCTTCCAGTAGAGGATCGACACATTGTCCACAGCCACGTTATTAACTATTAGAAAGGTCGGCATGGAACCTTTTGTTCTGAATAGCGACGCGATTTCTCTCTTAAATCGCAATTGTGAGGCTGCGGAGGACACAGTAAACTGGCATAGGTGCACTGGATTAAGATACTTGACTCCCAGTAGAAGATCGACACGTTGACCAGAGCCATGTTATTAACTTACGGAGCAGTTCTCATGGCACCAGTTGTTCTCAATAGCGACGCGATTTCTGTGTTAATTCGGCAATTTTATTCTGCGAGGGATACAATTAAAAACCATTGGTGTACCGAAAAAAAAAATGTCTCCCAGGAGGAGATCCGTACGTTGAGTATAGCAACATTCCTTGCTTGGGTAAAAGTCTGTGCAGATCATATAGTATTTAATAGCGACCCAATTTCCGAGTTAAATCGCAATTGTGAGGTCGCGGAGGACACAGTAATTTGGCATTGGTGCATTGGAACAAGATACTTGCCTCCCATGAGAAGATCGATACGTTGACCCGAACCACGTTATTAACTTATGGAGAAGTCGGCATGGAACATTTTGTTCTTAATAGCGACGCGATTTCTGTGTTAATTCGTCAATTTTAATGTGCGAGGGATATAGTAAACTGTCATTGGTGTAACGAAAAAAAAAATTGACTCCCAGGAGGAGACCCGTTCATTGAATATAGCAACATTCCTTGCTTGGGTAAAGGTCTGCACAGATCATATAGTATTAAATAGCGACGCAATTTCTGTGTTAAATCCCAATTGTGAGGCTGCGGAGGACATAGTAAACTGTCATTAGTGCATTGGAATAAGATACTTGCCTCCCAGGAGAAGGTCGATACGTTGACCTGGGCCACGTTATTAACTTATGGAGAAGTCGGCATGGTACCTTTTGCTCTCAATAGAGATGCGATCTCTGTGTTAATTCGTCAATTTTATTGTGCGAGGTATGTTGTTAACTGTCATTGGTGTACCAAAAAAAAAATTGACTCCCAGGAGGAGATCCGTAGGTTGACTATAGCAACATTCCTTGCTTGGGTAAAAGTCTGCGCAGAACATATAGTATTAGATAGCGACTCAATTTCCGTCTTAAATCGCAATTGTGAGGCTGCGGAGGACACAGAAAACTGTCATTGGTGCACTGGAATAAGATACTTGCCTCACAGGAGAAGGTCGATTCGTTGCCCATCGCCACGTTATTAACTTATGGAGAAGTCGGCATGGAACCTTTTGATCTTAATACCGACTCGAATTCTGTGTTAAATTGCAATTGTGCGGCTGCCGAGGACACAGTAAACTGGCATTGGTGAATTGGAATAAGAACTTGCCTCCCAGGAGTAGATCGATTTGTTGACCAGAGCCACGTTATTAACGTATCCAGAAGTCGGCGTGGAACCTATTGTTCTCAATAGCGATGCGATTTCTGTGTTAATTCGTCAATTTTATTGTGCGAGGGATAAAGTTAACTGTCATTGGTGTACCAAAAAAAATATATTTTATCCCAGGACGATATCCGTAAGTTGACTATAGCAACATTCCTTGCTTGGGTAAAAGTCTGCGCAGATCATATAGTATTCAATAGCGACGCAATATCTGTGTTAAATCGCAATTGTGAGGCTGCGGAGGACACAGTAAACTGTCATTGGTGCATTGGAATAAGATACTTGCCTCCCAGGAGAAGGTCGATTTGTTGCCCAGGGCCACGTTATTAACTTATGGAGAAGTCGGCATGGAACCTTTTGCTCTTATTAGCGACGCGATTTCTGTGTTAAATCGCAATTGTCACCCTGCGGAGGACACAGTAAACTGGCATTGGTGCATTGGAATAAGATACTTGCCTCCCAGGAGAAGATTGACACGATGACCAGAGCCACGTTATTAACTTATGGGGAAGTCGGCATGGAACCTTTTGTTCTCAATAGCGACGCGATTTCTGTGTTGATTCTTCAATTTTAATGTGCGAAGTTTATAGTTGACTGTCACTGATATACCGAAAAAAAAATTGACTGCCAGGAGGAGATCCGTACGTTGAGTATAGCAACATTCCTCGCTTGGGTAAAAGTCTGTGCAGATAATATAGTATTTAATAGCGACGCAGTTTCTGTGTTAAATCGCAATTGTGAGGTTGCAGGGTTCACAGTAAACTGGCATTGGCGTATTGGAATAAGATACTTGCCTCCCAGGAGAAGATCGAAACGTTGACCAGAGCCATATTATTAACTTATGGTGAAGTCGGCATGGAAACTTTTCTTCTCAATAGCAACAGGATTTCAGGGTTAATTCGTCAATTTTAATGTGCGAGGAATATAGTAATCTGACATTGGTGCACCGAAAAAAAAAAAATTGACTCGCAGGAGGAGATACGTACATTGACTATATCAACATTCCTTGCTTGGGTAAAAGCCAGTGCAGATCATATTATATTCAATAGCGACGCAATTTCTGTTTAAATCGCAAGTGTGAGGCTGCAGAGGACACAGTAAACTGGTATTGGTGCATTGGAATAAGATAATTACCTCCCAGGAGAGGATCGACACGTTTACCAGAGCCACGTTATTAACTTATGGAGAAGTCGCCATGGAACCTTTTGTTCTTAATAGCGACGCGATTTCTATGTTAATTCGTCAATTTTAATGTGCGAGGGATATAGTATACTGTCATTGGTGTACCGAAAAAACAAAAAAAAATTGTCTCTCAGGAGGAGATCCGTACGTTGAGTATAGCAACATTCCTTGCTTGGGTAAAAGTCTGCACAGATCATATAGTATTTAATAGCGACGAAATTTCTGTGTTAAATCGCAATCGTGAGGCTGCGGAGGACACAGTAAACTGGCATTGGTGCATTGGAATAAGATACTTGCCTCCCAGTAGAAGATCGACACGTTGACCACAGCCACGTTATTAACTTATGGAGAAGTCGGCATGGATCCTTTTGTTCTTAATAGCGACGCGATTTCTGTGTTAATTCGTCAATTTTAATGTTCAAGCGATATAGTAAACTGTCATTGGTGTAACGAAAAAAAAAATTGACTCCCAGGATTAGATCCATACATTGACTATAGGAACATTCCTTGCTTGGGTAAAAGGCTGCGCGGATAATATAGTATTTAATAGCGACGCGATTTCTGTGTTAAATCGCAATTGTGAGGCTGTGGAGGACACAGTAAACTGGCATTGGTGCATTGGAATAAGATACTTGCCTCCCAGGAGAAGATCGATACGTTGCCCAGAGCCACGTTATTAACTTATGCAGAAGTCGGCATGGGGCATTTTGTTCTTAATTGCGACACGATTTCTGTGTTGAATCGCAGTTGTGAGGCTGCGGAGGCCACAGTAAACGGGAATTGGTGCATTGGAAATAAGATACTTGCCTCCCAGTAGAAGATCGACACGTTGACCACAGCCACGTTATTAACTTATGGAGAAGTCGGCATGGATCCTTTTGTTCTTAATACCGACGATATTTCTGTGTTAAATCGCGCTTGTGAGGCTGCGGAGGACACAGTAAACTGGCATTGGTGCATTGGAATAAGATACTTGCCTTCCAGGAGAAAATCGACACATTGACCAGAGCCACGTTATTAACTTATGGGGAAGTTGGCATTGAACATTTTGTTCTCAATAGCGACGCGATTTCTGTGTTGATTCGTCAACTTTATTGTGCGAGGGATATAGTTAAGTGTCATTGGTGTACCAAAAAAAAAATTTTAATCCCAGTACGATATCCGTAAGTTGACTATAGCAACATTCCTTGCTTGGGTAAAAGTCTGCGCAGATCACATAGTATTTAATAGCGACGCAATATCTGTGTTAAATCGCTATTGTGAGGCTGCGGATGACACAGTAAACTGTCATTGGTGCGTTGGAATAAGATACTTGCCTCCCATGAGAAGCGCGATATATTGCCCTGGGCCACGTTATTAACTTATGGTGATGTTGGCATGGAAGCGCTTGTTCTTAATAACGACGCGATTTCTGTGTTAATTCGTCAATTTTAATGTGCGGGGGATATAGTAAACTGTCATTGGTGTAACGAAAAAAAAAAATTGACTCTCAGGAGGAGACCCGTACATTGAATATAGCAACATTCCTTGCTTGGGTAAAAGTCTGCACAGATCATATAGTATTAAATAGCGACGCAATTTCTGTGTTAAATCCAAATTGTGAGGCTGCGGAGGACATAGTAAACTGTCATTAGTGCATTGGAATAAGATACTTGCCTCCCAGGAGAAGGTCGATACGTTGACCAGGAGAAGTCGGCATGGAACCTTTTGATCTTAATAGCGACTCGAATTCTGTGTTAATTCGTCAATTTTAATGTGCGAGGGATATAGTATACTGTCATTGGTGTACCGAAAAAACAAAAAAAATTGTCTCTCAGGAGGAGATCCGTACGTTGACTATAGCAACATTCCTTGCTTGGGTAAAAGTCTGCACAGATCATATAGTATTCAATAGCGACGAAATTTCTGTGTTAAATCGCAATCGTGAGGCTGCGGAGGACACAGTAAACTGGCATTGGTGCATTGGAATAAGATACTTGCCTCCCAGGAGAAGATCGATACGTTGACCAGAGCCACGTTATTAACTTGTGGAGAACTCAGCATGGAACATTTTGTTCTTAATAGCGACGCGATTTCTGTGTTAATTCGTCAATTTTAATGTTCAAGGGTTATAGTAAACTGTCATTGGTGTAACGAAAAAAAAAAATTGACTCCCAGGATTAGATCCATACGTTGACTATAGGAACATTCCTTGCTTGGGAAAAAGCCCTCGCGGATAATATAGTATTTAATATCGACGCAATTTCTGTGTTAAATCGCAATTGTGAGGCTGTGGAGGACACAGTAAACTGGCATTGGTGCATTGGAATAAGATACTTGCCTCCCAGTAGAAGATCGATACGTTGCCCAGAGCCACGTTATTAACTTATGCAGAAGTCGGCCTGGGACATTTTGTTCTTAATTGCGACACGATTTCTGTGTTGATTCGCAGTTGTGAGGCTGCGGAGGCCACAGTAAACTGGAATTGGTGCATTGGAAATAAGATACTTGCCTCCCAGTAGAAGATCGACACGTTGACCACAGCCACGTTATTAACTAATGGAGAAGTCGGATTGGATCCTTTTGTTCTTAATACCGACGATATTTCTGTGTTAAATCGCGCTTGTGAGGCTGCGGAGGACACAGTAAACTGGCATTGGTGCATTGGAATAAGATACTTGCCTTCCAGGAGAAAATCGACACATTGACCAGAGCCACGTTATTAACTTATGGGGAAGTTGGCATTGAACATTTTGTTCTCAATAGCGACGCGATTTCTGTGTTGATTCGTCAATTTTATTTTGAGAGGGTTATAGTTAACTGTCATTGATATACCGAAAAAAGGAAATTGACTGAAAGGAGGAGATCCGTACGTTGACTATAGCAACATTCCTTGCTTGGGTAAAAGTCGGCGCAGAACATATAGTATTTAATAGGGACGCGATTTCTGTGTTAAATAGCAATTGTGAGGCTGCAAAGTACACAGTAAACTGGCATTGGTAAATTGGAATAAGATACTTGCTTCCCAGGGGAAGATCGACCCGTTGACCAGAGCCATGTTATTAACTTATGGAGAAGTCGGCATGGAACCTTTTGTTCTTAATAGCGACGCGATTTCTGTGTTAAGTCGCAATTGTGAGGCTGCAGAGGACACAGTAAAGTGCCATTGGTGAATTGGAATAAGATACTTGCCTCCAAAGAGATGATCGACACATTGACCAGACCACATTATTAACTTACGTGGAAGTCAGCATGGGACCATTTGTTCTTAATAGCGACGCGATTTCTGTGTTAAATAGCAATTGTGAGGCTGCAAAGGACACAGTAAACTGGCATTAGTAAATTGGAATAAGATACTTGCTTCCCAGCAGTAGTTCGATAGGTTGACCAGAGCCACGTTATTAACGTATGCAGAAGTCGGCGTGGAACCTTTTGTTCTCAATAGCGATGCGATTTCTGTGTTAATTCGTCAATTTTATTGTGCGAGGAATATAGTTAAGTGTCATTGGTGTACCAAAAAAAAATTTTTATCCCAGTACGATATCCGTAAGTTGACTATAGCAACATTCCTTGCTTGGGTAAAAGTCTGCGCAGATCATATAGTATTTAATAGCGACGCAATATCTGTGTTAAATCGCAATTGTGAGGCTGCGGATGACACAGTAAACTGTCATTGGTGCGTTGGAATAAGATACTTGCCTCCCAGGAGAAGGGCGATATGTTGCCCTGGGCCACGTTATTAACTTATGGTGAAGTTGGCATGGAACCGCTTGTTCTTAATAACGACGCGATTTCTGTGTTAATTCGGCAATTTTATTCTGCGAGGGATACACTTAAAAACCATTGGTGTACCGAAAAAAAAAATGTCTCCCAGGACGAGATCCGTACGTTGAGTATAGCAACATTTATTGCTTGAGTAAAAGTCTGCGCAGATCATATAGTAATAAATAGCGACGAAATTTCTGTGTTAAATCGCTATTGCGAGGCTGAGGTGGTCATAGTAAACTGGCATCGGTGCATTGGAAATAAGATACTTGCTCCAAGGAGAAGGTCGATACGTTGCCAGATCCACATTATTAACTAATGGAGAAGTCTTCATGGAAACTTTTGTTCTTAATAGCGACGCGATTTCTGTGTTAATTCTGCGATTTTGATGTGCGAGGGATATAGTAAACTTACATTGGTGTACCGAAAATAAATGGACTCCCATTAGGAGATCCGTACATTGACTATAGCAACATTCCTTGTTTGGGTAGAAGTCTGCGCAGATCAGATAGCATTTAATAGCGACGCAATTTCTGTGTTAAATCGTCAATTATAATGTGCGAGGGATATAGTAAACTGTCATTAGTGTATCGAAAAAAAAATTGACTCCCAGGAGTAGAACCGTACATTGACGCTAGCAACATTCCTTGCTTGGGTAAAAGTCTGCGCAGATCATATAGTATTTAATAGCGATGCAATTTCTGTGTTAAATTGCAATTGTGAGGCTGCAGAGGACACAGTAATCTAGCATTGGTGCACTGGAATAAGATACTTGACTCCCAGGAGAAGATCGACACGTTGACCAGAGCCACGTTATTAACTTTTGGAGAAGTCGGCATGGAACCTATTGTTCTTAATAGCGACGCAATTTCTGTGTTAATTCGTCAATTTTAATGTAGTGGGAGATATAGTAAACTGACATTGGTGCATCCGAAAAAATTGACTCCCAGGAGGAGATCCGTACGTGGAGTATAGCAACATTCCTCGCTTGGGTAAAAGTCTGTGCAGATAATATAGTATTTAATAGCGGCGCGATTTCTGTGTTAAATCGCAATTGTCACTCTGCGGAGGACACAGTAAACTGGCATTGGTGCATTGGGATGAGATACTTGCCTCCCAAAAGAAGATCGATACGTTGACCCGAGCCACGTTATTAACTTATGGAGAAGTCGGTATGGAACCTTTTGTTCTTAATAGCGACGCGATTTGTGTGTTAATTCGTCAATTTTAATGTGCGAGGTATATAGTAAACTGTCATTGGTGTAACGAAAAAAAAAATTGACTCCCAAGAGGAGATCCGTACATTGAATATAGCAACATTCCTTGCTTGGGTAAAAGTTAGCGCAGATCCTATAGCATTTAACAGCGACGCAATTTGTGTGTTAAATCTCAATTGTGAGGTTGCCGAGGACACAGTAAACTGGCATTTGTGCATTGGAATAAGATACTTGCCTTCCAGTAGAAGATCGACACATTGACCAGAGCCACGTTATTAACTTACGGAGCAGTCCTCATGGCACCATTTGTTCTCAATAGCGACGCGATTTCTGTGTTAATTCGGCAATTTTACTCTGCGAGGGATACACTTAAAAACCATTGGTGTACCGAAAAAAAAAATGTCTCCCAGGAGGAGATCCGTACGTTGAGTATAGCAACATTTATTGCTTGGGTAAAAATCTGCGCAGATCATATAGTATTAAATAGCGACGAAAGTTCTGTGTTAAATCGCTATTGCGAGGCTGAGAGGGTCATAGTGAACTGTCATTGGTGCATTGGAAATAAGATACTTGCTCCAAGGAGAAGGTCGATACGTTGCCAGATCCACGTTATTAACTTATAGAGAAGTCGGCTTGGAACCTTTTGCTCTTAATAGCGACGCGATTTCTGTGTTAATTCTGCGATTTTAATGTGTGAGGGATATAGTAAACTTACATTGGTGTACCGAAAAAAAAATGGACTCCCATTAGGAGATCCGTACATTGACTATAGCAACATTCCTTGTTTGGGTAGAAGTCTGCGCTGATCAGATAGCATTTAATAGCGACGCAATTTCTGTGTTAAATCGCAATTGTGAGGCTGCAGAGGACACAGTAAAATGGCACTGGTGCATTGGGATAAGATACTTGCCTACCAGGAGAAGATCGATACGTTGACCAGAGCCACGATATTAACTTATGCAGAAGTCGGCATGGAACCTTTTGTTTTTAATAGCGACGCGATTTCTGTGTTAAATCGCAATTGTAGGCTACGGATTCCACAGTAAACTGGCATTGGTTCATTGGAAATAAGATACTTGCCTCCCAGTAGAAGATCGACACGTTGACCAGAGCCACGTTCTTAACTTATGGGGAAGGCGGCATGGAACCTTTAGTTGTCAATAGCGACGCGATTTCTGTGTTGATTCGTCAATTTATTGTGCGAGGGTTATAGTAAACTTTCATTTATATACCGAAAAAAAAAGTTGACTGCCAGGAGGAGATCCGTAAGTTGACTATAGCAACATTCCTTGCTTGGGTTAAAGTCTGCGCAGAACATATAGTATTTAATAGCGACGCAATTTCTGTGTTAAATCGCAATTGTGAGGCTGTGGAGGACACAGTAAACTGGCATTGGTGCATTGGAATAAGATACTTGCCTCCCAGGAGAAGATCGACACGTTGACTAGAACCATGTTATTAACTTATGGAGAAGATGGCATGGAACCTTTTGTTCTCAATAGCGACACGATTTCTGTGTTAATTCGTCAATTTTAATGTGCAAGGAATATAGTAAACTGACATTGGTGGTCCGAAAAAAAATTGACTCCCAGGAGGAGATCCGTTCGTTGACTATAGCAAAATTCCTTGCTTGGGTAAAAGTCTGCGTTGATCATATAGTATTTAATAGCGACGCAATTTCTGCGTTAAATCGCAATTGTGAGGCTTCGGAGGACACACTAAACTCACATTGGTGCATTGGAATAAGATACATGCCTCCTAGGAGAAGATCGATCAGTTGACCAGAGCCACGTTATTAACTTATGGAGAAGTCAGTATGGAACCGTTTGTTCTCAATAGCGACACGATTTCTGTGTTAATTCGTCAATTTTAATGTGTGAGGGATATAGTAAACTGTCATTGGTGCACCGAATAAAAAAAAAAGATTGACTCCGAGGAGGAGATCCGTTCGTTGAGTATAGCAACATTTGTTGCTTGGGTAAAAGTCTGTGCAGATCATATAGGATTTAATAGCGACCAAATATCTGTGTTAATTAGCAATTGTGAGGTTGCAGAGGTTACAGTAAACTGGCATTGTTGCATTGGAATAAGATACTTGCCTCCCAGGAGATGATCGACACGTAGACTAGAGCCACGTTATTAACTTATGGAGAAGTCGGCATGGAACCTATTGTTCGTAATAGCGACGCGATTTCTGTGTTAATTCGTCAATTTTAATGTGCGAGGGATATAGTATACTGTCATTGGTGTACCGAAAAAACAAAAAAAATTGTCTCCCAGGAGGAGATCCGTACGTTGTCTATAGCAACATTCCTTGCTTGGGTAAAAGTCTGCACAGATCATATAGTATTTAATAGCGACACAATATCTGTGTTAAATAGCAATTGTGAGGCTGCAGAGGACACAGTAAACTGGCGTTGGTGCATTGGAATAAGATTTTTGCCTCCCAGGATAAGATCGACATGTTGACCAGAGCAACGTTATTAACTTATGGTGAAGTCGGCATGGAACCTTTTGTTCTTAATTGCGACGCGATTTCTGTGTTAATTCGTCAATTTTAATGTGCGAGAGATATAGTAAACTGACATTGGGGTACCGGAAAAAAAAATTGACTCCCAGGAGGAGATCCGTTCGTTGAGTATAGCAACATTCCTTGCTTGGGTAAAAGTCTGCACAGATTATATAGTATTTAATAGCGACACAATTTCTGTGTTAAATCGCAATTGTGAGGCTGTGGAGGACAGAGTAAACTGGTATTGGTGCATTGGAATAAGATACTTGAATCCCAGGAGAAGATCGACGCGTTGACCAGAGCCATGTTATTATCTTATGGAGAAGTCGGCATGGAACCTATTGTTCTTAATAGCGACGAGATTTCTGTGTTGATTTGTCAATTTTAATGTTGTGGGAGATATAGTGAACTGACATCGGTGCATCCAAAAAAATTGACTACCAGGAAGAGATCAGTATGGAGTATAGCAACATTCCTCACTTGGGTAAAACTCTGCGCAGATCATATAGTAATTAATAGCGACGCAATATCTGTGTTAAATAGCAATTGTGAGGCTTCAGAAGACACAGTAAACTGGCATTGGTGCATTGGAATAAGATACTTGCCTCCCAGGAGAAGATCGACATGTTGACCAGAGCCACGTTATTAACTTATGGAGAAGTCGGCATGGAACCTTTTGTTCTTAATTGCGACGCGATTTCTGTGTTAATTCGTCAATTTTAATGTGCTAGACATAAAGTTAACTGACATTGGGGTACCGAAAAAAAAAGATTGACTCCCAGGAGGAGATTCGTTCGTTGAGTATAGCAACATTCCTCGCTTGGGTAAAGGTCTGCGCAGATCATATAATATTTAATAGCTACGCAATTTCTGTGTTAAATCGCAATTGTGAGGCTGCAGAGGACACAGTAAACTGGCTTTGGTGCATTGGAATAAGATACTTGCCTCTCAGGAGAAGATTGACACGTTGACAAGAGCCACGTTATTCACTTATGGAGAAGTCGATATAGTATTTAATAGCGACGCAATTTCTGCGTTAAATCGCAATTGTGAGGCTCCGGAGGACACAGTAAACTCACATTGGTGCATTGGAATAAGATATATGCCTCCTAGGAGAAGATCGATCAGTTGACCAGAGCCACGTTATTAACTTATGGAGAAGTCAGTATTTAACCGTTTGTTCTCAATAGCGACACGATTTCTGTGTTAATTCGTCAATTTTAATGTGTGAGGGATATAGTAAACTGTCATTGGTGCACCGAAAAAAAAAAGATTGACTCCGAGGAGGAGATCCGTTCGTTGAGTATAGCAACATTTGTTGCTTGGGTAAAAGTCTGCGCACATCTTATAGTATTTGATAGCGACGCAATTTCTGTGTTAAATCGCAATTGTGAGGCTGCAGAGGTTACAGTAAACTGGCATTGGTGCGTTGGAATAAGATACTTGCCTCCCAGGAGAAGATCGACACGTAGACTAGAGCCACGTTATTAACTTATGGAGAAGTCGGCATGGGACCTTTTGTTCTTAATAGTGACGCGATTTCAGTGTTAGTTCATCAATATTTAAGTGCATGGGTATAGTAAACTGTCATTTGTGTACCAAAAAAAAAAGTCTCCCATGGACGAGATCCGTGCGTTGACTATAGCAACATTCCTTGCTGGGATAAAAGTCTGTGCAGATCATATAGTATTTAATAGCGACGCAATTTCTGTGTTAAATCGCAATTGTGAGGCTGGCATTGGTGCATTGGAATAAGATACTTGCCTCCCAGGAGAAGATCGACACGTAGACTAGAGCCACGTTATTTACTTATGGAGAAGTCGGCATGGAACATTTTATTCTTAATAGCGACGCGATTTCAGTGTTAATTGATCAATTATTAAGTGCATGGGTATAGTAAACTGTCATTTGTGTACCAAAAAAAAAAAAAAGTCTCCCATGGACGAGATCCGTGCGTTGACTATAGCAACATTCCTTGCTGGGATAGAAGTCGGCGAAGATCATCTAGTATTTAATAGCGACGCAAATTTCTGTGTTAAATCGCAATTGTGAGGCTGCAGAGGTTACAGTAAACAGGCATTGGTGCATTGGAATAAGATACTTGCCTCCCAGGAGAAGATTGACACGTTGACCAGAGCCACGTTATTAACTTATGGGGAAGTCGGCATGGAACCTTTTGTTCTTATTAGCGACGCGATTACTGTGTTGATTCGTCAATTTTTTTTTATTCGAGTGTTTAAAGATAACTATCATTGATATACCAAAAAAAAAATTTGACTGCCAGGAGGAGATCCGTACGTTGACTATAGCTACATTCCTTGCTTGGGTAAAAGTCTGTGCAGATCATATAGTATTTAACAGCTACGCAATTTCCGAGTTAAATCGCAATTGTGAGGTCGCCGAGGACACAGTAATTTGGCATTGGTGCATTGGAACAAGATACTTGCCTCCCATGAGAAGATCGATACCTTGACCCGAGCCACGTTATTAACTTATGGAGAAGTCGGCATGGAACCTTTTGTTCTTAATAGCGACGCGATTTCTGTGTTAATTCGTCAATTTTAATGTGCGAGGGATATAGTAAACTGTCATTGGTGTAACGAAAAAAAAAATTGACTCCCAGGAGGAGACCCGTACATTGAATATAGCAACATTCCTTGCTTGGGTAAAAGTCTGCACAGATCATATAGTATTAAATAGCGACGCAATTTCTGTGTTAAATCCCAATTGCGAGGCTGTGGAGGACATAGTAAACTGTCATTAGTGCATTGGAATAAGATACTTGCCTCCCAGGAGAAGGTCGTTACGTTGACCAGGGCCACGTTATTAACTAATGGAGAAGTCGGCATGGTACCTTTTGTTCTCAATAGCGATGCGATTTCTGTGTTAATTCGTCAATATTATTGTGCAAGGGATATAGTTTACTGTCATTGGTGTACCAAAAACTAAATTTTAATCCCAGGAGGATATCCGTAATTTGACTATAGCAACATTCCTTGCTTCGGTAAAAGTCTGCGCAGATCATATGGTATTTAATAGCGACGCAATTTCTGTGTTAAATCGTAATTGTGAGGCTGCGGAGGACACAGCAAACTGGCATTGGTGCATTGGAATAAGATACTTGCCTCCCAGGAGAAGATTGACACGATGACCAGAGCCACGTTATTAACTTATGGGGAAGTCGGCATGGAACCTTTTGTTCTCAATAGCGACACGATTTCTGTGTTAATTCGTCAATTTTAATGTGCGAGGGATATAGTATACTGTCATTGGTGTACCGAAAAAACAAATAAAATTGTCTCTCAGGAGGAGATCCGTACGTTGACTATAGCAACATTCCTTGCTTGGGTAAAAGTCTGCACAGATCATATAGTATTTAATAGCGACGAAATTTCTGTGTTAAATCGGAATTGTGAGGCTGTGGAGGACACAGTAAACTGGCATTGGTGCATTGGAATAAGACACTTGCCTCCCAGAAGGAGACTGATAAGTTGACCAGAGAAACGTTATTAACTTATGGAGAAGTCGGAATACAACCGTTTGTTCCTAATAGCGACACGATTTCTGTGTTAATTCGTCAATTTCAATGTGTTAGGTATATAGTAAACTGTCATTGGTGCACCGAAAAAAAAAATTGACTCCCAGTAGGAGAACCGTACCTTGTCTATAGCAACATTCCTTGCTTGGGTAAAAGTCTGTGCAGATCAAATAGTATTTAATAGCGACGCAATTTCTGTGTTAAATTGCAATTGTGAGGCTGTGGAGGACACAGTAAACTGGCATTGGTGCATTGGAATAAGATACTTGCCTCCCAGGAGAAGATCGACACGTTGATCAGTATCATGTTATTAACTTATGGAGAAGATGGCATGGAACCTTTTGTTCTCAATAGCGACGCGATTTCTGTGTTAATTCGTCAATTTTAATGTGCAAGGAATATAGTAAACTGACATTGGTGTACCGAAAAACAATTGACTCCCTGGAGGAGATCCGTTCGTTGACTATAGCAGAATTCCTTGCTTGGGTAAAAGTCTGCGTTGATCATATAGTATTTAATAGCGACGCAATTTCTGCGTTAAATCGCAATTGTGAGGCTTCGGAGGACACAGTAAACTCACATTGGTGCATTGGAATAAGATACATGCCTCCTAGGAGAAGATCGATCAGTTGACCAGAGCCACGTTATTAACTTATGGAGAAGTCAGTATGGAACCGTTTGTTCTCAATAGCGACACGATTTCTGTGTTAATTCGTCAATTTTAATGTGTGAGGGATATGGTAAACTGTCATTGGTGCACCGAATAAAAAAAAAAGATTGACTCCGAGGAGGAGATCAATTCGTTGAGTATAGCAACATTTGTTGCTTGGGTAAAAGTCTGTGCAGATCATATAGGATTTAATAGCGACCAAATATCTGTGTTAAATAGCAATTGTGAGGTTGCAGAGGTTACAGTCAACTGGCATTGTTGCATTGGAATAAGATACTTGCCTCCCAGGAGATGATCGACACGTAGACTAGAGCCACGTTATTAACTTATGGAGAAGTCGGCGTGGAACCTATTATTCGTAATAGCGACGCGATTTCTGTGTTAATTCGTCAATTTTAATGTGCGAGGGATATAGTATACTGCCATTGGTGTACCGAAAAAACAAAAAAAATTGTCTCCCAGGAGGAGATCCGTACGTTGTCTATAGCAACATTCCTTGCTTGGGTAAAAGTCTGCACAGATCATATAGTATTTAATAGCGACACAATATCTGTGTTAAATAGCAATTGTACGGCTGCAGAGGACACAGTAAACTGGCGTTGGTGCATTGGAATAAGATTTTTGCCTCCCAGGATAAGATCGACATGTTGACCAGAGCCACGTGATCAACTTATGGAGAAGTCGGCATGGAACCTTTTGTTCTTAATTGCGACGTTATTTCTGTGTTAATTCGTCAATTTTAATGTGCGAGAGATAAAGAAACTGACAATGGGGTACCGGAAAAAAAAATTGACTCCCAGGAGGAGATCCGTTCGTTGAGTATAGCAACATTCCTTGCTTGGGTAAAAGTCTGCACAGATTATATAGTTTTAATAGCGACACAATTTCTGTGTTAAATCGCAATTGTGAGGCTGTGGAGGACAGAGTAAACTGGCATTGGTGCATTGGAATAAGATACTTGAATCCCAGGAGAAGATCGACGCGTTGACCAGAGCCATGTTATTATCTTATGGAGAAGTCGGCATGGAACCTATTGTTCTTAATAGCGACGAGATTTCTGTGTTAATTTGTCAATTTTAATGTTGTGGGAGATATAGTGAACTGATATTGGTGCATCCAAAAAAATTGACTACCAGGAAGAGATCAGTATGGAGTATAGCAACATTCCTCACTTGGGTAAAACTCTGCGCAGATCATATAGTAATTAATAGCGACGCAATATCTGTGTTAAATAGCAATTGTGAGGCTTCAGAAGACACAGTAAACTGGCATTGGTGCATTGGAATAAGATACTTGCCTCCCAGGAGAAGATCGACATGTTGACCAGGGCCACGTTATTAACTTATGGAGAAGTCGGCATGGAACCTTTTGTTCTTAATTGCGACGCGATTTCTGTGTTAATTCGTCAATTTTAATGTGCTAGAGATAAAGTTAACTGACATTGGGGTACCGAAAAAAAAAGATTGACTCCCAGGCGGAGATCCGTTCGTTGAGTATAGCAACATTCCTCGCAGGGGTAAAGGTCTGCGCAGATCATATAATATTTAATAGCTACGCAATTTCTGTGTTAAATCGCAATTGGGAGACTGCAGAGGACACAGTAAACTGGCTTTGGTGCATTGGAATAAGATACTTGCCTCTCAGGAGAAGATTGACACGTTGACAAGAGCCACGTTATTCACTTACGGAGAAGTCGATATAGTATTTAATAGCGACGCAATTTCTGCGTTAAATCGCAATTGTGAGGCTCCGGAGGACACAGTAAACTCACATTGGTGCATTGGAATAAGATATATGCCTCCTAGGAGATGATCGATCAGTTGACCAGAGCCGCGTTATTAACTTATGGAGAAGTCAGTATTTAACCGTTTGTTCTCAATAGCGACACAATTTCTGTGTTAATTCGTCAATTTTAATGTGTGAGGGATATAGTAAACTGTCATTGGTGCACCGAAAAAAAAAAAGATTGACTCCGAGGAGGAGATCCGTTCGTTGAGTATAGCAACATTTGTTGCTTGGGTAAAAGTCTGCGCACATCTTATAGTATTTGATAGCGACGCAATTTCTGTGTTAAATCGCAATTGTGAGGCTGCAGAGGTTACAGTAAACTGGCATTGGTGCATTGGAATAAGATACTTGCCTCCCAGGAGAAGATCGACACGTTCACCAGTGCGACGTTATTAACTTATAGAGAAGCCGGTATGGAACCTTCTGTTCTTAATAGCGACGCGATTTCTGTGTTAATTCAACAGTTTTAATGTCGAGGGATATAGTAAACTGACATTGGTACATCGGAAAAAAATTGACTCGCAGGAGAAGATCCGTACGTTGACTATAAGAACATTCCTTGCTTGGGTAAAAGTTGGATCAGATCAGATGGCATTTAATAGCGACGAAATATCTGTGTTAAATCGCAATTGTGAGGCTGCGGAGGACACTGTAATCTCACATCGGTGCATTGGAATAAAATTCTTGCCTCCCAGGAGAAGATCGATATGTTGACCAGAGCCACGTTATTAACTTATGGAGAAGTCGGCATGGAACCGTTTGTTCTCAATAGCGACACGATTTCTGTGTTAATTCCTCAATTTTAATGTGTGAGGGATATAGTAAACTGTCGTTGGTGCATCGAAAAACAAAATAGACTCCCAGGAGGAGATCCGTATGTTGACTATAGCAACATTCCTTGCTTGGGGAAAGCCTGCACAGATCATACAGTATTTAGTAGCGACGCAATTTCTGTGTTAAATCGCAATTGTGAGGCTGCGGAGGACACAGTAAACTGGCATTGGTGCGTTGGAATAAGATACTTGCCTCCCAGGAGAAGATCGACACGTAGACTAGAGCCACGTTATTAACTTATGGAGAAGTCGGCATGGGACCTTTTGTTCTTAATAGTGACGCGATTTCAGTGTTAGTTCATCAATTTTTAAGTGCATGGGTATAGTAAACTGTCATTTGTGTACCAAAAAAAAAAATGTCTCCCATGGACGAGATCCGTGCGTTGACTGTAGCAACATTCCTTGCTGGGATAAAACTCTGTGCAGATCATATAGTATTTAATAGCGACGCAATTTCTGTGTTAAATCGCAATTGTGAGGCTGGCATTGGTGCATTGGAATGAGATACTTGCCTCCCAGGAGAAGATCGACACGTAGACTAGAGCCACGTTATTAACTTATGGAGAAGTCGGCATGGAACATTTTATTCTTAATAGCGACGCGATTTCTGTGTTATTTCGTCAATTTTAATGTGCGAGGGACATAGTAAACTGACACTGGTGCATGGGAAAATAATTGACTCCCAGGAGGAGATCCGTACGTTGAGTATAGCAACATTCCTCGCTTGGGTAAAGGTCTGCGCAGATCATATAATATTTAATAGCTACGCAATTTCTGTGTTAAATCGCAATTGTGAGGCTGCAGAGGACACAGTAAACTGGCATTGGTGCATTGGAATAAGATACTTGCCTCTCAGGAGAATATTGACACGTTGACAAGAGCCACGTTATTCACTTATGGAGAAGTCGGCATGGAACTTTTTGTTCTTAATAGCGACGCGATTTCTGTGTTAATTCGTCAATTTTAATGTGCAAGGGATATAGTAAACTGTCATTGGTGTAACGAAAAAAAAAAATTGACTCCCAGGAGGAGATCCGTACGTTGAGTATAGCAACATTCCTTGCTTGCGTAAAAGTCTACGCAGATCATATAGTATTGAATAGCGACGCAATTTCTGTGATAAATCGCAATTGTGAGGCTGCAGAGGACACAGTAAACTGGCATTGGTGCATTGGAATAAGATACTTGCCTCCCAGGAGAAGATCGACACGTTGACCAGAGCCACGTTGTTAACTTATGGAGAAGTCGGCATGGAACATTTTGTTCTTAATAGCGACGCGATTACTGTGTTAATTCGTCAATTTTAATGTGCGAGAGATATAGTAAACTGACATTGTTGTACTGAAAAAAAAAAGATTCACTCCCAGAGGGAGATGCGTTCGATGAGTATAGCATCATTCCTTGCTTTGGTAAATGTCCTCGCAGATCATATGGTATTTAATAGCGACTCAATTTTGTAAGGTGTCAGGCAAATCCAACACCTTACATGAAAACCCTGACATAATAAGCAAATCTACTAGTATGTCACATAGCTCCGAATAAATCGTGACATTAAATTAACCAAAGTAATACGAGTAACGAGTGAGCAAATGGAATACCACAGACTAACACAAGAATGCCTAAATGCATGTCGTACCATCCCACCGTGAGGCAGACGCAGTTCCTTGGGGAGAAACGAGGACTGAAGCCGAGAGCAGAACCGTGTTAAGCTAGATAAGGGTGGGGCTTTGCACCCACGCTGCGAGCCTACCTGTACGACTATACAACCCGCACGTTTTAGCGTGAGACTTTTTCGCGTCTCAGGTATGTCAAGGACAACCTCCAGCCCATGTTAAAAGCTAGATCCCTCCAGAAAAGCAGTATAGATCTTACGATAACATAAAAAGGGCCGCTACCACAAGCAAGTTTTAGCGTGAGACTTTTTCGCGTGTCTGTTACATTAGGATCACTCCCCAGCCCATGTTAAAAGATAGAGCCCTCCAGAAGAGCAGTATAGATCTTACGATAACGCTAAAAGGAACACACTAGCTGCAGGTTTTAGAGTGAGACTTTTTAGCGTCTCTGTTACGTTGCAAACTTTAAAAACATTGCCCCACCACGAAAAGTATAGCGTTTCTCATTGGATAGACAGAATTTTTGTAGGCGGAGCTTAAGGTTAACATTGAGACCCTGATTGGTCAGATGAAAACATAGTCAGATAGTTTTTTTAAACTAACTTTGGTAAATTGTAGTAAGGAGAAGTTAGAGGAGAGTTGGTTCCGAGACGGCGAGCTGGATGGCTGCTGCGCCGGCCGCTGCCGCCCAGACGCTGCTTAAACACCGACAAGGTAAGAACGCACGAGATGCCGCATTTTTGAGCTCATAAGGCTTTACTCAGAACTGCAGAACTCTCATCTTTTAACCCCTTTTTGCGTAATACTAGTGTCGATCGTTAATTAAAACTCGTGGTGTTCACATTTGCCACTTGAAGAACAGATATGAAACGCGATGACTTTTTCTTTTATATAGTTATTGAGAAGCCACATTAGCCACTGTAATTTACGACAAGTTAAATAAGTAATTAAAGATAATTGAGGGTCACTGTAGACCATTTTGATAGTTTTCTCTTTTGTGAAACTTAAATTAAACCTAGATTATAGATGTAATATGGCATAGGTCATCCTTCGATCGATTGTAGAACTTGGAAAACCACTCAGGGAATATTCGTCCACATTTTTGTTGAACGCAGTTGGTTTTTACCATCCTCTATTAAAACATTTCCTTTTATCAATAGTGCAATTTATAAACGATGTTTTGTGATTAGAATAAATTTCCAGTGGTAAACTTAACTGCTTTTTCGACGTTATTTTACCAACTAACTAAAAATAGGAAAGCCTTGAACCCCTTCCACTAAATTTAGTTAGTATTAAGATTCTTTTACAGGGAGTATAGTGGAGCTGACGCTGAAATCATTAAGTATTTGGTTATATCTTCGCTAGTCCCTCTGAACTCTTCTGAACTCTACACGTCATGTGTGGTCTGGCGTCTCCTAACCAGCAGCAGGTCCCAGGTTCAAACCAGTTAATTCCGTAAAACACACGCTCAGAGCGTCGTTGCGCGAAAGTGGTAGGGAGACACGATATAGTACAAACAGAAACCACCATGAATGTTTAGAATTTCTGTGTTAAATCGCAATTATGAGGCAGCGGAGGACACAGCAAACTGGCGTTGGTGCATTGGAATAAGATACTTGCATCCCAGGGAAAGATCGCAAAGTTTACCAGTGCCACGTTATTAACTTATGGAGAAGTCGGAATAGAACCGTTTGTTCTCAATAGCGACAGGATTTCTGTGTTAATTCGTCAATTTCAATGTGTTAGGGATATAGTAAACTGTCATTGGTGCACAGAATAAAAAAAATTGACTCTCAGGAGGAGATCCGTACGTTGACTATAGCAACATTCCTTGCTTGGGTAAAAGTCTGCACAGATCATATAGTACTTAATAGCGACACAATTTCTGTGTTAAATCGCAATTGTGAGGCTGCGGAGGACACAGTAAACTGGCATTGGTGCATTCTAATAAGATACTTGCCTCCCAGGAGAAGATCGATACGTTGCCCAGAGCCACGTTATTAACTTATGGAGAAGTCGGCATGGAACCTTTTTTTCTCAATAGCGACGCGATTTCTGTGTTAATTCGTCAATTTTAATGTGCAAGGTATATAGTAAACTGTCATTGGTGTACCGAAAAAACAAAAAAAATTGTCTCGCAGGAGGAGATCCGTACGTTGTCTATAGCAACATTCCTTTCTTGGGTAAAACTCTGCACAGATCGTTTAGTAATTATTAGCGACGCAATTTCTGTGTTAAATCGCAATTGTGAGTCTGCAGAGGACACAGTAATTTGGCATTGGTGCATTAGAATAAGATACTTGCCTCCCAGAAGGAGATCGATACGTTGACCCGAGCCACGTTATTAACTTATGGAGAAGTCGACATGGAACCTTTTGTTCTCAATAGCGACGCGTTTTCTGTGTTAATTCGTCAATTTTAATGTGCAAGGGATATAGTAAACTGTCATTGGTGTACCGAAAAAATATAATTGACTTACAGGAGGAGATCTGTACGTTGACTATAACAACATTCTTTGCTTGGGAAAAAGTCTGCACAGATCATATAGTATACAACAGCGACGCAATTTCTGTGTTAAATCGCAATTGTGAGGCTGGCATTGGTGCATTGGAATAAGATACTTGCCTCCCAGAAGAAGATCGATACGTTGACAAAAGCCAAGTTATTAACTTATGGAAAAGTCGACATGGAACCTTTTGTTCTTAATAGCGACGCGTTTTCTGTGTTAATTCGTCAATTTTAGTATGCAAGGGATATAGTAAACTGTCATTGGTGTACCGAAAAAAAAACTGACTCCCTGGAGGAGATCCGTACGTTGACTATAGCAACATTCCTTGCTTGGATAAAAGTCTGCGCGGATCATATAGTATTTAATACCGACGCAACTTCTGTGTTAATTTACAATTGTGAGGCTGTGGAGGACACAGTAAACTGGCATTGGTGCATTGGAATAAGATAGTTGCCTCCCAGGAGAAGATCTACACTTTGACGAGAGCCATGTTTTTAACTTATGGAGAAGACGGCATGGAACATTTTTGTTCTTAATAACGACGTGATCTCTGTGTTAATTCGTCAATTTTAATGTGCGAGGGATATAGTAAACTGTCATTGGTATACCGAAAAAAAAAAAATTGACTCCCAAGAGGAGATCCGAACGTTGACTATAGCAACATTCCTTGCTTGAGTAAAAGTCTGCGCGGATCATATAGTATTTAATAGCGACGCTATTTGAGTGTTAAATCGCAATTGTGAGGCAGTGGAGGACACAGCAAACTGGCGTTGGTGCATTGGAATAAGATACTTGCATCCCAGGGAAAGATCGCAAAGTTTACCAGTGCCACGTTATTAACTTATGGAGAAGTCGGAATAGAACCGTTTGTTCTCAATAGCGACAGGATTTCTGTGTTAATTCGTCAATTTCAATGTGTTAGGGATATAGTAAACTGTCATTCGTGCACAGAATAAAAAAAATTGACTCTCAGGAGGAGATCCGTACGTCGACTATAGCAACATTCCTTGCTTGGGTAAAAGTCTGCACAGATCATATAGTACTTAATAGCGACACAATTTCTGTGTTAAATCGCAATTGTGAGGCTGCGGAGGACACAGTAAACTGGCATTGGTGCATTCTAATAAGATACTTGCCTCCCAGGAGAAGATCGATACGTTGCCCAGAGCCACGTTATTAACTTATGGAGAAGTCGGCATGGAACCTTTTTTTCTCAATAGCGACGCGATTTCTGTGTTAATTCGTCAGTTTTAATGTGCGAGGAATATAGTAAACTGTCATTGGTGTACAAAAAAAAAAAATTGACTCCCAGGAGGAGATCCGTTCGTTGAGTATAGCTACATTCCTTGCTTGGGTAAAAGTCTGCGCAGATCATATATTATTTGATAGCGGCACAATTTCTGTGTTAAAACGCAATTGTGAGGCTGCGGAGGACACAGTAAACTAGTATTGGTGCATTGGATTAAGAAACTTGCCTGCAAGGAGAAGATCGATAAGTTGACCAGAGCCACGTTATTAACTTACGGAGAAGATGGCATGGAATCGTTTATTCTTAATAGCGACGCGATTTCTGTGTTAATTCGTCAATTATAATGTGTGATGGATACATTAAACTGTCATTGGTGTACCGAAAAAATAATTTACTCCCAGGAGGAGATCCGTACGTTGACTATAGCAGGATTCCTTGCTCGGGGAAAAGTCTGCACAGATCATATAGTATTTATTAGCGACGCAATTTTTGTGTTAAATCGCAATTGTGAGGCTGCAGAGGACACAGTAAACTGGCATTGGTGCATTGGAATAAAATACTTGCCTCCCAGGAGAAGATCGATACGTTGACCGGAGCCACGTTATTAACTTATGGAGAAGACGGCATGGAACAGTTTGTTCTTAATAGCGACGAGATTTCTGTGTTAATTCGTTAATTTTAATGTGCGAGGGTTATAGTAAACTGTCAATGGTGTAAAGAAAAAAAAATTGACTCCCAGGAGGAGATCCGTACGTTGACTATAGCAAGATTCCTTGTTTGGGTAAAAGTCTGCGCAGATCATATAGTATTTAATAGGGACGCAATTTCTGTGTTAAATCGCAATTGTGAGGCTGCAGAGGGCACAGTAAACTGGCATTAGTGCATTCTAATAAGATACTTGCCTCCCAGGAGAAGATCGATATGTTGACCCGAGCCACGTTATCAACCTTTGGAGAAGGCGTCATGGAATTGTTTGTTCTTAATAGCGACGCGATTTCTGTGTTAATTCGTCAATTTTAATGTTGCGAGAGATATAGTAAAGAGACATTGGAGTACCGAAGGAAAAAAAAATTGACTCCCAAGAGGAGATCAGTACGTTGAGTATATTAACATTCCTTGCTTGGGTAAAAGTCTGCGCAGATCATATAGTATTTAATAGCGACGCAATTTCTGTGTTAAATCGCAGTTGTGAGGCTGCGGAGGACACAGTAAACTGGCATTGGTGCATTGGAATAAGATACTTGCCTCGTAGGAGAAGATCGACACATTGACCAGAGCCACGTTATAAACTTATGGAGAAGTCGGCATGGAACCTTTTGTTCATAATAGCGACGCGATTTCTGTGTTAATTCGTCAATTTTAATGTGCAAGGGATATAGTAAACTGTCATTGGTGTACCGAAAAAACAAAAAAAATTGTCTCGCAGGAGGAGATCCGTACGTTGTCTATAGCAACATTCCTTTCTTGGGTAAAACTCTGCACAGATCGTTTAGTAATTATTAGCGACGCAATTTCTGTGTTAAATCGCAATTGTGAGTCTGCAGAGGACACAGTAATTTGGCATTGGTGCATTAGAATAAGATACTTGCCTCCCAGAAGGAGATCGATACGTTGACCCGAGCCACGTTATTAACTTATGGAGAAGTCGACATGGAACCTTTTGTTCTCAATAGCGACGCGTTTTCTGTGTTAATTCGTCAATTTTAATGTGCAAGGGATATAGTAAACTGTCATTGGTGTACCGAAAAAATAAATTGACTTACAGGAGGAGATCTGTACGTTGACTATAACAACATTTTTTGCTTGGGAAAAAGTCTGCACAGATCATATAGTATACAACAGCGACGCAATTTCTGTGTTAAATCGCAATTGTGAGGCTGGCATTGGTGCATTGGAATAAGATACTTGCCTCCCAGAAGAAGATCGATACGTTGACAAAAGCCAAGTTATTAACTTATGGAAAAGTCGACATGGAACCTTTTGTTCTTAATAGCGACGCGTTTTCTGTGTTAATTCGTCAATTTTAGTATGCAAGGGATATAGTAAACTGTCATTGGTGTACCGAAAAAAAAACTGACTCCCAGGAGGAGATCCGTACGTTGACTATAGCAACATTCCTTGCTTGGATAAAAGTCTGCGCGGATCATATAGTATTTAATACCGACGCAACTTCTGTGTTAATTTACAATTGTGAGGCTGTGGAGGACACAGTAAACTGGCATTGGTGCATTGGAATAAGAAACTTGCCTCCCAGGAGAAGATCTACACTTTGACGAGAGCCATGTTTTTAACTTATGGAGAAGACGGCATGGAACATTTTTGTTCTTAATAACGACGTGATCTCTGTGTTAATTCGTCAATTTTAATGTGCGAGGGATATAGTAAACTGTCATTGGTATACCGAAAAAAAAAAAAATTGACTCCCAAGAGGAGATCCGAACGTTGACTATAGCAACATTCCTTGCTTGAGTAAAAGTCTGCGCGAATCATATAGTATTTAATAGCGACGCTATTTGAGTGTTAAATCGCAATTGTGAGGCAGTGGAGGACACAGTAAACTGGCATTGGTGCATTGGAATAAGATACTTGCTTCCCAGGAGAAGATCGATAAGTTGACCAGAGAAACGTTATTACTTATGGAGAAGTCGGAATACAACAGTTTGTTCTCAATAGCGACTCGATTTCTGTGTTAATTTGTCAATTTCAATGTGTTAGTGATATAGTAAACTGTGATTGGTGTACCGAAAAAAAAATTGACTTCCAGGAGGAGATCCGTACGTTGACTATAACAACATTCCTTGCTTGGGTAAAAGTCTGAACAGATCATACAGTATTCAATAACGACGCTATTTCTGTGATAAATCGCAATTGTGAGGCTGCGGAGGGCACAGTAAACTGGCATTAGTGCATTCTAATAAGATACTTGCCTCCCAGGAGAAGATCGATATGTTGACCCGAGCCACGTTATCAACCTTTGGAGAAGGCGTCATGGAATTGTTTGTTCTTAATAGCGACGCGATTTCTGTGTTAATTCGTCAATTTTAATGTGCGAGGAATATAGTAAACTGTCATTGGTGTACAAAAAAAAAAAAAAAAATAGATTTACTCCCAGGAGGAGATCCGTTCGTTGAGTATAGCAACATTCCTTGCTTGGGTAAAAGTCTGCGCAGATCATGTATTATTTGATAGCGACACAATTTCTGTGTTAAAACGCAATTGTGAGGCTGCGGAGGACACAGTAACCTAGTATTGGTGCATTAGATTAAGAAACTTGCCTGCAAGGAGAAGATCGATAAGTTGACCAGAGCCACGTTATTAACTTACGGAGAAGATGGCATGGAATCGTTTATTCTTAATAGCGACGCAATTTCTGTGTTAAATCGTAATTGTGAGGCTGCGGAGGACACCGTATACTGGCATTGGTGCATTGGAATAAGATACTTCCCTCCCAGGAGAAGATCGATAAGTTGTATAGAGCCAAGTTATTAACTTATGGAGAAGTCAGCATGGAACCGTTTGTTCTCAATAGCGACACGATTTCTGTGTAAATTCATCAATTTTAATGCGGGAGGGATATAGTAAACTGTCATTGATGCACCGAAAGAAAAAATTGACTCCCAGGCGGAGATCAGGTCTTTGAGTATAGCAACATTCCTTGCTTGGGTAAAAGTATGCGCAGATCATATAGTATTTAATAGCGAGGCAATCTCTGTGTCAATTCGCAATTGTGAGGCTGCAGAGGACACAGTAAACTGGCATTGGTGAATTGGATTAAGATACTTGCCTCGTAGGAGAAGATCGACACATTGACCAGAGCCACGTTATAAACTTATGCAGAAGTCGGCATGGAACCTTTTGTTCATAATAGCGACGCGATTTCTGTGTTAATTCGTCAATTTTAATGCGCGAGGGATATAGTAAACTGACATTGGTGTACCGAAAAAAAAAAACATTGACTCCCAGGAGGAGATCCGTACGTTGACTATAGCAACATTGCTTGCATGGTTAAAAGTCTGGGCATATCATATAGTATTTAATAGCGACGCAATTTCTGTGTTAAATCACAATTGTGAGGCTGCGGAGGACACCGTATACTGGCATTGGTGCATTGGAATAAGATACTTGCCTCCCAGGAGAAGATCGATACGTTGACCCGAGCCACGTTATTAACTTATGGAGAAGTCGTCATGGAACCGTTTTTTCTTAATAGCGACGCGATTTCTGTGTTAATTGGTCTATTTTAATGTGCGAGGGATACCGAAAAAAAAATTGACTCCCAGGAGGAGATCCGTACGTTGACTATAGCAACAGTCCTTGCTTGGGTAAAAGCCTGCGCAGATCATATAGTATTTAATAGCGACGCAATTTCTGTGTTAAATCGCAATTGTGAGGCTGCGGAGGACACAGTAAACTGGCATTGGTAAATTGGAATTAGATACTTGCCTCGTAGGAGAATATCGACACATTGACCAGAGCCACGTTATTAACTTATGGAGAAGTCGGCATGGAACCTTTTCTTCTTAATAGCGACGCGATTTCTGTGTTAATTCGTCAATTTTAACGTGCGATGGATATAGTAAACTGTCATTGGTGTACCGAAAAAAAAAATTGACTCCCTGGAGGAGATCCGTACGTTGACTATAGCAACATTCCTTGGATGGGTAAAAGCCTTCGCATATCATATAGTATTCAACAGCGACGCAATTTCTGTGTTAAATCCCAATTGTGAGGCTGCGGAGGACACAGTAAACTATCATTGGTGCATTGGAAAGTAGATCGTTGACTCCCAGGAGAAGTTCGAAACTTAGACCGTAGTCCCACTACTCGCGTACGAGAAGGCAGTCTGGATCAGTTTGTAATTAATAGCAAAGCAATTTCTGATATAACTCCTCTATGACAGATTGCAGCGAATAGATTAAATTGGCATTCAGGCATCGGAAGGAAGATATTGACTAACAGGAGTAGATCCATTCAACGATCAGAGCAACGGTATTTACTTATGGAGATGTCGGCATGGATACTTTAGTACTTAAAAGTGCCGCGATTTGTTTGTTAATTCATCAATATTAGGGTGTGAAGGATAAAGTAAAATGTAAATGGTAAATCGGAAAATTGATACTTGACTCACAAGAGGAGATTCATGCATTGACTGTAGCCAAATTTCACGCTCGGATAAAAGTGTGCACAAGTACACTCCTGGAAATTGAAATAAGAAGACCTTGAATTCATTGTCCCAGGAAGGGGAAACTTTATTGACACATTCCTGGGGTCAGATACATCACATGATCACACTGACAGAACCACAGGCAGATAGACATAGGCAACAGAGCATGCACAATGTCGGCACTAGTACAGTGTATATCCACTTTTCGCAGCAATGCAGGCTGCTATTCTCCCATGGAGACGATCGTAGAGATGCTGGATGTAGTCCTGTGGAACGGCTTGCCATGCCATTTCCACCTGGCGCCTCAGTTGGACCAGCGTTCGTGGTGGACGTGCAGACCGCGTGAGACGACGCTTCATCCAGTCCCAAACATGCTCAATGGGGGACAGATCCGGAGATCTTGCTGGCCAGGGTAGTTGACTTACACCTTCTAGAGCACATTGGGTGGCACGGGATACATGCGGACGTGCATTGTCCTGTTGGAACAGCAAGTTCCCTTGCCGGTCTAGGAATGGTAGAACGATGGTTTCGATGACGGTTTTGATGTACCGTGCACTATTCAGTGTCCCCTCGACGATCACGAGAGGTGTACGGCCAGTGTAGGAGATCGCTCCCCACACCATGATGCCGGGTGTTGGCCCTGTGTGCCTCGGTCGTATGCAGTCCTGATTGTGGCGCTCACCTGCACGGAGCCAAACACGCATACGACCATCATTGGCACCAAGGCAGAAGCGACTCTCATCGCTGAAGACGACACGTCTCCATTTGTCCCTCCATTCACGCCTGTCGTGACACCACTGGAGGCGGGCTGCACGATGTTGGGGCGTGAGCGGAAGACGGCCTAACGGTGTGCGGGACCGTAGCCCAGCTTCATGGAGACGGTTGCGAATGGTCCTCGCCGATACCTCAGGAGCAACAGTGTCCCTAATTTGCTGGGAAGTGGCGGTGCGGTCCCCTACGGCACTGCGTAGGATCCTACGGTCTTGGCGTGCATCCGTGCGTCGCTGCGGTCCGGTCCCAGGTCGACGGGCACGTGCACCTTCCGCCGACCACTGGCGACAACATCGATGTACTGTGGAGACCTCACACCCCACGTGTTGAGCAATTCGGCGGTACGTCTACCCGGCCTCCCGCATGCCCACTATACGCCCTCGCTCAAAGTCCGTCAACTGCACATACGGCTTACGTCCACGCTGTCGCGGCATGCTACTAGTGTTAAAGACTGCGATGGAGCTCCGTATGCCACGGCAAACTGGCTGACACTGACGGCGGCGGTGCACAAATGCTGCGCAGCTAGCGCCATTCGACGGCCAACACCGCGTTTCCTGGTGTGTCCGCTGTGCCGTGCGTGTGATCATTGCTTGTACAGCCCTCTCGCAGTGTGCGGAGCAAGTATGGTGGGTCTGACACACCGGTGTCAATGTGTTCTTTTTTCCATTTCCAGGAGTGTAGATAAGTATTTAACAGCGACGCAATTTCTGTGTTAAGACATCTGATCCCAGGATCAGATGCATACGTTGACCAAAGTCACGTTATTCGTTTATCCAGCATGGTTTATTTCAAACTTAATAATGACGCGATTTCTGTCTTTCGTCAGTTTTAAAGTGCGCGGAATATAGTATACTCTTCTTGGCTGATTGGAAAAAATAATTGTCGTCCAGGATAAGATTTAAACTTTGACCATAGCCGCATTACTCACTTATGGAGAAGTCATCATGGACCAGTCTGTATTTAATAGTAACGAAATTTCAAATTAACTCGTCAATGTCAGATTGCGACGAATAGAGTAAATTGGCCATAGTGCATCGGAAAAGAGATACTTGACTCCCAGGAGAAGAACCAAAGCCACGTCATTAACTTATGGAGAAATCGGCATGGGTCCGTTAGAACTTATTAGGGACACGATTTCTGTGTGAATTAGTCAATGTTAAGTTCCAAGGGATATAGTAAACTATCATTGGTGCATCGAAAGAATAATACGTGACTCGCAGAACATCGATAGTTTGACTGTAGTCACATTTTTCGCTGGGGTAACAGCCAGCACAGATCATTTAGTATATACTACCACCGCAATCTCTGCGTTACATCGCCAGTGTGAGGGTGAAAACTGGCATTGGAGCATTGGAAAATAGATACTTGACGCCCAGGATAAGATCCACACGTTGACCAAAGCCACGCAATTCACTTATGAAGCTGTCGGCACATATCCTTTGTACTTAATAAGGACGCGAGTTCTGTGTTAATTCGTCAGAGGTAAGGTACGAGGGATATAGTAAACTATCATTGGTGCATTGGAAGAAAGATCCTTGACTCCCAGGAGAAAATCGGAACTTTGAACATAGCCACGTTATTCGCTTAGGGATAAGTCAGCATGGATCGGTATGTATTTAATATCAACGATATTTATGATCTTCAACGTAAATGTCTGACTGTAACGAATAGAGGAAACTGGAGTTCGTGTACTGGAAAATAGATAGTTCACTCCCAGGAGGAATTTCATACGTTGACTTTAGCCACATTCCTCGCTTTGGCAAAAGACAAAACAGATAATTAGTATTTAATTGAGACGCAATATCTGTTAAATTTGTCAACATGAGGGTGCGACGGACTTAGTTAAGATCTTTGGAACAGTGAAAAAAACATATTTGACTCCCAGGGGATGATCCATATAATGATCAGAACCACGTTATTGAGTTATGGAAAAGTCGCCATGGATCCATTACTACGTAATAATTACGTGATTTCTGTGTTAATTCGTCAATGGTAAGGTTCGAGGGATATAGTAAACCATCATTGGTGCATCGGAAAAAATAATCTTGACTGCCATGAGGAGATCCATATTTGACTCTAGCCACATTCCTCGCTTGGGTAAAAGCCAGCACAGATTATTTAGTATTTAATAGTGACACAGTAATATGGCATTGGTGTATTGGAAAACAGATACTTAACTCCCAGGAGAAGACCCATACGTTGAACTAAACCACGTTATTCACTTATGGAGAAGTCGGCACGGATCCTAAACTTGTGGTGTAGGTGTTAATTGGTCATTGTTAAGGTGCGATGGATATAGTAAACTATCATTGTTGCATCGGAAAAAAGATACTTGACTCCAAGAAGAAGTTCCATAGGTTGATGGTCGCCTCTTTCCTCACTTGGGGAATAGTCGGCATGGATCATTTAGTATTTACTAGCGACACAATTTCTGTGTTATTTCGTCAGTTTGATGGTGCGATGGATACAGTAAACTGGCAGTGATGTATCGGAGCAAAGATCCATAGGATGACCGTAGCTGTGTTAGTTACTTGGCAAGAATTCGGCATGGATCCTGTTGCATTTAAATTTGACGAAATGTATGTGTTAATTCGTCAATGAGAATTTCTGAGGGATAAAATAAACTAGCAGTGGTGCATCAGAAAAAAGATCCTTGATTCCCAGGTGAAGATCCATACTTTGACCATAGTCGCGTTACTGGCTTGGGGCAAAGTCGGCTTGGATCCTTAAGTATTTAATAGCGACACAATTTCTGTGTCAATTGGCCAATGTGAGGGTGCGTGGAACTGGTAGTGATGAATCGCAAAATGATACTTGAGTCCCCTACACGATCCATATTATGACCGTAGCCACGTCACTCGCATGCTGATAATTCGGCGTGGGTAATTTAATATTTAATAGCGACGAAATTTCAGTTTCAGTTTGTCATCAGAGGATGCGGGTGACACAGTAAACTCTCAGTGGAGCATCAGAAGAGAGATACTTGACTCCCAGCAGAAGATCAACACATTTACCATAGCCGCGCTACTCACTTGGGGGAAGTCGGCATGGATCCTCATTATTTAATGGCCACGCGATTTGTGTGTTAAATCGTCAGAGTGAGCGTGCAAGGGACACATAGAACTGGCTGTGGTGCATCGGAAAAATGCTGTTTGAGTCGTAGGAGAAAATGCATACGTTGACTGTAGCCACGTTACTCACTTGGGGAGATGTCGGCTTGGATCCTTTAGAATTTAATAACGACGCCATTTCTGTGTTAAATCGTAAATGAGAGGTTGTGAAATATGTATTCTGCGTCCAGCAAGTGATCCATATAATCACCTTGGTTGCGTTACTCACTTGGGAGCAGTCATCATGGATCATATAGTATTTAATGGTTACACTATTTATGTGTTAAACCGTCGATGTGAGGGTACCAGGGACACAGTAAACTGGCAGTGGTGCTTGCCAAAGGGATGCTTGCCTCACAGGAGGTAATATATACATTGGCCGTAGTCACGTTATTCGCTTGGGGACAATTAGGCATGTATCCTTTAGTATTTAATAGCGACGCATTTTCTGTGTTAAAACGTCAATGTGAGGATGCGAGTGTTACAGTAAACGTGTAGTGGTGCAACGATACATGTTACCTGAATGCCTGTAGAAGATCCATACGTTGACCGTAGCTGCATTACTCACTTGGGCAGAAGTCATCATCTATCCTTTAGTATTTAATAGCGTCAGAGTTCTTGTGTTAATTCGCCAATGTGAGGGTGCGAGGATTCAAGCAAATTACAGCGATGCATCGGAAAAAGGTACTTGAATCCCTAGGGGAGTTCCATAATTAGACTGTAGCAGGGTTTCTCTCTTGAGCTGAGGGCAGCTTTCATCTTTTAGTAATTATTGTTGTTGTTGTTGTCTTCAGTCCTGAGACTGGTTTGATGCAGCTCTCCATGCTACTCTATCCTGTGCAAGCTTCTTCATCTCCCAGTACTTACTGCAACCTATATCCTTCTGAATCTGCTTAGTGTATTCATCTCTTGGTCTCCCACTACGATTTTTACCCTCCACGCTGCCCCCCAATGCTAAATTTGTGATCCCTTGATACCTCAGAACATGTCCTACCAACCGGTCCCTTCTTCTTGTCAAGTTGGGTCGCAAACTCCTCTTCTCCCCAATTCTATTCAGTACCTCCTCATTAGTTATGTGATCTACCAATCTAATCTTCAGCATTCTTCTGTAGCACCACATTTCGAAAGCTTCTATTCTCTTCTTGTCCAGACTATTTATCGTCCATGTTTCACGTCCATACATGGCTACACTCCATAAAAATACACTCCTGGAAATGGAAAAAAGAACACATTGACACCGGTGTCTCAGACCCACCATACTTGCTCCGGACACTGCGAGAGGGCTGTACAAGCAATGATCACACGCACGGCACAGCGGACACACCAGGAACCGCGGTGTTGGCCGTCGAATGGCGCTAGCTGCGCAGCATTTGTGCACCGCCGCCGTCAGTGTCAGCCAGTTTGCCGTGGCATACGGAGCTCCATCGCAGTCTTTAACACTGGTAGCATGCCGCGACAGCGTGGACGTGAACCGTATGTGCAGTTGACGGACTTTGAGCGAGGGCGTATAGTGGGTATGCGGGAGTCCGGGTGGACGTACTGCCGAATTGCTCAACACGTGGGGCGTGAGGTCCCCACAGTACATCGATGTTGTCGCCAGTGGTCGGCGGAAGGTGCACGTGCCCGTCGACCTGGGACCGGACCGCAGCGACGTACGGATGCACGCCAAGACCGTAGGATCCTACGCAGTGCCGTAGGGGACCGCACCGCCACTTCCCAGCAAATTAGGGACACTGTTGCTCCTGGGGTATCGGCGAGGACCATTCGCAACCGTCTCCATGAAGCTGGGCTACGGTCCCGCACACCGTTAGGCCGTCTTCCGCTCACGCCCCAACATCGTGCAGCCCGCCTCCAGTGGTGTCGCGACAGGCGTGAATGGAGGGACGAATGGAGATGTGTCGTCTTCAGCGATGAGAGTCGCTTCTGCCTTGGTGCCAATGATGGTCGTATGCGTGTTTGGCGCTGTGCAGGTGAGCGCCACAATCAGGACTGCATACGACCGAGGCACACAGGGCCAACACCCGGCATCATGGTGTGGGGAGCGATCTCCTACACTGGCAGTACACCTCTGGTGATCGTCGAGGGGACACTGAATAGTGCACGGTACATCCAAACCGTCATCGAACCCATCGTTCTACCATTCCTAGACCGGCAAGGGAATTTGCTGTTCCAACAGGACAATGCACGTCCGCATGTATCCCGTGCCACCCAACGTGCTCTAGAAGGTGTAAGTCAACTACCCTGGCCAGCAAGATCTCCGGATCTGTCCCCCATTGAGCATGTTTGGGACTGGATGAAGCGTCGTCTCACGCGGTCTGCACGTCCACCACGAACGCTGGTCCAACTGAGGCGCCAGGTGGAAATGGCATGGCAAGCCGTTCCACATGACTACATCCAGCATCTCTACGATCGTCTCCATGGGAGAATAGCAGCCTGCATTGCTGCAAAAGGTGGATATACACTGTGCTAGTGCCGATATTGTGCATGCTCTGTTGCCTATGTCTATGTGCCTGTGGTTCTGTCAGTGTGATCATGTGATGTATCTGACCCCAGGAATGAGTCAATAAAGTTTCCCCTTCCTGGCACAATGAATTCAAGGTGTTCTTATTTCAATTTCCAGGAGTGTACTTTCAGAAACGACTTCCTGACACTGAAATCTATACTCGATGTTAACAAACTTCTCTTCTTCAGAAACGCTTTCCTTGCCATTGTCAGTCTACATTTTATATCCTCTCTACTTCGACCATCATCACTTATTTTGCTTCCCAAATAGCAAAACTCCTTTACCACTTTAAGCGTCTCATTTCCTAATCTAATTCCCTCAGCATCACCTGACTTAATTTGACTACATTCCATTATCCTCGTTTTGCTTTTGTTGATGTTCATCTTATATCCTCCTTATATTCCGTTCAACTGCTCTGTCTCTGACAGAATTACAATGTCATCGGCGAACCTCTAAGTTTTTATTTCTTCTCCCTGGACTTTAATACCCACTCCGAATTTTTCTTTTGTTTTCTTTACTGCTTGCTCAATATACAGATTGAATAACATCGGGGACAGGCTACAACCCTGTCTCACTCCCTTCCCAACCGCTGCTTCCCTTTCATGCCCCTCGACTCTTATAACTGCTATCTGGTTTCTGAACAAATTGTAAATAGACTTTCGCTCCCTGTATTTTACCCCTGCCACCTTCAGAATTTGAAAGAGAGTATTCCAGTCAACATTGTCAAAAGTTTTCTCTAAGTCTACAAATGCTAGAAACGTAGTCGTAGGGTCAGTATTGCCTCACGTGTTCCAACACTTCTGCGGAATCCAAACTGATCTTCGCCGAGGTCGGCTTCTACCAGTTTTTCCATTCGTCTGTAAAGAATGCGCGTTAATATTTTGCAGCTGTGACTTATTAAACTGATAGTTCGGTAATTTTCACATCTGTCAACAACTGTTTTCTTTGGGATTGGAATTATTATATTCTTCTTGAAGTCTGAGGGTATTTCGCCTGTCTCATACATCTTGCTCACCAGATGGTAGGGCTTTGTCAGGACTGGCTCTCCCAAGGCCGTCAGTAGTTCTAATGGAATGTTGTCTGCTCCCGGGGCCTTGTTTCGACTCAGGTCTTTCAGTGCTCTGTCAAACTCTTCACGCAGTATTGTATCTCCCATTTCATCTTCTTCTACATCCTCTTCCATTTCCATAATATTGTCCTCAAGGACATCGCCCTTGTATATACCCTCTATATACTCCTTCCATCTTTCTGCTTTCCCTTCTTTGTTTAGAACTGGGTTTCCATCTGAGCTCTTGATATTCATACAAGTGGCTCTCTTGTCTCCAAAGGTCTCTTTAATTTTCCTGTAGTCAGTATCTATCTTATTCCTCGTGAGATAAGCGTCTACATCCTTACATTTGTCCTCTAGCCATCCCTGCTTAGCCATTTTGCACTTCCTGTCGATCTCATTTTTGAGACGTTTGTATTCCCTTTTGCCTGCTTCATTTACTGCGTTTTTATATTTTCTCCTTTCATCAATTAAATTCAATATTTATTCTGTTACCCAACGATTTCTACTAGCCCTCGCCTTTTAACCTACTTGATCCTCTGCTGCCTTCACTACTTCAACCCTCAAAACTACCCATTCTTATTCTACTGTATTTCTTTCCCCCATTGCTGTCAATTGTTCCCTTATGCTCTCCCTGAAACTCTGTACAACCTCTGGTTTAGTCAGTTTATCCAGGTCCCATCTCCTTAAATTCCCACCTTTTTGCAGTTTATTCAGTTTTAATCTACAGTTCATAAACAATAGATTGTGGTGAGAGTACACATCTGCACCTGGAAATGTCTTAAAATTTAAAACCTGGTTCCTAAATCTCTGTCTTACCATTATATAATCTATCTGATACCTTCTAGTATCCCCAGGATTCTTCCACGTATACTACCTTCTTTTATGATTCATGAACCAAGTGTTAGCTATAATTAAGTTATGCTCTTTGCAAAATTCTACCAGACGGCTTCCTCTTTCATTTCTCTCCCCCAATCCATATTCACCCACTATGTTTCCTTCTCTCCCTTTTCCTACTCTCGAATTCCAGTCATCCATGACTATTAAATTTCCGTCTCCCTTGACTACCTGAATAATTTCTTTCATCTCATCATACATTTCATCAATTTCTTCATCATCTGCAGAGCTAGTTGGCATATAACCTTGTACTACTGTAGTAGGCATGGGCTTCGTGTCTATCTTGGCCACAATAATGCGTTCACTATGCTGTTTGTAGTAGCTTACCCGTACTCCTATTTTTTATTCGTTATTAAACCTACTCCTGCATTACCTCTATTTGATTTTGTATTTATAACCCTGTATTCACCTGACTAAAAGTCTTGTTCCTCCTGCCACCGAACTTCACTAATTCCCACTATATCTAACTTCAACCTATCCATTTCCCTTTTTACATTTTCTAACCTACCTGGCCGATTAAGGGATCTGACATTCCACGCTCCGATCCGTAGAACGCCAGTTTTCTTTCTCCTGATAACGACGTCCTCTTGAGTAGTCCCCGCCCGGAGATCCGAATGGGGGACCATTTTACGTCCGGAATATTTGACCCAAGAGGACGCCACCATCATTTAACCTTGCAGTAAAGCTGCATGCCCTCGGGAAAAATTACGGCTGTAGTTTCCCCTTGCTTTCAGCCGTTTAGTAATTATAGTGTCCTAATTTCCCTGTTAATTCGTGTATGTGGGAGTGCAAGGGGTACATTAAACTGGCAGTCGTGTATCAGATAAAAGATACTTGACTGCCAATAGAAGATACATATGTAGACAGTAATCACTTTACACGCTTGGGGAGAAGTTGGCTTTGATCCTTTAATATTTAATAGCGAAGCCATTGCTTTGTTAAATCGTCAATCTGTGGGTGAGAGGCATACAGTAAACTGACAGCGATGCATCAGAAGAAAGATACTTTATTCGCATGATTGACGTTGTGTTACTCACTTTGGGAAAAGTCTACATATATCCTTTAGTATCTAATAGCGACGCAAAGACTGTGTTAAATAGTCAACATGTGGGTGCGACGGATGCAGTGAACTGAAAGCGTTGCATCTGAAGAGAGATACTTGACTCCCAGGAGTAGATCCATACGTTGCCTGTAGCGGCGACACTCGCTTAGGGGGGAAATCTGAAAAGATCTTTAAGTATTTAATAGCGACTCTATATTTGTTTTAATTCATAAATGTGATGGTGTGAGGGATACAGTTAACTGGCAGCGGTGCGTCGGAAAAAAAGATATTTGATTCCCAGGAGGTGATCCATATGTTGATTGTAGCTGTGTTAATCGCTGGTGGAAAAGTCGACATGGATCCCATACTATCTAATAGCGACGCAATGTCTGTAAAATAGTCATTGTGTGGGTGAGACCGATACTGTAAACTGGCAGTGCTCCATCGGAAAGAAGATTCTTGTCTTCTAATAGAAAATCCATACGTTGAAATAACTGCATTATTTTCTAGGGAAGAAGTCATCATGGATCTTTTAATACGTAATAGCGACGCAATTTCTGTGTTAAATCTTCAATGTGAGGGTGCGGTTGATACAGTAAATAGGCAGCGGTTTATCGGAAAAAAGATGCTGGAGTCCTAGTTGAAGATCCATACGTAGATCGAAGGTGCATTACTCGAATGGGGAGAAGTCCACATGGATCCATTAGTATCTAATAGCAACGTAACTTCTGTATTAAATCGTCAGTGTTAGAGAGCGAGGGATACAGTAAACTGGCAGCGGTGCATCAGAAAAGAGATTCCTGACTCCCAGGGGAAGATCTGTATGATTCCGTAGCCACGTTACTCGCTTGGGGAAAATTTGGCATCGATCTTTTAGTACTTTATAGGAACGTAATTTCTGTGTTAATTCATCAACGTGAAGGTGAGACGGATACAGTAAACTGGCAGAAGTGCATCAGATAAAAGATACTTCATTGCAATGAGGACATCCGTACGGTGCCTGTAGCCGCGTTACTCGCTCGGGGAGAAATCGGCAGGGATCGTTTAATATTGAACAGCCACGCAATCTCTTTGTTACTTTGTCAATGTGAAAGTGTGACGGGATACAGGAAACTGGCAGTGGTGCAACGCAAAAAGAAAATACTTGACCCCCAGGAGACTATCCATACATTAGCTGTAGCCTCCATACTTGGTTGGGAAGAAGTCATCATGGATCTTTTAGTATCTAATAGCCACGCAATTTGTGTGTTAAACCGTCATTGTTAGGATGCGAATGATACAGTACACTGGCAGCGCTGCATCAGAAACAAGATACTTGACTCCCATTAGAATAAACATATGTTGGCCATAACTGTGTTACTGGCTTGTGGAAAAGTCGGCATGGATATTTTAATATTTAATAGCGACGCAATTTGTGAGTTACTTCGTCAGTCTGAGGGTGCGAGGGATGCAGGAGACTGGCAGTAGTGTATCACAATAGACATACGAGACTCCCAGGAGAAGATCCTTACGTTGACGGTAGCCGCGTTACTCGCTTGGAGAGAAAATGGCATTTATCTTTTAGTATTTAATAGCGTTGCAATTTCTGTGTTAATTCGTCAGTGTTAGGGTGCAGCTTGCAGTGGTGCATCGGAAAAAAGATACTTGCCTCCCAGGAGATTATCCTTACGTTGACCATAGCTGTGTTAGTCGCTTATTGTTCACTGTCTGTAACTGATACAATTATCTGTTCAGTATATAAGAAATTAACTGTGGAAGAATGTGTTTTTGTCAGTAGCGAGTACCTATCCTGCATATGATTCAGTTACATAATAATCAAATGTTGGCCTTTCCATTTTGGGTTTTCTCATTATTGTAGCGATACCATTGATAACAAAAATCATATAAGTTTTTAACAGTCACTTAATGCGAAAAGTATTGAAAACAATAATCTGAATAAACTGAAACGGGCGTGTTGTAATACTTCCCAATTCATATTAGGCTAGAGGTACGGTTTTTTTTATTAATAGTAACATCTATAAATGTGTACGCTGCCATTGTTATACTGGAGCATGAAGCCCCACAGAAAACATTATTAAGCACTGTGTTTAATGGATTATCCTGTAATATTAAAGAAAGACTTTGAATCCACCATAAGACGGATGTTTACACGTTGGGATGCGTATGATATTTCTGGCGATAGCGCCCTCAGAAAAATTAGCCGTGGCTTTTAAAAAACGTTTCATTCAATAGAAATCTGGCACAGTTATCGTTGTATGAAGTCATTCTACACTACTAGTCATTAAAATTGCTACACCAAGAAGAAATGCAGATGATAAACGGGTATTCATTGGACAAATATATTATACTACAACTACATGTGATTACATTTTCTCGCAATTTGGGTGCATAGATCCTGAGAAATCAGTACCCAGAACAACCACCTGTGGCCTTAATAACGGCCTTGATACGCCTGGGCACTGAGTCAAACACAGCTTGGATGGCGTGTACAGGTACAGCTGCCCATGCAGCTTCAACACGTTACCACAGTTCATCAAGAGTATGACTGTCGTATTGTGATGAGCCAGTAGCTAGGCCACCATTGACAAGACGTTTTCAATTGGTTAGAGATCTGGAGAATGTGCTGGCCACCGCAGCAGTCGAGCATTTTCTTTATCCAGAAAGGCCCGTTAGGACCTGCAACATGCGGTCGTACATTATCCTGCTGAAATGCAGGGATTCGCAGGGATCGAATGAAGAGTAGAGCCATGGGTCGTAACACGTCTGAAATGTAACGTCTACTGTTCAAAGTGCCGTCACCACGAACAAGAGGTGACCGATACGTGTAACCAAAGGCACCCCATACCATCACGCTGGGTGGTACGCCAGTATGGCGATGACGCATACACGCTTCCAATGTGTGTTCACCGCGATGTCGCCAAACACGGATGCGACCGTCATGATACTGTAAACACAACCTGAATTCATCAGAAAAAATGACGATTTGCCGTTCGTGCACCCAGGTTCGTCGTTGAGTACACCATCGCAGACGCTCGTGTCTGTGATGCAGCGTCAAGGATAACAGCAGCCATGGTCTCCGAGCTCATAGTCCATGCTGCTGCAAACGTCGTCGAAGTGTTCGTGCAGATGGTTGTTGTCTTGCAAACGTCCCCGTCTGTTGACTCATGGATCGAGACGTGGCTGCACGATCCGTTACAGCCAATCAGATAAGATGCCTGTCATCTCGACTGCTTGTGATACGAGGCCGTTGGGATCCAGCACGGTGTTTCGTATTAACCACCGATTCCGTATTCTGCTAACAGCCATTGGATCTCGACCAACGCGAGCAGCAATGTCGCGATACGATATACCGCAATCGCGATAGGCTACAATACGACCTTTATCAAAGTCGGAAACGTGATGGTACGCAGTTCTCCTCCTTACACGAGGCATCACTACAACATTTCACCAGGCAGCGCCGGTCAACTTCTGTTTGTGTACGAGAAACTGGTCGGAAACTTTCCTCATGTCAACACGTTGTAGGTGTCGCCACCGGCGCCAACCTTGTGTGAATGCTCTGAAAAGCTAATCATTTGCATATCACAGAATCTTCTTCCTGTCAGTTAGCACATCATCTTCGTGGTGTAGCAATTTTAATGTTCAGTAGTGTAATGTAACTCATATTCAAAACAATGTAAAAGCAATTACTCGGTAATATCCAGATGCAGTTTGTTGCTAGTTTCGGTGTTATTTGGTATGCTGTTGTACCTCCTCAGGCCATTTAATGCAATACTCCATTCACCAATGCTCATATCAATTGGCGGGAAATAATTTGCAAGCAATACAGATGATCTTTCCCTTGACGTCAAAGTGTACGACAACGCATCTGAACCTCCACTGACGAAGGAATGTTTAAAGCTCCTCTTTATATAGCATGCTTCTTCTTCTTTGTAAACATCAAGAGAAACATGATGCATAGATGTTAAGTCCTGATAGTGCCGATAATTGTAGAACACACGTCTTCTGTGAGTGAAGTATCGCTGTAATTCTTCTGGCTGTTGCAGGTCACCAAATGAGTCAAAATACTATACCCAGTGGGTGCCGGGGACTCCAGAAACATCTAAATTCACACTGCCACATTCACCAGTTTTCCACATAGTCTTCGGTAATGTATGCCGCATAAACACACCACAGAATCTTGGTATCTTGAATTTGGCTCTATCAAACTTAAGAAGATCTGTATTTGTGAGTGGTCGGTCTGGTAGTACCGCTAATGGGCTTCTTTTAATTTATGAATATACCAAACCCTTTCCTGTACGGTTTCAAGTGTAGTCCTTTTCCAGTGGTTACGGCTTCCATCATGCCTCTTATAACTGCTCTTGGAGTTTAGCGCGCTCTTGACCGTTTGAGCAATAGCCGCAGCATCACCAGCGATGGACCCTACCGCCGAGAGCGCTGAGAGGGTCGGGATGAGAAATGGAAGAAAACCACCATACGTCTTGGGTATTGGTAGAACTTGAGGTACTTTAAGCGATCTTCCTCCTGCTCTTCTTCTTCTTCTTCTTCTCCTCCTCCTCGCAACTTTCTGCTTCAATGCGTTTTTAATTGCATACATCGCTGTCAGGATACAGTTCTTCAAACAACTCATACTTCCCGTCCTTGTCCTCCTTCTTGTTTAGTGCACAACGTGCAGCGTTCATAACTCGCGTGAAGTTCATCACTCCTAAACCAAACTAAATTTTTCCTCGCATGGTTTTATCAACTGCAAATGCGGCGATGCGTTGATCTATACCAATATCCTTTCTTCTCCGTATCCCCTTAGCCTTATCAGGTAAAATCCTATCTGCAATGTGACGACTTGAGAGATCTTCGTTTGCAGCGTATGAAATGTCATGTTCCACACATGCTTCGTCGATCAGATTAACCCCCTTTTTCACTTCGTACCGAGCGATTCTGAAGCTTTGTCCCAGGACCACAGTAGCAATGACCTGGGATGTGTAATTCCACTGGCAGTTAGTCTAGAACACCACCAACTCCGCTGATGCTTCTCCTAACACGCATGTTATGCTACTGCGGTTATTGTGGACTGTGGGGTCCCATTACATAGCAAATCGTCGGCACCTGTCCAACTGTTACATAGCAGAAAAACTAAGTCATTTTATTAGTGCTTTATTTCCCCGACGTCTTATGACTCTCTCCACGAGAAACACATCCGATTCTGAGCGTTTCTGTAACTCCTTGGTGTAGAAGCTGCTTAAAATGTGTTCACCTTTACTATCCTTCAATATATAAGTTCTAGGATTCGTTCTTTGCACCTTTGGAACTGTAAACATCTGTGTTGACCAGTTGGGTGGGTATGATTTCTCAAATGGTGTCTTGTACTTTGAGATACCTACCAAATCACCTTAATTAACTTTCTGTCTGCGTGTATCCAACATTTTAATGTGATGGTACACTGTATCCATGAGTTCATTATCACAAACGTCGATCGGTGTCATTTTTATTGTGATATGTTTGGTTCGATTATACTGAGCAATGATTTCTCGGAGGACATCCGTCCATTTGTATGAGCCGCGAAGGTTAAACCGCATCCAGTTTCTACCTCTTATTGTTCTGTTCAGACACTCCACGATACTTGCCTTCAAATGACTGATTGTTGAGTAGTTATGTTTCCGTGCCGCTGCATCACGGTCTTGAAACACCTATTGTAAAACGCTCAAAAACATACGCGACATTTCTACCCATTCTTGTTTTAACAGGTAATGCCCACAGTAAATTTAGAGTATGTATTAATAACCATTAAAATATATTTGAATCCATTATTCTCATGTGAATATTCCCTTATATGTACAAGATAAGCTTGTCATAATCATCCAAATCTTTAATCATGACATGCCCACGAGGGTACGTTTTCCGTACTGGTTTGTGCAGCTCTCGAACTACTGTCTCCATACTTATTCGATGATACCTCTCCCTCTCTAAGCTCTGCGATTATTCAAACAGTCTAATTCTAATGAGCTGTAGTACCTGCAGCAACTGATGTTATGAGCAGCCGTAATCGATCTATTAGCTCGTTCGGGTCGTCATAATATACATACTGGGGGATTTGATTGTTCACTGCTTTATGCTCAATGTCAATACCATCATCACTGCTGCTACTGCTGTTGAGGTTTTCGACAAGAAGTGTCGGTTTTTAATGGTTTCATATTTCTTGTTGCTCAGGTTTTTCGCGATCTTTGGACATCAGTTTCCCTTTCATTAATTGAATGATTTACAGTTTTTTGTTAGGTCTTAGAAAATAAGATTCATTAAGCCAGGTGTTTTCGCAAACCGCCTATCATCAACCTCTTTGTGCCACCAGTTACACTTGTAGGATGCATGCCCAACGTGCACGGTTTTCCCCTGATAACGCCAAATGTTCTCTCTATCTGACCCGGAGTCTGGAGGATAATGAATCTGTCAATGGTAACACCATCGTTATAGCGTGTTTTTGTTTTTGCTGATTGCTGTCTGAGAGATTCAGTAACCGGCTTAAAGGTCTCTCTTACTGTTTACTGTCGATGCACATGCCCTAACCTCAGCAGTCATAATTTCTCACGAACTGCTTTCCGCGCTTCAATCACTTTCCGCTTTGTTGACATCTCAGTGTATACTAATCAGACATCTCCGCAGCGTGCGGCTGTATATCCGCTCTTCGTCTTCCTCTTACGATGTGCCCGCTCCCCCTTCTCAACAACAAGGAACTCTACATCTATTTTCCTCTCAATAGCCTCGGTCTTTACTGTTGAGTCGGTTACTTTCTTACCAACTTCATTAACTAACTCATTTAACGCATTCGCCATTCTCAGAAACGTCTGGTAATACGTCTCCATTTCTCTGCGCCTACCTTCAACTTTACGCACAATAACCTGAATTTTCTCATCAATGTGCTCGGCAACCAACGCATCAATCTCTCCAAAGGAAGACTTAGCACAGTATCCAGATCGATAAGTTCATAACTGAGGCATTCCTTAGATAAACATAGTTGTCACCCGATTTCACACATAGTGCACAGTCATCATTCAATGTTGTAGTAGATAGTGTCACACCAGTAAGACGAATGTCTGGGGGGGAACGAGTTGGATAATACTCTGTAGTCATCTGCTGATTGATGTAGCGCTCTGCACGACACATTTCGTCCCAGTCGAACTCGGAAATTGGCACTTTAACACCCTTCCATGCATTTTCATTTTCTATTCTCACAAGAAAGCCCCAGACATGATGTTCTTCTACACTAACATTTACACATTTCGTTCCACTGTGAGTTAAATTGCATGTGGAAGTGAAAAGCATGGGCACATTCGATGCCTTCTTATCCAAAGCATCTGCACTCTGTGGCTGCACTAGCACAGGGATGTTCTGCTGGGATGGGTCGTACGTTGGTGACCAGTACTGTCCTCCATCTTGCTGTTGTTTTGGGACCACCAGCAGCGTTGAATGTGTTGGGAGCAGATCACGTGGACTCATCATACAAATCGATGAGTGGGACAGACAACAACAGCTCCTTGTCCTGCTCCAGGAAGTGGGCTATGTGCACTACAGGAACCAATGTGATCGTTACAGGTTCAGACATGCTGGAGGTTGTTGCTGCCACATGTCCAGAGGTAGGTGCAGGTCTCGGCAAAATGCCAGTCGAGGTTGGTACAGGTTCGGACGCGACAGAGATCAGCATGTTGGCGCTCAACTCTGTGGGCTTGGACGCGTCGAGGGCTACTGCCGAATAAAGACAAGGAAGCATAGCATATGGACCAAAACGCAAAAACGACCAATAATAGTAGCAATAATAACGCCAACCACAGAGAAAGATGTGATATGGGATACTTACATTCCCGTTTCTTCTTGTTCTGCAGAGCTGTGTTGGTTTGCGACTGCTGTAGATGCTTCATGATTGTTCTTCTTCTTCTTCTTCTTCTTCTTCTTCTTCTTTTGTTGCTGCTGCTGGCTGACTGAGTAAGACTGAGGTCTTACAGCTCCTGAGCCTGCCCTATATCCCCTCCAATGATGTTACCGGATACCGCGGTCCTACTGGCTGAAGTGTAACACATGACTAGATTAAGGGTTCCTATTGGTTCCCTCCATTTTCCCCCCATATCACCATCTTGGATTACACCATGGGAGGGACAACAGCGTTCTCTGGTGGCGGTACTGTGTACTAGGTCAGTTGGTTTCTGGACCTCATGGTGGACGCACTGGATGTAGCTACTGCCTCAAATTGTTTAAATAAAGACTGCCAGCAAAATTAAGACTTACATCCATCCTATTCAGCAGTCCAGCAAAGGCTGAGTCTTTTTCCCACCAATCCCTTGGAAGAGATGGCGGTCGGATGACATAGGTTAGTGGAGGTAGCCCAAGTGACCTATTTTCACCCATTTTCTTAGGTTAGTGGAGGTAGCCATGATTTGTTACATTGTCCTGCTGGAATTTGAACTTCCCACCATCTTCTGAGGGGTGTGGGGAGGGGAGGAGAGGGGGGAGGGGTTAGGTTAGTGGAGGTAACCAAATTGGTCTACCTTATCACCATAATTTGAACTTCCCACCATTATGTCATTGAGACATTGGCATATACACCACCGCCATCTTGTATCCACCATCTTGAAAAAATTTGGCAATAATGGAGAGTGGGGTAGAACATACTCTGTTCCACTACTCTGGATCTCTGCCCTTGCATATATATTGGGCATATATATATATATATATATATATATATATATATATATATATATATATATATATTGCTGGTTCCACTTTAGATGTAGCTGTACAATGATTTCCTATTCGCAAAAGTCGTCAGGTTGATTATCCTGGTCCACAATATGTAGCTCCAGATAGTCCAAATCCTGAAGTGTTACTGGAAGGTCAGTAGCACTGGTAGGGCTCTCAACATCTTATACCCTGTTACCATTGATCCGTTAACTGAATGAATCTCTTTGTTGTTCAAATAAGCGTTGCGATGTTACCCGCGACACGGATTGTACTGACAGGGGTATATCCACTGACTGGTTCTATCTGTAGAATTTACAAGATCCCTCTTCAAAAGCTATTTTTTTTTTGTGAACCCAGTGGTTGCCCGGTTCCTTTCTGGTTAAAGTCAATCGCTGGACTCGTTGTCTTTATTTCAGATTTAAGTCTACTGGTGTTTGCACGTAGCTCAATCCCTTTCCCAGACAGTTTTAAAACTTCGTGTAAGTCGTCAATATCATACGCACCAGTTTCTATTTACACAATTTCTTTTCCACCATTAATTTCCAGATGAAGTGTATTGTTAGCCTCTGTGATAGTCGGAATAGTCTCCAGTCCAATCAGTGCAATACTTCACTCCTCGTTACTTAAATCGGTGGGAAGTAATTCGCGCGTAATCTGACGATTTAAAATCAGAGTATACGGCATTGCAACTCAACCTCGATTGACAAATGCCAAATAGATATTTAATGCGTCTTCTTATATATATATATATATATATATATATATATATATATATATATATATATATTTCTTCGCAAACGTTAGGAGTGACATGATGACAGCTGCATTAATAAGTAGCTATTAAAGTCTTGGTAGCGAAGGAAATTGTAGAACAAACGTCTTCTGTCGGTGAAGTTTTATTGTAACTCTTCTGGCGGGTGCAAGTCTCGAAACGAATTGAAACAGTAGACATTATCTCTGGTTTTCTTAACATATGCCACCCAGTAGATTCCTGGTCCGTCAGCAACAGCTAAATGCATAATTCTATATTTTCCGGATTTCCACATAATTTCTTATAATGTATCCCACATAAGCACACACGGAATCTTGGAATGCTGAATTTTTTTCGTGACAAACTTGAGCAGATCTGTATTTATAAGCGGTTTGTCTGGTAGAATAGCTAAAGAGATTTTTGTTTAATTTATGAAGAGACCTAGTCCTCTGTTGTAGGGCTTCAGATATAGTCCTTTACCTATTGCTGCTGCTTCCATCATGCGTTATGCTTTCTTACTTTCTCTGAGTTCTCTGCGTTCTTCACTGTTCTGGCAATAGCCGCAGTACCGTCAGCCAATTAATCCATCGCTAGAGACCTGTGAAGGCAGTAATGAGGAAGGATATAATTCCACCAGATGTCTTTGGTATCGGCATTGCCCTGGATGATGCTTCAGGGCACTTTAAGCTGCATACATTGCTGTCAGGACACAGTTTCTTAAACACTCATGCCCTGGGTTCTTCGTCGTCGTTGTCTTCTTCTTCTTCTTCAGTGCACGACGTGCAGCGTTGGTAACTTGCTTGAAATTCACACATAAGCCCAACTTACATTTACCATACATGGTCTTATCAATTAAAATGCTACACTGCGTTGACGTATACCAATATCCATTCTTGCACTATTGCCTTGGCTTTATCAGCTAATATTCGATCTGTGAAATGACGTACTTGGAGACCTCTATGTTTTGTGTACGCAGTGTCGTGTTGCAAACACGCCACGTCAAGCAGGTTAATCCCCTTATCACCACAAGCCAAACGTTTTTGAAGCTTTGTACCACGTCCGTCGTACTTACACCCCGGAATGTACAATTCTGTGAATGGTTTGTCGAGAACACCACCGCCTCCTATAATGTGTCTCCTATCATGCACGTTATGCTACTGTGTTGGTTGTGCTCTGTACCCACCATTATGCAATAAACTAGCAGCGTCAATACAACTGTTTTGTGCCCTGGGAAAACTGTCACTTAACTAGTGCTCTGTTGCGTTAAAGTCTTATGACATGCTATATGAGAAACTCATGTGATTCTGAGATTTTCCGCATTTGCTCGGTGTAAAAGCATCCCAAAATTTCAGTGCCACTGCTATCCTTTAAGATCCGGGATTTGTTCTCTGCACTTTGGAGGAAGCGAATATCTCACTCGAGCAGTTTGGGAGATATGTTTTCTCAAGTGCTGTCTTGTGTTTTGAGACGTTCACCATATCACCTACATTAAATTTTTGTTTACGTGGATCCAGCATTTTAATACGATAGTACACCGTATCCACGAGTCAATGATCATGAATATCGAAAGGTCTAAGTTTTATTGTGGTATATTTGGTTCTATTATACTGTACAGTTATTTCTGGGAGGATATCCGTCCATTTGTATGAGCCGGGAAGATTAAAACGAATACACATTTGTCTTTTAGTTGTCCTGTTCAGGTGCTCCACGATACTCGCCTTCATGTAAGTGAATGTTGAATAGTGATGAATTGCATGCCGCTGCATCACCATTGAAATACCTATTGTAAAACTGTCCACCGTGATGGTTTCAAATTTGTCTGAGCATCGATTCATCCCTGTCTGCAACAAACGCTCATATACATCCGCAAGATTTCTCCCCACTTTTATTTTAACAGGTAATGCCTAGGCAAATTTGGAGAACGTATAGATCACCATTAAAATATATTTGAATCCATAGTTCACATGTGTATATTCCACCATATTCACAAGATCGGGCCTGCATCTCGTGGTCGTGCGGTAGCGTTCTCGCTTCCCACGCCCGGGTTCGATTCCCGGCGGGGTTAGGGATTTTCTCTGCCTCGTGATGGCTGGGTGTTGTGTGCTGTCCTTAGGTTAGTTAGGTTTAAGTAGTTCTAAGTTCTAGGGGACTGATGACCATAGATGTTAAGTCCCATAGTGCTCATAACCATTTTAACACCGCTCCACTGCGATGACTTACGTCAGTGGTGCTGGTATCAGCTACCCTCATTCTTCTGCGCTTAAAAACGACCTGTTTGCTTTCTCAAGTGGGTGAGTTATATTTCGTCCGATGAGCTTACGCCAAAGATTTGTAAACACCTGTGTAACGTCTGCAATATATGTGCTTTGCTACGAGCAGAGTATGGCCTCTTGGTAAATTTTGCATTGGAATGCTACAAAGACCCTGGCACACTGTCATGTTGTATATGAGACTCGTACGGTTTGAAGAAGGTCATAACAGCAGCGCTGCCTAAGCAGGGTTGGATGTAACACAGAGTATTTATATATAAATTTAGAAACATGAAATATTAGTCGTAGGTCAGTCCAAGATAGTGCTCAGAGCCATTTGAACCTCACAAAATCGGTCTGCCATAAGTCATCCAAACCTTTAATCATAACATGCCTACAAGGTACATTTCGAGTGCTGGTTCGTGAAGTTCTCGAACTGCTGGCTCCACACTCATTCGATTATATATATCTCTCTCTAAGATCTGTAATTATTGAGACAACCTCATTCGAATGAATTAACCGCTGTCGTGGTTAATGAAACCGGCAATAGCATCATATTCGTCGTTGTGTACATTCGCTGAGCGCTCATCGAGAGACTCAGAAACTAGTTTAAACGTCTCTCCCAGCGTGTGCTCTCGACCAAAATGTCATAACCTCACCAACCGTAACTTCACTGGAACAGCCTTCCATGGAGCAATGACCCTATGCTTATTGAAAGTCTCTTCGGGTTTTCTGCCGGATCCTAAAATCAGCTCTATTCGATATTTCGGCGATCCAACTGGTCGCCATGTTCAGCAGCACGCTGCTTCTGCTGATGAGTCCGGATGAGAACTGACGCTAGGCATCAAATCGACTTTCTATATAGGCCACCCTACCGTACACGGCGCAAGAGGCGCCCATCGCGGTTGCTGCCCTGCGAGACTGTGCCGGTGGCGCCGCCCTCAGTAGAACACTGGCGGCAACCATATATTGCACTCAGGGCCGACATAGAGCACACGGACGGCCCGCACTGAAGAACGTTCTGTTTTGATGCGGGATAGAACAGGATTCCACGTCCTGCTAAGAGGAAACCGATTATCTCTGTTAATTAAGTTGTCCGCCAACCTAATTTCCATTTCTTCTTTGTAGACACTGTCCCAAAAACCGGAAGTGTTGGTAACTATGACAGTTTCGTCAAATTTCATACCGTGTCCCTCATTTAAGAGAAACCCATTACCGCTGTTAATTAAGTTATCCGCCAACCTAATTTCCATTTCTTCTTTGTATGTCCCAAAAACCGGAAGTGTTGTGATGTTTAAAACTTTCCCGGCGTACTGATTGTTCCATAATAACACGGGAGAACTGCCGTAAGTCAATAACGTCCTGCCACGATATTTCGGCACAAAGTCTTTTGGCCATCTTCAGGTGAGCACCGCTGTAGTAGTACTGGCGAGTACGTGCTGAACTCTGCTATTTAAAGCCCTATGAAAGTGGCATTGCGCATGCGCGACACAGTGTACGCATACACAACGACTCTGTGCGCTGCGCCTAGCGCCCTCCGCGGTGAAAGCTTGGCGTTTCGATATCAGATCGATCTTCATCTTTATGCAGATAACTGCGTCGGGTACGGAGTTTCTCTATTAGCGGATTCCAAGCGGCGTTTAACTGAAAACCACTATCTCGATTAATAAGAGTGTCTCTGTCAGACAATCTTATTTCCACTGATTCATTAATAATCGAACTCCAAAAGTTTAATGTGTGAGCCACAATTTTTGTATCATTATAATTCATGGAGTGGCCTGTGGAGATACAATGTTCGGCGATTGCAGACTTGGTGGGTTGAAGAAGGCGAGTATGCCGCTGGTGTTCCACAATGCGTTCCTGCACAGTTCGTATTGTTTGCCCTATGTACGATTTGCCGCAATCACAAGGAATCTTATAAACACCTGATTTACGCAGACCCAGGTCATCCTTAACGGATCCCATCAGTGATGATATTTTAAGAGGAGGGCGAAAGATGACTCTTACTTGATACTTCTTCAATATTCTGCCTATCTGCGAAGAAATATTACCAATAAATGGTAGATAAGCCGTCGACCTGAAGACCTCTTCTTCTTCCTTGTTCCTTCGTTTATAGGTCTGCATTGCTCTATTCACTTGCTTAGATGAAAAGCCATTCATCAGGAATACTTTTTTCAGGTGTTCCAATTCAGTGTGAAGACTGTCGGCATCAGAGATGGTATGGGCACGATGAATTAAAGTTTTAAGAACGCCCACTGTTTGTGCTGGATGGTGGCAACTACTGGCTTGTAGATACAGATCTGTGTGCGTAGGTTTTCTGTACACGGAATGACCAAGTGTACCATCATTCTTACGCCGCACCAAGACATCTAAAAATGGCAAACAACCATCTTTTTCAATCTCCATAGTAAACACCAGCGGCATACTCGCCTTCTTCAACCCACCAAGTCTGCAATCGCCGAACATTGTATCTCCACAGGCCACTCCATGAATTATAATGATACAAAAATTGTGGCTCACACATTAAACTTTTGGAGTTCGATTATTAATGAATCAGTGGAAATAAGATTGTCTGACAGAGACACTCTTATTAATCGAGATAGTGGTTTTCAGTTAAACGCCGCTTGGAATCCGCTAATAGAGAAACTCCGTACCCGACGCAGTTATCTGCATAAAGATGAAGATCGATCTGATATCGAAACGCCAAGCTTTCACCGCGGAGGGCGCTAGGCGCAGCGCACAGAGTCGTTGTGTATGCGTACACTGTGTCGCGCATGCGCAATGCCACTTTCATAGGGCTTTAAATAGCAGAGTTCAGCACGTACTCGCCAGTACTACTACAGCGGTGCTCACCTGAAGATGGCCAAAAGACTTTGTGCCGAAATATCGTGGCAGGACGTTATTGACTTACGGCAGTTCTCCCGTGTTATTATGGAACAATCAGTACGCCGGGAAAGTTTTAAACATCACATCAAGCAACTCTACGGGGAGGAAGTGATGGAATGTATTCGAAGATTCGACAAGTTACGTGAACGAAGAGCGAGGCTGCTGAGCTCTTTGATATTTTTAGTAAGTTGTAGAGATAAGGGCATTATTCCAACATTTGCCAAAATTGTGCATTTTATAAATACCGCTGCTGCAAATAACATTAAGCGTAAAGCAAGCATGGCATTAGTGAGAGAGAGGATTCGTTTCAGTCGACGTGAATTGGATTCCGTTTCAAAGGAAATGTTCCATATACATTTGGAATTAGCGGCAAGATTATCTTCTCTGTCGTGGGACTGGGTTGATGGTGTGACATGGGCAAAAGCAAACTGGAGTCATGACAAGGCCGTGACGAGGCAAACTGCCAAGATTGATAGACTTTCTACACAGATGCAGCAGGAAGTTCCTCGACGATCTGTTGTTAATTTGACAGGGAAAAATTTAGATGACGCGACTGTGTCTGTGTTAGCAAAAGGTCTGAATTTTGCTCCCACACCGATTTCACCGCCACTAGTAGACTTTATGAGTGCCATTGAAGAAGCTGTACGCCGTCTTGATACAGATAAAGCGGAGGAAGTCCGTCGAGAGTCCTGCCGTGTGTTGACCAGAGGTGCACCAATGAAGAGTAATATCTCTCCTATGGAAAGGATAGCCCTACGTAATTTACGAGCAGATGTGGATACAGTAGTTTTAAAATCTGACAAAGGAAATGCTACGGTTCTTATGCCAAGGGATGACTACGTTAATAAGATCAATGCTTTATTATGTGACTCAACGTATCGCAAAATTGATAAGGACCCCACGAGCCGTGTTATGCGAAAAACTGCAGAGCTTTTATCAAGTAGTTCGCTATCGAAGGAGGTCATCAAGAGACTAAAACCAAATAGTTCCGTTCCACCAAGGCTATATGGACTGCCTAAGATTCATAAGGAAAATGTGCCGTTACGTCCAATTGTGAGTAACATTGGAGCAGCCACTTATGATCTAGCAAAATTCTTGGCATCTTTGCTTAAACCAGTGATAGGCAAATGTCCACATCACGTAAAGAACTCTAGTGATTTTATTAGTCGACTTCAGTCATTACAGCTGCAAAGTAATGATCTGTTGGTTAGCCTTGATGTGGTTTCTCTTTTTACTAAGGTGCCTCTTGTAGACTCATTACACCTTATCGGCAATATGTTCGATGCAGATATTACTACATTGTTTGAGCATACTCTCTCCTCTACATATTTTATGTTTAACAATGAATTTTATGAACAATCTGACGGTGTCGCCATGGGGAGCCCATTGTCTCCCCTGGTGGCCAATCTTTTCATGGAAGATTTTGAGGAGAGAGCACTCGATTCTGCCACTTTCAAACCGACAGTGTTTTGGCGTTACGTTGACGACACTTTTATAGTGTGGCCTCACGGTCTGGACCGTCTCCAAGAATTTTTACATCACATGAACTCCATACATGAAAATATAAAGTTTACTATGGAGATTGAAAAAAGATGGTTGTTTGCCATTTTTAGATGTCTTGGTGCGGCGTAAGAATGATGGTACACTTGGTCATTCCGTGTACAGAAAACCTACGCACACAGATCTGTATCTACAAGCCAGTAGTTGCCACCATCCAGCACAAACAGTGGGCGTTCTTAAAACTTTAATTCATCGTGCCCATACCATCTCTGATGCCGACAGTCTTCACACTGAATTGGAACACCTGAAAAAAGTATTCCTGATGAATGGCTTTTCATCTAAGCAAGTGAATAGAGCAATGCAGACCTATAAACGAAGGAACAAGGAAGAAGAAGAGGTCTTCAGGTCGACGGCTTATCTACCATTTATTGGTAATATTTCTTCGCAGATAGGCAGAATATTGAAGAAGTATCAAGTAAGAGTCATCTTTCGCCCTCCTCTTAAAATATCATCACTGATGGGATCCGTTAAGGATGACCTGGGTCTGCGTAAATCAGGTGTTTATAAGATTCCTTGTGATTGCGGCAAATCGTACATAGGGCAAACAATACGAACTGTGCAGGAACGCATTGTGGAACACCAGCGGCATACTCGCCTTCTTCAACCCACCAAGTCTGCAATCGCCGAACATTGTATCTCCACAGGCCACTCCATGAATTATAATGATACAAAAATTGTGGCTCACACATTAAACTTTTGGAGTTCGATTATTAATGAATCAGTGGAAATAAGATTGTCTGACAGAGACACTCTTATTAATCGAGATAGTGGTTTTCAGTTAAACGCCGCTTGGAATCCGCTAATAGAGAAACTCCGTACCCGACGCAGTTATCTGCATAAAGATGAAGATCGATCTGATATCGAAACGCCAAGCTTTCACCGCGGAGGGCGCTAGGCGCAGCGCACAGAGTCGTTGTGTATGCGTACACTGTGTCGCGCATGCGCAATGCCACTTTCATAGGGCTTTAAATAGCAGAGTTCAGCACGTACTCGCCAGTACTACTACAGCGGTGCTCACCTGAAGATGGCCAAAAGACTTTGTGCCGAAATATCGTGGCAGGACGTTATTGACTTACGGCAGTTCTCCCGTGTTATTATGGAACCGGAAGTGTTGGTAACTATGACAGTTTCGTCAAATTTCATACAGTGTCCCTCATTTAAGCAGTGTTATGCTACTGCCTATTTTTCCGGCTGTTGTAGCCTCGCATTACGGCGATGTTCCACACATCTGACATGAACTGTGCGAATCGAACGGCAGATGTAAGCCTTCCCACATTGACGCGGAATTCTGTGTACAACGGGTTTCCTGAGTCCCAAAACATCTTTCACAATAGTGCGTTCTGTCCACCTTTTAAGATTAGGGCACTAGTCGGCTCTGTGAAAGCTGATTGGGGCTTCGGAAACCCGGTGTGCAAAAAAATTCCGCGTCAATGTGGAAAGGCTTACATCGGCCGTTCGATTCGCACAGTTCACTACAGCTGTGTGGAACATCACCGTCATACGAGGCTACAACAGCCGGCAAAATCGGCAGTAGCATAACACTGCTTAAATGAGGCACACGGTATGAAGTCTGATGAACTGTCATAGTTGCCAACACTTTCTCCTGTTGGAACAGTGTCCACAAAGAAGAAATTGAAATAGGTTGGTGGATAATTTAATTAACATAGATAATGGGTTTTCTATTAGCAGGACGTGAAATCCTATTCCACATCAAAACAGAACGTTCTTCGGTGCGGGCAATCCGAGTACTCTAATATCGTCACTGAGTGCACAATATTGTTGCCGCCAGTGTTCTACTAAGGGCGGCGCCACCGGCACAGTCTTGGAGGGGAGCAACCACGATGGACATCGCAGGCACCGTGTATGGTAGGGTGGCCTATATAGGACGTCGATTTGATGCCTGGCGTCAGCTCTCAGCGGGACTCATCAGCAGAAGCAGCATTCTCCTGAAGATGACGACCAGTTGGATCGCCGAAATATCGAACAGAGTTGATTTCAGGATCCGGCAGCAAGCCTGAAGAGACTTTCAAGACTTATTACGCCGGGGAAGTCTACTTTCTCACTCTCTATGCTTAGTTGACGCCTTGCTATACACAAATTGGGCTGCTTCACAGTTTGTGCCTTACATACATTTCGCTAAACTTTCCAGTTAAGTCATCTACTTTGTTTTCATCAACTTGTATAGCTAAGTCCTGTTCTTTCAGTTGTATGTCTCTAGTTCCCTAACCCTAGCATCTGATTTGTTTATCCATCTCAGAAAGGTCTTCCAGGGAAACACTGCTTTTTTTGCAGTTTGGTCCTTGATGCAACCGCAACTGATGGTGCAAGCAGACCTGCCAGACTATGGCATCTGACCAGTTGAGAGAGGGAGAAAGAGGGAGAGAGAGAGAGAGAGAGAGAGAGAGAGAGAGAGAGAGAGAGAGAAAGACTAAGGGTTTCGACAGGAATTTCTCAGGTATCAAATATCAAAGTGTTGCTGTCATCCGATGCTTTTTGTTTGAGATTAGCACTACATCCAGTCTGCAGAGCATGTGAGTCACCTGTTGTGCGGCAGCTGTCAGTGGTCACAGGCCTGCACAAGTGGGAATATGTATGGTGGCTGGCACATGTTGTGGTTCATTGGGGAGTGTGTGGTTCGTGATCAAAATAATTTTTACAGTGTAATTACATATGTTATATTCATGGTATTCCTTGCATGATTGGTATAAAAATGTGATCGATTTAATTACTTCTTTTCTGTGTATTTTACCTGCATCTTCCCAAACAGCAGATAATGATGAAGGAGTGATATCCAACCTTTGCATGTTGAATTTTATAAATAAACAGTCTATTCTTTGCTATGTAATTGAATTTGCTGTAATGAGATCTCTCCTCTCCAGCATAGACCCACTAAATTCCAGGTGGGCCATGGGAAGGGAGATTAGCCCCAGGGTGTCATAAATTAACACCCAGGGAGCTGTAAACCACTCAGCAGAACAATGCATTAAGTAGTGGGGAGGGACTCATGAATCAATCAAGTTTGCACCTGAATGTATGCTACTGGCACTAACAAAGTGGGATGATATTCGCTATACCCCACTACTCTTGGCCATTAGTTAGAGTAGCGCGAGTGCTGGCCTGGAGCCACGTGTCATTCTGCTGGGCAGTCAGAGCTCGTGCCCACCCACTATGAGTCGTCTATTCGTGTTGCAAGGTGTAACGCATCATTCTTCCTTCGTTCCCACATCACTATGTCTCAGGTTCTCCGGTTGAATTACTTGATGTACACGTTTATCTGTAGCACTGTCTCCACTTGTCAGTTTCCCTGGTGTTAGTCTTCTTGTAGACATTCGGCGATCCCTGGTTGGCCCAGCCTCAGTGCAATTTCCGGCTTTCCGAATTATATACTGTGGACTACAAATGGTGTTTGGAAACATGTTTCTGAAGAGTCGTTTCATGCCATCAGGATATTGAAAGAAGTTAATGCACCTCTGTGAGGTAATAACAAAGCATTTTACTAAAGTCATAGAGTGAATTTAGGTTTATTTATTTTCGCAACAAAACGATCGAACGATTATTGTATTAGTGTATTTACTGTACTTTGACTCGCTGTTGGGATTTTTACGTTCTGTTGTTACACGTGTATATTCCAAATGATACTTTTCAGTGTACAACCTCGTTGGTGCATGAGGTTTGAGCCTATCTTAATCTGATATTAGATGCATAAACAAGACAGTGCATTGACTGTTGAAAGGAAAACTATTTACAAATCCATAGGGGTCGAGGTAAGAGCTCACCACGTAGTGAATAGATACTGAGATGAAAGAAAATGTTTCATAGATACACCTAACAGTAGACAAAACAAATAATACACAGAGCGTATCATATTCAAAAGCGAAATCTGACGAGTGGTAATATACGATACTGAGCTGGAAAAGAAATTCTAGTAAACATGGCTCCGACAACGAGCTGTTTACAAGATGATTGGGAAATTTTTGACTACGGGGCGATGCAGACTTCGATGTAAACCACTGACGTAGTTACAATAAACTCACATGGGATGTAAATTTTTTGATTAAGTGTTCATTTAATTTGGCATAAATTTCACCCATGACTCTTTGTTGGCTCATTTGGTGGACGAATGATGAGCGACTGGCACATTTTGCTGCTGATGTGTGACATTTGACTCACCAGTAAGATCCAAGAAAGGTATGACAAGCCGGGCCTGCACCATGGCCAACAGGATCACCTTCTAATTGTGCTGTCCCTTTTTATTAGACAAGGATGGAATAAACACAAGGGTTTAATGTCCCGTCGACGATGAGGTCCTTAGAAGCCAAGCACAAGCTCGGATTAGTAAGTGTATGGGAATCAACCCTCTTTGTTAGTGCCAGTAGCATACATTCAGGTGCAAACTAAATTGATTCATGAGTCCCTCCCCACTACTTAATGCATTGTTCTGCTGAGTGGTTTACGACTCCCTGGGTGTTAATTTATGACACCCTTGGGCTAATCTCCCTTCCCATGGCCCACCTGTAATTTAGTGGGTCTATGCAGGAGAGGAGAGATCTCATTACAGCAAATTCAATTACATAGCAAAGAATAGACTGTTTATTTATAAAATTCAACATGCAAAGGTTGGATATCACTCCTTCATCATTATCTGCTGTTTGGGAAGATGCAGGTAAAATACACAGAAAAGAAGTAATTAAATCGATCACATTTTTGTACCAATCATGCAAGGAATACCATGAATATAACATATGTAATTACACTGTAAAAATTATTTTGATCACGAACCACACATTCCCCAATGAACCACAACATGTGCCAGCCACCATACATATTCCCACTTGTGCAGGCCTGCGACCACTGACAGCTGCCGCACAACAGGTGACTCACATGCTCTGCAGACTGGATGTAGTGCTAATCTCAAACAAAAAAGCATCAGATGACAGCAACACTTCGATATTTGATACCTGTCGAAACCCATAGTTTCTGTGCAGACTGGATGTAGTGCTAATCTCAAACAAAAAAGCATCAGATGACAGCCACTGTTTGATATTTGATACCTGAGAAATTCCTGTCGAAACCCATAGCCTCTCTCTCTCTCTCTCTCTCTTTCTCTTTCTCCTTCTCTCCTCTCCTCTTCTCTCTCTCTCTCTCTCTCTCTCTCCCTCCCTCCCTCTTTCTCTCTCTCTCAACTGGTCAGATGCCATAGTCTGGCAGATCTGCTTGCACCATCAGTTGTGGTTGGACCAAACTGCAAACAAAGCAGTGTTTACCTGGAAGACCTTTCTGAGATGGATAAACAAATCAGATGCTAGGTTTTCTGATCATCAGCTGCCGTGCCCTTTCAAAGAAACCGTGCCGGCGTTTACCTGGAGTGATTTAGGGAATTCACAGAGAACCTGAATCAGGAGGGTCTGGCGCGGATTTGATCCTTCGTAGAGTGTGCCGACCCTTATATTAGGTCTTATTACCTGGATAAGTGATCAGATCGAACAAAAATTTCTGTCTTTGCCAAAATTGAAAAAAGTAAATAAATCGCAACGTCCACAGAGATGAAAGTAACTGCAACTCTAATGCAAATCATTACCAGTAGTTTGGAAGAAGATAGAAAATTAGATTGAGAGTCTTTCTAGTGTTAACCCGATAAAAATTCTGTGCTTAATATACGTGGCTTCGCAGTGAAGTAAAGTGAAGTATTACGGCCTGAATGGCTGGACACTTCCAAAAATCATGTTCAGTTGGCTAATTGGGAAGGTTTTCTTCTCGTTCGCGCATGCAAACGCCTTTTCTTCCCGAAGTCTGAGAGCTGCGTGGGTACGTGTCTCTGTTCACTATGGTGACTGATTGTGTGTGTGTGTGTGTGTGTGTGTGTGTGTGTGTGCAGCGTTCTGTTGTGTCAGTGTGGGAAACGATGAAAGAAGGGAAATGGTGGATGCCGGCGCTTGCATACAGCCTACTAACCTCGAACAGCGCCAAGGGCGCCACAGAACTTAACGTTACCATCCAACGGACGAAATACCAATAACAGTGTCACATTTCCAGGCTTCTTGACGGAGAGGTTTTGATTTTAATTCAGGAATTTGGTGTAAGGGATGGCGATCAGAAAGCTTACGCCACTGAAACTCCTCCCCTTTACCGGCCAGTATTGTCAGTGAAAATTTGATCCATCACCAGTATTCGAACATGCCAACCTCCGAGGTGGGCGCAACGCACAGGCATGCGTTGCTGACCTATGCCACCGAGACGGTTTTTTTAGTTGTAATTTCACGTAAAATGAAATAAAACAGTATTTGTTGAGTGCTGACCATATAGTGACATTTATTAGTCTTAATTTAAGCATACTAAATAATGGCACCCCACTGGATCGAAACTGAAGTTAACATACCACACGATCATCATGTCAAGAACAACTGGTAAGTAATTTTTGTTCCCCTATCCAGTCACAGACAGCGAGTGAAATTTTGACAGACATTTAAAATAACCATGCTGCATCTCTGGCGTAGCAAACATACACTATTAACTCAGAGACACTTCTTTTTCTCTTTCAAGAAACATACTATTTTATATAATTTTTGATTGAGATGCTGCATCATGACCTAAATAATCCGCATTTTTCGATCTGGCATCATCTTTAAAGTAAAATTTACAGCCATGCCATTAATTGGTTGACGAACTGAATCAGCAAACTGTGCGGTATTTTCAAGATATACGAGACGGTTTCCAAGAAATCGAACAGTATTGTACCAAGAAGCGAGGATGACACGTGGAACACAACATTTGCGGGTATGATTCCACAGTAAATTGTAACGTAACGTGCTGCGATAGTATCGTATTTCTTTTTGTAGTCGACGGTTGCTTAAATTTGTAATTTGGCCAGTGCTGAAGTTTTAGATGGGACTTAAATGAAAAGTATACATCATAAATACTTTAGATGTGTCTAGAACTATTTTGTCTTCTGAAGTCTTTGGCGGCCCGTGAACACATATTCGCAATTATCTCCCGAATGGTTCATTTCCGGACCTATCTTTACTCGATCTCAAAATTGGCTTCTAGCACTATGGAACTTAACATCTGAGGTCATCAGTCCCCTAGAACGTAGAACTACTTAAACCTAACTAACCTAAAGACATCACACACATCCATGACCGAGACAGGGTTCGAACCTGAGACCGTAGCGGTCGCGCGGTTCCAAACTGAAGCGCCTGGAACCGCTCGGCCACACCGGCTGTCTTTATTTGATCTCTTTTCCTTCTTATCTCATATACTTTCACGGGTGTGGAGTTTCTTTATTAATCAAGGTACAACATTTGTAAGTTATCCCCTCCAGGATTAGTTGCATTTCGGCTGACACTTTGCCCTAAGAAATCAATGTTTCATTCATGAGAGAAGTTTGATGAAGCTTGCAACGCTAGTCTGTCCTGCACAACTTCTTTCATTGCTTTATAACTACTGACACGTCACCAGCTGGAATGTTCAAACCTCTGTCTGCCTCTGCAACGGTTACCTCCCACACATTCCTCTTTTATCAGAACTGCTTCTTTTTTGATGTCTCAGCATGCGTCACATTGAAGTATCCCTTCTTTTAGTCTGATAGTGCCATAAGTATCTTTTGTTTCCCATTTGATTCGATACTACTTTATTACGTATCGGAGACACTGATCGACAGGAGTCTTCTGTAGCATTACTTTCAAACTTTTAATTTTCTTCTTCCTCGTACTATATCTTCCAGTCTGACTTCCTAATACATCTACACAACACCTGGACTTCCGGACACTTATATTTATATTCGATGTTATATTTCTTTTGTTCGGGATAAATAGTAGAAATGGTCATACCACAGTGCAGTCTTCGGATCCATAATTCGCTACGCTTAGCTGTCAGTTATTGTGCAAATCACAACCGTATCATGCGGAACCAGATAACTGTAACACGGACACTTTTTAGACACCCTGGGACGTTCCAGAACGCGCAAGTTTGATCCCTGTGTGTGCTGTACTAGGCCCTTATTTTGAAGTATGATATGTATCGGCTGTAGGTAGGTGACCTATTCAAGGTTCGGGAGATCACTGGATCATACACAAAAAAGCTGGAGCTCAGAAATAAGTTTATATACGGGAAGGAAGTGAAGGACAATATCGGCCGTCTCAGTGAGTTTGCTCATGATTGCCCAGCTCCAACGAGAAGGCTAAGAACAGTCCATATTCAAATCCAGTCTGGTAATGGAACATTTGTTAATGGGACAGAGTTATGAAACTAAATATTTGGACTTTTAAAGCATATGAAACTCAGCCATTATGAGGCATACGACATACGTGAGAGAGCAATATAAGTGTCTGACTACCTGCAGGGAACTGAGCACTTGGAAAGTCTTCTACTGTCCTTTGATTTTACCAGCACAGACTTACAGAGTAGGAGCCTCGGCGTGTGCCCTGGTTCGTGGCAGAAATCCACAACAAGGGTGTGTCGTCAATATTAACGCTTGTCTTTTCCGACACTAAGTGAGCGAAGGTCATAAGCATTTCTGTGATGGTGCTTCAGTCCGGAACGGTGCTGCTGCTACGGTCGCAGGTTCGAATCCTGCCTCAGGCATGGATGTGTGTGATGTCCTTAGGTTATTTAGGTTTAAGTAGTTCTAAGTCTAGGACACTGATCACCTCAGATGTTAAGTCCCATAGTGCTTAGAGCCATTTGAACCATATTTTTGTGATGATAAATAAACCTTCATGGAGGATGGAAAAGAATAAATACGTCAATCTGAGGTAAGAGAGCCTGGTCCAGAAACAATCGTCGACAGTGGAGCTCATTGCCTCTCACTTATTTGGAGGAGGTAGCAGAGGCCAAGACAAGTCCAGCAACAATGGGTTGTAAAGTGCATACATTAAGAGCAATGAGGAATTTTCGTCTTTGCTGCTGCGAAACGCTTGTCGTCAACCGAAGAAGGGCACATAAAACGTAAGGTATGTACTTTATAGCTCATATTCACAAGATACTTTTTCATGTTTAGGGTCCACTACCTCCTCAATATGGAAAGCATAGAGCCCGCAGATATAACGACGATTTTCGGTCATAACATTCGACTCGCTCGTTCCTGGACCACTGTCTCTTACCTAAAATTGATACATTTACCCTTCTCCATCGCCCCTGAAACTCTGTAATATCACGGACTCACACTCTATACACGGCTGGAGACGAGTTTCACGCGATAGAAACTTGCTACCGACTGTTTTCCAGGTTAAAGTGGGTAAAAAGATACGAACAGTGGATCATGCAGGACTAAAACTATTACATGGTCACAGGAATCATCTCCTTGTGATTACGTTACGGATATAGAATATCACACTCATCGTGACGAGGAAGAATAATCATTGGTTCAGGTGAAACTAAGGCAATGTATTAAGCAAAAAGTATTCGGAAATTTTGAACTACTTTAACTAAGACCGAAACATGAGCACATGTTTTCTCCAAAGTAAATTTTATCGCTTTCACTAAACTAAAGAAAAACAAACAAATGCTTTGAATTATTGGTTCATATTACCTCTTTTTTATTTTTCCCGATTTCATCTGACCAATTGATGGAATTCAGATTATCGGTTGCTTGTTTATGTTGTCCTTTCCCTTACTTCTTCTTAATTGGAACCCTGATTTCTATATCCGCGGATAGCCGGATATCTGCGGACACGTCAGAGAAACAAGAGAGAAACAATGACGGCGCAAGGCAGGAAGACCGTCTGCGGACGGAAGGCAAACCCACGCCGGAGTCGAGCATCACGGCTGACCGAACGGCGGACCCGACACAACAAGAGCAAGTCAACAACAACCTACGCAAGAACGAAGTGCAACGAACTTTCGAGACAACGCTGTCAACATGTCAAGTATTAGGCACAATCGAAGTCGAGACCAAAGAGAAAAGCCAGGACCAAAGCGAAGTCGTCGGCGACTAGTCAGTAGTACGGTGTAGATAGCAAATAACGCCATCAAACGAGATACGCAACTGACAGAGCGATCGAGCTGCGGCGATATTTATACAGGACTCCAGTGACACTATTGTCCGGTGTATTCAGGTGGCGAGATGGTGGCAAAATCACTACGTGAGTCGCTGCGGCGATACTGCCCTCTATCTTCCTTTGAGGTCCATTTGCTCCAGTGGGGAATTAAACTTCCGTGGAGTCCAATGGCAGACTGGTATGAGATTATAACTCACAGATATTCATACACTTCACATGTCTCAATACCATTAACATCTATGGCGATGTCATGTTGTTGGATTCCTATAGAGAGTTATTTTGTTTCGCAAAATTTATTGTTAGTCCGGCTTTATTGTATGTTTTGTGATTTTCTTTACCACCATCTACGTTTCCTCTCTATCCAGCACCTGGTCGGTTTGGGGTACCAATGGTACGTCTCCACTTTACTCGGTCTTTCCATCATTTTTCTTCCACAATTTGGTTCCATAGCAGGTTTCTCCTCCTTAATCTCATCTTTATTGCATCAATCCATCTTGTTCATGGTCTTCCTCTCGGCCTCCCGCCCTCAGTCTTGAACTCCATCATTCTTCTTGATATGCTTCCCTCTCCCATCCTCTTCACAAGCCCAAACCATTTTAATCAATTCTTTTCAGTTTTCTCAGTCAACTACTCCACTCCAATTTCCTTCTTAACATCTTCATTTTTCTCTCCTCGTCTTCCCTAGCATACTTCTCAGAAACTTCACTTTCTTTATCATGTGCTCCGTATCGCTATCAACTAGAGCCAATGTTAATTGATCAGCAGCGAACAGTAAACGCTAATATCTAGGTGTCTGGATGGGTAACATACTGCTCTTCCATCGACACGCAGAATACCTCACCCATAAAGGACGCAAGCTGATAAAAGCATAGGACCCAATCTTCACCAGCTGGGAACTGATCCTCGACACCCAACTCCATCTGTACCGGACGGTTGTCCACCCTTCCCTCACATATTGCTCCACTGCGTGTGCTATGATTAGTGCCTCGCGGGTGCAGACCGTCCAGCGTCTGCAGAATAAGGTGCTTCGATGGAGTCTGCATACTCCTCCCTTTATGAGGGTAGTTACCTTCCACGAGGAATTGAATATGGCCACTCCAAAGACGTCCATGCGAGAGAAGGCAAATTGGGAGCCCTACGCTGTCTTACAAAAAACTGGCACCACGGCTCCCCGCCACTGGCGCTGACACCCTGTTCCTCTCACCAACTTTGAGGACTCAGATTCTGACCACAGCTAACTATAGCCCTGTTACGGCTAGTCATGAAGCATTAGTGCTGACTTCACCACTTTATGGGGGTCGACCATCGCAAACCGCCAATGTTGATACGTATTGTATTAGTATTTCAGTTACATGTTGCCTACAACCTGAATTTCCACCGTCAGAGGTTGGTGTGGAACTTATAGTCCCACTGCCACACCTTCAACATTCACTCCAGTGATATCTTGGGAATGACATCATTGTCGAATGGAACAGTTTTACCATCCAAAGAGACAGTAAGACCATGAAACATCGGTGACGCCGTACTGACTATATATATATATATATATATATATATATATATATATATATATATATATTGTTGTTGTGCTCTTCAGTCCTGAGACTGGTTTCATGCAGCTCCCCATGCTACTCTATCCTGTGCAAGCTTCTTCATCTCCCAATACCTACTGCGACCTACATCCTTCTGAATCTGTTTAGTGTATTTATCTCTTGGTCTCCTTCTATGATTTTTACCCTCCACGCTTCCCTCCAATACTAAATTGGTGATCCCTTGATGCCTCAGGACATGTACTACCAACCGAACCCTTCTTCTAGTCAAGTTGTGCCACAAACTTCCCTTCTGCCCAATCCTGATCATTACCTCCTCATTAGTTAATATGCTCTACCCATCTAATCTTCAGTATTCTTCTGTAGCACCACATTTCGAAAGCTTTTATTCTCTTCTTGTCCAAACTAGTTATCGTCCATGTTTCACTTCCATACATGGCTACGCTCCATACAAATACGTTCAGAAACGACTTCCTGACACTTAAATCTATACTCGATGTTAATAAATTTCTCTTCTTCAGAAACGCTTTTCTTGCCATTGCCAGTCTACATTTTATATCCTCTCTACTTCGACCATCATCACTTAATTTGCTCCCCAAATAGCAAAACTCCTTTACTACTTTAAGTATCTCTACATTCCATTATCCTCGTTTTGCTTTTGTTGATGTTCATCTTATACTCTCCTTTCAAGACACTGTCCATTCCGTTCAACTACTCTTCCAAATCCTTTGCTGTCTCTGACAGAATTACAATGTCATCGGTGAACCTCAAAGTTTTTATTTCTTCTCCATGGATTTTAATACCTACTCCGAATTTTTCTTTTGTTTCCTTCACTGCTTGCCCAATATACAGATTGAATAACTTCGGGGAGAGGCAACAACCCTGTCTCACTCCCTTCCCGACCACTGCTTCCCTTTCGTGTCCCTCGACTCTTATAAACGGCCATCTGGTTTCTGTACAAATTGTAAATAGCCTTTCGCTCCCTGTATTTTACCCCTGCCACCATTAAAATTTGAAAGAGAGTATTCCAGTCAACATTGTCAAAAGCTTTCTCTAAGCCTGCAAATGCTAGAAACGTAGGTTTGCCTTTCCTTAATCTTTCTGGTAAGATAAGTCGTAGGGTCAGTATTGTGTCACATGTTCCAATATTTCTAAGGAATCCAAACTGATCTTCCTAGAGGTCGGCTTCTACCAGTTTTTCCATTTGTCTGTAAAGAATTCGTGTTAGTATTTTGCAGAAATGGCTTATTAAACTTATAGTTCGGTAATTTTCACAGCTGTCATCACCTGCTTTCTTTAGGATTGGAATTATTATATTCTTCTTGAAGTCTGAGGGTATTTCGCCTGTCTCATACATCTTGCTCACCAGGGTACAGTTTTGTCAGGACTGGCTCTCCCAAGGTCGTCAGTAGTTCCAATGGAATTTTCTCTACTCCCAGTGCCTTGTTTCGACTCGGGTCTTTCAGTGTTCTGTCAAACTCTTCACGAAGTATCGTATCTCCCATTTCATCTTCATCTTCATTCTCTTCCATTTCCATAATATTATCATCAAGTACGTCGCCCTTATATAGACCCTCTATATACTCCTTCCACTTTTCTGCTTCCCTTCTTTACATTGAACTGGGTTTCCGTCTGAGCTCTTGATATTCATACAAGTGGTTCACTTTTCACCAAAGGTCTCTTTAATTTTCCTGTAGGCAGTATCTGTCTTACACCTAATGAGATAAGCCTCCACTATACATTTGTCCTCTAGCCATCCCTACTTAGCCATTTTCCACTTCCTGTCGATCTCATTTTTGAGACGTTTGTACTCCTTTTTGCCTGTTTCATTTACTGCATTTTTATATTTTCTCCTTTCATCAATTAAATTCAATATTTCTTCTGTTACCCAAGGATTTCTATTATCCCACGTCTCTTTACCTACTTTATCCTCTGCTGCCTTCACTACTTCATCTCTCAAAGCTACCCATTCTTCTTCTACTGTATTTCTTTCCCCCATTCCGGTCAGTTGTTCCGTTATGCTCTCCCTGAAACTCTGTAAAACCTCTGGTTTAGTCAGTTTATCCGAGTCCCATGTCCTTAAACTTTTGCAGTTGATGGGCCACCCCCATCTATTTGTAGGCCGATTCCACCACACTTTTCCACCTACTGCTTACGAACTTAGTTCAGACAATATTTTAGCAGAGTATGTCATATACAACATTCTTGTCTAAGGTCCTTGGTTAGTCGTATTACTTGGGATATTTCTTTTCCTATTATAATTCTTGTTTCTAATCCCGTGTAACCTTTTTTAGTTTTCGTAATATTTACGTTATTTGTTGCGTTCATGGTTGGTTGGTTTAAGAGGGGGGTGGGGGTGGAAGGGGCCAAAGTGAGTGGTAATCAGTCCCTTGTTCCTATAAAACAAGTCCACAAGTAGTAGAATAAAACAAGACACGTGCAGCACAATACCGAAAGGAACGAAAAATTAAAAAGAACGAAGAAAAGGCTGTGCTCTCATCAAGACGTCGATATACACTGAAGTGCCAGACAAACTGGTATAGGCATGCGTATTCAAATACAGAGATATGTACACAGGCAGAATACGGCGGTGCTGTTTGCAACGCCTGTATAAGACAACAAGTGTCTCGCGCAGTTGTTAGGTCGGTTACTGCTGTTATAATGGCAGGTCATCAAGATTTAAGTCAGGTTTAGCATGGTGTTATAGTCGGTACACAAGGGATGGGACACAGCAACTCCGAGGTAGCGATGAAGCGGGGATTTTCCCGTAGGACCATTTCGCGAGTGTGCCGTGAATATCAGGAATTCAGTAAAACATCAACTCCCCGACATAAATGCGGCTAGAAAGAGACCCTGCAAGAACGGGACCAACGACGACTGAAGGGAATCATCCAACGTGACAGAAGTGCAACCCTTCCGTAAACTGCAGTGCTGGGCCATCAACAAGTGCCAGCCTGCGAACCATTCAACTTGATCGATATGGGGTTTCAGAGGCCAAGGCCCAATTGTTGTCCGTTGATGACTGCACGACACGAAGCTTTACGCGTAGCCTGGACTAGTCAACACCCACATGGACTGTTGGTGACTGAAAACATGTTGCCTGGTCGGACGAGTCTCGTTTTAAATTGTATAAAGAGGATGAACGTGTACAGGTATGGAGACGACCTCATGAATCCATGGACCCTGCATGTCAGCAGGGGAATGTTCATGCTGGAGGAGGTTCTGTAACAGTGGTGGTGGGGGGGGGATGTCGTTCACAGTTGGAGTGATATGGGACTCTTGATGAGTCTACATATGACTCTGACAGGTGACACATATGTATGCACCCCGCAATTCCAGAATTGCTACAAAGTAGCTTCAGGAACACTCCTCTGAGTTTAAACACTACAGCTGGCCGTGGAACTCTCCGAACCTGAACGTTATTGAGCATATCTGGGGTGCCTTGCAACGTGCTGCCCAGAAGAGATCTTCACCCCCTCGTACTCTTACGGATTTATGGACAGCACTGCCGGATTCCTGGTGTCAGTTCACTCGAGAACTATTTTTGACATTAGCCGAGTTCATGCCACCTCATGTTGCTGCACTTCTGGTTGCTCTCTGGGACCCTACACGATATTGGGCAGGTGTACCAGTTTTTGGCTCTTCAGTGTAGATTCGTTATTGGCACGTGTCATATGATTTTTGTAGATCCGTGAGAGCCATATCTGCCTCTATTGCCCCAACTCTTCTTTTTCCAGTTGTCTCTTTTGTAGTAAATTGCATTGTTTCCATAAAGTTTGATGAATATTGGGAAGGTTTTTCATGACGTAACACTGTCCATTGCCTCTAATTTGAACCATATGACTGATGTGTGTGACACTGATAGGCATTTAACTTGCGGCGACGGCATTTAAACTATGCATTCCCCCCTCCCCCCCCCCCCCCCCCCCCCCCCCCGCAACCACGTTGGAATGTTTGAGGCAAACTGCAGCACCGGCGACGATTTGGCGCACTCTGTAACTCGGCGGTCCGCGGGCAGCGGCCGGCGAGGCTACAGCTTCTGGCTCCTTTGAGCTGTGTACTCAGTACATGCCGAGCGCGTGCCCCGGCGACCAGCTCGGCGTAATGTGATTGGCGAACCGCCGGCCCGGGTATTACGCCGGCTAACCCTGTTATTACTGCGTATCCCCCTCCCCCATCCCTGCCCGCCGTCACAGCGGTAGGCAACGGGGTCAGACTTCTCTACAGGAACTCGATTAAGCGAGTGTGTCGTCGCTAAACCGGCGCCCGAAAGCCCGGTCCGTGTTGGCAGCGGCTGCCGCCGACGGCGCGTTCTCCCGCCGGCAACTTGTTAAGCTGCAGCTGCTACAGTCCGCCTCTCGCTGCAACCGCTGCTACTGCAAACGCTGCTCGAGGCCTTAATTTTATTTTGCTGACAAAACACTACTTCACTTCACCGTCCTTTTCGATTTTTACGTGTTCCCTCGCGGCAAGGTGAGATAGAGAAATAATATATTACGAGTACAGAATCGGTACATAAAAACAGAGAAATCTTGTATTGCTATGTAAGCTGGATTCATTCTTGCATATATCCCTTACCTCATTCACTTAATTCTGCTAGGGCTCCCAAAGGGTATGGTCCACATACACTACTGGCTATTAAAATTGTTACACCACGAATATGGCGTCCTACTGACGTGCAATTTAATCTACAGGAAGAAGATGCTGTGATACGCAAATGATTAGCTTTTCAGAGCATTCACACAAGGTTGGCGCCGGTGGCGACACCTATAACATGCTGACATGAGGAAAGTTTCGAACCGATTGTTCATATACAAATAGCAGTTGACCAGCGCTGCCTGGTGAAACGTTGTTGTGATGCCTCGTGTAAGGAGGAGAAATGCGTACCGTCATGTTCCCGACTTTGATAAAGGTCGGATTCGAGCCTATCGCGACATTTCTGCTCGCGTTGGTCGAGATCCAATGACTATTGTAAGTAGGCTGTTTAGGTTTCTTTTATTGGTAACGCCGCCGCCACTTAGCGCTCTGTATAAAAATCACTGGCTGTGCCGTGTGCAGTCTGTGGCTGGTTTGCATTGTTGTCTGCCATTGTAGTGTTGGGCAGCGGCAGCTGGATGCTAACAGCGCGTAGCGTTGCTCAGTTGGAGGTGAGCCGCCAGCAGTGGTGGACGTGGGGAGAGAGATGGCGGAGTTTTGAAATTTGTGAGAATTGGTGTCCTGAACTTATATATATATATATATATATATATATATATATATATATATATATATATATATATATAATGACTATTAAGGTAAATACATTGTTTGTACTCTATTAAAATCTTTCATTCGCTAACTATGCCTATCAGTAGTTAGTGCCTTCAGTAGTTTGAATCTTTTATTTAGCTGGCAGTAGTGGTGCTGGCTGTATTGCAGTAGTTCGAGTAACGAAGATTTTTTTGTGAGGTAAGTGATTTGTGAAAGGTATCAGTTAATGTTAGTTAGAGCCATTCTTTTGTAGGGATTTTTGAAAGTCACATTGCGTTGCGCTAAAAATATTGTGTGGCAGTTTAAGCACAGTCGTGTACAATTTTTCTAAGGGGACGTTTCATATGGAAAAAAATCTTCGTTACTCGAACTACTGCAATACAGCCAGCACCACTACTGCCAGCTAAATAAAAGATTCAAATTACTGAAGGCACTAACTACTGATAGGCATAGTTAGCGAATGAAAGATTTTAATAGAGTACAAACAATGTATTTACCTTAATAGCCATAATATATATATATATATATATATATATATATATATATATATATATATATATATATATTCATGACACCAATTCTCACAAATTTCAAAACTCCGCCATCTCTCTCCCCACGTCCACCACTGCTGGCGGCTCACCTCCAACTGAACAACGCTACGCTCTGTTAGCATCCAGCTGCCGCTGCCCAACACTACAATGGCAGACAACAATGCAAACCAGCCACAGACTGCACACGGCACAGCCAGTGATTTTCATACAGAGCGCTAAGTGGCGGCGGCGTTACCAATAAAAAAACCTAAACAGCCTACTTACACTGTTAGCACAATATGGAATCGATGGGTTCCGGAGGGTAACACGGAACGCCGTGCTGGATCCCAAAGGCCACGTATCACTAGAAGTCGAGATGACAGGCAACTTATCTGCATGAATGTAACGGATCGTGCAGCCACGTCTCGATCCCTCAGTCAACAGATGGGGACGTTTGGAAGACAACAACCATCTGCACGAACAGTTGGACGACATTTGCAACAGCATGAACTATCAGCTCGGTGACCTTGGCTGCGGTTACCCTTGACTCTGCATCACAGACAGGAGCGCTTGCGATGGTGTAATCAACGACGAACCTGGGTGCACGAATGGCTAAACGTCATTTGTAACAACGAATCCAGGTTTTGTTTACAGCATGATGGTGGTCGCATCCGTGTTTGGCGACATCGCGGTTAACGCACATTCGAAGCGTGTATACGTCATCATCATCATACTGGCGTATCACCCGGCGTGATGGTATGCGGTACCATTGGTTACACGTCTCGGTCACCTTTTGTTCGCATTGACGGCACTTTGAACAGTGGACGTTACATATCAGATGTGTTACTACCTGTGGCTCTACCCTTCATTCGATTCCTGCGCAACCCTACATTTTAGCAGGATAAGTCACGACCGCCTGTTGCAGGTCCTGTACTGGCCTTTCTGGATACAGAAAATGTTCGACTGCTGCCGTAGCCAGCACATTCTCCAGATTCTTACTAATTGGAAACGTCTGGTCAATGGTGGCCGAGCAACCGGCTCGTCAAAGTACGCCAGTTACTACTATTGATGAACTGTGGTATCATGTTGAAGCTGGATGGGCAGCGGTAGGTATACATGCCATCCAAGCTCTGTTTGACTCAATGCCTAGGCGTGTGAAGGCCGTTATTACGACCAGGGGTGGGTGATTTGGGTACTGACTTTTCAGGATCTATGCACCCAAATTGTTTGAAAATGTAATCACATGTCAGTTCCAGTGTAATATATTTATCCAATGAATACCCGTTTATCATCTGGATTTCTTCTTGGCGTAGCAATTTTAATGGCCAGTAATGTTAATTACAAAGCAGAAAGCTGAGTGGCGTACCATTCAGGCCCAGATTCATAAGCTTCAGCTCCAAGAGAGGTTGGCGGTAAAGTGTTCAGTCTGTCCTACGAAGCACCCATCGTAGCGGATGTCTTTCAGTCACCACTCTTTGTGGCAGGTGAATCGAGATAGGGAGGTGTTCACTTGAGTGCAAACCATTGACTACTTTCCATTGAGAGGTGTGTGTGAGGCCTGAGGAGCATGCTGAGGGACTGATGGTAGAGAATGACTTAGGTTTCAGTGCTGAAGTGCGTGTTCTACTGCATGTTCAACAAGCATGCATGTGAGGACAAGAGAAGGCTCTGAACTGCTGTAACCCTGGGGCAGGTGGCTGGAGAACCCGAAAGCACATTATGTGCATTAACATCTTTACACTGGATGAAAGAGTTGGGGAGCTGAGTAAGGAGGTCATGGAGAGCGTCGTGGTGTAACATCTCTTGCAGGAGCAGGTTGACTGTTTGCAGGCTGGTTGTGATGGTGAGAAGCGAGGAGTGGTAGGCGTTGTTGATGAAAATAGCCACTTCTCCTTTGGTTCTCTCCACCAAAGTCGTCCTCCTTATGACGAATGTAGCCAAGTAGCTCACGGGTATCAAAGAATACCAAATGTGTCTCTTGAAAACGTCACACACTTATCTACCCTGAGTTAACAGACGTAATTCCTCCACATGGGTCCTAAAACTGCACAAGTTCCAGTGTGGAACCATGTCAACGTAAGGTTTTCCTCTGGCTTTCCCCTTGTATTTTCTCCATGGTGGTGGGACAGCATCGGTGGCGGGGGGAGGGGAGGGCATGACGGACTCGGCTGTTCCCTCTGGCAGACTTCTAAAGCCGTACAGTCGAAAGTATTTTTTGTTTATTTTTTTAAAAAGAATTCTTTATTTCAATAAGAATAATTACTATACAACATAACCCACTTCCTTATATGATTAGTGGGTCCTAATTTGTTCAAAACATCAATTGCAGCTAATTATAGGTTTAATTAATTTGTGAGCTACAGCTATAACTAATGACAATGGCCAGCTAAATTTTCTACTATTATTATTATTAGTATTTAATGTATATTAACTAAAACTCTACTGCCTGCAGCGTCAAAGTTGAGTCAGAAAAATATATAAACCTACTTTTTAGAGCCTTGCCCATCGAGCTAATCCCGATGGGCGTGCCCCTGACACTGGATAGGCCAAGATGTTATTCACTGCAGGTTCCTAATAACTAATTTCCTAATCTAAGTCCTGCTAACTAGTTCTAACCTAAGTCAAGTCCGGTGCTTTGTCTAGTATTGGTGATATTGTTCCCCACTCGTCCTAATCCTGTACGTGGCGGATTCCAGACTACGAGGAAATTCGGCCTAGGCACGCGCGGGTAGTATAGGAGTAGGGCGCGCATTCAGTATTTAGTATGTCTCAATTTTTTGCGTTAATGTATGTCCCTCAGGTACTCTTTTAACACTTTTCGTGATATACCATCTGCCAATTGGTTAAGAGTTTGAAAAGTGTCTTTTTGTCCTAGTAGTTCGTATGTGTCATGGTCAGGTAATTGGTCACGCAATGTGGAGGCTACATCATTGAAAAGGGGGCACTAGTAGATCACATGAGCGGGGGGACCCTCTGATTCACCACATTCACACGCGGGTGTGGCCTTTTTCCCGAAACGACACAAATATGTCGGGTATGGCCCGTGTCCAGTGAGAAAATGGATCAGTCGTCGAGTGGGTTCCAAGATCTTATTTTCAGCCGTTCCCTAACGCTTGGAAGAAATTCAAATGTTCTACGCCCTGTTTCATATGCCTCCCATAGTTTTTGCCAAAATTGCTCGCCCCTTTTCCGTATCTCACCCTTATCCTCTACCACAGTGCGTAATATCTCTTCTGTCTTCGTGATGTTCCCTTTCTTGACCCGGAATCACGCAGCCTGTTCTCTAATTTTGAAGTCCATTATGACTAATAGGGCTCCCCCTGGAGATGTTCTATAGGCCCCCACAGATCTGAGTATCATATTTCTCTGAACCCTTATCACTGTCATGGCGGGCAGAACCCTCGTGAGCCTGTGTGCCCAGACTCCCTAGCAGTAACCTACTTTTGATATTACGATGCTGTTGCGGTATAATTTTATGAGATGAGTGTCCGATGGAGATGAGATTGTTTCATGTTTGAGGAGCTTTCTGGGTTACGGTGTCAATGTGTTTCCCGAAGTTCCACCTTTCGTCAGTGATGATTCCTAGGTACCAAGTATTGTCATCTTCCAATCCATCAGAAAGGACCTAGGTCGCATGGCCTGATAGGATCATACCTCAATGTTTTGAATTGATGGTTTCTATCGTGGCTTTGATATGGGAACGATAGCAACCCAATTTTGACAAAAACAATTTGCTGGACGACGTCTACCGTCTGTTGTGAAGGCCCACTATCCATCCGACACTAGGCTCTTTAGCCACCACTGTTGTTGAGGTGGGTAAGCTGGGTTGCTGGACTACCGGGATAGGCCTACAGCTGAGTTTACAGGACAGGTGCAAATTTTCTGATCAGATGTCGGGGTCTGGATTCCAACATTAGTTTTCTGCACAGGTTGCTTCATCACTGAAGCAAATGATCGCACAAAAGTGGACAGCTCTGCTGCCTCATACGCATCTTATGCGTCAGAGTATCAGAATCACTGTCTCGCTATAATTTCCTTCATCTTCTGATATTCTTCCCTTCTGCAAAGTGATTTTTTTGGGAGCGACTGACATGAACGAGCAGTGCAGTACAATGAATACTGTGTTTCTGGGCAGTGAAACCACATATTGCAAACGCAGACTGATCGTTGCAAACCAAAGTGGTATGGCCAAAGCACTGACACTTAAAATAGGGCGTTGGATAAGTTCACATGGCATAACTACAAGGCAGAGAACGCCAGCTACAATATATTAGGCAGCTTTGGTAAACTTAAAGTCAAAGTAAAAGAAGCTGGCTTCTGGATTTCCCCATTAATTCTTTCAGAATATGCTGTACTTCAGTGACCCTCGTGGTTGCCCCTTCTTGTTGCAGTTCTTTGGTATCGATACTCACAATATCCCTGCACTTGACAACTGCTTTAGAGCAAATAGCCCAGTGCTGAGTTCGCAGTTGACAGCGTATTCACCAAGTAATTTTGCATTCAAAAACTTGTTTACTTGGTTAGTCAGCAGTGTTCCGAACAAGAGTACGCTATTATGAAGCCTCTTGAAGTATTTAGAGTGCCATGTAAGTCCTTCTAGAGCAGCGTTCGGCAACTAGCGGCCGCCGTCAGGGTCCAGACTGTGGAATGTCAAAATCTGGCTCACCAAAAATATTTTGAAAGTATAAGTCACATCCACTATGCGATCAAAAGCATCTGGACACCCCCAAAAACATATGTTTTTCATATTAGGTGCATTGTGCTGCCATCTACTGCCAGGTACTCCATATTACCGACCTCAGTAGTCGTTATACATCGTGAGAGAGCAGAATGGGGCGCTTCCGCAAAACTCGCGAACTTCGAACGTGGTCAGGCGATTGGGTGTCACTTGTGTCGTATGTCTGTACGCGAGATTTCCACATTGCTAAACATTCCTAGGTCCACTGATTCCGATGTGATAGAGAAGTGGAAACGTGAAGGGACCCTACAGCACAAAGGCGTACAGGCCGACCTCGTCTGTTGACTGGCAGAGACCGTCGGCAGTAGAAGAGGGTCGTAACGTATGATAGGCAGGCATCTATTCAGACCATCAGACAGGAATTCCAAAATGCACCAGGATCCACTGCAAATACTATGACAGCTAGGCGGGAGGTAAGAAAAATTAGACTTCATGGTCAAGCGGCTCCTCGTGAGACACACATCATTCCGGTAAATGCCAAGCGTAAACATTGGACGATTGAATAGTGAAAAAACGTTTCATTGAGTGACGAAACACGTTACACAATGTGGCGAAACGATGGGAGGGTGTGGGAATGGCCAATTCCCGGTGAACGTCATCTGCCAATGTGTGTAGTGCCAACAGTAAAATTCGGAGGCGGTGGTGCTATGGTGTGGTCGTGTTTTTCAAGGAGGGGGCTTGCACCCCTTGTTGATTTTCATGGCACTATCACAGCACAGGCCTACACTGACGTTTGAAGCACCTTCGTGCTTCCCACTGTTGAAGAGAAATTCGGGGATGGTGATCGCATCTTTCAACACCATTAATCAACTGTTCATAAAGCACGGCCTGTGGCGGAGTGGTTTCACGACAATAACGTCCCTATAATGGACTGGCCTGCATAGAGTCCTGACCTGAATCCCACAGACCATGTTCGGGATGTTTTGGAACTCAGACTTCTTGACAGGCCTCACCGACCGACATCGATACCTCACCTCAGTGCAGCATTCCTTGAAGAATGCGCAGCCATTTCCCAAGAAATCTTCCAGAACCTGATGGAACGTATTCATGCGGGAGTGGAAGCTGTCATCTAGGCTAATGATGGACCACCATCATACTGAATTCCATAATTACCGATAGAGGGCACCACAAAATTGAAAGTAATTTTCAGCCAGGTGTCTAGATACTTTTGATCACATAATGTATTTAGATTATTTAAAAATATTTTTCTATAAATAACAATTCGTTTGAGAGCCTTCCGTATGATTTTTTCTAGTTGCGTATAATTAACTGCTGAATAAATACAATTCTTATTGGTTATAGTTCAAATGGCTCTAAGCACTATAGGACTTAACATCTGAGGTCATCAGTCCCCTAGACTTAGAACTACTGAAACCTCTCTAACCTAAGGACATCACACACATCTATGCCTGAGGCAGGATTCGAACCTGCGACCGTAGCAGCAGTGCACATCCGGGCTGAAGCGCCTAGAACCGCTCGGCCACAGCGGCCGGCTCTTATTGGTTAGTTATAAATACATACTGCAGGAGAGCGCGCTGAAGAGTGGGGGCGGAACGGAGCAAGCCCTGCCTGTCGGTGCAGCCTGTTGTATCGATCCCTATAAAAGCTCTGTACAGACGAAAGCAACACAAGAATTTAATTTAATGAACAAGGAAATTTTATAAATTGGTTTCAGACTCTGGTAACCTCCGAACCTCTATTAGATATTCATTTAAACACCATTTTTTGTGCTCGTAACTAGAACGACAGCTTCAGGCTACTTCATGAAACTTCGGACGAGTTCACTTGGCGGGAGCGATCTTTGACAACGAAGCACTTCCTCAGCAGTGTGGCTTCTTTGATGTGCGGCAGCATACACTTTGACACTGAGGTGGGTCTTTTGCTGTGCTTCAGTGGATACTGTGAGCCGGGCACGGGTATTTTTATGAAGGACCAATCTAAATACGGTGCGCAAATTTTATCGCCACTTCGTCAGTAGTTGTTACGTTCTCATACATATCGTTTCTTAATTATAGAAGCTTATAAAGTTTGTTTTGCATCGAAATGGATCCTAAAAAGCGTAGAGGTGATAGTGAAAATATGAAGGGTTCGACTGGGTTGACTGAACAGTATTGTGCTCATGGCACTTTATGAAGAGAAAAATGCTTTTGTGCCGCAATTCAGGGTACTCCACTGTCGACAAGAAGTAACACTAGAAGAACTTAAAGTTCGGCTGCTGTTTGGTCGAACATCTGCAGAAGGCGCCTTGTTACGCCACAGTACAAGATGAGTCATGTGACATTGTTGATGAAAGCAAATGTCCATTGTTTGCAGTTTTTGGATATTGAAAATAAAGATTTTAGGAAATAATTGCTAAAACTTTTGTCATTGAAAGACAAGATTCATGGGACAGGTTTATTCAACACTTTTGACGACTTCATGGCAAAATCAATCATTATTTATGATAAAAAGTTGTCTCTTTCAATTGACAGAGCTCCGGGCGTGAACAGCAAAGAAAAAGGACTAGTGAAGAGAATCAAAGATACGAATGCTGGGCTACTACCTTACCAATGTATAGATCATCAGGCAGCCGTTTGTGGAAAACTTAGTGTGACTCTGAAGGAAGTAATGGAGAAGTTGATTAATATTATGTAGGTAATAATGGACTCATTGTTGCAGGTTGTGTAGAAATCTTTTTGAAAATGTTTTGCCTTTCTACATCGACAAAGCACAAAGCACGGCTTGGTATGTAATTTTAGATGGGGTCCGGATACTTGTGAAAATTTTTATTGCGTACTGAAGAGGATCGTCATATTCCTTACTAACTGTTATATTTTAATTTTCACTCACAAAAAATATGAAATACAATAGCTGGCATATTTGTATTAAAAATCAATGGGAGAAATTACTTTTGAAGTCTTGAGGCAGTTTCTTAGAGTTAGGCTCACGTGGGGAGCAACTTATGCGAATAGTGTCTTCAAGGTGGGTACTCGTTAATCTTCAGCGATATTTACTCAAAAAATTCATTTTTGGAATTGAAATTTCGCAACATGGTATATGGCTTATTTTTTACAATTTTAATATTTTTCTGGGACATGTTTACTCCAAAATTCTTCAGCAGGTGCAGTTTTGTACAACTGTAAGGAAATGTCCTACAAGGAGTTAAGGCTTTGAAAGACTGGTTGGTTTGGAGAGAAAGGGGCAAAACTGCAGGATCATCAATATATTTTGCCACATTCAACACGTCACGCAGTAAAACTAGTCACCAAAAGATTCTGGGAAGTAGAAAAGGCGGTAAACAAAGAGGGAAACACACTGACAGAGAAAACGAGAGGCAAAACAAAAGGTGCACTTAAATAAAAAATTCTGCAGACAGTATTAATGGAACACCTCAGATGGCCGGGGCTGATCGCAAGAAGAAGAAAAGGTGAGATAGCCGCTCTGCAACACACTAAACTCTCGAGCGTAAAAAACAACGCTAGAGGAACACAGATAGGGGAAAGACGAACGCCAAGTCGAACAAACAGCAAAGAAGAGAGTGAACAAGAGTTCTGATGGAGGGAGAGTGGGCTAGAGAAGGCTAGGCGTACACCCTTAGATTGTATGGTAAAAAAAACCCTGACGAATAAAACGTAAAACTATATCAGCCGTTGAGGCATTGTCTTCCAACAGGAAGTGTGATGGGAAGGTGAAAAGTCCCCCGAAGAGTAGCTAAAATTGGGCAGTCCAACAAGGTGTGGAGGACAGTGAAGTGTCAACCACAACAACACACAAGTCGGTCCTATATGACCATGAGTTGGCGAATTCGGAGCCAGAAACAGACAACAGAGCGCCTACGAGTGATTCACATGGATGACCGCCACACATTCTTTGTCTCCTTGATAACACGTAGTTTAATGGTGTACTGAAGCTGCACCATTCAGTATCCCAGATCACGAAGACTTTGCGGTGTAACACCGATTGGAAATCAGTCTGGTGGGCCGATCTCGAGATATGGTTTAGCGGTAGCCTGTTCCGCCAGCCTGTCAGTAAGTCCATTGTGCGGGATCCCGAAATGTCTTGGGGTCAAAATTAGGGACGATGAAAGTCCACCATTTCCAAAGGCATATAGAGACTCCTGGATAGACTATACAAAAGAATAGCGGGGGAAGCACTGGTCGAGAGTTTGTGGGCTGCTTAAGGAGCCACTACAGACAATAAGGACTCACCTGTGCAGGAGAAGATGTGCTCAAGAGCACGAGAAATGGCTCTGCAGAGAAAACACTGCAGCCATTTGGCAAGGAGCGCTATTCAGTATGTTCAGCCAACTTGTCCATCAACCATCGAGCCATGAGTTGAGACTATTTCCCGCGGAGAATAGGGAAAAATTGCCAGCAGGAGACCTCAGGTGGAACTCAGCCTTTTGGGCTCTGTGATAGGTCCAGACGAGACTGTGGCTGAGGGATGGACCATGGAGGCGTATGGAACTGAACATGCAGGAGAGTTGGTAGTGGGAACGTGCTGAGTGCAATACAAAGCAGCCGGACTCAGCTGCAATTGGGATCCCCGATCTGGGGCACCATTGCAAGAGATGGAGCGCTGTGTTAGGGAAGAGGAGACGATAATTGGGATGGGGAAATGAACTATAAATGTCAGCAGTATAATTCGCAAGCAGTCGTTGTCACCTGATCAGCAGTGGAGGAATGCCAGCTTCCACGAGGAGCCTGTTCGCTGGGCTAAATCAGAAGGCTCCCATCGGCAAGCCGAACTACAAAGTGGTGTGCAAGGCGACGCTGAAACATCCACCTGGCACCTATAGTCAACGTGGGACTGCACAAGGGCTATGTACAGCTGCATTGGTATTGGGTGATCAGCACTCCCGTCGGTGTGGCTCAGGCACTTTTCTCAAGCTGACAATGATGGAGAAGCCAAGTTAAGTGGGCTTCGAAAACCAGTCCCAAAAACTGGTATGTCTCCACTACAGTAAGTAGTTGGACATCGAGGTGAAGTTCCAGATGTGGGTGGACAGTATAACAACGACAGAATTGTATGACGTAAGTCTTGGCAGCTGAGAACTGAAAGCTGTGAGTGAGGGCCCAGGACTGCGCCTTTGTATGGTTCCCTGCAGTGGACGTTAATCCATACCAACAGAAGAGGAGCATAAGGAAATACGAAAATCGTCAACATGAAAGCAAGAGGCTGAGGGCCCCACTGCTGCTGCGAGAATATTAATAGCAGCTAATAGGGCCCCATTCTTCTGGATGTGGGGCGAACTGTGTGAAGCATCAAATCGAACTGAGAAAATGGAGAGCGACAAAAGTTCTGTATAAAAAATTTCCTTATTCATTAAATAAAGTTCTTGTGTGGCATTCGTATGTACAGAGATTTTATATAGATCGGTAGAACAGGCTGCGCTATTGGGTCAGCTTGCACCCTTCCGCCCCCTCTCTTCAGCGCTCTCTCCTGCACTGCATAGCATAGCAACTACTTATTTATAATTGACCACTAAGAATTGTAGTTATTCAGCGGTTAATTGTATGTTATTAATGATATGCTTGCAGAAAACATTATGACGATAGCGCACAAAGGAACTGTTATATACAGAATACTACGTTTCTAAATAATTTGAATATGTATTTTCAGATTATTTTTGGCGGGCCAGTTTTTGACCTTCCACCATTCGGACCTGGAACGCGGTCCATCTGTTGCCGACCGCTGAGCTATAAGATATGGTCCATATATTAAATTGGAAACATTCAAAAGTATCTCAGGTGGACCATTCAGACGAGGCCTCCTTGAGATTTGGGTTGCAATACTGTCCAAAATATCACCTGAACCATTAGGAGTAGAAGAAATAGTTAGGGGGTTAAGTATCTTCCCAGACAGAGACCTGCTTGACTGTTAAAGCGCTGTACAACTAAGGCGTGACAGATTACCTCGAGGTTGCCTGTTAGCGACTGCTCCTCCTCAAAAGCCATGGTTTACATCAGTACACAGCACTCCTCGAGATTAAGGTTTTTTTATAGAGGTTTTTACCACCCTCAAGATATGAGTAGTAAACTCTTGTCCCCATTTCCTGTGACACACTACAAAGTGATCTCGCCGAGGATGCCCACAACTTACAATGATAGAGAACTGGCAGCACTTACCAGTTCCAAGATCAGGAGCTCTGGGACACCAATCCCGTACCCACCAAACGACTGTTGAGATCCTAGGGAAAAATCTTTACAAAATGCCTCTCTGTCTCAAGCTGTACTGCATGCCGATGAGGTATATTGCTGTTGAGGCAAACAGTTTTTAGCGCGAAGCTTCTGGAGAGCCTGCTGCTCCTGAGTGCAATATGAGTCATCAGAGAATATGGGGCTCTAGGTGGATCTATATCTGTTCATGGACCTATAGCTGCTCCTGGGAATATCACGGTGAATCTACACAATACAACAACTACACACACAACAAGTGTGAACTTTGCAAGTCTCAAACCTACTCATCCAAATGACCGAGGGAAGCTACATTCCCTAAATCACATTGTCTTTAGTAACAGGTATAAAGAAGTGATAATTCAGATTTAGAGAGGAACGAGGGCACGTTGGAAGAAGTGTTCCCTTTTTGTCTTCACAAGAGATTAGGGAGCCAGATGGTATCTATTAAATGGTTACAAAATGATTCCATTTTGCTTGAGACTAGCACATCAAAACAGGTGCAACTCCCACAGAAGTCACAAAAATTGGGTGACTATAATATAATTGTTGAGATGTACAACTCTCTCAACTCAAGCAAGGGTGTCACCACATACCATGATATTCTGGACATAGATGCCTCAGAACTGAAGGAAAAATTACAGTCACAGAGGATAATCGATGTGGTACAAAGGATGTAATGGAATATTGGAGAGATTGAGAATTTCGTCGGCTTTCGTTTTCGTACACATTTCTTCGTTCCAAATTGTCTCCAAACATGATGTGTCTGCCAACTGAGCGTGTAGTACTATCTACAGGTGTGCATACGCACCATACATCGGTGTTAGGATATCTCCTATAGAATAACACATCGTTATAGAAGTGCAGTCGTGTTTCAGTGTATAGTGTGTTAGTGTATGTGTGTCTGGAACTTATGGGAGCTCAACTGTGAGGTCATCAGCGCCTTTACACTTATGAGAACAAACGAATGTGGAGACGAACTAAAATTTTCGCACACTCATGCAGTCGAAATGATTGATTGGTTGGTTTAAAAGGGGGGGGGGGGGACCCCAAACTGCTTGGTCATCGGACTCTTGTTCCTGTTAAAACAATTCCACGAAGGAAACAATAAAACAAACGAGACGAATAGCACAATACCGAGAGGAAGGATGAATAACAAGAACAACAGAAGCGCAACAAACACTACAAGGAACAAAATAGGGCAAGAGAACCACAGAGAGACGCAAGAAACAGGTAGAAGAGATTAAAACAAGAGAGCAGATTACCATGGCTGGCTGATCACGAGAAAATAATGGGACAAGCCAGCCACTCTGCAAAACATTAGTACCTCCAGCCTAAAAGCAGTAGGTGAGAGAAAACAGAGGGACAAAGTTCAAACGCTAAAACTTAGAAGGATAAAAGCCCCCCCACCCATGGAACGTAAAACTGAATCAGCCGATAAGGAGTTGTCTACTAAGATTAGTTGCAACGAGTTCAGTAAACGAAGATTATGACGCAGTGCAGCCAAAGAAGGACAGCTTAATAGTATCTGAGCCACTGTCAACCGCGTGCCGCACTGGCACTGAGGTGAGTCTTCATGGAGCAGGAGGGAGCCATGGGGCACCCAAGTGTCGCCAACGTGGAGCTGGCAGATAACCACAAAGTACCGACGAGAGGCCTACATGGAGGACTTCCACACATTCCTAGTCTTCTTATTGGCACACAGTTTGTTGTGCGTGTTGTTCTGCCATTCCATCTCCCAAAACCGAAAAACCTGGTGGCGTAATAATGAACTCAGGCCAGTTATGGGGATGCCGATCTCCAGAAGCCGTTTCTGTGTTTCCTGTTTGGCCAGTCTATTGGCAAGTTCATTTCCTGGGGTCCCGACCTGACTTGGGGCCCAGACAAACACCACTGAAAGACTGGACCGTCCCAAGGCATAAATGGACTCCTGGATGGTCGCTACCAAAGGATGGCTAGAGTAGCACTGATCAATAGCTTGTAAGCTACTTAGGGATGTCAATACAGAGAAGAAACGAATCGCCAGAGCATGAACGAATGTACTCATGTGCACGAGTTATGGCCACCAGCACTGCAGTGAATACACTGCAGCCATCGAGCAAAGAATGCTGTTAAATATGGCCTCTGTGGACATAAGCGAATCCAACATAACCATCAGCCGTCGGCGTAAACTACATCAGAGCCCATGAACACGTCAAGAATGGAGAGGAAGTGACAGTGGACAGCCACGGGCGTAACTGAGTCTTTAGAGCCATGCGAAAGGTCCAGGCAAAGCTTCGGTCTAGGTTTACAACATGGAGGGGTACGTGAATGGACCTCGAGTAGAGGTGGTAAAGGGAAGGACTCCAGTTCAGACAGAAGGGATCGGATGCGAACCACAAGTGTAGCGCTGACCTAGGCCGCCGCTGCGGGAGATGAACCACAGTGGTTTGGAAAAAGAGACGGTAATTCGGATGCTCGGTAGAGCTATGAATATGTGCAACGTAACTGGCGAGCAGTTGTGCACGTCTGATCTGCAAAGGAGGGACTCCAGCCTGCACCAGTACGCTGGTCACCAAACTCGTCCTAAAAGCTCTCGTCACTAGTCAAACTACGCAGTGGTGCACTGGGTAGAGTAAACACAACGCTCAGGGCGCCGCCGAACCATAAACCAGACTCCCATAGTCAAGGCGGGATTGAGCAAAGGCTCTGTAGAGCTGCAGCAGCCTAGAGCGATCTGCAACCCAGTTTGTGTTGCTCACGCCGCGGAGGGCATTGAGGTGCTGCCAGTACTTCCACTTAATCTGACAAAGATGAGGAAGCCAAGTCAATAGAGCGTCGAAAAGCAGTCCTACGAATCGATATGTCATCACTACAGTAAGAGGATCGTCATTAAGGTAAAGTTCTGGTTCCGGATGAATGGTACGACGCTGACAGAAGTGCATGAGACACGACTTCACCGCTGGAAACTGGAAGCTGTGGGCTGGAGCTCGTGACTGCGCCTTGTGGATGGCTCTCTGTAGGCGCCACTCAGCAGCCCCAGTTTGGAGAATTAGTACGAAATGCAGAATTCGTCTGCACACAGAGAAAGTGAGACAGACGGCCCTACAGCGGCTACCAGATTGTTAATGACCAATAAAAATAGAGAGACATTCAATACAGCGCCCTGTGGCATTACATTCTCCAGGAGATGGGCGGAACCATGGAAGGCACCAACTTGGAAAAGTACAGAGTGACAGGAAGGTCTGGACAAAAATTGGAAGCGAGCTCCAGAGACCCCACTCATACAATGTAGCGTCTGGAAATGGCTTTTCGGAAGGGATACTCGAGGGAAACAAGATTATCAGTGGTGGAGTGACCTTGGCGGAAACCGCCCTGGCATGGAGCCAGTAGGCCACGATACTCCAGGACCCAACACAGCCGCCAGTTCACCATATGTTCTACCAGCTTACAAAGAACGTTGGTGAGGCTGCGCAGGAGCTGTGTCGGGGCAATGTGCAAGGGCGCTGAGGAGCTCCTACTCTGTATATGGGCCTTTATAGGGTTCACAGTGGTGTGTGGTGAAAGAGAGGACTTTTCTTTCCATCCGCCGTTTGAGGGTGCGAAAGACTGGGGAGGGGAGGGGAGGGGGGGGGGGGTAATTCTCAAACGTAGAGGCTCGAGCATTGTGCTCAGGAAACGGCTCGTCAGTCGCGTTTGCATCGGTAGATAAAACGCCATTGGTGTTAACGCCAGGGACACCTGTTGGAGTCTGGTACCGAAAAACACGTCTGGTCGTGGTCCAGGCTTGGGAAGGTACGTATGGCACCCATTGGTTGAGACGTTTCTCTCCCAACGCTCCTGTTTCCATCTTTTTATTAGCTGGCAAACGTGGGCACAGAGCTGTTTAAAAGCTATTAGGTGCTCCAGGAAAGGGTACCGCTTATGCCGCCGTAGAAACCGCCTTCGCACTTAAATGGCCTCAGCAATTTCCAGCGACCGCCAAGGTACTGACTTTCGCCAAGGGCTCCCTACTCCCTAAGGAATAAGGGATCGCGTTTTCCACCGTAGAAACTATCGTCCTGGTGACTCACTCAACCACCACATCGATGTTATCGTGTGGAGGAGATTCAACGGTGACAGCAGAGGTGAAAGCTTCCCAGTCTGCCTTGTTTAAAGCACATACGGGTAGGCGTCCGTGGGCATGACGCCAGTGGACTGACAGGAAGATGTGAAAGTGGTCACTACAAGTCATCATGGCCTCTCCAGTGGACATATGGGAGAAATCCTGGGCTGCAAAGTGATAAATCAATGACTGAGTAAGTACCATGATCCACACTGAAATGTGTTGGTCTCAGTATTTATGAGGCTGAGATCGAATTGAGACAGTAAATTTTCGACATCTCTACCTTGGCCAGTAAGCATCGTGCCACCCCATAAGGGGTTATGTGCGTTAAAGTCTCCCAAACGTAGGAAAAGTTTAGGGAGTTGATGAATCAGTGCAGTCAATAGGTTCGGGGTACTGCACCATCTAGAGGAAGACAGACGTTGCAGACAGATATTTCCTGTGACGTCCTTATCCTGACAGCCACAGCTTCAAGAGGAGTTTGGAGGGGCACAGGTGCACTATATACCGAGTTCAGGACATAGACGCAAACTCCACCTGACAGTCTATTATATTCGCTACTGTTCATGTAATATCCCCTATAGCTGCAAAGGGCAGTGGTCTGCTTTACCAGGAATCAGCTTTCTCGGACGGCAATGCGGAAAGCAGGTGTGAAGCTTAACAGCAGGTTAGCCCAGCCATGTGGTGGAAAAAACAGCAGCATTTCCTCTGGAGGATAACGTTATCGTGAGATTGGGAAAGTATGAAACGCTCAAGGGGGCAGTTTACACCTCAGGGTCACCTGCTGCCACCGACTGAGTACCCATTCGATCAAAACCCATTGTGATTAACTTCTCATGATTGGGATTCACAGTCATACAATATTTATTAAAAGACATCATAGTCGCCGTTGACTGTATGAAATATTTATTATTACGATTGCAATGTCGGCCTTATGCCATTTTCAAGTAACACTGCAAAAGTTTATAAGACATGTACTCATGTCAGATAGTCGTATATTCCGACATAATATAACTTTTGCAGTGTTACTTGAAAATAGCCCTAAGGCCGAAATTGCAATCGTAATAATAAATATTTCATACAGTCAACGGTGACTGTGATGTCTTTTAAGAAATATCCAATGTGTCTCAGGGTCCAGCGAGATCTAGGTCTTCAAGTGACGATGTAGTGTTGTCCTTCCAACAGAAAGATAATGCTCACTCTTGACGCGCAGACAAGTAATGGCCTACAACAGAGCAAACCCACAGCAGAGTCAAGCGATGTTGAAGAAAATCACAGAACAGACCCACTGTAGTCCTGGTAGAGAATATGGTATTGGTGGGCCATCAAAGGTACAGACCCACTGCAGTCCTTGTAAAGACGGCCAGCAGCTATTTGTTGGGACTGTGCACGTGCACAATCACCATTGAAGAGTCTTGCGGACAATATAGCAAGTCCATAAACCATTACTTGCGCACTCGCAAAGTTTTTGGAATTGTTCTTAGAACCAGCAATGCTGTTAACCAGTCCCCTGCTGAATTATTAATACATGTGCAAAAACTAACAGTCCCAACTTCTCACATATTGTTCATATACTATGACCAACAGAAACGTGTGAAGTGAAATGTAAATTTATAATTGTATAGACACCAGTTCTTCACATTAAGTTTCAACATTAGAATGCAATTACAAGGGTACAAAATTCATCACTAAAGGACATAATAGTACAATTAACATTTGTAGTAATATTGGCTTTACAAAAGAATAGAAATAAACATATATATCAGTGTTACAGGAATTATGACATAAGTAAACAAATAAAATAATGAGAATAGATTTCTAAACATTAATTTCACACATGAGTATTAAAACAGAACATAATAAATAATGTCTAAACATCTTTACAAAATAAATAACAAATTATTACACAAATTCTGCAACATAACTCTTATCGGGTAAACACACAAAGACAGGAAGAGCACAAATACACAATGGGACACAAACACAAAGTGGAATAACACAAAAGGAAAGGACAGGGTTTGTTTTACTGCAGTATTTTGAAAACAAAACTTTCTTTACTTCTTGGCGTTCACCCTTCGTTCATCATAATTCCCAAGAAGTCCTATCTATACCTGCTTTCTTTAATCTATTCAAATCCTCTTCCATAATAATTATTGTTAATTGTACAGTAACCTTCTTTTTTAAAAAAACTTTTTTCGTATAACTTCTCAATGCATTTCTTCCAATTCATCGCAATTCATTCTCTTATATAGCCTACCCCTCTTAAGCTAACTTAAATCAACTGAGCTCAGATGTATAAACTAAGGCACGAGGCAATGCAGCAGCACAAAACAATTGTCACAACCATCACTGACAAAAAAAATGGAAATTGGCAATGCAACCAGCAGTATATCTACATTAGCAATACAAATACAACATTACAACTAATATGAGCCAATATGCAGCAACAAGAAAAATAAATCAATAGTAAAACTGGCTTAAAAGAGTAATGCAAAAGGAAATTCAGTAGCACTATGCCTGGCAATCAGCAGCAGCAAATGCAATAACTTATACCTAAATATGACATAGCTCAAACAGAAAAAAAAATAGACACTAAGATGTGAATGGACGTTTCCCTTATCTGCATTGTTGTCTTTAGTGTACTACGTCATTAAAGTGGTGCACCACAAGAACTTATTCTACCAAAAAAAAAAAAAAAAATTACCAAGTAATTGAACAGAAAATTATGTATGCAGTTACTGTTATTAGTCCCTTCTTATTGTTCTTACATCTCCAAGTGCTCCTATCTAGGTCAGGAGTTCACTACACTCAGCTGGCGGCTACACGGGTAGCGGAGGCTGTGTGGCGTGGACTGGGCGGTTTTTTAGGTTAGAAGGCCTCGGGAAAGTGCGGGATGGGCTGCAATGTCAAAGGGTGCTTGTCAATTACAGGACGTTCTTGGATCAAGGAACAGTCGGAATTATAGTTGTAAATTGTTGTAGTTGCGCTGGAAAAGTCCCTGAGCTTCAAGCGCTAATAGAAAGCACAGAAGCTGATATCATTATAGGTACAGAAAGCTGGCTAAAAACTGAAATAAGTTCCGCAGAAATTTTTACTAAGTCTTAGACGGTGTTCAGAAGATAGATTAGGCAGAATTGGTGGTGGAGTGTTTGTGTCTGTCAGTAGTGGTTTATCTTGTAGTGAAGTCGAAGTAGATACTCCGTGCGGATTGGTGTGGGTGGAGGTTATACTTAACAGCCGAATTAAGTTAATAATTGGCTCCTTCTACCGACCCCCAGACTCCGATGATACAGTTGGGGAACAGTTCAGAGAAAGTTTGAGTCTCGTAACAAATAAATACCCCACTCATACGGTTATAGTTGGTGGGGACTTCAACCTACCCTCGGTATGTTGGCAAAAATACTTGTTCAAAACCGGTGGTAGGCAGAAAACGTCTTCCGAGATTGTCCTAAATGCATTCTCCGAAAATTATTTCGAGCAGTTAGTCCACGAACCCACGCGAATTGTAAATGGTTGCGAAAACACACTTGACCTCTTGGCCACAAACAATCCAGAGCTGATAGAGAGCATCATGACTGATACAGGGATTAGTGATCACAAGGTCATTGTAGCTAGGCTCAATACCATTTCTTCCAAATCCATCAGAAACAAACGCAAAATAATTTTATTTAAAAAAGCGGATAAAGTGCCGCTAGAAGCCTTCCTAAAAGACAATTTCCATTCCTTCCGAACTGACTATGTGAATGTAGACGAGATGTGGCTCAAATTCAAAGATATAGTAGCAACAGCAATTGAGATATTCATACCTCATAAATTGGTAAGAGATGGAACGGATCCCCCGTGGTACACAAAAAAGGTCCGAACGCTGTTGCAGAGGCAACGGAAAAAGCATGCGAAGTTCAAAAGAACGCGAAATCCTGAAGATGGGCTAAAATTTACAGACGCGCGAAGTTTGGCACGTACTTCGATGCGAGATGCCTTTAATAGGTTCCACAACGAAACATTGTCTCGAAATTTGGTAGAAAATCCGAAGAAATTCTGGTCGTATGTAAAGTACACAAGCGGCAAGACGCAGTCAATACCTTCGCTGCGCAGTGCCGATGGTACTGTTATCGACGACTGTGCCGCTAAAGCGGAGTTATTGAACGCAGTTTTCCGAAATTCCTTCACCAGGGAAGACGAATGGAATATTCCAGAATTTGAAACACGAACATCTGCTAGCATGAGTTTCTTAGAAGTAGATACCTTAGGGGTTGCGAAGCAACTCAAATCGCTTGATACGGGCAAGTCTTCAGGTCCAGATTGTATACCGATTAGGTTCCTTTCAGATTACGCCGATACTATAGCTCCCTACTTAGCACTCATATACAACCGCTCGCTCACCGATAGATCTGTACCTACAGATTGGAAAATTGCGCAGGTCGCACCAGTGTTCAAGAAGGGTAGTAGGAGTAATCCATTTAACTACAGACCTATATCATTGACGTCGGTTTGCAGTAGGGTTTTGGAGCATATACTGTATTCAAACATTATGAATCACCTCGAAAGGAACGATCTATTGACACGTAATCAGCATGGCTTCAGAAAACATCGCTCTTGTGCAACGCAGCTAGCTCTTTATTCGCACGAAGTAATGGCCGCTATCGACAGGGGATCTCAAGTTGATTCCGTATTTCTAGATTTCCGGAAAGCTTTTGACACCGTCCTCACAAGCGACTTCTAATCAAGCTGCGGAGCTATGGGGTATCGTCTCAGTTGTGCGACTGGATTCGTGATTTCCTGTCAGGAAGGTAGCAGTTCGTAGTAATAGACGGCAAATCATCGAGTAAAACTGAAGTGATATCAGGTGTTCCCCAGGGAAGCGTCCTGGGACCTCTACTGTTCCTGATCTATATAAATGACCTGGGTGACAATCTGAGCAGTTCTCTTAGACTGTTCGCAGATGATGCTGTAATTTACCGTCTAGTAAGGTCACCCGAAGACCAGTATCAGCTGCAAAGCGATTTAGAAAAGATTGCTGTATGGTGTGTCAGGTGGCAGTTGACGCTAAATAACGAAAAGTGTGAGATGATCCACATGAGCTCCAAAAGAAATCCATTGGAATTCGATTACTCGATAAATAGTAGAATTCTCAAGGCTGTCAATTCAACTAAGTACCTGGGTGTTAAGATTACGAACAACTTCAGTTGGAAGGACCACATAGATAATATTGTCGGGAAGGCGAGCCAAAGGTTGCGTTTCATTGGCAGGACACTTAGAAGATGCAACAAGTCCACTAAAGAGACAGCTTACACTACACTCGTTCGTCCTCTGTTAAAATATTGCTGCGCGGTTTGGGATCCTTACCTGGTGGGTTTGACGGAGGACATCGAAAGGGTGCAAAAAAGGGCAGCTCGTTTTGTATTATCGCGTTATAGGGGAGAGAGTGTGGCAGATATGATACACGAGTTGGGATGGAAGTCATTACAGCATAGACGTTTTTCGTCGCGACGAGACCTTTTTACGAAATTTCAGTCACCAACTTTCTCTTCCGAATGCGAAAATATTTTGTTGAGCCCAGCCTACATAGGTAGGAATGATCATAAAATAAAATAAGAGAAATCAGAGCTCGAACAGAAAGGTTTAGGTGTTCGTTTTTCCCGCTCGCTGTTCGGGAGTGGAATAGTAGTGAGATAGTATGATTGTGGTTCGATGAACCCTCTGCCAAGCACTTAAATGTGAATTGCAGAGTATTCATGTAGATGTAGATGTATCTAAAAGAATGTGGATCATAAAATTATTATTTAATAGATCTGTTGACAGAAAGTTTTCACATTAGCAAATGCATGTAATTTTATTTTATAAAACCAATGCTGCAACACAGCTGCAGCCAGATATCAAATGAAATAAGCAACTATGTAGAGCAAAGCATAAAAGCGTCATTCAATAGCCATGTGGCATTTCATAAGTCAGTATAAATTCTCTTAACTCTCGTAAAAGGACACTTGTCGTAATCAGGTGTGCAGATGTAAGAATATTTCCCATCAGTTCATAAGCGTTTCAGTATGTAGCACAAAGTATGCTCTCCACAGTGTAATCATATGTTCCAAGTAATAGTGTGTCATATTTGCAATGCTTTCTACAAAGGAATGTCAATAGCAACATTAATGGCCTCTTTTTTTCACCTAATGATTTTTTCTCTAGGCGACTGGCGCAGCTGGACGCCCACAATGCGTTACATTAAGGTCACTTAGCATTCTTACCGAAATATTTACGACAGCAGTTTGCACTACCGTGACAGTCTCATATAAAAAAAAATTTCACAGGTCGAGAATTTGTGTTAAAAATGTGTAGAAACAAAAACCATTAATATAACAGTGTCCAAAAATTTTCGCCGGCATTGTGATACATTCACGCATGTACATACATTTCATAACTCTTAAAGTACGATTCTTGGTTTCCAACATCCATTTTCTCAAATCACAGTCCCTAATCACTACTTATTATTCCTTACCTTATTACACATATACATATTTGTCGACACTTCTTAAATATTTCCTCATAATATATATGCAGCATAAACCAATTCCTCATATAGCATCAGCTTATTGATCATAAACATACCTCAGCAGCATAATACACATCGTCGATGTAATAATAACATCATAAAACCTCAGCCACATCTCAAGAACGTTGTAGCTTTCTGCAATAATTTCAAAACCTGAAAAAAATTCTCTGCTTATTTCAGTAGTGTCATTTACCTCAAACGTAGTTTAAAAGTCATGATCCCATACCAAATACATCATTCAAAGCTCTCATAGTAACACAATGGTTCCGATAATATATGAACAGTTCACAAAGTACAGACAAAATACAATTTCATAAGTGTGAAGTTATCCAACTGTGTAATTGCGTAAACATGTGTCACTGACGTAGTAAAAAAAAATTGTTTGTTTCTCTGTCAAATGATCATATAATAATAATAATACCACATGAGCTAGGGCTCCTAGCGCTCGCTACACACTTAGTATACAAAGTAGGCGTGTACCCCCCTGAGGATTAACGCAATTATACCCTCAGGTGTTACAGATTACAGCAATCGAATGAAATTTATCACCGAAATGTTTCTTTGTATCTTTTTGATTCAAAAATCATTAAAAATAAAAGTTTTAAGTACAAAATTAATCATTCAAATACGTGTACTGCAGCGCTAAATTGTGAGTCTTGTTGTAAGATAATCTCTGTCATTACGTAATGGTAAAAATGTGCCAAGTGTCGTAATTATCTTCGTCCATAAGCAAAGTTCTGTAAAAGTCAATGTACTTACCTCGTAATAAACAAAAGTGAAATGCTATGCGCAAAGATGTAGTTATTACGTACAGTACCGTGATCAAGAAAGTACTATACTGTAGTCTATTGTTGTGCTACAAAAAAGGTTGTCTCATTGTAGCTATATCACAAAAGTTACTAAAACATGTTTCCCTTTCCAAAAGAATTCAAAAGAACTGTGCAGATATAAAACAGATACACAGCAAAAGCAACACTGTATATAGTGTCACATATTAGTAGCGTCGTGATATAATCGTGTAGCTCTCAAATAAACTAACCACTGTGTCATCTGGTATCTCTCAGAAAGTACTTTACATCCAGAATGTACTTTCTAGTAAATCAAAATGTTGCATTTAAATCTCAACCAGTATATGTTTTAAGTATGTAAGCCTTATAGTCATTACGTAATCGTGCAACTAACAAGCAAGAATGTACACATAATAACACTGTGTCGTCTGAAACTTCCTGGCACATTAAAACTGTTTGCCCGACCGAGACTCGAACTCGGGACCTTTGCCTTTCGCGGGCAAGTGCTCTACAAACTTTTTGTTTTACCTTTCGCGCTCTACTATCTTCTTTTTTTGTAATAAGAAAATATAAAAACCTCTTGTGCATGAAAATAAGAGACGATGTTCTTCATAAAATAACACAATACCCTTTGAAAATGGAAAAACATAAAAGGTAGCTATATTTCCGCAAAGGCCTTCTATTTTTATTCGTTTTATTTATTTTTTGTTAACATAAAGGAGTATACAGTCTCACTATCAGCAGCAAACTCTTTTTTTGTCTTTTTTTTTGTTTTTGTTTTGGGGGAGCACAGGAGAAAGAAAAACAAATAGGCTGCAGATAGAGAGCTATGTGTGAAAGGGATAAACATGTATAAGGAGAAAAAACTTAGAAGAGGAGGAGAAAAGAGAAGTGAAATAAAATAGGAATACTTTCCGCGCCATGCTCCACTTTGGCGCGCCATCAGAACAAAATGCATTCTATCATTGACCATTGAAGGGGAACGTGAGATCGTCCAGTCTTGGCTGGCAATGTTCGTTGAGATTCCAGCTTTGAGGCAGGTTGGTGAAAATACTCTGTAAATCTTTCGCGAAAGTGGCCCGATAGTGTCGATGTTGGCGAAGGGTGTGGTGACGTACTTGGAGGCGTGTCCAGAAGTCCGCCGGATCGACGATGTCGTCCCGCAAGAGGTAGTTGACAGCCATGCCACTGATCCATGTGACGGCGTGCCACTTAGCCGGTGCAATGTAGGTCGTGTCAGGATATATCATTATAGTAGGAGAAACATGATGTGGTGGTACTCGGAGGTAGAAAGCCACAATCTTCTGTACGAGGGTCCAGACAGCTGCTGCTCAAAACGATGTAAATCTGTATCTTCGACATTGCAATTGAGGCACAGGGGTGAGTCCACCAGTGCGATACGATGCAGTTTCTGTCTTGTAGTATACTTGCCGTTGACGAGAAGGTACCACATAGAGGTGGTGTCAGTGGTGTGATATGGTTGGTGGATCGTTTTCCAAACGATGATGAAGGCCATGAAACCTGGGGGTGACGTGTTTCGACGGGGTTGCGTGGTGGAGACTTTCGGAGAAGGTGGTTGATGTCGCGGGTGGTCGTCTTCCTGGTCCTGGGGAGCTCGGTGCATATGTAGCTGTACTCCAAAAAGAAACGGCCGATATGTAACATCGGAGGTGGGATGTGTGCCAAAGACGTCGGTGGGCGTCTCGAAACAGGTGCGAGATCGGTGGTCAACATTCCAGTAAAACTAGCATTTTGGCTTTTCCATAACCGGAGCATAGTATTGGTGTAAAGTGCTGTAGTCCTGGGTCTCACATTAACCAGGTCGAGGCCACCATCCTGCTTCGGTAAGGTGAGAGCTTCGTACTGGACTTTGAATACGTGTCCACAACAAATGAAATAGCAGAAAGCCGCCTGTAATCTGGCCGCCATTGTCGCAGTGATGGGCAGAATCTGCGCTATATGGGGTATCCGGGCTGCCAGATGGGTATTGACGAAGGTGACTCTCTGGCACATATTCAGCGGGGGTAGAATGTGATTTTGTATGTTGGCCCGGATGCGTTGCAGCAGCGGCCGCTAATTGATCGCCGAGGTGCGGCGAATGTCTCGCGTGTACACCAACCCGAGACAGCGAAGAGTGTCCACTTGTTGAAATGGGACAACGCTGTCTGCGGGAAGGCCGCATCCGATCTTCATGGCGCATGATTTTGCCACGTTCATAGCACTCCCTGCCCCTTCACTGTAACGGGTAATCCACTGCATCGCAGCTTGTACGTCGGCCGCTGAACGTACGACGAGGGCCAAGTCATCCGCGTAAGCTCTGTAGCGGAACATATGATCCCGGAGTGGAATACCTGTCAAACGTCGCCGTAATCCGCAAATGAGTGGTTCCATCGCAATGGCATAAAGCACCGTCGACAAGGGGCAACCATGCCGTACTGAGCGTTCAATCCGTATAGGTTCTGTAAGTCTGCCGTTGACGAGAAGTCTCGACGTTGCTCCACGAAGGAGCCGCATAATCACTTGCGTGAACGTCGGGGGAATTGCCATTCGGTTCATCACTGCGTTCAGGAATGCATGATTGACGCGGTCAAACGCTGTTTGAAGTCGATGGAGATTAAAGCGCCTGGCAGTCTCGAGTGTGTTGCCACAGCGATCACATCTCGATATTCACTGAGGGCTGTCTGTATATTACGATCGCCGCCTAAAGATGTTTGTTCGTGGGAAACAGTGTCTCGTAAGACATGTTTGAGTCGCACTGCTAGAAGGCGTGTGAAAATCTTGAAGTCGGAATTGAGTAACGTGATCGGCCGATAACTGTCGAGTAGTGTTCCTCCTGCGGCTTTCGGGACTGGTACAAGTAAGCCTTCCATGAACATTGGTGGCGGGTTCACCGCGCCGGACAGAAGTTCCCAGTACATGTCCCTCCTTCGTGACATCATCAAATCTTGGAAGGTTCTGTAAAATTCGAGAGGTAAACCATCCGGGCCGGGAGATCGATTCAGAGACCCTTTAGCTACAGCGCCTTGGACGTCGTCGGTGGTCACTTCAGAAGTCAGGAGGGTTGCAGCTGCTGCGTTTAGAGTACCAAGTGTCTCCTGGGCAACCTCAGCCATGGCTTCTGCACCGGCAGGTACCTCTTGATATAAAAGTCTATAGTGCGTTGTGAATGCATCCGCAATGGTAGCTTGCGAAGTCAGTTGGCGTCCATCAGGTAAGTCTAAAGTTGTCATTAAATCCTGTCGGCGTCGACGAACATTTTGAATAATATGATCCATAGAAGGTTCTTCACTGTTAATCCTATCTTGGCTGCGTGCTCGTACAATAGCTCCCTCTAGACGGCATCTGGTCAAGGTTAAAATCTTTGCCTTAATGCGTTGAGCTTCTTTTAGACGATCCGGGGATGGAGGTTGATCCATGAGTACACGTAGAGCGCTATAGAAGAAATCAGTTGTATGGTGATTCCACCTGGCTTTGGCTCTGCCATAGTGTGTCAATGTGCGTCGGATGGCCGGTTTCGAGCATAGCAACCACCACTGCAGTGTGGTCTCGTAACGCGTAATTCGTTGAACACAGGTGTGCCACGTGTCGGTGACCTGTTGTCGACATTCAGGGTCCCGCACTTGTGCTACAATTAGTTTCCAAGGTCCTGCACTGGGCCATATAGATTGTTGACGTAGGTTCATGGTACAGATGTAGATGTCATGATCCGAGAAGGCAGACGGCCAACCTTCCTCGTCGAGGAGAACTGATTTTAGTGCGTTAGAGATGTATATTCTGTCAAGTCGGCTGGCGGAGTGGCTCGTAATGTGTGTATAATGATTTTGAGTCCGTCAACCGTAATGGCCACCCCTCGCGCTGTTGGGAGGTATGCGACATCGGAAACTGCAATCCCTTCTCGGAGGAGGATGGCTGCGCCTGTGTGTTCCATAGCTGCAGGTGCGGCGTACGTCTCATATCCATAACACACAGCCCAAGTTGCTGTCCTCAGTTCTTGTAACAGGGCGATGTCGATGTCCGCTTCTCTTAGTGTGTCACGGAGTAGTTGAAGTTTAGCGTGGGAGCCGATGTTATTAGTATTGATAGTAGCTATTCGGTACGCCTGATGGGAGATTCGTGCTGCCGATAGGGTCGTAGCTGGTGAAGATTGTTGTGGTGGATGCTGGAAGTCCATAGAAGTCGCAGGAGTCGCCGTAGAAACTTCCCCCATTTTAGTGTTGATCTAACGGAGGAACAGATCTCATTACCGCATCAGATGGAGGTGGGAAATCCTTGTCATCCGCCCATGAAAAATGTCCGACAGGTTTGACATCGGCGAGAGGTGGCAGCGCCGGCCGAGTCGGCTCAGTTGCGTCGGTGACAAAAGGCGTGCTATTTTCCATGGCTTCTGGGCGCGGGGCTTGCGCACGCTCTCTGTTGGACGGTTCACCGTCTTTTGGATGACGCGTCTCCGTGGCAGAGGAGAAAGTGTTATCGTGTTCTCCGTCGGAGTGATGTGCCATCTCTTCGTCCTGCGGAGGGGGCTCAATTGTTGATTCTGATGTCTTGCGGCGTTTTTTTCGTCGTTTGGGCGACTTATGCTTTCGGCAATGAGTTTTGGTGTCTGAGGAAGGAAGAGATTCACGTCGTTCGGGTACAAAAGCCGCGGGTGCTATGATGCGGTCGTCATTCTCCAGAACACTCTCACTGGCATCCTTGTGATCTTCTAGCGTGGGTGTGTCCGGCTGTTGGACATGTTCGCGGGCGGCATCGTCGGTGTCAAGGTGCTGGGACGCCTCCGGGTGTATCGGACCAGAGAGACGCTCATGAACGGCGTCTTGTGCGGGCTGGACGTGCAGTGTCGCCGCATAGGTGACTGGAAGGGTAGTCGTGGTTCTGTCGGTGTTCGTATCGTCGGGCCTTAGTTGTGTGATGCGGCGTTGCAGGCATTCATTACGGACGTGGCCTTCTTTGCCACAACCGGAACATGTTCGAGGTTGTCCGTCGTAAATGACCACCGCACGGCAGCCGCCGATAGAAATGTACGATGGAACGTGCCGTTTGAGATCGATTCGGATTTGTCTCACACCATTAAGCACCAGATACGTCGTAAACTGTGCCCATGTCTCGGCTACGTGGCTCTGGACTTTTCCGAACGGGCTTAGCGCCGCGATGACTTCATCTTCATTCACCTCGAAAGGCAGTTCGAATACACGGATCGTCCGAAGGCCAAGTCCTGCATGGTCGACATCCACAGGCCCGACGTTTCCGTCGGAGTGCCGAAATTTTTGTCCATGTCGCGTCCTTTGAATAATCTCATTGCAGGCAGCGTCAGAAGTCACCTTAACATAAACGACGCTGCTAATGATCGATAGGTGTATGTCGATGAGTTCGTCACGGGGGATCTTCACGTCTTCGCGTAGGAAACGTTCGACGGCCAGTGCTTTGGGTCGTGCGTATTCATTTGAGAAGGTGAACTTCAGAGTGTTCTTCGTGTAAGAGTTGGCCATTAGAGCGTGTTCGACTGAGAAGCGCTGTGAGGAGGAAGTAAACAAAACACTCTGCGCGCGCAGCGGCGTGGACGGCCGAGCGCGGTGCGCACTGCTGCCCTGCCGAACGCAGACTGCCAACTGAGCTATCCAAGCACGACTCACACCCCGTCCTCACAGCTTTACTTCTGCTAGTATCTCGTCTCCTACCTTCCAAACTTTACAGAAACTCTCCTGCGAACCTTGCAGCTTAGTTGGTAGAGCACTTGCCGGCGAAAGGCAAAGGTCCCGAGTTCGAGTCTCGGTCGGGCACACAGTTTTTATCTGCCAGGAAGTTTCATATCAGCGCACACTTCACTGCACAGTGAAAATCTCATTCTGGTGTCTGTGTCGTCTGTTCACTATATCAATGCATTCGTAATTACTGTCTAAATAAGTTGCCCAGGTTCTTGACTGGATAGTTAACTTTAAATCATTGTTGCATGTTAACAGTTTCTTTGTGTGGCCAAGCGTACTAGTAATGTGAAGTGAAAAATTTTATGGCACAGACTACCAACGTATACCTCCGTGCTTCAGTGGTGGCTCGAGTGTACTAAGCCGGCAATAAGAAGAGCTCTCATACAGTATGGTCGGGATAAGACGAGATGGCAAAGAGACACTCTTGATTATTATTACACCATGCTTCGTGAGCTGTCCTTCCAGGTGCCGTCTCCAGAACATCAAGCGGAAGTTCATCGTGTCAAGGCACAAATCCTATCGATCACGCGACGAAGACTGGGTGGCATCCCAATACGGGCACGATGTCTCGACACCGTCACTGGGGAACGTACCTCGATGCACCACGTGTCGCGGGAACATAAACGTTACCACCGGGCATTGGTAACAGAGCTCCACGGTTTAGATGGCCGTCACCTGGCAACACAACAGGACATTGCAAATGAATTTTTAGAGCATTTCCGCCACCTCTATGCCGGTACACCGACGGACCGTCTGCAAACGACACTGACAGAGACGGATAAGGCAGCGCTTATGGAGCCACTCACAGAAGACGATATAACGGTGGCACTCACAAAAGGAGCGGCCCATAAATCACCAGGGCCAGATGGGATTACGCTAGAGTTTTATCGAGAATTCGTGGACATGATGATGTCACAGTTGGTGTCGATGTACAATGAGGCGATGCGTCCGGACATGCGCCTACCGTCGGATTTTGTGACGGGTTTCTTCTTCCCATCCCGAAGATGGCGGGGAGTCGCAATGTTAATCAATATCGGCCTCTCACTATGCTAAACACCGATTATAAAATCTCTGCTCGACTACTAGCGTCTCGTCTCAAGCTGGCGATATTCAGGACAATATCCCCTGATCAGGCTTGCCTAGGGGTGCGAAGCAACATCTCCTCGGCGTTAAGTGAATACCGTGACGTTATCGCCCTTGCGGAAACGTGTAAAATGCGAGCAGCGATGATATCTGTGGACTTCGATCGTGCGTTCGATAGGATAAACCATGACTTCTTGGCGTCAGTCATGAGCCAAATGGCAATTCGCCTGTTTTCATCTCCATCGTTATGAGGCTAATACGAGGGGCTACATCGAAGGTGATTGTAAACGTCCAGGAAGCGGGCACGATTCCTATTAACAGCTCAGTCCGACAAGGGTGCCCACTCTCCATGATACTGTTTGCGATAGCGCTTGAGCCGCTGATGTGTGTTATGAGGCGCTCACTTACTGGGATAGCGCTTAATGAGAACTCTTTCGTTTGTCGCGCATATGCGGACGACATGATCCTCCTTGTCAGATCAGGACATGAAGTGCGTCAGGCTGTTGAACATCTAGACTCTTACGGGACGGCGGCAGGCAGTGTCGTTAACATGACGAAATCCAAAATTATGCACATTGGACGGGGTCTGGAAGACGTACCGGGACCATTTCAGACGGTGGAATCTCTGAGATGTCTGGGGATTACATTTACCCGTTCACTACGGCGGTCAGCGGCGGCGAGTTCTGGGCGGCTTCTGCAGAATGTTCGTCTGACGATACGCAACAACTCGCTGAGAGCCTTTGACATGATCCAACGTGTGGCATACACCAACGTTCACATAGCGTCACGACTGCCCCATTTAGCGCAGATCCTACCAATACCGAAGGGTATTGCAGATTGCCTCATGGCTGCCTTTGGTTACTATGTTAGTACTGGGATGTTATTTAAGATAAAGTATGATACGTTAACGCTACAGTTTCGGAACGGTGGCCTCAACCTCACAAACGTGAGAAACAAAGCTCTGGCGCATTACATGCGAGCGATGATACGAAATTGGCAACAAAGAAAGCAACCATAATGTCAGCTCTGATAGAAGTACTTGTTCCGCCTTCGTACGAACCCCCTATTGCGGTGGGCAATATTTCGCCTTCTCTTGCACACATTGCCTCATTTCTTGTTGATTACAGTTATGTTCGTCTGAGAGTACCTTCGACAAGAATACCCACGACTCGGGAGATCTATAGATGCTTGATGGATCACCATGGTCGATTCTCCTCTTTGCACCAACTGTGGACTGTTAGCAACGGAAGAACATGGTTTAGTGTGTGGCGCAGCGAGGGACGTCTGGATGCTGACGCGTCGAATACTGGCCTTCCTTCGGCGCACTAACTACACAGAAATCACATCGGATGTACTTTTTATACCGGACAAGACCTTTTTTCCCCAAACAAAAGACATATGCGGTCAATTGGATCGCTGGACATGCGACGAAGTATTTGTATTCGTACGATATTAAGTCCGTGATGGATTATTGGATGTATTTACAAGAACAACACGAGCTCATACGGAGTCATACGAAATACAGGACTTACTTTTCCAATTTTTTAGGAAGTGTTTTTCGCAATCCTCCCGATAGCTGGGGTGTCTGCCCGTGACTAAGATTGTCATTTACTTTATTGCTGTTACAGAAAAAAAGGAGGGCGGCCTTTGTGTTGATTTTTTGGTTTCCAAATTGTTTTTGCTGTCACGAGACTTCTCTTATCCTTAGGACAGCACAATTGTACGAATAAAGATTGTTTGTTTACCCTGCCTTCCTGTTAAAAAAAAAGGGGGTAGCGTCTTGGAAAAAAATGGATAGAGCGTCTGTCATTTAAAAAAACAGGGGGGGGGGGGGGTAGCGTAAAAAAAAAAAGTTGGTAGAGCACTTGCCCGTAAAAGGCAAGGGTCCCGAGTTCGAGTCTCGGTCGGGCACACAGTTTTTATCTGCCAGGAAGTTTCATATCAGCGCACACTCCACTGCACAGTGAAAATCTCATTCTGGAGACTGTGTCGTCTGTTCACTATATCAATGCATTCGTAATTACTGTCTAAATAAGTTGCCCAGGTTCTTGACTGGATAGTTAACTTTAAATCATTGTTGCATGTTAACAGTTTCTTAGTGTGGCCAAGCGTACTAGTAATGTGAAGTGAAAAAATTTATGGCACAGACTATGTTAAAAATCAGATTATCTCGCAATAAACGGTTTTACATGTGGAATGTGGTGCAATCTTTTACCCTTTCTAGTACACAGAGTTTCTATTTCGGAGCAATTATCATGTTGTATACGTCGGTAACGAACGCTAAAATTTTTCTCAAGGTTAGCGTCTATGTTATTTTTCTCTGAGGCAGCCGGCGCACGTGGGTGGCTACCTGCGGTGCGAGTCATTGTCTGCCTCTCTGTTGGCGGGCGTCGTTACTGGGATTAGGAGACCTAACTTCTATAAATTCACCTTGCCGATAGGGCCCTGCCTGTTTGAATCCCGCCAGTTATAATGAAATTCAGGTCTGTCGTTACGATTATATCGTCTGTCGTCATGTCAATAGATTCCATAGTTTCTTTCTTGTCGGTCATGTGGTGGAGCATTTCTCCCTGAATATTAACTGCGCGCTGAACTGTTGCATCTGAAGTTATCTCCCTTGATAATAATTAATTTGGTTCCCATATTTTATTGTTTTTATGGTTATCTCTGTCATATTCATTACTACGGAAATGTGATCTTTCTCTGTAACTATCATTCTGTCAATGGTTGTCATACGGGTGGCGTTTGTTTTGGTCACGATTTGCGTTGTAAAAATAATCTTGTCGTGTCCAGTTATTATTTCTGTCATCGCGGGACTGTGCCGGATGTGACCTGTAACTTGTTGTCTTCCTCTTTTCTCGTACCGCGATTGTCAGTGTCAATTTCCAATTCTTGTAACAGTCCCTGAAAAGCTGCAGTGTCGTCTTTACAACGCCCTGCCAAAATATTATGTCGTTCATGTTCAGGCAATTTGATTAAGCAAATGCGGATGAGTTCTGAGGGGCTTTATGGGTTTGATAGGTACTGATTCTTGTGCAACAAGTCTTCAAAATATTTCACAAGACTGGAAAAATTGAGATTGTTCGAAATGTTTCATCCTTATGATGCTATGTTTTACTCGGTCTTGTGTAGCTTGAGACCAATATGCTGAGAGGAAGGAATGATAAAATTCTCCTTCACTGTGACAATTGTGAAACACCGATCGCATTCTTACAGCTGGTTCATTCTCTAAATAGCCACACGCAAATTCTAATCTGAGCTCTAATGACCAGTTGGGAGGAAAACAATGAGAGAACTGATTAAGCCACGCTTGTAGACGAATGTCGTTGCCGGAATTCTTAAATGGTTTGAATTTACGTGTTGTAATGAACAGCTTATAGTCAAAATCATCATGTCGGCAAGTCGCATATCGGTCATTGTTACTTCCTTTCGGCGGTTCCTTCTAAAAATTCGGCGTACCTTGCCAATTTCATTCATAATTTCCGAAGTGCCTCGTATTATTATTTTGTGGCAGTTCCGTATTTCTATGTCCCTCTTCCCGTATTGGAGCGCGAATGTCCTCTGAAATGTGTAATTCTTGTATTACCTGCGTCAACTGATCTTGTACTTCCCGGATTTCTCTTTTGTACTGTGTATTGATTTGATTTTGATTTTGTTTGAATTTTCTAATTTGTTCATACTGTTCTGTGTCAGTGAAGGCTACGGGTCTTCTGTCATTCAGATCATCATCTACCTTTGTAGATAAGTTAGTGAACTGATCCGAAAGTTCGGCTACTTTCTCCGATAGTGAACAGATTTCTTCCTCACTGTGTTTTTCTGAACCAAGTTTCAGAGTGTCCATTTGTGTTGAAATCGTATATACTGTGTCTCTTAAGTTTTCCTGAGTTTCTGCAAGTTGCGTAACCGAATCGGTAGATGCAAATGAGTCAATTTTAGCTTGCAAGGTGTCGTGATTTTCATGGACAATAGTTTGTAGTTCTCTTATTACTGCTTCGTGATTCTGTAATGCATTTTCATGACGCGAAAAAGTAGGTTGAAAATGCTCACAAATCAGAAGATCCCAGGGAGGTATCCTCGGCTAAGGGTCGACATATGAAACCTCACCTCAGAAAAATTTATGAATTACTGCGCTGATGAAACCCTTACGTTATTTGATTTTCAGACAGCTGAGCAAAACTGAACGTACTCAGACATTTCTCTCTTTACTTATTCTGATCGTCACTATAGTGACATGCAATATTTTTAGCACAAAGCAATCTGACTTTCAATAAACCCTACAAAAGAATGGCCCTGACTAATAATAACCCATAACTGTCATGAATCACTTACCTCACTAAAATCTTCGTTACTCGAACTGCTGCAATACAGTGAGCGCCAATACTGCCAGCTAAATAAAAGATTCTAACTACTAAAGTCACTAATTACTGATAGGCATAGTTATCAAATGAAAGATTTTGATAGAGAAATTCACTGTCTCTCTTGGACGCACGTCCAGATCATCCGCTCTCAAACCTCCGCCATCTCTCCCCCCCCCCACACCCACCACTGCTGGCGGCTCACCTCCAATTGCGCAACGCTAGAACAATGCCAATCAGCCACATACTGCACACAGCACAGCCAGTGATTTTCATACAGAGCGCTACGTGGTGTTACCAATATAAAAACCTAAACAGCCTACTTACAAGCTGCCACCAGCATGTTTGTTTAAGCTCCCGAATATGAGTGTGGCAAGTCAACCAAATATCAAAAAGCAGTCCCAAAAACCGATGCGTATCCCCCACATCAAGAGGTTCGCCGTCAAGATAAAGATGTGGCTGAGGGTGAACAATGCAACGTCGGCAGAAATGCACGACACAAGTCTCGGTGGCCGAAAACTTGAAGCCGCAAGTTACTGCCCAATACTGCACCTTGCAGCTGCCGTTCAGCAAATGCAATTCCCGTGGAGCTGTAGTACAGGCAAAAGTCCTCAGATAAAAAAAAGCTGATATGGACGTTCCAACAGCTGCAGGTAGCCCATTGATAGCAAATAAAAGCAGGCAAACCCTCAAGACAGAGCCTTGTAGGACTGCATACTCCTTGATTCGGGAGGAACTATGGGAGGAAACAACTTGCAAGAGGAAGGAACGAAGTGACAGAAAATTTTAAGCAAAAATCAAAAGCGGGCCCCCTAGACCCCACCCATGTAACGTTGTGAGGATGTGATGTCAAAAAAGACGGGAACCACATGTTGAGGCGGGAAAAAGCTGGCCCTTGCGTAACCCACCCTAAGACTTAAGTAGCCAACTCAATTTCCTGCTCACCATACATTCAAGCAACTAGCACAGAACGTTGGTGTGGCTAATGGTGCTGTAGCTGTCCACCTCCAGTGGGTTATTGCCAGGTTTCAACAGTGGTATGACGATTTTTCCCGCCATTGTGATCGGTACTTACCCTCAACCCAAATACGATTGAAAACTTCGAGGAGGTGTAGCTGACAGGCCACCGAGAGGTGTTTGAGCATCTAATAGTGGATGCGATCCGGCCCCGGAGCTGTATAAGGGCAAGTGGCTAGGGCACTTTGGAATTCCCAGTCACTGAATGGAGCGTTGTACGATACGGGGTGGCGCATATGGAATGAAAGGCTCTGACGTTTCAATCGCTCTTTCAGGTAGCGTAAGGCCAGCGGATAATTCATGGAAACGGAACTCAGAGCATAATGCTCTGCCAAGAGTTCTGCAATCATGTCTGATTCAGTACAGACTGCTCCCTTCAGGGAAAACCCAGGTACGCTGATTCGAGTCTGATATCCATAGACTGGCCTAATCTTGGTCCAAACCAGCGATGGAGAGGTAAAGATGCCAATGTAGGAGACGTACCCTTCCCAGCACTCCTGCTTCCGTCGCTGAATAAGGCATAGGGCTTGCGTATGGAGCTGCTTAAAGGTAATGAGATGTTCCAGTGATGTATGCTGCTTATGACGTTGGAGGGCCCAACTGCGATCTCTAATCGCCTCAGCCATCTCCGGTGACCACCAAGGCAAAGTCTTCTGCCATGGGGACCCTGAAAAACAGGAAATTGCAAATTCCGCGGCAGAAACGATGCTGGTGGTTATCGTGTGAACCACCACATCAAATGCGTCATGAGAAAGAGACTCAGTAGTGGCAATGGAGGTGAATAAATCCCTATCGGCCTTATTCAAGGCTATCTGGTGAGCCCAAAAGAGGGTCGCTGTGGCAGTGGCAGAAAGATCGGAAAGTAGTCACTACCGCACATGTCGTGCACACTCTAATGGACGGATGGTAGAAGGCTAGGGCTGCAGACCAGAAGGTCGATGGCTGAGTACGTGCAATGTGCCACATTGAAATGTGTGGATGCATGGTTATTTAAGAGAGAAAGGTCGAGCTCTGCCAACACACGTTCAGCAACAGTGACCCGGCCTGTTGCTACCAATTCACTCCACAAACGGTTATGGGCATTAAAGTCGCCCAGTGACAGAATAGGTGGCGGCAGTTGGGCTATGAGTGCAGCCAATACATGCTGTGGGACATCACCATCCGGTGGAAGATAAATACTGTAGACAGTAACAGCCTGTGGCGTCCTCACCCGAACAGTGACAGCCTCTAAAGGTGCCTGAAGAGGTACACACGCCGTAAAGAGAGTTATGGACGAAGACGTAGACTCCACCAGATATATCCTCTCATAAGCTGCCCGAATCTTATAATAACCCCCATAGCCACGGAAGGCGGTGATTCGCATCGAAAGAAACCAAGTTTCCTGGAGAGAAATGCATAAGAGAGGGTGAAGGTTGATAAGTTGTCAGACTCAGCAAGGTGGTGTAAAGACCGCTGCAGTTCCACTGGAGAATGATATTGTCCAAGGCCGAAAATGGCGTGAAGGGACCAAGGAGGCTGATTAAGCCACTGGGTCATCTACCTCCACAGAAGGAGAGCGAGAATCGAGAACCATTACGTCCGAGGTGGGGGCGAGTATTGTCCTCACATGCAGAGCTGGTAGCAACAGGTGGCACAGAGGCAACCTGAACCTTTTCCTTCTTACCTATATTTTTCTTCTTCTTGCTCTTGCAGAGGATGACTGCAATCCCTGAATGTGGCGCCGGAGATACAACGGGGGGAGAGATGTTGCCAGACCTCCAGCATTTGAAGCACTGCATAGGAGGAGGGACGGGTGGTTTCGGGTCACAATGGTAAACCATCACCTTGACCTTTTTAGGTAATGTGTCATCCTGAAAAGCCCAGAAGAAGACCCTGGTAGCAACCCTGTAGTCTTGGGGACCCCTATGCACACGCTGGACGAAGTGGGCACCCCATCATCTAAGTTGGCGCATAGCTCCTCATCTGACTGCAAAAGGAGGCCGTGAAGGAAAATAATACCCTGGACCATGTTAAGGCTTTTATGGGGCGTAATCGAGACATTGATGCCACCCAGCTTGTCACAGGCAAGGAACGCTCGTGGATGGGCTGGGGAGGCTGTTTGGATCAAAATCGCACCGCTGCGCATTTTGGACAATGCAGCCACATTCCCAAACCTATGTTTAAGATGGTCGACAAAAAACTGGGGATTTGTTGCCCGAAAGGTCGGTTCATCAGTAATCCTGCAAACTAGGTACTGAGGTGAATACGGCTCACGAGACCTGGTCGCTCTATGGTCCTCCCAAGGTGTGGCCAGGTAAAGTAAGGATCGGGAATCATAGGCTGCAGGATCAAAATTCTTCCTTACACGCTTTGAGACAGCTGGGGCCGAGCGACTACAAACTTGATTCGATTTAACCCGTTTCATTGCGGGTCATCCGCCCTGACATCACCCACTCCGACCAGGGGCTCTCCCAACAGGCACCACTCAGCCTCAGCAAGAGCCACGTGGCGGGATGGTCATTGCCAGGAGTTCTGGTGCCCCAGAATGGATGCGCACCTACTCCTTGGCGTACGTGGGGAGGTCTCAGCTCTCGCATCAGCAGTGTGATCCCTGTGTTGTCAGGGGGCTACTACCAAGTGGATACAGGACAACCCCACCACGATGGACTGGCTAACGCGCTGGATTTTGGGTGCCGAAATGGTCCCGAATTGTCATGGGCTCGAAGCATCATACGGCGCAGGAGACGAGAAGTAGGCAACCCATAACATGGGGGCAAATCCCGCTGCACGACAATAAGTAGCATGCAAGATCTTGGTGCACGATGGACAAACAAAAAACACCACATAAGGCGTCCTTCGCCAAACGACAAGCATTATCAAAAGAAATTTGCAAAAGGTGGAGGTCAAACCCGGCAGCGGACCATCACAGAAAAGCTGAAATATTGGAGACTCCTTTCAGTCACCTCTTACGACAGACAGGAATACCGCAGGCCATTTCTAACCCCCGAACCCGCAGGGTGGTTACTGGAGTACCGACATTGTGTTGTCACTGTATTCTTACCTTCTTCTTGGGATCATTTTCTTGTAACTTTTTCATAAACCTGCATATGTCAATGTAATACTGCCTGTAATATTGATCTTGCGTATGCAAGGTTCGGTAGTCACATATCTCTTCTGTTGTTTCAGTGTACTGTAAGGTGGTCATGTCGTTTTAATTTCTATATGTCGTTGATATGTACGTCAGAGATAGCAAGTTATGTTCCTGTTAAACAATCTTTGGTCTTGTCATGGCACAGTCTTTCTTCTGTGCCATCTTATACATTTTTAGATGAAGTATGGTAGGTACTTGACGTATTTAGTAGCGCTATGTAGACTTGTGATTGTATCTGTTAGATGAAGAAAGGACAGCAAGGATGAACATGATGCATACAACGAAAAGCAAAAGGCATATGAATTTTGAATAATGTGATTGTTTTCGAAGAGAAGAACTTTGATGTAAGACTGCAGCACTGCGCACCTACTTTGTCTGAATGATTCCTGACAAATAGTTAACTTCCTCAGAGCTAAGAGAAAGACCACTCCACTTCCCTGAGTCGTAGACTGACATATTAACTGATTAAGCTGTTTGATTTTTATATAAATTCTCTGTATAGATTGTGCCCTTCTTAAATAATCGTTTACTTTATTAAGCCCAGTATCGTTCAGACCCACATTCTATGTGAAGATCACGCGAAATTTTACTCTGTCTTTTTGAATAAATATTTCATACTAAAATCGTTGTATTGATATATCATTTCGTATGAGTAGTTACTATCCCCACCCCACTGTTTTTCATTAAGCATTACCACATTCAACAGTTTGAATCTGTATTTAGAAACATAAATCTAGTTCAGCCGCTGCCTGCTTCCTGTTTGCTGTTGCGCTTTCGACAAATATGCAACAATGTTGTCAAGATGTGTGGAAATTTTGATTAGGACCAGATAATTGTTTTACATCCGTTGCACATTCACTACAAAGGCAAGCCACATTCACATCAGTTATAGTTCAGTTAAAATTAGGTTCTGTTTAGTCAAAAGAAAGCATACGAGTGTAAGAAGATGGATAACTATTTGTGAATACATAGTTTTGGTAATACGTCAACTTTTGTGGAGTTGGTGTTAGAATTTGGCTAAATGTCAGTCAGAAACAAATATAATGGGAAGGTTACGGTCCTTGCGGTAATCGGAATAGAGCTTCACCTACAATTTCTGTTTACTGGAGATATGGATTATTTCAAAAGAGTATTATTGTAAAAATAGCAAACAACGTGCTACGTCGGTGTAAAAGTTTGCCTGACGTAAAGAAATTTTGAGCTTTTCGGTCAGCGTAAACCCTCCATTTCAATTGCTTCCTATCTCTGGTTGAATATGTGCGTTCGCATTCAGTTAAGGTTCTACTGGCAAAGCTAATTATTCTTATTTTTTGTTTCTTTCATTCTTTTATGATCTGGAATAGACACGAACACAAACCTGTGCATGAGGCATCACTGTCTATACAAAAGTCTTTATCCGTATCTGGAATGCATAAGGTGTGTGAGTTTACTAGTGTTTTGCTTAATTGCACTGAACTCATTTGTACATTTTGGCGTCCATAACCATAAAGCTTTTTACTTAAGCAAACTGAGTAGAGTTGGATTATTTTACATTAGATCAGGAACGAATCGATGAAAGAATGAACACAAATCAAGGAAAACTTTCAGTTATTTATTTTTTTGAGAAATGAAAAAAATTTAATTGCGCTTATCTTATCTGGATGTGGAATAATTCCTCGTGATGTAATAATATGACCCAAGAACTTGATTCCTTCTCTAGCGAATTTAGATCTTTGCAAGTTTGGCATGACTCCTAAGCATGCAAGTTTTCCTTAAGTATTTCCCAAAGTGTGTAAATGCCTGCCCAGGTACTTGCAGCTATTAAAATGACATTCTCATGTACCTCTGGACCCAACAAACCATCAAGAGCGCCCATAAATAATCCAGAATTAAGGTTTAATTCAAACGTCGAAAACAAATCGTAGCTTCTAGCTGCAAAGGTAAAGGCAGTGTATTCCATGGATTCAGGTGTAAATTTTACTTGCCAATAATAACTTTTTAAATAGATGCTGATAGGTACTTGACACCTACAAATTTCTGCTATTGTTATTCCACGCTCTCTGGCCTAATACGTACAGGTATAATGATTCTGTTTATCGCACGCCCGTCTAGCAGGAGCAGCACGCTTCGTTAGGTTTGTTCACGGCATGAAGTGGAAAACAGTGCTGTGATACTGGTGGTTCAGCTATTTTCTAAGCAATCACATGTTTAATCCCATCCCTCACGGCATTTGGTTTAGTCCAGCGGATTGTATACGTGTCGTCATGGGGACGAACTTCCATGTTATACGTATAATACTATATTGGTTGCTTTTATATATATTGTAGTAACAGATCACGTAACTTACCTTGTTGTTCGTTGTCAATCACAGTAGATCCCTTAATCTTATCGCTGGTGCGTATTTTCAAATCTGCTACGTCTTCACTAGTTACGGGTGAGAGACCAGAATAACTGTCATCATTACCTAACAATTGTATCTTATGACCCTGGCAGTATTTAATATAATTTATTCTATGCCTGTTCAGAACTATTTCAATTGTGTTTCTGTCTTGCGTTAACTAACATATTCCTGGTGAAAAATCAGTAATTGCGTCTTTCTCATCGAAAAAATCTATCAGTCTGTGACTAAGTGATCAATTACAAGGACTAGGCATATCATTACTCAATTACAAAGATGCACTGCTACGAAAATCCGCATCGTAACTCTATTGGACTTAGCTACAATGCCGACTATAGCCTGGCATTTTTGAACAGGGAAGTTCGGAACAGGGCCTAATTCCACCACCTTTTTGTAAAGATTTGACACACCACATATGGCTCCTCTTGTATCTAATGTGACTATAGTGGGCACCCCACCAACAATTGCTTGGGTCGTGGACTGTATTAGTTCTGGCGACTGGCAAAGCCGTTCAGTATGGCCAAAGTGAATGTAAGCAAAGCCCATGTGACCATCGATCATCTAGCCATTTGTGTGGACTATTTCTTAGCCCTGGAACTCGCCGAGAATAGAGAAAATTGCCGGTGGAGGACCTCGGGCGGAACTGAGCATTTTGGGCCGTACGATAGGTCGAGATGAAGCTATAGCCACGCTTGGACCATACCAGCTAATGCGAGTGGACCCGCAGGAAAGGTGGTACAGAGAAAGTGTCGAGTGCAGCAAGAAGGGACTGCACACACACTGCAATTGGAATCATGATCTGGGTCAAGTTGCGGGAGCTGGATCGCTCTGTTAGGGAAAAGAGGTGATAACTGGGATGGTGAGGTGAACTATGCATGTGGGCAGTATAATTCGCAAGCAGCTGCTGTAACCTGATCTGCAAGAAAGAATCCCAGCTTCCACCTATTCACTGAGCTCATTCGGAAGGCTCCTGTTGTAATGCAAGATCCACAGTGATGTACACGGTCCAAAAGCCGCAATGCTGAGAGTGATGATGGTGAACCATACACTGGACTCTATAGTCAAGACAGGATGGCAAAAGGGCACAGAACAGTCGCAGCAAGGTAGGGCGATCAGCACCCCATTCTGTGTGGCTCAGGCATTGAATAATATTAAGATGCCACCTGCATACTTAGGCTGACGAAGATGGGGAAGCCAATTTAAGTGGGCATCGAAGACCAATCCCAAAAACCTGTAAGTCTCCACTACATTAAATAGTTGTCATCGAGGTAAAGTTCCAGACGTGGGTGGGCAGTACGACGACGACAGAAGTGCATGACGCTAGTCTTGGCAGTTGAAAAGTGAAAGCCTTGTGTGAGGGCTCATCACTGCGCCTTTTGTATGGCTCCCTGCAGTCGACGTGCAGCCACACCAATAGAAGAGGAGCAAAGGGAATGGAGAAGTCGTCAGCATACAAGAAGGGGGATACTGAGGCCCCCTCCCCTACTATGAGACCATTAATGACAGTTAACAAGAGAGGGACACTCAGTACAGAGCCCAGAGGGACCCTATCTCTTGGAACTGGGCGAACTATGTGAATCACCGACTCGAACTAAGAAAGTGCGACCGAGCGAGGTGGCGCAGTGGTAAGACACTGGACTCACATTCGGGAGGACGATGGTTCAATCCCGCGTCCGGCCATCCTGATTTAGGTTTTCCGTGATTTCCCTAAATCAATGCAGGCAAATGCCGGGATGGTTCCTCTGAAAGGGCACGGCCGACTTCCTTCCCCGTCCTTCCGTACATCGATGAGACCGATGACCACGCTGTCTGGTCTGCTTCCCCAAACAACCAACCAACCAAAAAAAGTGCGGAGCAAAAAAAATTCTTTATAAAAATAGAGAGATGGCCACAGAGACCACATTCGTGCAGAGTAGCGAGGACGAAGTGTCGCCAAAAGGTATCGTAGGTTTTTGTCAGGTCAGGAAGGATGACAATAAGGTGTTGACGCCGTGAATAGCCCTTCGGCTGGCAGACTTGAGGTAGACGGAGTTGTCAGTGGTGGAGCGATATTGGAGAAAACTGCCCTGAGATGGAGCCAGAAGGCCCACAAAGGAACAACTTGTAAGGGATCCGTGATCCCTTACGAACATAGATGCTAGTATCCGACGCCCAGGTCGATAGTAGCCAGGAGACTAGTGTTAAGCGCAGAGTAGTATGGGAGAGTGTCGAGTGAGCAGTAGTGCGGAAAAGACGGGCAAGAATGATGGTCGAGTGAAATTCACCGGAGTATGACGAGTGAGCACGAACCCTGATCGTCGTGGGGTTGACCCTCACTAATACCGATTCGCGAGTGATATGAAACAGAAAGTGACAAGTGCCGAATTACGTGTTTCGCGTCAACCGCGTCGGCCAGCAACAACCATGGATTGCAGTGAGGATTGTTGTGAATGTTAACCATCATCATTGCGTGTGACGAAGTAATTAAAATCAGCAACCAATAAAAGATATAACTGTGATTAGATGTGTAAGGCGAAGGTAGCAACTGCCTCAGAATTTGTGTGTTATTATAGAAAATACAATACAGTTTGCACATCGCAACCTTCGTGGTCCTTAATAATAGACAAACTTTCAATCATTCCACTATTCAGTCTCAGAATAGCCGCACTCGGTTGAAATATCCCCGAAACCACAGCAGGAAAATCGATAGCCTTTCATCCATTAAGCACACGGTCATATAATCATATTAATTAACTGTTTGGCGGCTTCGATAAATTACACAAAATCCATTAAGAAAGGAATTTTAATCGGGGGCGTTTCAAACCCAACTTCTGGCTCACCATACATTTGAGCAGCTTGAACGGATCTTTGGTGAGAAAGTTAGGACGATAGCTATCTACATCTAGGGGGCTCTTACCAGGCTTTAGCAATGAATGGTGATACTTTGGCGTAATTGGTTGGTTGATGGTTTGAAGGGAAAGGGACCAAACTGCAGCCTAATCAGTCTCTTTTTCCACATTCAAACACGTCGTGCAGTAAAGCCAGACCCCTATCAAAAGCATATCTTTCTTAGTTGTGCCCTAAGCGTAGATGTGAGTGGATTCTTAACCTCGAGCTGCTCTACTTCTCAAGGTGAAAATCTTATTCTATGTAGTTTTAGCTTTTCTCTAAACTTTTTTCTGTTGTTCTCGTTTAGGAGCCCTATTTATCCTTTGAATGTTATTTTCATCCAGCACTTTTTCTTAGTTATAGTAATAGTTTCAGCTTTTCCCACTGTCACCATCGCACTTCCTAGATGAGCTAAACATGGCAAATGAATTATTGTTTTCCTAGACTATCAGTATTACTTTCATTTCTTTTTGCATGTCCCAATTACGTTTTCTAATACAAAACTCAGTGGTGATGGAGACAGTCCATCTCCCTGTCGGACCCCAGTTATTATATAAAGAACTTCAGATCTTTCGACTCGAACTTTAACTTTTGAGCTGGTATAAATTAATGTTTCTTCAATGAACTGCCTCTTGGTTGTATCCACTTTACGCTTTTCGCTATATTTAACAGCGTACATCAAATTACTGACTCCTATGGGTTTTTGAAGCTTACAAAAGTAATCACCGTTCGTCTACTGTTGCGGATTTTAAGACCACCTTAAAACTGAGAATTTGTACTACGCAGAATCCACCTCTTATAAAAATTGCTTGATATTCACCAGTTAAATGATTCGTTTATGCTTGAAGCTTTTCAAAACAATATTTTTAAACAATTTTGGAAGTGACTCTCAGCAATGAAATTCCTCTGCAGTTATTTATTTCGCTTTCACCCCTCTTTAGTATAATGGGTAGATTATGGTACACTGTGATATTTTAGAGTTTGCTTCCTCCAGCCAAATATGTGTAAGAACTTTATGAATATTCTTCATGAGGGTTTTACCATTTATAATAATAATAATTTGAAGAAGAAGAAGAAGAAGAAGAAGAAGAAGAAGAAGAAGAAGAATTATTATGGGATAATAGCAGAAACATGGGAAACACAGTAAAAGCCTCATGTAGGAATTTTATAGAGTTCCTACTGATATTTTGCTGGAGATAAAAATCCCTAAAATATGACAGTAAGCGATAATAATATATACATCATTATTGTTATCATTATTACTATTATTATAATTATTATTTTAGCATTAGTAGTAGTAGCAGTAGTAGTAGTAGTAGCAGTAAACGTCTGTTATTAGTTCCTCGAAAGTATTGCTTTATCGAATGGTGCCTCATAAACACGCAAATCGTGCTGCAAATCATCTTTTCATTTCTATTACTGTAGTTATTATTGCTATTCAATACAGTATAATCATTACCATTATTTTAGTGCCTTGTATCGCAGAAAAAGCTGTATACCGAAAATCCTCTGTAACAGATGGGTTGATGAACTGAAACTAATCAGGTTAAATAAATATACGGAACTTGCAGTAAACCATGAAAGTAGTTGTTAAGTTCCTGCTTTGTTCACCAGAGAAGAACCAGCGAAAATTTGGCACTTTGTAGGGAGGAACACTTTGAAACCCCTTCGGAAAAACTGTGCACTGATGAAACGGAAACAGTAGTAGGACGAATTTAATACTCACATCAGTTATCAGCTGCGTTGTAAATTTTTTCTGAGTGTGATACTAATAACACTGCCACGACGTTTGGCATACTACCAAAGAGGTCTGGGAAGAGTCATTTGGCTGTCTGTACAGATTTTTAAATACAAACTGTCGCAATGGGGTAGTGTTGTGTTATGTGGAACATACACCTTGGGACCTGCCATAGTAATCGAAGACAGTGTGACAGGTGAGAACTAAGCGATCATCACTGCGAATCATCCCTACATTCTTGATGTCATCCCCGACGGAGATGGAGTCTTCAAGAAGTATGACCGTCCATGAGCGTCTAGAGGCTCATGTCGAACCAGGGCAAGAGTTACGAAACCTGAGTCTCTGGGAAAAAAGGAAACCTCCAATTACTGGCTTTTATAAGTTTTAGTGGAGGGGGAAGACGTTTATCTCTGAAGTCACATTGCTTCCCATAGCAAGAAGCGAACAGATACAATCTTATAGTTCTTTATCTAAGTCGCCTGTCCCTTGGGCCCATTAGTCCTAGCTATGAGATTTAATAAAGATTCTATCTCTAAACGTTTCTCAGACGCTGGAGTTTCTTATACAACCGAGGCGGCCAATAGCATTGGGTCACAAGCCTATTTGCAGTACCGATGAACTCAAAAACTTATGAACTTTTATTACGCGTGGCTCTGTACACAATGCCCAGATTATGACTCCACTGTGTAGACATGTCCCTTCAATCCGAAGTTCCCAGCCCAGCCTTTGGCTGGCGCCAATGCAGCTGTAGCAGCATAGTTCTTCTGGAGACCTGTCTCAACAAGCGGCTGCTTGGTCTGCCCTGTATGGCTGTCGGCCTGTCCAGTAAGATTTACTGAGGGATGGGCTCGCCCACAATACCTTTCAACTCCCAGCATGACATTTATGTGAGCTAAGAACCATAAAAATACCTCACGCTTTTATCGCCCTACCAGGCTCCATCAACGTCTTCTCAGGCAGTTATATTTATAGAGTCTTGCTCAAAGTACATCAGGTTGTAATAAAATCATTAATAATTTTCTGTATACTAAAAACAGGTGAGAGAGTAACATGAGCTATCTCAATTCTGCTTTCACTCCCAGTGACAGTGCTCTAGGACTCTACACCCACAAGCAGTTTTGCTTCATGTTATGAATGCTGTTTGTGTACTACATGGGGAATAATAATGTTTGGTAGTGTACTTCATAATTCTATACCATGCTTATTACATTTGAGAAGTGAAGCATGATTTAATACTACAACTAATTAACGTATATTTGACAAATGAACTACACGAATAAATACTGACAGTGTGCAATACGCTCTGCAACTACGAACATGACTTCATTTGCTTCAGTAATTACTAATTTACCTTACCAAACGAAACAAAAATGTATTAGAAGATGATTTTTAATAATGTGGTCATGATCAGTCTGTAGTATCATGGTCTCTGGAACGCAAATTATGAGGCCTTCGTTCAACAGACGAAAGTATTGGTCTGACGCTAGTGGATCCACAGAGATGTGACACAGAAAGCAGGTTCAAAATGGTTCAAATGGCTCTGAGCACTATGCTACTTAACTTCTGAGGACATCAGACGCCTAGAACTTAGAACTACTTAAACCTAACTAACCTAAGGACATCACACACATCCATGCCCGAGGCAGGATTCGAACCTGCGATCGTAGCGGTCGCTCAGTTCCAGACTGTAGCGCCTAGAACCACTCGGCCACTCCGGCCGGCCAGAAAGCAGGTTAATACGGTTTATGAAAGTTGAAGGTCCACTGGAGCATCTGTTATCGGCGCAGATGTGTACATGTAGAGTCTTCTTCGTCACGACAGCGAACTAAGTTGAACGACAGTCCGCCTTGATTTTCTGAATTTGATCACACAAGAGGGGGATGGCTTACAGTAGTACCAGGTAAAGCTTGAAATAAGGAATAAATTAAATGTAGTTGTTAGTTGTTAGTTTTAGTCACACAGAGTCAGAAATAAAGTGGTCTATAGTGCGAAAAGTTGATGCATTCAACACTTCAAGAAAAAAAAAGAAGAAGAAGAAGACACACCGCGATGGAGGTACACAGATTGGAAAATTGGTCACAAGGGGACATGTCGATACCAGGACATAAAGTCTTTGCAAATTTCATTACGTGTTTCGTGTACTCAGTTGGATAGTAACTACCTTATGCCTCGCATACAGGCATTTGAGAGAGGCCTTGTAGTTGGGCTCAAAGAAGCCAGTTGGAATAATTGGCGATTCGTCGACATTTGAATAGGAGCGGTGTTATTTCTTGGAGATTTTAGCTGGAAAAGGTGAATCATGGTGGAACACAGTGTCGAGAAGGAAGCAGTCGACCTAGACAAATGACAGAACTTGAGGACCGAGCAATCGTCAGAGTGGCACTCATTTCTATTCGTCATTATCGCCGGCCCGGCATGCAGGTGGTGCTTCATTGGCCTCAAGGTGCGTTAATAGGCGGCTCACAGGAAGGGGGCTGAACTCATGGTGTCCCTGTCGGGGACTACCATTGACCTCTGTGCAGTGATATGCCTTTTTACAGTGGAGCGGCTTTTAATCTCAGTGACTACAGTAGAATTGTCTTCAGTGATGAGACAACCAGGAGTCACCATGAGCTGGGGTGCCATTTCCTTTAATAGCAGGACCCGTTTGGTTGTCACATGAGGCACCCCTACAGCACAGCGGTACATCGACAACATTCCATGCCCCGTTTTGTTTCCGTTCGTTGCAAACCTCCTGGACTTACACTTCAGCAACACAATGCCCACCCGTACACAGCGAAAGCCTACTGCTTGTCTTCGTGCTTACCAAACCTTAACATGGTCAACAAGGTTGCCAGATCTCTCCCCAGTTGAGAACGTTTGGAGCACTATGGGCGCAACCCTCCTACCGACTTGGGATTTTAACGCCAACTGGACAGAATTTGACACGATATCTCATAGGATGACATTCAACAACTTTATCAATCAGTGCCAAGTCGAACGACTGTTTACATTAGGGCCAGAAATGCACCAACGCGTTATTGACTTGCTCAGTTTGTGAAGCTTTTTCTCTTCAATAAATCCCAATTTTTCAGAAATTGTAATCTCTTGTCTGTCTGTACCTACACATCACATGTACCTATTTCCGTTCCATTTGGATATTTCCTTCCTGGTGCGCCACTTGTCCTTTTATCTTATACTGGCAATACTGTTGTCTGAAAGCGTCAGCTGCGTTACCCGTAAAAACAGAAAATTAATATCTAACACGCTACCTTATGCACACATTTGAAATATGTTCGCTATCGACAAGTTTTTCATCCGATAATTGTTTCAAAATTTTGCAAGAAGATTTCCAGTTTTCATTTCAGATCCAAGATTAAGTATCGTAACCTAATTTTCACTTTGCGCGTTGGACTTTATATGTATGCTACATTTCGTTTAAGATCTATGATAGTAATTTAAAATAACTAGTTTTAGTAATTCCGTGTCTGCCTTGCACGTGGCGGACATGCTTTCGTAATCAGTTCATGTACTGCTATGGAATTAGAACCTTACTCTAAAATATGAAGTCTTTCTCTTTCGAAACAGCTGTAGAATGAATCAAGAAGACATGGTGGATAAGAGAGCAGGGAGGAACGATAAATGACATTGCTCATCCTCTCCAGGTTTTCTGTTTCTTTATTTACATCCATGTAAACCCCAAGCCGATACAAAGCGATTTCCGATGACCAGTATTTATTTCGTTTTCTAAATTTATACTGATTGATTGCCCAACTATAGTAGACAGTCTTTCTTCCACTAGTGGAGAATTACACGTGCATAAGAATAACTGTTGCAGAAACAGGAAATATTTCCTTTAATCTCAAATAAATTTGAGTGACGATGAAAGGAAGAAACTTAATGAAACGAGTGAGTTTCCTGATACATAATTATAATTGGCCATAACGGTAGTCAGCAGAGTTACCAACGAAAAGGTGTGAAGAATTTCTACGTCATCAAGAGATACTTCTTAATAAACATTCATATCAGTAAAGAAGAGGAGTATCCCTTGTCGCACGCGAAAATGATGAGTGGTTTCAGTGACCAGTACGAGGGAGCTAAGATAGTGATTAGGCCAGTTGCTTCGTTCACTTACTTGCAATAAAACTGAATCCGCTACACTTCGTTGTATCTCGTACCCAAGTGCAAGTGGCCTTGGGTTTCTGCCAGAAGATTCGTCGAATAATAGAGTCCAGCGGAGGTGAACAAGGGCTGCTGCTGCTGCTGCAGTCCTGAAAGAAATGCAGGTGGCTCGGCTTAATTAAAACAATCTTTAACAACGCAAGTTCCGCCCTTCAGAAAACTCAAAAATATTACCTTACTTGTTCCTCTCGCATTTCTAATTAGTGCGCAAGAAACAAAAATAATAAACCATGGCTCAATTAATTAAGGAAATTATTTCCGTGGCCTCTCTCTTTTCGAAAGGGCCAGCTCCGTCTAATTCGGCTTTTAATATACGCTCAAAAGCTCCCCCTCTCTTCCTCCACCTACTTCTTCTTCGTCTTCTTCTTATTCTTCTCCACCGCAGTGTCGGCGATATGGAGAAAATTATACGATTATTATTATTCTCAGACTGGTGGGGGCGGGGAGGAGCCGGCTGATAACTCTTCATGCATACTAATAACCGAATTAGTGCTTTTAAAAGTTTGCTCATTAAGTTTCACACCGCTGCAAGACGTCCCGGACTGTGCTGCCCCCGCCGGGGGTGAGGACAACTTTGGCCCCCTGCAGGCCCCAAACTGGCGCCACTGCAGAATTAATGGAGTGTCGGAGTCAGCAGAAGCTGCTCGCCAGGTAGCCAGACGCATCCCCTGTCCGCCGGGTTCTGCGAGCAGTGTCGTTGATGGTGGGTAACCATTGGCTGAGGCAGCTTCTCATACGCAGAACGCCAGACAGAAGATCATTTTCAGGAAACAAACACAGTATCAGTTCTTAACGATAAAATTATTCCCAGATGTGTGACGTTTATCAACGGAAAAATTTATGTCCTAATATGTTGAAACTACAATTCGTAAATAGCAGCATGGGCTGCTTAAAGTGAAGGAATGATGTTTTCGAAAGTACACCACCGGCCATTAAAATTGCAACACCACGAAGATGACATGCTACAGACGGGCAATTTAACCGACAGGAAGAAGATGCTGTGATACGAAAATAATTAGCTTTTCAGTGTATACACACGGTTGGCGCCGGTGGCGACACCTACAACGTGCTGACATGAGGAGCGTTTCCAACCGATTTCTCATACACAAACAGCAGTTGACCGGCGTTGCCAGTGTGAAACGTTGTTCTGATGCCTCGTGTAAGGAGGAGAAATGTGTACCATAACGTTTCCGACTTTGATTAAGCTCGGACTGAAGGCTACCGCAATTGCGGTTTATCGTATCGCGACATTGCTGCTCGCGTTGGTCGAGATCCAATGACTGTTAGCAGAATATGGAATCGGTGGGTTCAGGAGGGTAATACGGAACGCCATGCTGGATCCCAAAGGCCTCCTATCACCAGCAGTCGAGATGACAGGTATCTTATCCGCATGGCTGTAACGCATTGTGCAGCCGCATGTCGATCCATGAGTCAACAGATGGGGACGTCTGTAAGACAACAACCATCTGCACGAACAGTTTGACGACGTTTGCAGCAGCATAGACTATCAGCTCGGAGACCATGGCTGCGGTTACCCTTGACGCTGCATCACAGACAGGAGCGCCTGCGATGGTATACTCAATGAGGAACCTGGGTGCACGAATGGCAAAACGTAATTTTTTCGGATGAATCCATGTTATGTTTACAGCATCAAGATAGTCGCATCCGTGTTTGGTGACATCGCGGTAAACGTACATTGGAAATGTATATTAGTCATCGCCATACTGGCGTATCACCCGGCGTGACGGTATGGGGTGCCATTGGTTACACGTCTCGGTCACCTCTTGTTCGGATTGACGGCACTTTGAACAGCGGACGTTACATTTCAGATGTGTTGCGACCCAAGGCTCTACCCTTCATTCAATACGCCAGTCACTACTCTTGATGAACTGTGGTATCGTGTAGAAGCTGCATGGGCAGCTGTACCTGTACACGCCATCCTAGCTCTGTTTGAATCAATGCGCAGGCGTATCAAGGCCGTTATTACGGCCAGAGGTGGTTGTTCTGGGTACTGACTTCTCAGGATCTATGCACCCAAATTGCGTGAAAATGTAATCACATGTCAGTTTTAGTATAATATGTTTGTGCAATGAATTCCCGTTTATCATCTGCATTTCTTCTTGGTGTAGCAATTTTAATGGCCAGTTGTGTAATTGTAGGAAGTTGTTGCTCCCCTGACACTGTTATTTATATGAAATGTTTCATTCGTCACTACTTTCAACAGCAATTATTGTACAAAATATCTTGGTAAAGACACCATGCCAGTAGTAAAGTTTATCACGTCAAAAAGCTTAAGTGACGACTATTCTGTACATATTCACCCTTCAGTGTTACTCATTTTTCCCAAAGATGGATGACGCGGCGGGGAGTATGGGAGACGAGATAAAATCTGATAGCCTAAAGAAGAAGCGTTTGTGTCTTCGCCCTGTGTATAATTAGCTGAGCCTCTTTTGCGACGAAAAAACACACCTTATGGCGGCCTCCCGTAGCCTCGTTAGGAGATTTTTGTAGTATGGTCCTGTGACGGTGTCTGTCATTGGAGCCCAATCTGTTACACCACACCAAGGCAGTGCAAAATAATGACCAAAATCCTTTTACCCGATGATGGGTGGAATTTCGCCGTTTTGGCTGCAGTGACTCCTCTCTTTCTCGGGGTCATACTGCTGCACCCAGCCCTTGTCCACTGCGATTAGGCAGCAAAATAAGTCAACTGGATTGTCCTGCCGGAGCTGTAACGTATCCGCTGATGAATAGCCTCGACATATGTTTTCTTTTTGGCGTGAATAGTGACTGAACTCAGAAGGTGGCAACATTTCCCATATTCAGAATGTCGTGCACGATATTGGAAACTGTGCAGCGAACGATTTTCCACCATCGACTGGAATATTATACCTTGCTCTTCGAGCACGAGGGATTCCAGTTCTTCCACGATTCGCTGTTTTTCACAGAGATTTGATTCGCAATTTCGGTTTTCGTCTTTCTGACTTGTTTGATCACAATGGAAGCGCTGGTATCACCTAAGCCCTACTCATATGATGAGGCGTTGTTGCTGTGCACTTTCACCAAACCAGTATTGCTTGTCTTTAAATACACTTGTATATTGACGGCATGATACTACTTATCAGTGAGCTGCACCATTTCATTTCGACTCTTCTAGCGGAGTGCTTTGTTGCTGTGGTGCAGAAATTTTAGTGCGTACCAGGGTTACCAAGGTTGTAGACACTTACCTGATGCCATACAGAAACGCACGGGCAAACATTGGTGACCGATGTGCCTGTTCTGAGGAACTCAGCATTCCTTTGCTGGGCACGGGATTGGCGACCTGGGATTTCTGAGCTGAGGACTGATTAGTGCGTGTGCGGGAGTGCGTGTGTGTGAGTCTGGGGATTACGGCGCTCAACGACGAGGATACAAAAGAAAGGAATGTGGACAAAAGTACTAAAATTGTTGTCACACAGTGAGAAAGAAACCTATAAAATGACACTCATGCACTCACTCCCACCTCGCTCTCATTGACCCATACAAACACCCTACCTTACACGCCTTTAGACACAGGAGAGAGCGCGAAAGATGCTATACCTCGGACAAAAGAAAGTATGACTAGCTGACAACTTACAAAAAACATGGGTGAGCCAATCACTCTGTTAACACATTACGAACATCTCCCTAAAATTTGAGTAAACAAATGGGACAATGCTCAAAACCATCAAACTCTCACCACATTTCTTTGAACGTTACTTAAAACAGAGGGCAGGTCTGTCAGCACATCTGCGGCTGCCATCTCATCCGAAAATAAGATACAGTGTAATAAAACGTGCTGCACGGTGATCTGCACGCCACAAACATCACACGTTGGAGAATCGTCTCGCCTGAACAAAAAACCATATGTCACAGGTCGGTGGCCTATCTGAAGACGAGTAAAGAAAACCTCACCCCATCCGCATGTTTCTTAGTCATAGTTACTACTGATGTTTTCTTCACTAATTGGCTATAAATCACTTCCTCCAAGAAATAGGCATTACAATTACAGTTAATGAGTACCACAAAGCTAAAACCATTTAAACTATAAGAAACCACGAATATTAAACAAGGAGGCGCATATGAATAAGTGCTATTTGCCTGTGGAAGGAGTGTGTGGCATCATTGCTAGGAACACGCATAACTGAAGTCCAGGTAACTCCAGTGTCGTTCATTATGGTATGCACAGTTAAGGATTCCAAATGCGTCACTGCAATAACGGTGAGCAGCATAACTTGCATTGCTATCATCGCCAAGTTGGTGGAAGTGAAGCCCAGCTCACAAAAAACGTTACTGGTCTCCGGCGTCCAGATGCCACCCCAGTTACTGGTGGCCAATGTTGTGGTGATGCACTGGACAAAAGTAAAGACCATCTGCAGCTCGTTGTAGATACGATTGGTGTCACAGACCATAACTGTGAAGTGCCGCCACTTGAAGTCCAGTACCCTGAAAGAAGCTAAATCATCATGCCTCCTGATGTTGGCCTTGTGACCCTTGGAGCATACATTGAAACGTGGGGTTTAATGTCTGCTAGGAATTGCATCCCACCTGACATTTCGTGTCACACACACGCTGATGCCGATGCCTCAGTCGAGTGGCCAGGACGCTGAGCGCTGATGTACATGTACAGATAGCTGAAGAGGTCTTGGCTAACCAATCGTGTAGTTTTCGTGCCTGGGGAATACTCTATGCGGTGCACAATCCTCTTACAAATGGGGCTACTCCACCGAGCCCCACTCCAGTAAATCGATGTTTGTACGATTTTGTCACTCTATATGCCTCAAATGACACAGTGAGAACTCGTCATGTGCCATCCAACATGTGGAGCCCTAGAAGCAATTACCTCTGAAAGAAGGGTCGCAGGTAATGGGTTGCAGGCGCTTCTAGACCTGAAATGGAATTGAAGCGTGGATATACCCAACTGATGAATATGATGGAAAATGCAAAGTGCAACCAAGATCATAGTTTTGCATGGATGCAGGTATCCAGTGATGAGAGGGTTCCAAGACGTATCCTGCAGAGAGCCATTCCATAGCGAACACCTTGAATGATAACAGTCTGCAGAGCGTTGAGTCATTTTTGTGGCATTAAGGGCGACCAGGTTAATGCCTGCCAATGTCTTGGATGGTTCAAATCTCTGCCACTGGTGGAGAATGCAGGTGGAAGTATGCACAGGGGTCCCCCATTCCTAACACTAGGTGGTAGTATAGCCAGCTTTGAAGGTGTTCTTATAATCAGCATTCAGTTTTTTAATAGATAAATTGGTCTAAAACCTAGTTGATTACTGGGGGACTGAGGGCATCGTCTTGTTTAGCACATCTCTCAAAATCAGTTCTATCGATTTCGGCTAACTTCGGTTTCAGTGTCATAAATTGATTTTTATAAGATCAGTTAATATAATGTGTCAGTCATGGATGAGAATGCCAATATGCTTGAAGAGAGGGCCTGCAAGAGATCCAGTGTCATGTTAAAGAAGACTGGGGATGGTGGATCATCCTGTTTAACGTCTCTCGAAAGCTGTACAAGACCTCATGACTTCTCAGGGCCACAGACCACCGTCGAACTGCACTGTTCCAACACAGGACTTAGCTAGAGAACATTGGGCCTCGAGAGTTGTTTGATTCAATCAACTGAAAACCTTGGATGCATCAAAAGAAGCCACTTACAGCGGAAAAGATGAAGCATGGGGCAGATTCAGCGCCAGATCAAGCGAGGTGATACTGTGTAGCATCTTATCCTGGTGAATGATCAGCTGCTGACCATCATCCTTCACACAAGGGTGCATCAGGTATACTGGCAGCACTTTGTGAAAGTCATAGATACTCCCAGTTATTTCCGCATTGACTCTCCATATTGAAAATCCTTGGTTACTGCCGAATTTGGCTAGGAGAGTGAGCTGGTAGTTATGTGCTGTGCCCAGGTTAGAAGACCATCACTGGGGCAGAATGCAAAATGTTCTTTAGACAGAAATATAAAACTTAGCACTCCTAATGTTCGTGTCTCATGAATGGCTTGAGGAGCAGTTCTACTCCAAGTATCCTTAGAAATTGAGAGTGGGCCCATAGTGCTGCCTTGTTGGTACGGCATATTAACTCTGTATCAAGACATTATTAATTTTAACCTTATTTGAGGTAGGGTAGTTGCTGGCACCCCAACGGCCCCAAATTCTCACAAGGAATGACACAACTCCAACAGGAGATTCCAGGTTGTGTTACCTATCGATCATATCATAGCTGTTCATACTTCAGTGTCTTGATCACCTCAGCCCTGTAAAGGCTGTTGATGAGCTAGCGAGAAGGACATCGTTGTAGCTGCTGCATAGGAAGATGTCAATGGAACATGGTTCAACTGGTCGTATTTTCTTTTTCCCTCTTGGTAGGTCAGCCTGTCCTGATTTTTGTATTCCATAACTTTCCTCTCCTTCTGAAGAACTGTGAATTCCAGCGAGTAGGGTGCCCTCCACAGTTGACACGAGTGGGAGCAGGGGCACATGGAGTATTCGAAAGCAATGGACGTCTGCACTCTCGACATATGGCGCTGAAATTGCACAGGGAAGACATGTGCAGCACTTAGCGCACTGCATAGTGGGAGGGACTTATCACATCACTATACCATGACCTTGACATTTTCAGGCAGTGAATCACCATCTAAGGCCGAGATAAATGCGCTGGTAGCAACCCTGTTGCATTTTGGTCCCTTACAGCCAAGCTGGACGAAGTGAACACCCCATTGCTATTAATTAGAACAGAGCTGGTTGTTGGACTACAGTAGGAGGTGTCAATGAAAAATTTTCCCCTGGACCTTGTTTAGGCTTTAAAGGGGAGTGGCTGAAATACCACCAAGATTGTCACAGGCGAGCAACGCCTGTGACTGCGCTGGAGATACTGTATTAATCAGGATACTGTATTAATCAGGACTGATCCATTGTGTATCTTCGACAGCGTAGCCACTTCCCAAAATTCATCCTCTAGGTAATCAACAGAAAACAGAGGCTTCGCAACCACAAAGTCCCTATCGCTTTTGCTGCAAACTAAAAATTGAGGCGTATATGGCTCTTCTCTTTCTGTAGCGTTATGTTTCTCCCATGGTATAACTGGGGAGAGAAACGACTTGGGGTCATAGTTCTCAGCATTTAGTTCTAGTTCTCCTTTCTTAGAGATTGCTGGGACCAGTGAAACATGGCATGATGACCGTTGCCAGGAGTCCTGTCGCCCCAAGAAGACGGGCATCTATTCCCTGGCAAACTTGGGGAGTCTGCAGCTCTCAGGCATCAGCAGTGAATTCACTGTGATATCAGGTATCTTTCAGCCCCTCCACGACGGACTGGCTGCCACGTCGGATACCGGGTGTGAATTAATCCAGTATTGTCATGGGTGCAAAAGCTGAAAGCAGACAAGGGATGTAAATTTCGTACCCCATAAGGTATATTCGCCCAAATAGCTGGATTACAGGTGGAGGTGCAGAGCCTTGACAATAACAGAAGCAAGATTTCTCAGTGGACTATGGATATATGATGCACCACGTAAGGCGTCATTCGTCATATGGCCCTCACTTCTACAGAATTTGAAATGGTGGAGGTCAAAATCTAAGAGTGGATTATAACTGAGAAGGTAAAAAAAAGTAGGATACCCTTTTAGCCGCTTTTTAGGGCAGGCAGGAATACCTTCCAAACTCAAACCTGCAGGGGGCAGATGTGCATTCCAGAGAAGTCTTCCAATACGCATCATGTGTTATTATCAGTTTGGTCACTTGTTTATTACTATATGTTATGCTTAGGGCCGGTGCTGCAGCTCTTTCCTGATAGTACTGGAAGCTACATCATGCTTTTGTATACTGGAGAGATGCGTAAGAGGAGATCTGTGAAAAATGTGCTGAATTAGTTTCGACGTGGCACTCTGGGCTTACATCTGGCATCGCAGCCTTGTATATAATGCGCGTTGCTAGTAGAAACCAGCACAATTTGCAGTTCCCAAGCGCCATTGTGGACTCCACGTGGGGAATCGTTCTTCGAACTATTGCACTCAGATACGTTTTGTCAGTATTACAGGCCCTTCCGCAATGTGGTATTTGTGACCTGTTTTGCAGGGCTGAAGAAACAATATTAGAAGCAGATGCTAACTTTGGCTATCAATCATCACTGTATCCTGAAACCTACCCATTAGTTTGAAAACTGTCTCTATTCTCATGATAGCTTGAATTCGGGCATCACTTGTATTAATCAGCTTTTGTAGATGCCTTAAGAAGGCAGAACCTATCAAATAATATCATAAAGGAATGTTTGGGCCACTATTCTGCAGTTCCGTGGTGTAGTGACCTGAGGTGACAGGCTGAACAGCTGGGATGGGTCGTTGTCGGTAACGTATGAAATCAGTATCGATAGGCACACATTTTATTTACAGTCAAGCTACAACATTTGCCACATGGGTGTGCGGTGACCATGTCCCACTTGGTACGTTGTGTGGACAGCTAGGGGAGGACTGCAAACACTCTCAGGGGGATAGAGACCAGCTGTGACGTTAGTGGTCATAGTGAAGATGGTGCCTGGTGTCTGCTGGGGTAAAGACGTTCGAAAATAATTTTAACGGCTTTTGTGTGGTTCATTATACCACCTTGAGCTTCAGGCAATAAAAAAATATCATCAGTAAAGCCACCCCACCTATTCGCTGCTGCATCTATGTAACTCCTAACTGAATGTATAAATTAGTCTACAACCAAGTTCAACACTGTGAGGTTGAGGGACTCTCCGTGCTTAACACCTCTCCAAAATTCGCTTACACTGACTAAGTGTCGTAAATGATCTTTGAAAGATAACATATTAAAATCTATTGAATGCTTATTGATACTATAGATCCACAACGCTTGACGAACAAATTTCCATGATACATAATCAAACGAATTTGTGAGGACTATTGCTAGAACGTACACAAGTATGCCACAGCTTCTTTGTTTCTTAATTAAAACATCTAACGTGAGAACATTGGCCAAAATACCATCCGCCTAACGAAATTCACTTCGGTTTGGATGAATAGTAATAAGTCAGAATTTTGTTCAGAAGAGCAACTTTAAATGACCTTGTTGTAGCTCAGCGGAGAGATAACGACGTCAAATCGCATTTCTTAGGCAACAGATTGGTGCTGTTTATCTTCAAACAAGCTGGAAGTATTTCCAAGTCAAAAAGGGTACCCCAAGGGCATTAAAATCAGCTTTCTTTGCATGCTCCTCTGATGCATGTGGTGACGCATGCGTGACAGATATAAGTTGATTGATTCCCATGTTGGCACATTTCAGTGAGAACCATCGCATGTCTCAGCGGTTTCAGTGGGATCTTTAGATCGTAAGGATACATGATGGTTTATTGCCTCTTAAAAAAATAGCTAGAATAATAACCACTCTAATTTTCATCACCAAGTCGTGTCATCGTCACTCGCATTACCATCTCTGACTAAGTTGGGATGGTCATTGAGCCACCTAGACAGCCAAAACTGTCGGGCCCATTTCTTTCTGCGAAACTTTTGCTAAGCTGGTGCTGAACCTTAGTGCTTGTCCCCCTCCGAGTTCAGGGGTTAGAATAGGCCCAAGGTATTCTTGCCTGTTGTAAGAGTCTCCCACTTTTAAGTCTAATCCATTATGGTCCCTGTTTAGGGACACACGTCGTTGAGTGGCTTGCGGAGTATAAATGTAGATGTGGATGTAGTTGTAGAACTAAGCTACATAGGCGACGATAACTTCCGGGATATGTCATCTCCTACAGTTGTCAATTTCCTATAATGCCCTTATGACTATACTGGATTTCTCAGCACCCAATTTCCAGCACAGTAGCCTGTCAGTCACAAGAGGTCATCAGGTACCCCCTTGGTCCTTACTCTCTGACTACACAGGGATTCCATTATTGATACCTGAGCTGTGATCTCCCTACATATGCCAAGGAGTAGTTACCCATCATCTTGGGGCATTGGGACTCCCGACAATAGCCATTGCACCAGGTGGCCCTTGTTGTGGCTGGGTGGCGCCCATGGGGAGATTCCCTGATTGGAGTGGGTGGCATCAGGGCAGATAACCAACAATGACGTAGACAGGTTCATCTTTTACTGGGGACTGAATGACTCCAGAAGTCTCTAAGAAAGGGAAGGTACAATACAATGCTGCAATGTACAGCTCCAAGTCGTTTCCTTCCCTAGTTACCCCATGCTAGAAACGTAGAGCTATGGAAAGGACAGAGCCATACTCGTCTCCTTTTTAAGTGTTCTGCAGAATAGATGGGGATTCCTTTCTAGATATAAAATCCCTATTTTTTGGTAAACACCTGTGTGGTAAGATTTTGGAAGTGACAGCACTTTCCAAAATGTGCAGTGGGTCAGTCCTGATTCAGATGGCATTCCCAGTCTAGTCCCAAGTATTACTTGCCTGTGACAGCTTTTGTTATATTCCTGCTTCAGTCGGTCTCCATAAAAGCCTCAACAAGGTCCAGGGAATTACTTTTCATCCTCACCTCCAGCTGCAGTCTTCAGCGTCTTCGTTTTAGACTTTGAGGGTGATTCGTTACCTCACAGGGTCAAGATGATAGTAGACCACTGTGACGTTAAACCATTAAACCATACGAATCCCCCCCCCCCCCCAATCCAATGTCGTACTGTAATTCTGGAAGTTTGGAGTTTGGGGACGTCTACCCAGTGAACTTCGAGTGCCATGTGTAGAGATTGCAGACATTATCTGCATCTGAATACCCCATGTGCCCCATCCTCCAAGTTGTGTGAACTGTCGCGAGCATCACTCCCCCAGCTCGCTGGACAGCACGGTACTCTGAAAGGAGTGGAAAAATTATGGAGTACAAGATCCTGGACTGGCTAACTTAGCAAGAGGCTAAGCAGAAGTTTGAATGGCTGAACCCCCTTCGCTTGACATCTCCATATACTGCAGCTACATCGACATCACCCTCATTGGTGAAAGTAGTCCCCACATCTCTGGATCATATAGCAGGCGCTCAGGGCCGCCCAAATACATCTCCTCTCTCTGTGGTTGGAGGGAATTGCTCTTCCATTGCTGCTAAAGCACCTGCTTTGGGAGAAATCCCCCGTCAAACGCCATGCACCCCAACTGGAGAAGCAACAGACCGCTCTAGCTCCTCACGATCAGATGGGGTCGTCCAGGACTCTCCCTTCTAAGATCTCCCTGAGTGCTACAGAGCGGTGGACACTAGTCAGTGGCTGAAGGATCCATGAGCTGCTGGTTGAGTGGCTTCACACTCTTCCTCTGCCCTGTCCCTACTTCAGAGAAGCCCTTGCAGTGAACCCTAAAGAGCAGAGGGAGGGCAAACCGATGAAAAAGAAATTGCCTAAGAAACATGCAACTCCAGTGGACCCCACACTCCACCACACCATAACAGTTCTTCATGTGAGGATGAAGCAGAGATTCTAGCACCTTCCAGAGGACCTAGATCTTGCTGACATATCACACACAGTGGTCCTGGTTACTAGCACTCAAAGTCTGATGGCAGGTGACCCTGAGGTGTAAACCACCTCTTTGATACCTTCATGCCTCCCCAAATGACTGACAACGTAGTCCTCCAGTGGAACTGCGGCGGTTTTCTTTCCTATCTGGTTGAATTACAACAATCTTTAATCATTTACACCTGCTTTTAGCCTTTCCCTTGAGTAAACCTGGTTTACAACAATGTGGACCCTCGCCCCTTGTGGCTATCAGAGGTACTACAAGAACCTTTCTGAATGTCACACAATATCAGGTGGAGTCTGTCTTTTAGCGAACCTGTGCCCCTTCAGACACCTTTAGAAGCTACATCTGTCAGGGTGAAGACAGTGCAGGAAATTACCAACTGTAACACCTACCTTCCTCCAGATCATGAAGTGCCTCACCATCTGCTGACTGAACTAATTTCCAACGCCCTCCACCATTTCTCTTTCTTGGTTAGTTCAATGCCCACAATCCTTTGTATGGTCGAGTCAAGATAGCTGGCGATGGTAAAGATGTTCAGGATCTGCAGACTCAACTCGCTATTTGTCTCCTAAATACAGGTGCTTGCACCCATTTCAGTGTGGCACATGGCAAACACTTAGTCATTGATCTCTGGGTTTGCAGTGATGATCTTCTCCTGTCTATCCACTGGAGAGCTCACAACAAGTTATGTGGTAGTACCCATTTTCCGCTCATCCTGTCCCTATATCAAATGTAACTCACTTGTACAGTTGCAGTGTTGGGGTCTTGCTAAGGATGAGGGACACTTTCACCTACGCCACCACCATTATCACTGCTGAATCTCCATTGGCTGGTAGCATCGATGAGGTGATCCAGACCATCACTATCAACATTATTGCCGTAGCGGCATAGGCAATACTGGTTTCTCAGTTTGCCTCAGCTGAAAACTGCCTTGATGGTGGCAAGAAATCGCTGCAGTGATTAGAGATTGTAGGTGGGCCCTTCAATGTCATGAGAGCCACCCACCCCTGAAGCACCTTATTACTTTCAAACAGCTCTGTGTTTGGGCCTGTCAACTCAACAAATGATGGGAGCCAGCATGTTGGGAACGATATGTCTCTACCATTGGAACACGAACCTCTTCTTCCTGGTTTAGACCAAGGTCAGATATCAGGCCTTTACAGGTGTACCTGGAATTTACGCACTCTGCCGCTGCAGACGTAATTGCAAAGTGTCTTGCTGAGAATTATGCTTACACCTCTGCATCAGGGAGTTATCAACCTGCCTTTCGCCTCCAAAAACAATGGGTGGAATGACACCACATACGAGTATCTTCTGCTCCACGCCACCCTAAGTCTATAATGTCCAGCGATTGTGTATTTCTCAGTGCCCTTGTTGATTGTACTGGCACATCCCCTCGACCCAACCACATCCATTCCCAAATTATTAGACATCTGTCAGATTACCAGCACCACCTCCTTGCCGTCTTCAATCTGAAATGATGGCGATTTCCCGTTGCAGTCGCGAGAAATACGTTCTGTGCAAGCTGCTCGAATGTATGGTGAGCCAGCGGCTGTGGTGGTTCCTTGCATCTCGGGACCTACTGCTTCCATCACAGGGTGGTTTTCGTCAAGGTCGCTCCACCACCGACAAACATGGTATACGTGGAGTCTGCCACATAAACAGCCTTCTCCCAGCATCGAAACCTTATTGCCATCTTTATTGACCTGACAAAAGCCAAAGATGCCACTTTGTGACACCCCATCCTCACCATTCTGCATGAGTGGGACCTCGAGTTGGGGCTTCACACAGTTCACCCCACATTCAAGAGAATGGGGTGTTGCTGGGATCTGTCCTGAGCATCCTACACTTTATAATTACCGTTAGTGGACTCGCACTAGCAGGCTTTTCCTCAGTATCGCCCCTCCTATATCTGACGATTTTTGTATTTGCTACTGATCCTCTTCTACTGCTGTGACTGAATATCGAGGTGCAGTAGTGACCCCTTACACTTGGCTCTCAGTTTTCGGTCGCGAAGACTTGCATTATGCAGTCCTGCGATCGTTGTACTGTCCATCCTGAACTTTACCTCGATGACCAACTACTTAATGCATTGAGGACTTACCAGTTTCAGGACTGGTCTTCGATGCCTGCTTGACTTGACTTCCCCATCTTAAGGAAAACTGCTGGCGGCATCTCAATATTATTCAATGCCTGAGCCACACCAATTGGTGTGCTGATCGCCCTACACTGCAGCAGCTGTACAAAGCCCTTGTGTATCCCAACTTGACTATGGGAGCCTGGTGTATGGCTCAGCATTATCCTCAGCATTGTGGCTGCTGGCTCTATACACCACTGTGGAGTTTGGGTTGCAAAGAGAGCTTTGTGAAAGAGCCTCCTCGGGCAAACTAGCGTTCTTCCATTGCAGATCAGGCGACAACAACTGCTTATTGAATAATGCCGCTGACATTCACAGTACCCCTCCTCACCCCAGTTACCATTTCATTTTTTCACTAACATGGCGATCCATCTCCCTCAATGGCAACCCAGACTGGGAATTCATGTTGCAGTCCATGTGCAGTCACTTCTTATTGAGCTCGACACTTTCCCCATAGCATCTTTCCTTAGGATCCACTCATGTATGCCTCCATGGTCCAAGCCTCGGTCACAGATTCATCTGAACCTGTCACAAGGCCCAAAATGCTGAGTTCCACCTGTGGCGTACCACTGACAATTTTCTTCTCCTCTCAGCGAGTTCCAGTGCTCAGAAATAGGCTACATCGATGGCTCGATGGTGCATGGTCACTTTGGTTTCACTCACACTACCGCTGGACATACTGAACAGCGCTCGTAGCTGGATGGCTGAAGTGTATTCACAGCAGAGTTGGTAGCCATCTCTCACACACTCGAGCATACCACTTCCTGTTCAGGTGAGTCCTTCATCATCTGCAGCGACTCCTCAAGCACCTTACAAGCTCTCGAGCAGTGCTTTTTCGCCTTCCTTTGGTAGTGACTATCCAGAGGTCTCTCAACGCCTGTGGAAAAAGGGGATGTCAAGTCTCCTTCATTTTGACCTGAGGACATGTCAGGATCCTGGGCAGTGAACTTGCTGACAGACTGGCCAAACAGGTTACCAGCAAAACCAACCCTGGAGATCGGCCTGCTGGAGACTGCTGTCTGATCCATCTTACACCATAATGTTTTCAGGATCTTAGATATTGAATGGCGCACCCTCAGTACACCAAATAAACTACATGATATGAAGGAGCCAACGAATGTGCAGCAGTCACCAGTTCGAACTAATCGCAGAGATTCCATTTTCCTTTGATGGCTCTGCATGAGGCTAACTCATGGTCACCTCCATCTTGAGGTCCCACCTAGGTGTCACTGTGGTTTCCACATGACTTTCGTCCACATCTTTTTTGACTGTCCAAGCTAACTGCTCTTTGGCGAACTTACAACCTTCGTGTGACACTGCCAATGGTGTTGAGAGACAATGCCTCAATCACTGTTATAGTTTTATGTTTTATTGCTGAGAGAGAGTTTTATCACACAATCTAAGGGTGGGCATCGGGCTTCATTTTCCTGGCCTCCAACTTTTTCCATTTTTACTTTCCCTCCCTCTTTGCTGTTTGTTCACGTTAGTGTTCGTCTTTTCCCCATCTGTGTTCCTGTTGCCTTGTCTTTTAGGCTGGAGATTTTATTGTGTTGATGAGTCGCTGGTTCAACCTTTTTCATTGTTGCGATCAGTCAGCCCAGATCATCTGCTATATTATTTTAATTCCTTCCACCACTTTTTCGTTTTAGTGTCCGTTTTCCCCTTTTGGTTAGCGTCCTTAGTTTTCTCTTTTGTGCTCTTCCCGGTTCGTTTTACGCCTTTTTGCTTTACCAGACGCCTTTTGAGAATTGTTTTAACCCGAGACCTGTTTGTATGAGGAAAACAGGACTGATGACCCTGTAGTTTGGTCTCTTCACTCCCCAAATCAACCAATCATGCCACTTTATTTTCCGCTTATTGCAGGTTTATATGCAACAAGCTCTTCTGTTATGTCAGATATCTGTGTCTCAATCTCAGTAGATCTTTCAGAACAGAAGAAGTTTAAGTGTAACTCATTAGAATATCTAGACTTAAATACTTGCACGTGTACCACTACTTCATTTGGATTCCTGCACCTGTAATGGACTTTGAGAGTGCTGTGTATTCACTAAGGTCTTAGGACTGTTCTCCATTCTTCCATTTGCGCTCAGCCTTCCTTTAATACCAACGCCTTTGATTTGCAGAGACCTTTCTCATCTCTTCTGTATGCTAGTCACATCTCCTGCCAAATGCGGGATTGACAACCATTTTCATATTTCATCTACGTTCAAACATCATCTCTAACTTAACCAGCTCTTCCATTTCAACGGCTGACCAATTTGCCTTACGCTTACCTTTGATTGCACTAGGCCCAATAATTGGAAAATGAGTCTTCTTTTCATGAAAACTCGCACCATCAATGCTTGGTAAACTCCCATTACAGTGCTGACATCTCCACAAGCCATTCTCACTGGGAAGGCGATTCTTTTTTTTGCCCCTTGTAATATGTTGTTTCTGTTGGGATCAAGTTCTGCATCCTATTGATCTGCCACGAAGTGGATATGAAGCATTGCCGCAGTGATCTGATAGGTTCAAGACCATACCAGTAATGTTGTCATTATAGAATCCAAGATTAAAGTGATGATTCTGTTTGTCTGAACTCCTCACCCTTTGAAGATGATGACCACCTTTCTATTTCCTTTTGCTCATCTACTGTTGGTGTGGCTTAGCGTCAACTGCAGGGAGCCATACGAAAGGTTCAATCATGGTAACTCACCCACAGCTTAGAGTCTTCGGCCGCCAAGACTGTTATTGTATTTTATAACTGGTTTTCGATACCCGTTTATCACTGCTTCTCCATCTTTTTCAGCCTAAGCAGAAATGCTGGAAGCACCAATATTCTCTGATGCTTGAGACACACTGACTGAGGCGCATATCACGCTACAATGCCGCAGCTCTATAAAACACTTTTACAGTCCCGTCTTGACTATGGGAGCTGGGCATAAGTTTTAGTGTCGCGCTCAGCATTGCTGATGTAGAGCCCTATCCACGACTGTGGAGTTTGACTTGCGATGGAAGCTTCCAAATGAGTCCTGTGAATAGCCTACTCGTGGAAGATAGAGTTCATGCATAGCAGATCAACTGCTTCCAAATTGTACTGCACACATTCGCAGCTGATCTAAACATCCGAATTACCATGTACATCACCGTAATACAGTGATCCATCTCCAACAATGGCGGCCCAGATTGGGGATTATAATTACAGCCTCTATCAGGTCCCTTCTCACTGATCGCGAGCCTTTCCCTCTACAACCCCTCCTCTGGGTCCACTCACGCACACGTCCATGGCGTATATCTCAATAACAGCATCGTCTAGACCTCTCACAAGGCCCTAAATACTCATGTCACCCTTTGGCCCCCAACTGGTTCTCACTCTCTCTATCCTTGATGTGCCCCAAGGTTCAGAGGCAGCTTACATGGATGGCTCGACGGTTGATAATTGCGTTGGGCTCACTTAAGCTCATGCTAGACATACTGACAGCTGGCCGCTGTGGCTGAGAAGTTTTAGGCTCTTCAGTCCGAAACCGCGCTTCTGCTACTGTCGCAGGATGTGTGTGATGTTCTTAGTTTAGTTAGGTTTAAGTAGTTCTAAGTCTAGGGGACTGATGACCTCAGATGTTAAGTCCCATAGTGCTTAGAGCCATTTGAACCATATACAATCTGACCAGTGATCTTGCAATGTAGCAGTTTTTTCACTGCAGGGTTGGTAACCATCTCTGGCGCTCTTGATCATATCTGCTTGTTCATTGGGGACTCCTTCCTCATTTGTGAGTGCCTCACAAGTTCTCAACCTGTGCTATAGTTGACATCCTTTGGTAATGGGCATTAAGGAATTTCCATTCTCGAACAAAGTGGACAATTAATGATCTTTGTGTAGATCCTAAGTCACGTCAGGCTACTAGTAAATGCAGTCTGGAGATAGACATACTGGAATATGATCTTCGATCGATATTACACCAAAAGGATTTGGGCTCTGTAATACAGAATGGCGCTCCCTGACTTTGCTGAATAAGTTACTTATGGTAAAGCAGACGACGAACGTGTGGGGATCCTCCATGTGAGCCCCTCACAAGGAATCCATTGTCCTTTGCCGGCTCCCCATTGGCCATACTTTTCTGACTTACGGTCACCTCCCAAGACTTGAGGTCCCACCACAGTCTTCATCCATGACAATTGTCCACATCCTGTTGGTCTGATAATTAAAAAAACAATCTTGATCGCAAATTTCATTAAATCAGAGTGACCAGTTTCAGCCCTTAAGGATCACCTTCAGACTTTGAAATAACATAGTACAAATAGAGGGATCTTAGAGTATCATATATACACTGAAATACAATTATAAGCTACATACACCGAGAACGGCAAGACCTTTTCTTTAGTCGACATATACGTGGCAGCCTTTTTCTGTGCTTCTGTATTGGATACAAACAAGTAGTAACAACAAAGAAATTATAAAATAAATATTTCACTTGGCAGCGGAATGTTTCTCTTTTGAAACTTCTAGGCGTATTTCGTGTTGTATTACCTGTGTGGCAAATGCTATATGTCCGGAAGTCCAATTCCAGGCGATATTTAAAGAAGCTCGCAAGAATTTAATAACAGAAAACACACCAACATAGATTTGCACAACAAGAACATTTCATCATACTACATCTACATCTAAATCTACATGATTACTCTACAACTTACAATTAAGTGTCTCGTTGATGATTCATCGAATCAACATCAAGCTAATTCTCTACCGTTCCACTCTCGAACGGCGTGAGGGAGAAAGGAAAACTTACATATTTCTGTTCGAGCTCTGATTTGTCTTGTTTTATCATGATGATCATTTGCCCTATGTAGGTGGCTTGAACAGAATGTTTTCGCAATCGGAGGAGAAACTTTGACACTGAAACAAAAAACGTCTTTCTTTTTGATAACTGCCACTCCAATTCATCTGTCATGTCCGTGGCACTTTCTCCCCTATTCCTCAATAATACAAAACGAGGTGTCCAGTCTGATTGGTGCAGGTCCCGCACCGCACCGCAGCACTCCAGAGCACGGCGGACAAGCGCGGTGTATACAGAATCTGTTTAGTAGACCTGTCGCACTTTCTAACAAGGGACCCACTCAGCGATGATGTTTACGGCATTCAACGCCCTACAAATTGTCTACCACGCAACCACAATATTTGCTGGCAAAGGCAACGGGGGAGAGACTGGTGGCGTCCAATAGTGAGCACAACATAGGGTTATGAAGCATAGTTAAACTGCTTAATCGACGAGTAACTCACAAAAGTGCTACCGTACTAGTGGCGCAGATACAAAGCTCAGCAATGGCAACCAAAATAAAGGAAACATTGCATTATATCCAAAACAATAGTTTCCGAAGATGAAAGTAACTCAAGGAATGTCGCAGAGTGAGAAAGAAGTGGCAGATAACATATTCGAGGTTCTGCAATACGAGTTAGTGGAATGTCTGGTGTTGTATACGCTCGATTATGTTGACATTACACATGAGGAGTACAATAATGTCGATACAAGCTTACAAGTGAACGTCATGCTGAAACAGTAGTTCATTGTTGTCGGACGGGGTGCCACGGTTCCCTCTCCCGTGTATCCTTGTACAGGACAATCATTTCCAAGGAGCGGTGATTAAAAATAATTACGTACGTGAAAGGAGGATTATCCTCAGCATAGTAAGAAAAAAAGAAAAAAAAGTTATGAACAGATTTCGAATAAGTCTGCAGCAATATGACCGTGTAGAGCATAAGAAAAACTACGGATGTTCAAGGAAGGACAAAGCGCACTTGTTACATAAACTGACGTTCGCGAGTTTCAAGTATGCTCGATACAATTTACAGGATGAGTACGATAGTGACCTACTACTTGATGCACATCAAACTGCGAGCGACACAGATTACAGCGATTTCAAGGGAAGCAGAGAATGGTTGCATAACTTCAAACAGTGCTACAGACTTGGAAGATGTAACAGAACGAAATTTCAAACAAAGTTTCAACTTTACGATGCACTACAAACTGCGAAATGAGATAAAGAAACATATCCCATCGTTCATTGCGGTCTTTGTTTTCAGGTCCGACCAGTCGAGATTTGATGACGAAATGGATATGAAAGGAACCCTGGAAATTGGAGGTACTAGGATGGTTCTATCAAGATCAACTAACGTCATTGCCTTTATGCATTCATATACAGTTACACCGAGTGTTAATCTGGACGGATGAATTGGTTCGAAGTGTATTTATTTGCTGTGAGCAGTAGGTGATCTGTCTCCTCCAATTCTTTCTCGTGTGCGTGATCTCGCAAGGCAGGAGGGAACATTTACGTCACAACAAGCAAGTGTGGCAAAAATGGGCGTAAGAAAACTACAACTATGGTATGAGTATTTCATTTGGTCAATAGCTGGTCAAAATAGCTTGGTTCCTCGTCTGTGTAAAAAAAGACGTACTCCTTTAGAGCACCTCTTCCTGAAAAGTGTAACCGGGAACTACTGAACGAAATCAGCCTTAGGATGATTCTTTTTGCCATGCTTGTAAAACATATCACACTATCTGCAGCTGTGCCTTAAAGGACGGCCAGTTACACGATATGGTCCATAACAGATTGTTTCACATTCGGTTGCATACCATCACTTTCCATTAATTCTCATCACCCGATTACATCAAAGTGATGTAGCAAGATCCCGCGCTCAAGGGTCGTAATATGTCAAAATGACTGAGAGATATGGTTTGAAACGAAATTATGTCTCGAAATCTGGCAGAAAACGCAAAGAAATTCTGGTCATACATTAAGCACACCAGTGGCAAGACACAATCAATACCTTCACTGCGCGATAACAACGGTGAATTCACTGATGACAGTGCCACTAAAGCAGGGTTATTAAACACGGTTTTCCGAAACTCCTTCACCAAAGAAGACGAAGTAAATATTCCTGAGCTCCAATCAGGAACAACTGCCAACATGAGAAACATAGAAGTAGATATCTTCGGTGTAACAAAGCAGCTTAAATCACTTAATAAAGGTAAGGTCTCCGGTCCAGATTGTATACCAGTCAGGTTCCTCTCAGAGTATGCTGATAAAATAGCTCCATAGTTAGCAATTATATACAACCACTCGCTCACAGAAACATACGTACCTAAGGACTGGAAAATTGCTCAAGTCACACCAATACCCAAAAAGGGAAGTAGGAGTAATCCGCTGAATTACAGGCCTATATCACTAACGTCGATTTGCAGTAGGGTTTTCGAACATAAACTGTATTCGTACATTATGAAGTACCTCGAAGAAAACGATTTATTGACATATAGTCAGCACGGATTCAGATAATATCGTTCTTGTGAAACACAACTACCTCTTTATACTCATGAAGTAATAAGTGGTGTCTACTGGGGATGTCAAAATGATTCCATATTTTTAGATTTCCAGAAGGCTTTCCTCACAAGCGTCTTCTAATCAAACTGCGTGCCTACGGAGTATCGCCTCATTTGTGCGACTGGATTCGTGCTTTGCTATCAGAAAGATCACAGTTCGTAGTAATAGAGGGAAAGTCATCGAGTAAAAGACAAGTAAAATTCGGCGTTCCCCAAGGAAGTGTTATAGGCCCTCTAATGTTCCTGGTCTATATTAACGACATAGGAGTCAACCTGAGTAGCCGTCTTAGGTTGATTGCAGATGGTCCTGTTGTTTATCGTCTTGTAAAGTGATCAGATGATCAAAACGACTTGCAAAATAATTTATATAAGATATCTCTTTACTACTGTGATGTAGTTCAACACGGCACAAATAGTGGAAATTCTAGATGCCTCGAGCTAGTGATGAATGTTTGCGTTAGATACGTGTGCAATATTCGGTTGTATGATCATATCAGTCCTTCGTACTCCCAGCTAGGTTGGATACGCCCACATAAGGCACACGATCTCCACACGATGTGCTTACTTCATCGATTTCTTATCCACTGGTGCCCCCAGTACTTAACTTCTCACATTAAACACCTTTCATCATTCCACAATCGCAATACCAGATCGGATACGTCTAGCATCTTGGCTGTACCTTTACATAACACGAAATGCCATACGACTATGGAACGCGCTCCCCTGTGATCTGCGTCTTATCCAGAACTACTCAACATTCAAGAGGGAACTCAAAACTTACATATTAGGGACGGTAGAGCCACCATTGTTGTGCCCCTCTCATCTCTTTCTTTCTCCTCTCCATCACAGCTTCGAATTTTACCATTCTATTTCTCTTCCTCTAACCTATCTACCTCTTATATATCTCTTTTACCCCATTCTATCGTCTTATGTCTCTGCTCGATGAGAATACCTCACAAGGTGCAAGAACAAAACGAGGAAATTCCCAACTAACAATAGTCATTACTATTATTATTATTATCATTATTATTCTTGATTGTTATAATTATTTTTTATTGTTATAGTTATCTTTGTACTATTGTTATAATCTCTATTTTTTTCTTTAACATCAATACTGAATTTATATGTCCTTAATGTTCTGTAGAAACTGTAACTCGTTCAATCTGAGTATGCCTGGTTAGGTGTAACAGAAGGCCTGAAGGCCCTAATCTTGCCAGGTAAAATAAATGCATAAATAAATAAATAAATAAAATAAATAAATATATGTATGGTGCGAAAAGTGGCAATTGACCTTGAATAAAGAAAAGTGCGAAGTTATTCACATGAGTACTGACAGAAATCAGCTAAATTTCGATTAGGCGGTAAGTCACACAAATCTGAAGGCTGTAAATTCAGCTAAATAGTTAGGGATTACAATTACACATAACCTAAATTGGAACGATCACACAGATAATATTGCGGGTAGAGCAAACCAAAGACAGCGATTCATTGGCAGAACACTTAGAAGGTGCACCAGGCCTACCGAAGAGACTTCTTACACTACGATTATCCGCCCTGTTCTGGAGTAGTACCGTGCGGTGTGAGACCTGCATCAAGTGCAACTGACGGATGACATCCTAAAAGTACAAAGAAGGGCAGCTCGTTTTGTATTATCGCGAAATAGGGGAGATAGTGTCACAGACATAAAACGTGAATTGGAGTGGCAATCATTAAAATAAAGGCGTTTTTCGTTGCAACGGTATCTTCTCATGAAATTTCTATCACCAGTTTTCTCCTCCGATTGCGAAAACATTCTGCTGGCACCCACCTTCATAGGGAGAAATGATCATCACGATAAAATAAGAGAAATTGGGGCCCGCGCCGAAAAATTTAAGTACTCGTTTTTCCCGCGTGCCGTTCGAGAGTGGAGCGGTAGAGAGACAGCATGAAGGTGGTACATTGAACCCTCGCCACGCGGGATTAGCGGAGCTGTCTAAGGCGCTGCAGTCATGGACTGTGAGGCTGGTCCCGGCGGAGGTTCTAGTCCTCAAATGGTTCAAATGGCTCTGAGCACTATGGGACTTTAGATCTATGGTCATCAGTCCACTAGATCTTAGAACTACTTAAACCTAACTAACCTAGGGACATCACACAACACCCAGTCATCACGGGTTCGACTCCTCCCTCGGGCATGGGTGTGTGTTTGTCCTTAGGCTAATTTAGGTTAAGTAGTGTGTAAGTTTAGGGACTGATGACCTTAGCAGTTAAGCCCTATAAGATTTCACACACATTTGAACATTTCAACATTAAACACTCTGTCAGGCACTTTATTTTGAATAACAGAGTAATCACGTAGATGTAGATGTAGAAAGGCAGGGATGGCTCACGCCGAAGTGTGATGAGAAATACAGACCAGTGTGCCACTGACTTTATACACCGAAGGTATACAGTAGGCCTTTCGCTGAACTCGGCGATGGCGCCACGCGGCGTGCGTGGGTCAGTGCCAACGCAACTGACGGAATTTACAACGTCGGCGTCCGGTTGGTTGCCCAGCCTTGCAGACATAGCGATCCGACTCGAGCCACGGCGAACTGGCCGCCGCGTGCGGTAACTGTGCCCGTGGCCCAAAAGCGGCTCACTGCTTCCTCAAGTGAGGGTCGTGAATCCCGTGTAGAGCGCCGAATGGAAGCAGCCGACCGCCGTCATTGTAGTGAGCTGAGCATCTCTGGTCGTCCACCCAAGGCACCTCGCCCAGTGCCTGCAGACAGCCGTGAACCCGGAGGCAGCGAATTCGCACCCTGGCCCCTCGCCTGCGGACGGCAGCTTGCAGTCTGCAGGAGTAAGTCACCCAGAGAGCGGAGGCTAACAGCCCCTCTCTCCTCGCGCCTGTGCAGCTCCAAGGTGCGGAGCGCCCCGCCACAGCAATACCGTGTCCGTGTAGTGGAGGTAGGAGGTAGCTTCAGCGGGTTGGTTGGCCGCCGATATCCATCACCAAAGGTCGTAGTGGGTGCCCTGCAACTTAAATAATCGTCATTCTCTTCGGTTCTAGACACGGACAAAATGGCGACACGAGTGCCTGCTTTGAGCCTCCGGGTTTGCTTATTTACTCGTCTTATCGCTACGCCTCATCTCCATCTACATACATTCTCCGCAATCCACCGTACGGTGCGAGGCGGAGGGTACCAAGTACCTCAACTAGCATCTTCTCTCCCTGTTACACTCCCTAACAGAATGAGGGAAAAATGACTGCCTATATGCCTCTGTACGAGCCCTAATCTCTCTCATCTTATGTTTGTTGTCTTCCTGCGAAATGTAAATTGACGGCAGTAAATTTGTACTGCCTCAGATTCTGGTTCTCTAAATTTCTTCAGCAGCGATTCACGAAAAGAATGCCTCCTTTCCTCTAGAGACTCCCACCCAAGTTCCTGAAGCATTTCCATAACACTTGCGTGATAATCAAACCTACCAGTAACAAATCTAGCAGTCCGCCTCTGAGTTGCTTCTATGTCGTCCCTCAATCCGACCTGATAGGAATCCCAAACGCTCGAGCAGTACTCAAGAATAGGTCGTATTAGTGTTTTATAGGCGGTATCCTTTACATATGAACCACATATTCCCAAAATTCTACCAATGAACCGAGGACGACTATCTGTCTTCCCCACAACTGCCATTACATGCTTGTCCCACTTCATATCGCTCTACAATGTTACGCCCAAATACTTAATCGACGTGACTGTGTCAAGCGCTACAATACTAATGGAGTATTCAAACACTACAGGATTCTTTTTCCTATTCATCTGCCTTAATTTACATTTATCTATATTTAGAGTTAGCCGCCATTCTTTACACCAATCACAAATCCAGTCCAAGTCATCTTGTATCCTCCTACAGTCACTCGACGTCGACACCTTCCCGTACACCACAGTATCATTAGCAAACAGCCGCACATTGCTATCCACTCTATCCAAAATATCATTTATGTAGATAGAAAACAACAGCGGACCTACCACACTCCAGTTGATACCCTCACCTCCGATGAAAACACACCATTGAGGACAACGTACTGGGTTCTATTATTTAAGAAGTCTTCGAGCCACTCACATATTTGGGAACTAATCCCATATACTAGTAACTCAGTTAGGAGTCTGCAGTGGGGCACCGAGTCAAACGCTTTCCGAAAGTCAATGAATATGGCATCCGTCTGATACCCTTCATCCATGGTTCGCAAGATATTATGTGAAAATAGAGCGAGTTGCGTTTCGTAGGAGCGATGCTTTCGAAAGCCGTGCTGAAACATAGAAAGCAAGGAAACTCATTATATTCGAACTGAGAATATGTTCGAGAATCCTGCAACAAACCGATGTTAAGGATATTGGCCAGTAAGTTTGAGGATCCGTCCTTCTCAGGTGTCACCTGCGCTTTTTTCCCGTCGCTCGGGACTTTACGTTGGGCAAGAGATTCGCGATAAATGCGAGCTAAGTAAGGAGCCAATGCAGTAGAGTACTGTCTGTAAAACCGAATTGGAATCCCATCAGGACCTGGCGATTTATTTATTTTCAACCCATTCAGCTGCTTCACAGCCCCAGGGATGTCTATCACTATGTCCTCCATACGGGAATCTGTACGAGACTCAAACGGCGGTATGTTTGTACGATCCTCCTGCGTGAAAAATTTCTCAAATGCTAAATTTAAAATTTCGGATTTCGTTTTGCTGTCTTCCGTTGCAAGGGCTGACTGATCAGTGAGTGACTGGATGGAAGCCTCTGACGTAGTTCCTAGGGAGGGGAAAAATGGAGTGCTCTTTGATAATCACTAAGTCATCTTTCCTCAACCCGCTTCGGCCCCTACACAGATGTCACTATGTGCCATTGTAACTGCTACATACGGGCTCTTCACAGCACGTCGGTGATCTGTCCTGCCCTGATAACTTAACATTTGTATACAGTGCCCACCGGGCTGTGCCTTCTAGCCTGCGAGCGGTGTCGTAACCTTGCCTCGCAGAATCGTTTGCAAAGTATCAACATCGCCCGCTCCTGTCGTCCGATGTGCCAATCGGTCGCTTCACTACTACCTTACTGCGCGAGATTTACAAGAATTCCCCAAATCCACGCCTGCACTTATTGGTGGCGCAGCAGATTCTATATGCAACTCTTCAAGAGTGGATACGTAGGTGAAAGTCGTGCACGCTTCTTGACTCCCAAGTAGTTCACCTTAGATCTTGATGGTGCGAACCTTTATGATCACCTTCAACATCTACCATGAATACCGAATGAGAAATGGTTTGTCTTGAACTTTTTGTCGTCGATGTACATTTGGTAAACTTTAATACATTTATCCTTAGGAGGTTGATCTCTGCACCTCCAGGACACTCATTTTCTGTCGTCCACCTAATGTGCAAGGTGAGTCATTAGCAGCTAATATTTTTCATGTCATAATCGATAACACAAAACTTTCAAATGATCCATACTAAAGACTGAACTTTTGACCTCGCAATCTTGGTTTTCTGCCAGTAAATATCTGTCTTTGGCTTGCTTTACCTACAACATAACCTATCTGATCATTCCAATTTATGCTATTCGCTACTGTAATCCCTACGTATTTAGTGGAATTTATAGCCTTTGGATTTGTGTGATTTGTTGTGAAACAGAAACTTAGTGGATTTCTTTTAGTGCTCATCTGGATGACTTTATACTTTTCATTATTTAGAGTCAATTGCGACTTCTGATACAATACAGATATCTTGTCTAAATTGTTTTGCAACTAGTCGACTGACATCAAATATGTTACACGTTTTATAGTGTTCCCACAAAGTGCTCAGGACTGTACGCTATGTGACTATGTAACAGGCTATATACCATCATTTGAAAACAGTAAACCGGCCAACTATAAATAGGACCATGTAATGGCGTCGTAATATCAACAGCACACACAAGACCCTTTCTGGCGGCGTATATCGCGTTAAATGGTGCAATATCACGCCGTAACCGGCGCGTGGCTGCGTGATTTGTTTTTGTACGCAAAACAGTTTACCTCAGCCCTGTGCAGTTGCGATGGCGGGATCGAAAAATAATTTCAGCTACTCCGGCCAGCGGTGTGGGACCCACCGCTGCGGAGTGAACATCCGAGAGTGTTTGCGATGGGATATGTTGTGGTGGGGGTGGGGGTGGAGAGGGGAGAGGAGGGGGGAAAGGTCTCGCGGGCACAGGCGGCGTTTTTGTGTCGACGCTATAATCGAATAGCCCGGACCCATTACCGAACGTTAATATGCACCATTTAAATACGCGTAATTAGCTTTACGCGAGGGTAATTAATTCAGATTAAACCTGGAGGGCTGCAGGGGATGTTTGGAAGGCCGGTGGTGGTGGTTCTGGTGGGGGTTGGAGGGGGTGGGGGTGGTGGTGGTCGCGTGGTTTGGCCGGCGGCATTCCCACCCGTAAACGCCGCGCCGCCCTATTAAAATATTATGTGCGCCCGCCACCACCGCGCCGCACGGCGCCACTGTCGCCCGCATCGCGCCGCCGGTAGCGAATGAGGCAGCCAGCGAGCGGGAACAGAGGGCGGAAAAAGCGGTCGCTTTCCGCTCGATGGCCCGTACACTGTGCACACCTGCACTGCATTATTAACGCTTCCATTCCGGTGCTTTGATGCACTCCGTCCCAATTAAACGAACGTTATCGACTGAAATATTACTACAAGTTTTTGTTGCTGTGTTACAGGTACCATGCGCGTCGCAATTTTTTTCCCCTCAAAACGTGCTATACGTAAGTTACCAGTGCGACAGAGCACAGCGTTATATTATTAAAACGTTCGTATGCCTACATTTTTGCAGATGTGTGATAGTCACATGCGAAAATAGAACTGAGAAACTGTAGATTTAAATAAGACACACGGTGATATAGCAAATAAGTATTGGAAAAAGACTCGTAGGGGAGGCGACGAAAAGTAGACTAAGCAAAAGAAGTGAAGACAAGACAGCCGATGAAGAGAAAAAATCTGAAAGTGAATGATAACGTAAGATGAAGTTAACTGAACTTGACAAGACTAAACAGCAGCTATTACGACAGTTTATCAGAAATTTTTCAAATGGTTCAAATGGCTCTAAGCACTAGGCCATCACACACATCCATGCCCCAGGCAGGGTTCGAACCAGCGCGTTTCCGGACCCAAGAGCCTAGAATCGCTCGGCAAATCATCGCGTAAAATTGAAGTGATATCAGGTGTTCCCCAGGGAAGCGTCCTGGGACCTCTGCTGTTCCTGATCTATATAAATGACTTGGGTGACAATCTGAGCAGTTCTCTCAGGTTGTTCGCAGATGATGCTGTAATTTACCGTCTAGTAAGGTCATCCGAAGACCAGTATCAGTTGCAAAGCGATTTAGAAAAGATTGCTGTATGGTGTGGCAGGTGGCAGTTGACGATAAATTACGAAAAGTGTGAGGTGATCCACATGAGTCTCAAAAGAAATCCGTTGGAATTCGATTACTCGATAAATAGTACAATTCTCAAGGCTGTCAATTCAACTAAGTACCTGGGTGTTAAAATTACGAAAAACTTCTGTTGGAAAGACCACATAGATAATATTGTGGGGAAGGCGAGCCAAAGGTTGCGTTTCATTGTCAGAACACTTAGAAGATGCAACAAGTCCACTAAAGAGACATCTTACACTACATTCGTTCGTCCTCTGTTAGAATATTGCTGCGCGGTGAGGGATCCTTACCAGGAGGGATTGACGGAGGACATCGAGAGGGTGCAAAAAAGGGCAGCTCGTTTTGTATTATCACGTAATAGGGGAGAGAGTGTGGCAGATATGATACGCGAGTTGAGATGGAAATCATTAAAGCAAAGGCGTTTTTCGTCGCGGCGAGATCTATTTACGAAATATCAGTCACCAACTTTCTCTTCCGAATGCGAACATATTTTGTTGAGCCCAACCTACATAGGTAGGAATGATCATCAAAATAAAATAAGAGAAATCAGAGCTCGAACAGAAAGGTTTAGGTGTTCGTTTTTCCAGCGTGCTGTTCAGGAATGAAATGGTAGAGAGATAGTATGATTGTGGTTCTATGAACCCTCAGCCAAGCACTTAAATGTGAATTGCAGAGTAATCATGTAGATGTAGATGTAGATGTAGACTTGCCAGCTGAGGTTATCCGTCTCCTAGACTTAGAACTACTTAAACCTAACTAACCTAAGGCCATCACACACATCCATGCCCGAGGCGGGATCCGAACCAGCGCGGTACCGGACCGAAGAGCCTAGAACGGCTCGGCTACAGCGGCCGGCTCAGAAATTGTAACAAAAAGATTGTAAGGGAGACACTCCAGAACACTCGAGGTATGATGAAAGCGAAGCAAGCACTTACGCCTTGTAGACATTACGTTACTTAACTCAGAATGTCAGAACTTTCTATTACGACGAACAGGAATGCCGTACTAAAGGCTTCCAAATTTGATTAAAAAGCTTTATATAGTGGCTCTAATTAAACAAAAGTCATAAAATAGACTGTGAGAATGAGTGAGCCTCTGAAGTACTACGAGACGTAGAGAAAGCTGTTCGATCCATGGAAACAGCAAAAGTCTATGGAAATAATGTAGTAATATTAGAAATTATTTAAGCACTGGGAGAAACTGCAAAAGCAATATTTGCTTTGTTCTACGGACGTATACGAAAGCCGAACCGGATGGCTGAAACAGCACCGCAATTGTTGCAGGTGTTATAATTTGTAGGAAAGAGAGCATATGAAATGTGAAGAATTAACATTTTGTCAATGGACTAGAACATATATTTTAAATAATTCTGAAAAAAATTTGAACTTTAACCAACGAAAAATACAATCAAACCTTAGAAGCGAGTATGCTACCATAATGTAAACAAAGTTATAGAAAGAAGCAACGAATGTCGGATACAATTTTGTATGGGGCTTATAGAGTATGAGAAAGCTTCCGATTGCAAGAATAAAATCTGCGCTATAGGACTTGAGCGCCATGAATCACAATCTACCTACAACAGTTTCTTGACAAATGTACGCAGTTACGCCGTAGCTTCCATTCGAGTACATCAAAAGAAAGAAAAATTTATAACTGAGAATAAAATTAGGAAAAAATACTTGGAGGAGGTCTTCGCATCATTGAATTTGTTTGAAGGGCTGAGAGCGAAGAAAACTTTTGTGAAGCATATTAGATTTGAAAATGTCATTGCTTTGCTTTCTTAGGACCCAGAACAAATCGAGTGAACTATAACAGTAGGACTTAAGTTTGATTACAGATTGATATTGAAGTTGTGGAAACAGCTGCGAGATATGTCTGATGAGGCAACTGAAATTTCAAGCAGGTGAGCACACAAAGAAATAAGCAGGAACGTAGGAATAGCTTTCACTTCATGTGGGAGACTGAAATATAGCTTTCCTTGAATGGAAAGTCAATTACTTGAATAAACTGCCAGTACTAACTTACGGAGATGAAACTTGGATGTTAAACGCGCAAACAGTCTAAAAATTGATGACTCACAAACAGTGCAAAATGCATGCGGGACAAAACAAGAAGGAACAGAAAACCTAAAAATGGATGAGACAAAGGCTAAGAGTTAACAAGGTGATAATGAGTGTTAAGGATCTGAAATGGACGTCGGATTAGCATAGAGGGAGCTGAAATGTTGGGAGATGGCTGAAGGAGATTCTGTGATAGATTCCTCATCGCAAGAAAAGACCTAGTGAACGTCCCAATAAATGATGGGCTGACGATATAAAAAAAAGGCAGGACGAAACTGAATGCGGAGAGCTAAAGATCGTAATCTATACATTAGTGTGGAAGAAACCTATATCCAGCCAGCAGGGGATAATAGTTTACTGAATATGACGGTGGAAACGGCGATGATGACGCGAGAAGAAAATCTCGTTACTACGTACGTCAAGTTATTTCTCCTAAATATCTTGTTTAATATTACCTCAACTATTGAGATGGTGTTTTAACCATGATGTTTTTTACCTGACTCTCTTACAGTGTGTGCAATAGCCGAAAATTCAACTCTTTCACGCTACATAGCAGCAGCTGTCTGTGTGGCCGAAGTCGGCTACACGGTACGTCTGTTAAATTAAAACCAAACATCACGATGCATGAAGACTTTTTGGTGGAATCAGTAGTGGTTTAAATCATCTTATCACTCACATGACGAAAAGGCGTCATTCCTTTTGGACAGTCATCATTACAGCTACGGCAACGAGTATTATTATTTTTGTTCGGGTAACAGAATCTGATCTTGGTATAAAGGCAACATATTGCCGTTCTGTACAGCGTGGTATTACAATTCATAATTTCCCTTCTTCAGTAAGATTTTGGCTAACAATTTTGCTAATCTAAATGAAGAGTGTTTCTGGCCGGAAACGAGTCTAGATTTTAATTAATTATACACTTAAAAAAACAATGACAGCACATCAGACTTGCGAGGGACCGATGGTTCTAGTAGTCTGGTCCCTTCAATCACACAAACCAACCAATCAGGCTTGCGATTGTGAAACTGGTAGTTCGGCTAAGATTGGCTACTCTGTAACTATGTGTCATGACCTGACGCTGGGCGACATTGACCGACATCGGTTGTTTTTTAATGAAAACAGCGATCGACAAACAAAATAAATGGTTTATAAAACCGCTCTGTGCTTGAAACACAAGGAAAACCCCTTGCCTTTACGTTTAGCGAAACTAAACAGGAACCAGTATCTCGCAGCATTCTTAATATACAGACAAATGCTAAACATTTAAAGAAAGTCGCATTATTAAATCACCCTACAAAAAACCTTTCAGTTCAGAATAATAAAACCAATAGTTAAAACACAGATCATTCGCCTTTCTTAACGGAACAGCATTTAGTTCAATGGCTGACGACCCCACTTGGTAAAAATCCTAATAGAGGCGGAACTAAAAACCAGCACAGCCTGTAATAGGATACAACAAATGTACAGCTTGACCAGTAGTATGCCTTTCTACGTCGATGAACCATTCCGATGCGTTCCCACAGTAGACAACGTTATCGCATCGACCGACTACCTATAGGTTCCGCAAAACATACGTGGTGGGCCACCGTACTGTGAGTCGCCTCCTCATGTAACACAAGTACAAAGCAGCATGGCTTCACGGGCACACGCTTCGACGCCTCACAACCAACAGCTCAAATGCGATTACGCTACAGCGAAGTAATGCGTTACTCTACCGAATACATGGCACAAGCTGTCGGCATCACCATTTCGATGACGCCGCCTCGCGTCCTTGCGGAACGTGAAGGCAATGCTGCACTCGTACACGGCACCACTTCTCAGTTTCTCGGGACACGAAAACTGTGCTGTAATCGCCACGGCACGCCATTGTCGGTATTACTTTAGTGCCCCTAATGACATCGGCACAGGTATGTATTATTGTACCTGCTACACCCATTTTTACAACGGTCCAGCTAACAAATAGTTCATTTGGAACTCGCTGCCCCAAGCAGCTGTTAAAATTTTCTTTAGGGTTTTGCTTCCGATCACACCCACGCAAGAAACATGAGTCTACATGATCCCTGTATGCAAACTCTATTGTTGCCATTAACTTCGGGAGGTAGTGACTCCATATGGCTATATTCCTTAACTGTAGCATAACTCACCGAGTTTCCTAGACAGCTATTCTAATATCCTGCAAATTTTTCACGTATTTTCTTATTGCAAGCCTCCAATGCCGATCCGTAAGGTCTAGTTCACTCACTCAGACACTCGCTTCTTTAACTGTCCTGCACACTCCCAACTTCTGTATTTGAACATTTCTGTGTGGCAGGTATGTCATTCAATACACGTGCGTGACCATAATAGTTTCTGTGTTTTTTGCACTTGGAAGCATTGCTAGGATATTCCCCACTGCACAGCCAAATCTTCGACGAGAACGCTGGTAACTATCGGAGTTTTACACTGATATATGAAACTTACATTTAGCATTAAAGTCCTTCCAATCTCACCTTTTGGACATCACAAACAGAGGAACAACAATGTAAGAGAGACGTCATAAAAATGGATACATCCGAATCGCAATTCACGAGAACAACGAATGAAATGTAGGGTACATAAACTTCGTTGTTAATCACCGCCATCTTGAAAAAGTCTCTGGAGACTGCAGGACAGTGTGACTGCCGGACAAGTCAGATCAACTTTACCGCTTGCCTTGCACGCGGATACTGCGGCCTCATCAGAAGATAATTGCATTCAATCGTATTTTATTCGTGGGCTCACATATTTAACAGTTGCGTACCAATTGGGGGGGGGGGCAAGTAACTGATCCCAACGTAGTTTTTGGACTACAACTCCCACTCTGTTCACTATTTTATTTAATACATAGCTTCCCAAAGTGTGGTCCGGCCACCCTTCACCAAATCGTGTAAAATAATGAGTAAAATTATTGAATAAAAATCTGAAAAATCAAATTCATCACTTGTTTTGTGTGAAAAAAAGTGTACTTTTACTTCAGGTCGTATTTCCAAGCAGCCTTTGCTGTTCCTAAGCGAGAACGCATACACAGTTTAGTGCCAGAGAATGCGGCTTCCCTGATCGACTGTTTCGCAACAATACGGGGGTCGTTTGTGCACCGGCTCACGGCGGTAGATGCCCTGAAACATTTTACGCATGTAAACTTGCTTTGTCAGTGCACTACCTATTTCATAAGTCGATTTTTGACCTTCAAGTTGTTTTCATTCATCTCTAAATCAAAGACTATTGATACTTGGGGGGTGGGGGGGAGGGGGGGATGACTGGAAGCAGACTAGGGGTCCGCCATGGATTTTCGACTGAAGAAGGGGTCCAGCAGCTGAAAAGGTTGGGAAGCCCTGATTTAATACATACACGACATATATCATAATGATTATTGTTACAATTGGTTATAAGAAGAGCCTTTGGTGGCGATTGCGGTAACTGAAGGTGTAGCAGCAAAACAATCACTCCCTCCTACGTATATCTCGCGAAGAGACCATGAGGATAAAATCAGAGAGATTAGAGCCCACACAGAAGCTTACCGACAATCCTTCTTTCCACGTACAATACGAGACTGGAATAGAAGGGAGAACCGATAGAGGTACTCAGGGTACCCTCCGCCACACACCGTCAGGTGGCTTGCGGAGTACGGATGTAGATGTAGATGTAGATGTAGATCCTCAGTGAACCGGTAAACAGTGTGGTGAGTGGAAGCTAATATCTTTGTGGCGTATTGACAGAATGCACAAAACGTTGAAATTGACAGGTGACGAAATAAGAAAGTTGCTAGAGAATTCACACAATGAATTTACTGGGGAAGTAGCCGAAAGTTCAAGCAGTGAAACTGAAGATGTGGTTGTGAAAATTCCAGATCAAGTAGTTTCTGATAGCAGTGAGTTGGGTGAAAATGAGTCAGGTAAGTATTGACTTTCATTACTTTTTGCAGATATTATGGAGTATATTTGGATGTCTTTCTCCGTGCTAGTGTTCGGTTGTGCTTTCTCATTTGTACAGATATTCAAGCAACAAGAAGGTAACCCAGGCCGAAGGCACAAATTGATCACTTTGAGAAAGACATGGTGGCCCCATCAGGTATGATATGAAAGAGAGATCCTTATGTAAATCAAAGGAGGAGGTCTGCTGCTAACGACATTAGGGCTCCAAAAGGAAGTAAGCCAGAGATAAAACCAGGTAAAGGTTTTCTCATGTACCTTGATGATAACAACTTGGATGACATTTTGATGTATACCAACCAAATGCTAGGCAATCATAGGGAATCATCTGAAGATGTGTTAGTAAAAAAACTCGAAAGCATTTGAACGGGAAGAAAGAGTGTCAGTAGTCCACCCTCGTTAGCTGAGTGGTCAGGGCTGCGGAATGCCACGCCAAGGGACGCGGGTTCGATTCCCGTCAGGGGGCAGAAGATTTTCTCCTTTCAGGGACTGGGTGTTGTGTTGTCCTCATCATCATTTCATCCGCCATCTCGGACGCGCAAGTCGCCCAATATTGCGTCAATTGTTATAAGTACTTGGCCTCGGTGGCCGAACTTCCCCGAATGGGGGACTCCTGGCTCAAAATGGCGTAAGCTCATTTCCATTTTTCCAGTGTCATTAAGTGGAATTTTGTTGAACAGTGGAATCCATAGACAGAACAAGGGCACTTTACGTAATATATTTAGTAAAGAAAACTTTCCGATGTACCGAGCTTCATTTTCGGAGCACAGACTGAGGCTCTTACTGAAGTGCTGGAGCTTTGATGATGCTCTTAAGTCGAGCAACTAGAAAACACACCGACAAATTTGCACATATCATGGATATATGGAACATGACAGTTAGTAAATTTCCTGAATTTTGTAATCGTTGTGAGTCAGTTACGGTGGAAGAAGATCTTGTGACCTTCCATGGGCGATGCCCATTCAGGCTATATATTCCAACAAAACCAGGAAAATATGGAATAGAAGTGAACCTGTTATGTGACTCAAATATGAAATACTGCTTCGCTGGATCCCTATGCTGGAAAGCACGACAAAGAAAAGAACTATAAAAGTGGCCCTGAAGTATTTAGCAGGTTGACTGAAATATCTAAGTTGAAACAATTAGGAAAATTTTTTACCATGGACAGAAAGTTCATACCTTTCCTCCACCATTCAGTCTTTTGAAAGAGAAAGTAACTACAGTTGGTATATTTTGATGTGACAAACGCGATGTAACCACAGAACTCTGTCGTGTTTCTCTGACGAAGGTTACACCGTGAACAGCCCGTTTGCCTTTAATGATGATGCCACTTTAGTCAGTTACGTGCCTAAGAAAGGAAAGGTTGTTACACTATTGTGAACTCTACATCACGACATGAATGTCAAGGAAGAGAAGCCAGACATCATCCTATTCTACAGCTGTACAAAGCCTAGAGTGGATACAGTCGATGAATATGTAAAAAAGTACAGCTGCCGTCGAGCAACGCATCGATGGCAAGCAGCGATGTTTTTCAGCTTGATTGACATAGTAGCATATAATTCGTATGTTTTATTTTAGGGTACACACAAGGGATGGGAAAAGAATCACCCGACAAAGAATTCTGGAAGAAAGCAGTACCTGAAATATCTTGCTCGGGAACATAGCATTCTCAACATGAAGAGACGAGCTCAAAATGCTATAGGCCGACACTCAGAATACACTTCTGCGTTATCAGCTTTTCGATATGGGTGTAATCAACATCAAGGTGCTGTAAGCAGAGGAAACATCATTACAGTTCCGCGACGGAAAGTAACACGTGCAGCTGTGGATAAACTGCCAAAGAATGGACGCTGTTACTTACGCGCCAGAACCAAAGACCGTAAGTACATGAAGGCTTGCACTTCTTACAAAAATATGTCTGTCCTGCACACACCAAGAAAGAAGAAGTTCGTATTGTAAAGTGTTCTGAATGTGAAGCTGAGTAAACGTTGTAATTGTGAAATTAATATAATTTACTTAAACACTTTTCTAAGGACTCATTTTATAAAAACAAGTCCCTGATACCCTTTCCCAGTAATAATAATCAACATTTTTTAGGTTCTAGTCTACCAAAAATATGGAAATATGGAAGTACTTAAGTGATTTGGTTTGTTATAGACAGAGAAAGTTTTATGGCAGTGGGGTCGGTGGCTACGCCACCCATTGGCGTTGGCCAGTGCAACATAGAGCAATAGACCTGACATGCTGCAGAGATATGTTCCTGGCAGAAAGGCGTGCAAAACAGTTTGGGTGGTATGCCAACGTGCTGTTGCTACACATTGCACTGACCTGTGGGTGACCGATCAGCACAGAAAAGGTGAGACACAAGATCACAGCACATTAATCCGTGAAAATATCTTAATGTCGCGCACTCAGGGAAACAAAAGAGTTTACTCTGGACTGTAGTGGTGGCTAGAGTGGTCGCAGAGTTGCACATCAGTGAACTCAATGCTGAACAACAAAAATTGTTGAGTAGCCGTCACGAAGTACAGGGTGATAATTATTGAACTACATAGAATAAAATCGTCATAACCTATGAACGGTTTGCGACAGGACGTTCAGACTGCACTGTTGGCCGAGAGACATGGCGAGTATTAGTATGCGAATGCATGCGACGAGGTCCACGATCATTTGGATGGGTTCGTCAATCAGCATTGGTGCATTTGAGGGACTGAGAATCCGCATTTCGCGATCGAGAACTCTCTTCACCCTCAAACGGGTGACTGTTTGGTATGCTATGTTCAGTCACGAAATAATCGGTGCGATATTCCTTGATGGCATAATGACTACCGAAAGGTACGAGAAGGTTCTGGGAGATGATTTCATCCCCATTATCGAAAGTGACCCTAAGCTCGACAAGATGTGGTTCATGCAAGACGGAACTCGACCCTATCGAAGCACGAGAGCGTTTCATGTCCTCAAGGAGCATTTTGTGGGCCGCATTCTGACTTTGGGGTACCCAGAGGCCACTATCATGGGCCTAGATTGGCAGCCATATTCTCCTGATCGGAACACATGCAACTCCTTTTTGTGGGACTATATTAAAGACGAGATGTGCAGCAATAACCCCAAAACCATAGCTGACAGCAGCTGTGATCTTAGTGGTGCATGGAATTCTGTCAGTAAAGAACAAGGAGAAATAAGAATGTGCGAGAACAACATCATTGGGACAGCATCTATGGTGTTAGTGGTTCATGGAAGCGGTCCCTCCATGCTGAGAAAACACAGGAAATGAGCTGAGCTGTTTACGTTTCGACGAGAGCAGTGGCACCGCAAGGGCAGGAATGCGCAGTCTCTGGTGGCATGACGCGATGATGACGTACGTCCCTAACCGCAGAACGTCTAAGGGCTGTAAATGATAACCACCACGCCAACCACGACGTCCAGCTGTCCCAGACGTAGGCGATGGATAATTTCAACGAGAGATCGACTTCTCACTCAGGTTTGACACGGCAAGAAATCAGATAACGTTTCACACACTGCCTTCTTGACAAACTTCTGCATCAAATGGAACAGACTGTCCACGTAAAACTCAAGAGTCTCAAGATCAGTGGCTATTAAACATTGTTCAATGCACATGAAGGAAGGAAGATTATTTTTGAAAACATCCTGGAGTTCGGGTTAAGTAATTTAGCGTAATGGCCGGAAACATAAATTTTGATGGGAAAACATACTCGAACCACCATAGTCCAAGATAATTAAGTCAAGGCTGCCGAACACTGTACCATGTGTTTTGGTGTACACACGAGAAGTAATGGGAAATCCCTGACTAATTAGATCAATACATACCTAAATTAAAGTCACCCACCATCCTTTTAAACTGTGTTCAGGATAATCTCAGAAACTACTATACGTATTTTGATACACTTTTCGCTAATAGTTGGACTGATTTCACTAACAGATAGACTGACTTGTAAGGAAGGTTTGTGCGTATAAGTTATACATATTTCCCGTAAATTAGCTAAACTGTGACGACTTACGCCCAACTCAGTGCAGCTGACTGCCATGTGGTAGACTCTTGCTCGATATCCGTCACTGCCAGCGATTTTTTCCAAAGTGGGAAGACTGGTACAGTGTGCCCTCAGCCTCGCGAGGCCAACTGAGGAGCTACCCGACAGATTGCAACTGTGTGAAGCTGCCTGACTACAGCGCCATCATGGTGGGAGCTACCGCTTCCAGGAGGCACAATCTTTGATGCAGGAACTATCAGATACTAAGCTGATAAGAACAGAATAATACTAGAGAGTTAATGTTTCATGGAAATGTAGGAAAAGTTTATGTAGAGAATGTAGCTCATTCTGGACTGTTGCTGGAGTTGGATGGCCACCAAGTAGCTGTAGATCACCCAAGCTAAGGCTCTAGTCGGATGGACTAGGCGGTATAGTAGCTTGCAGCTTCCATCATTGACATGATACGTCACTGGAAACGTCAATTAAGTATGGAACAGATAACATTCGTGCCTCCTGAGAAGTTTCCTGAGATGTGTTGCTTAAAACTTTTCAGCAATTCACACACTTTGGAGGAGATGGACATCTGACTCCTTCGGGGGAAGCCTTACTACATTCGCCACAAGTGAGTTCTTCCTTACATCGAAAAGTGACGTGGCAAAAGCGCTGGCACTTACCGCATTGGGTTTGGGACATAGGGCTGCATGACTGATTGAAGAAAACCGAACTTAATATGTTCGGGGAGTTTTGTGGCATTAAAATTGAGAATACACGAGTCGGATTTAGTAAGATCGCTATCCACACTTTTCATAATATTCTGCACATCTACAATGCCGTCTTGGACACATTCAAGTTTCAAGTCATCTTTGTGGATGTCCACCAGCTTCCTGCGTGTCACAACATGTTTGCTGTAGTTTAATGTGGTGTGGAGCGCAGTCTCAGTGGCATATTCCCGAAGGCTCTTGGTCTTTTGCAGCATTGTCACTTGTTGGGAACCAACAGTGTCCTTCTTCTTAACAGCTAAACTGATTTTAAAGTACCTGCAATCCCTTCTAAGTACTTTTGAATGCAAAACGGTGACACATTTTTAAAACTTCTTCTGTTTCCTTTTAACAAATAAGACCACACTCTTAATAGCAGTATACATTCTGTTACTAAAGACACTAGATTTCTTAAGTATTCTTCAGTGTCCCGTTATTTGTTTGGGTGTTCGTACCTCCCAGCGGCCCACCCTTTGCACGGAGAGGAGGAGGAGGTAATTTCGAGTGTTCCATCTCGGTACCATGAGCAGCTAGAGAAATGAAAGTCCACCCAGGCAGAGCCCTCATGCCGAGAATAGCCTTATACATCTGTGAAGCGGTGACACATTGTCCACTAACTACTGCACCACTTCAACAGCCATGCATCTCTTCAGCGTGGAGCATACCCTGAGACTGGATGTTTCTACCATCCTCGTAATCCGAACGCTCAAGCCAACATCCTCGATCCTCGTTCCCTGTGACACACAACGTTCCACTGCCGCACCGTACGGTGGTCGCTGAACCTCAGAGCTTCAGGTTACAGTGGACTGGCGGCGCTTACCAGTCCCCATTCAGGAACTCCGGGGTGACCAAGACCATACTCATCAAATGAATACTAAACCCCTGAGGGTGCGTGTTTGTGGAATACAACTGGACTTGCAGCTTCGACGTTAAGTAAACAACAGTTGTCATTCAGATTATGTGTACTTTTAATTATTTCTTCTTTCTGTCTAAGCACCCTTCTATTCCTTGGCACCCACCACTGGCGTAACCAACAAGTTGGATTTCATATTGGATAATTTTGAGTCATACAAGTGCCCCTTTCTCCATGTAGGAACAGGATTCGGCGCCGTCTGAGGGGTGTGAAACTGCACCCAGTCACGAGCAAATCCAATACATTATGCTGAAAAATTTGCGAACAGAGTAAAAAAAATCGTCTTAAAATGTTCAACAAACAGGCAGAACAATTTCCTTAGTCTTCGAGGGGGTCAAGTTTGATACCTCGCTGCAATAGTTACTGGCCCGCTGCCGTAAAGAGCTGTGCAGAAAAGACAATGGATCGAATAGTCAACCGTTGCCTGGTCTGGACGTTAGAGATCAGGCAGCATTTTAGCTACTTTCATCGTGGACTCATGAGTTGTCGATGCTGTGTCGACAGCCTGACCCTGGTAAAGGCTCCTGTCCATCAGGCTTTCATGAGTAAGCAACACATTATAGGTATATTATTTGACGTCAGTAAACCGTACGACGCTACTTGGTGACAGAGTAATCAAGACCAGTTTGAGAAGAGGAGCTATGGTGACCACCTCCCCATATTTATTCGGTCCTTGTCATCTGAGCTTTATAGGTACCGATATGGTGGTGTGCAGTCCTACGGTTTTGAGCAGTAGAATGGTGTTCTCAAGGAAATTTGTTCCCCGTAGACAGAGAAAGCATAACGTCTACGGTAAGGTGTGGAGTGGAAGATTTCGCAGTTTTCTGTCCTCCTACAAGTCGTTCACAGCGACTCTCTACAACACTTGTACTCCGAGAAGAAGTGGTCCAGGGCACTCAAGATCCCATTTTTTACCTACAAAGGCCAGAGAAGGAAATGTCTTTCTGCTGGGTGCCATTTCATTTGGGTCTTAAGAAAAATGAAATGGCAGACGTAGCCGCAAAGAAGGCGTGTCTCTGTGCTCAGATGGTTCAGTGTGTCATCCCGCTAGAAGCTGCACTCCAGCAGTTTAGGTACAGACTCATGCGTCGATCTGAAAAAGAGTGATTGGCAGTGACAAACAACAATTATAATCCACTTCTAATAAATCCTCTCCTTCCCGCTACGCAGGGGGATGAGGTCCTCATTAATCGTCTTCTCACAAGCTACAGTCGTATGACGCAAGGCTTCTTGCCCCAGAGAGGGAACCCTCCAATACATTGTGCTTGTGACGTAGAGTAGACTGTGTATTCAGACGAGAGAGCCGCAGCTCGTTTGCCGATATATTTTAAAAGATTCGAGTTAGTGTGATTATGCAAATGACCGTCAGTGAGGTGGGTGATAAACTCGCAGTTGAGTCATAAACAACACACACACACACACACACACACACATACACAAATGGGGTCTTACTTCCAAGACCTTTGTAAATTTAATTCAGTTTTGTAATCACTGAAAAAATTACGCACCGTCTGAACATGTGAAGTTTCATTTCGTTTCCTCTTCCTCATCAGTAATCTTCGCGGGTTTTGCCACGCAGTGTATATGAAAGCCATGCTATTCATTTACGTAAAGTTGTTCTCAGAATTTTAATCATAACTCTACGGTGTGGCCCATAAATAAAAATATCGCTACACCAGACGTCCGTTCGTAAATAGTGATAGTCATGCGAAGTCAAAGAGAGTCGTTATAATTTCTGTTTCAGCAAATACTAAAAGATAATTAAGCTCAAAATATACATAAAGAGATGAATGTAAGTCATGAAGAGATTGAAAACAGAAAAAAATTCATTCTCAGAAACAAATAATCTGGTCTTTTTTAAGAAAAAGACGGATACAAAACTGTGAAAACTCTTAACTGAGGAACAGAGAAAAATGAAAGAACGTAAGTGTGCTACGGATAGATAAAAATATATATCAACAGAGAAACACTTGAGAAATTTCTCTACGTTTCCTGTAACAAAGTAGCAGCGCCAGAAGATAATATCTATTTGCAGAATGACCTCCAGGGGGTTGACGAGGCACTGTCAGTTGACACTGAACGTAAATAAATGTAACATATTTCACATACATAGGAAATGAAGCAACTACTGTACAACTATACTATTGATAATAAGCAGCTGGAAACAGTATTTAAGGTGAGGTATCTAGGAGTAACTATCGAGGGCGACGTAAAGTGGAATGTCCACCTAAAGGAATTTAACTCATCCACGAAGGAAGTGATTTCTAAGGTGCATGTTGACCTAGTTGTGAATATTGTTCATAATTATGGGATACTTGCCAGATACGACTGACAGAAGACACAGAGATGATCAAACGAACAGCGGCGCGTTTCGTCACGATATGGTTCAGCCGTCGTGAACTTTACAGAGGTGATGAACAAAGTCCATTGGCAGACGTTACCAGAGAGGCTTTGTGCATCATGGAATGGTTTACTATCGAAATTTCGAGAGAGAACTTTCCGGGAGGAGTCCGACAACGTACTACTCTCTCCCACATAGCTCTCGCGTAATGACCACGACAAGAAAATTCAAACAATTAGAGGCTTACCGATAATCATATCATTCTTCCCACGCGCCAAGGGGTGTTTGTAAGGGGGATCGATTAATGGAAGGACAATTACCTTACGCCACACACCATTAAGTGGCTTCTTAAGTATGATGTAGTTGTAGATGTAGAGATAGTGAGTGTCTACGACATGCGGCAGGGACGGCTCAATTTCCGAAGGGGGAGTTACGTCGTCAGCGCTGCTAGTGTTCTCCTTTTTCGCTGTATAGCTCTAGATACGTGTCGTACAGTCCTATATGATGAAACTGTAGACTACAATTGATTATTCTGTGCAGCTTTCTCGAATTACTTCTCTCTCTCCTTTTTGTTTTTTAACTTCCTCTCTCATTTCCTCTTCACGGATGGGCTTGTAGACTGTACCGACATCACGTTTCCGAGCATCTTCCGAAGTAGGATGATATTCGACGTCGACGGCAAGATTTTCCATCCTTAGAAGGTTGATTCCCAGCTTATACTGTGAGATATTTTGTCATCCAAAGAATTCATTCAGAATAAGGTCCTACGACTTCTCTTAGAAGAGAGATTAAGGAAAGGCAAACCTACGTTTCTAGCATTTGTAGACTTAGAGAAAGCTTTTAACAATGTTGACTGGAATACTCTCGTTCAAATTCTAAAGGTGGCAGGGGTAAAATATAGGGAGCGAAAGGCTATTTACAATTTGTACAGGAACCAGATGGCAGTTATACGAGTCGAGGGCCACGAAAGCGAAGCAGCGTTTGGGAAGGGAGTGAGACAGGGTTGTAGCCTCTCCCCTATGTTATTCAATTTGTATATTGGGCAAGCAGTGGAGGAAACAAAAGAAAAATTCGGGGTAGGTATTAAAATCCATAGAGAAAAAATAAAAACTTTGAGGTTTGCCGATGACATTGTAATTCTGTCTTCAGGGCCTGGAAGAGCAGCTCAACGGAATGGACAATGTCTCGAAAGTAGGATATCAGATGAACATCAACAAAAGCAAAACGAGGATAATGGAATGTAGTCAAATTAAATCGGGTGATCCTGCGGGAATTAGATTAGGAAATGAGACGCTTAAAGTAGTAAATGTGTTTTGCTATTTAGGAAGCAAAATAACTGATGATGGTCGAAGTAGAGAGGATATAAAATGTAGACTGGCAATGGTAAGGAAATCGTTTCTGAAGAAGAGAAATTTGTTAACATCGAGTATAGATTTAAGTGTCCCGACGTCGTTTCTGAAAGTATTTGTATGGAGTGTAGCCATGGATGGAAGTGAAACATGGACGATAAATGGTTTGGACAAGAAGACAATAGAAACTTTTGAAATGTGGTGCTATAGAAGAATGCTGAAGATTAGATGGGTACGTCACATAACTGATAATGAGGTATTGAATAGGATTGGGGAGAAGAGAAGTCTGTGGCACAACTTGACTAGAAGAAGGGATCGGTTGGTAGGACATGTTCTGAGGCATCAAGGGCTCACTAATTTAGTATTGGAGGGCAGCGTGGAGGGTAAGAGATGAATACACTAAGCAGATTCAGAAAGATGTAGGTTGCAGTAGTTACTGGGAGATGAAGAAGCTTGCACAGGATAGAGTAACATGGAGAGCTGCATCAAACCAGTCTCAGGACTTAAGACCACAACAACCACAACAAGGTTTCAGAGCCACGAAGGCCTCGTTTCAGTTTTTTTGTTGTACAAAATTCCTCGATTAAGGTATGACAACCGCAACAGAAGAGTCCCGATCGTCAAGGTTGGAGGTGTGCGTGAAACTGTAAAATTGCACATTAATCATAAACCTCTGGATAACAACCGACAGCATTTCTATAAAAATTTGATGGTTTTTAAGTTTGATAATGTAGGTTTCTCTGTTTTAAATATTTTTTCCATGAATTAATGTTTTTAAACGGATTATCAATTACATCCAAACATTTTTGTTGGTAAAATGTTGGAACATTTGTTTAGTTAGCCTGTGTTTCTCCTGTATCGTCACGAGTGCTCGGAGCGAGGTTCTGCAGCGGTTGTTTGCTTCAGCCTCGCCCCACCGCGGAGCCTGCTTCGGCACAGACGAGCACCTACGACATGCGGCACGGACGGCTAAGTTTCCGAAGGGGGGAGTTACGTGATCAGCGCTGACAGTGTTCTGCTTTTTCGCTGAACTGAAGGCGGCGGGTGAAGTGCGGATTAAAGTTTCAGCACTAAGCGCTGCATGGCAGATAAGCCGGGAGTACTCCGCCTAGCCCTCTGCGTCTAAGAGGGAGGAGTGCGCGCCCTCTCACGTGAGTGATGTTTCCCGAACAGCGCAGACAGATAGCGGGCCGTGTGTCGAGCAACTTCCTACCTAAGTTCTGTGTCTGGTAGTTCTGCTGCCAAGTTGAGAAGCCCAACCCTGTATACACACTGTTTTCGATATTTACATCCCTACAAATGTTGTTGGCATGACAGGTCTCAATTTTGAGGCAACACTTGTGTATTTTGGTGATAATCTCACTGTTGCCCACTAAAATTGCAACTGCAGAAAACATACGCATAACGAGTTCTTACTTATTGTGCTTGTAACGTTCAGTAGGGAAAAATATATGATAAAACTCGTACGTGGTTTAGAGACATATAGTGTAAGAAATTTAGCACACAGAGCTTCCAAATTTGGCAGCAACAACCGCTCTAACCAGACTAGGCAACGGTTACAGCATCCCATGGTGTTTCAGCTTTGTGCCAGAGTTCAATTTACGTAATGGTTGGCATGTAGCAGCGTTCCAGTCTCTGAGAAACGGACAATCAGATATTTTTAATAGGTTATTGATTTGGGGAACGTGCAGGCTATGGCAATACTGGTACACCTATTATATCTAGGTAGGTCAGGACAGCAGGCACAACATGCATTATTGCACTTTTTGTGGAAGGTCACGTTGCAGAAGCCTGGCATACGGTGCAAAACCAAAGGCCTTAATCCATCTTGAATGTCAGAAACGAAGTCCCAGTTACTGGCTTTGTGATTTGTGGACGATCTTACTGTGTATCTGTTACAGTCTGAACCCGTTTTTAGTTAGAACGCGTTCTTACTAGTTAAAACTAGTTTATACGGAGCCACTTCGTCAAAACGCGTTTTGCCTAGTTAAAAATATTCGCTTTTGACCAGGAGTAAATTCTAGTTGTAACTGAGGCTATCAGTATCAACTAGTTTCAGCTAGTAAGAACGCATTCTAACTAAACTAGACAGAACCATTTTTCACTACATTTATTTAGGGGCAAATATTAAAATTAAGAGCAACTACGCGTTGACTGAATTAAAAAACAGCATTTTTATATTGTACAATGCAATATTTATTGAGAATATTGATCATACATCTAAGTCATTAATATTAACTGTAGCAATACAAAAATAAACACAAACTGAAGTAACATTTTAAGGAACATATTATCAGTGTTAGTTACGAAAGTTGAAACAAAATCATCATATTGTAAAAGTCTATTAATTACTCATACATTTGACAAAAGTTTCTGCAGTCATAGTAAAAGCGAAACGTACCAAAAACGTAACAATTAAATTTTGATTATTTGTTATTGCAAGGCAAACTGTCATGACATTTCGAGTTGCAAAGGTTTCCATTTTTCCTAAAAAACACCTTTTTGAAATACATGCCTTCTAACACACACACAGCGAACAAATTCTTGTCCTGATCCCAAGGCTGCCATCTTGGCGGCAGTTCTTAATGATACCTTTGTCTCTGGCACATCTTAGAGCAGCAAGAATTTCTCTTCGGACACGTCGAATTCGAATCTGGAAGAGAACTTTTAATTAGCTTGCTTGAAAGGCGATTAGGTACTTAATACATACTATAAAATATATTACAATGTCAGTATTAAAACTTAAAATATTAATTAATTACTTGAATAGTTAGTATAATTTACAGTGTATTGAATCAATGAAGAAATGAATATGTCTGACATTTGTCCTCAATCATTGAAATCAGTTCAGAAATACATACCTGCAATACAAGTTGTCGAGTGTTCCATATTTCGTTCCAGTCTAGTGCAAGCGCTGTTCATCTTTCTGAAGAACAACTCCAATAATATTGGGGACATCTGCTTTTGATCTGTCGATAACAAGAATCGGTATAATTATTTTGTCACCGATTTCTACAGTGGCGCATATTGAATCTGAAACCATCTACATTCTTTTTCTAGTTGAAACTAGTTGATACTGATAGCCCTAGTTACAACTAGAATTAACTGCTGGTCAAAAGGGAAAGTCAGTTAAAACTAGTCTTAATTAGGTAAAACGCGTTTTGACAAAGTGGCTCAGTAAAAACTAGTTTTAACTAGTAAGAGGGCGTTCTAACTAAAAACGGGTTTTGGCTGCAACATATCCAATGGCTGGTATAATTATCCAGTTATATTACTGTGCTAATCAGAATATAAAGTTTGATGTTGGTAATCCATATATTGTTAATGGTATCAATGAGTCAGTCGAAACCTATGGATGTAAAGCATATCACCCTTGCCACTTGCACAGCATCAAACTTTATACACTGATCAGTGCAGTTGTATAATTACAGGAACGTTATCATCATTTGTATGAGGTATGTGCTAAAAACCAGTTCATGTATCATGGCGCTGAAGATGCGTATGCGGCCGATATTATTGCGGTATTAAATTAAAAAGTAGGCTTCCAAAGGCAGCTTATGATGAATTTTAAATTTTTAAGTTTCAGAGCAACTTGTGAACAAGCCAAGTGGCGAAAATCCCAGTAGGAGTAATCGTTCAGAAGCAGCGTGGACAAAGACGACCACGTGCTGCAGTTCTGGTGTTTAGCGCTCCAAGGCGTCCATAGCTGCCTTGGCTAGATACAGTGTGGCAACCTCTGAGTCACTTACCTTCTGTCAGGCGATCTTTCGCCGTGTTTTAAAAGTCGCGGTGCACTGTGGGTGAGTTGCTAGACCTTTTCCTTTCACACAGGCCAACAGTGAGGCTCACTGAAAATTATGTCTTTCTCGCCTTAGACAGTGTCTTGCGTACCGTGTCCCAAGAGGAATAATCATTATTCAAAGACTTGACTGAAACGATCATTCGAAGCAAAAAATTCTAACAAACACGGGCTGTAAAATACGTGTCTTAGAAGCTATGATCACTTGTTCGTCATCGGTACTGTGAAGCAAATCTCTTTCATTGCTTTCCACGTTTTCGAAGGAGGTAGAATGGACCAAAGCAAGAAATAATACCCGGCTGTTCCCGGGGGAGGTTCGAGTCCTCCCTCGAGCATGGGTGTGTGTGTTTGTCCTTAGGATAATTTAGGTTAAGTAGTGTGTAAGCGAAGGGACTGATGACCTTAGCAGTTAAGCCCCATAAGATTTCACACACATCTGAACACAAGAAATAATAATCATGTAAGCATGAACTCTAAAATGCACATCTTAAGATGTATGAATACTTGGTCGGTAAACTAGGTGAGTTTCACATTACTGACGGTGAAAGAGCGCTCATAGATCTTAAGTTAGGCATTGTAGAGGCTGTCAACCAGACCTCTTGCTTCGAATAATCATTCCTGTTATATCCCTGAATAATGACGGCTTCTCTTAGGCCACCCTAAAGATGTGTGTGGTTTAATCTGGAAGGAGGCAGTCTTGGTCTGCTCATCCTTCACGCCATTGGAATACGTTACGGTACTGCCAGTATCGTGGAGAGAGGGGCAGAGCGAGTCCTCTTCCCTGTAAAGGCATCGTGTTTAGAGCCACTACACCACTTTATCCAGTTCTAGAGCACTACATATATATCGAATCACCACAACTTGCACCGCAAATACTGCGCAAATCGGAAGTGCTATCTAAGAGCGGCTTTTACAGAATGAGTTGGCAGTCTGGGGCTCGCATTATTAGCCAATAAACAAATTGTAAAAATACGTAGAAAGTATATTTTTGTGTGCAGACATACAATTTTTTAACTGGAACAGTGCCTGTTTACTCAAACAAACTAAAAGTAGTGTAAATTAGAATGTCACTGGCGTTCGTTGCAGGAGTCTAGCGCGAGCCGTTAACGACCTATCGCGTTTTTAAAATTTCCACACAGCCACTTGGTTGTGCCATTCAACCTGCGTAGTTGCTAGGAACGATTTTGTGTCCTTCTGTGTTCCTTAAGACCGTTACGACTTGCTATTTTGTTAGTGTGTGACAGCAGTAGGTCTTGGCTGTAGTATGGGATTTAACAATGCAGAAAAAGTATACATGTTCATGCTGTACGGAAAGCATAGGAAGGATGCTTCGCTCTTGTACGGTGTCTGCGGCAAGATAACCCAGCCATTTCGGCAATTATTTAACAACTTTTTAAATCATTTGCTTGAAAGTGGTACTCTAACACCTAGACAAAGGAATAGAAAGAAACAACTGACGACAGAAAAGAGAGAAATTAATGTTCTGCTGCTGTCGCAGTTGATCCGCACGTTAGCTGCCGCGCAGTCGCACGAGGAAGTGAAGTAAGTCAGGCAAGAGTTAAACGAGTGGTTTCCAAATCGTTGCATTGAACGCAGAGGACCTGTGCTTCGGCTGGTCCTTCCCCGCATTTTACTCCTGTAGACTTTTTTCTGAGGGGAAAGCTGAAAGACGCAGTCTACAAGGACATACCAACTACACCCAATGACACGTAACGACGTATTACTGCAGCCTGCCCGGACATCCCCGCTGGAATGCTAGCACGTTTGCAGCAGTCGTTCCACACCTGACTGGAAACGTGTATTGCCGCTGCTGGTGGTCACTTTGAATACTACCCGTGAATGTCAATTGTCTCGTTACTGGTCAGAATCTGCGCTACTAGTGTGTGCACTTGTGTTGTTCTTCAGTCTGTGTTGCCATAGGTATGCGAACTTTTCAAATTACTGTATTTCATAAACTAATGGTTCAAGAAGCCTGCGACATACACCAAAAACATTGTAATTTACACTACCATTAGTTTGTTAATGTAAATAAGCATTGTTAAATTTAAAAAGCGTATGTTTGCTCAAAAAATACACTTTCTAAGCATTTTTACAAGTTGTTGATAGGCTAGCCCCTGACCAGCAGTCCATTTTGTGAAAACAAAAATCAACAGAATTACCATTTCTGCAATATTTGTGTGTGTGTGTGTGTTTGTGTGTGTATGTGTGTGTGTGTGTGTGACAATTGTTCACATTAAGACATTAGTTTCAGCAATATCTGACTCATAAATAAACCTCATACCTTAGCAGTGGATCTTCTAATGGCAATGGAAACTGCTAAAAATAAATTTTCCTCGTACATTTTTGCTTCTTGTACGCAACTAAATATACCACACTATACAAAAAAGATAACAGAAATAATGAACATTATATACACTTTTTGATATGTACTGATTCACATGCAGCAGCAGATGCTACGTAATCCTTCTGTCATAATATGTGATTGGTTTAATACTGTGAGTTCTGTGAAACACAACGCTCCAATTATGATGCGGAATTTTCTCATTTCCTTGGACAATGCAGGTGGTATCTTTGGAATTTAAGAATCATACAAGAAATATTTCCGACTTTGATATTAATTACAATGCATTGAAATGTATGAATTTCAGGAGCAGAGTTCACAAGATAATATAAGGCGCAATAGGACAAAATGGTAGGCGTTTATAATGGTCCCTAAAAGCAACGTATATCTGTGACACATTGATTTTAGTCTACGTTCTCCAACGGGAAATTTAGTTATTTAGACTCTCTAACAGTTTTTCACAGTGGAGATGACCTCAAATAATCTGAAACTTGGCTCGAAAACACATCATTTGCAGTAAACAAGAATTTCGGTATCTGAGTACATAATTTTCATATTAGTTTAATACTTTTTAAACTTTCACAGGCATATCATTCACAAAAGTAGGTATAAGTAGGCGTACTAGCCACCATGACAAACATTTTTTATATCTGGTTCTTGTAGAAAATTTTTACTCCCGTCTTTGTGTGTTTTATATATTTTTTTACACCATGACACTTCACATTTAAGTTTCATGAGGATATGATCTTCGCACTAACCAATAAATTGCTCACCTCACTTCCTGATTCAGTTATCCATTGTAGCGTCAAGGTGATTTTTTTCCAGGCCTCTATTCGTCCATAGCACCAATTCATACGCCACTGTGATATGCGGTAAAGAGTTTTGTAGCTCGTCACATGAGGTGAAGGTGAATAACACTAGTGCAGATCTCTTCCTTTTTGTACAGAAAAGGAATACCAAAACAGATGACGACGCTCTATTGCATTCTGTTTCCTCGCATGCAACTAAGCTTCCGTCCAAGTTCTTTAAGTTATCACTGAATCGCTATTGCACACAACATGTAAGAGATAGTACAAAACCCCTGTTTTCTTCGAGATTTCTTGCTGCAGTAACTAGTATCTTGAGGAACTTTACATGTCAAAAAAGGGGGTACAGAGCGGCACTATTACGAAACTGCTTTTCTCGTCCAGATGCTTCTTGAACCTTGTTACTGTCAGTGTTTTATGTGGGTTGCATATAGGTACATCAGCTCATTAAAAAGAAATTGCTTTGTGGAGAATACACTATACAGATTCAAACTGTACTCCACCAACAAAATTTTGGAGGTTTTTCAGGGATGATTTCTGAGTAGTTTGAGATGAAGGACCCATGATCTCCAGTGGCTTGATACAAAGTAATTGCACGTCGTTTCATCTCTTATTACCATTAATCTCTGTGTTTGTACTGCCCTCAAAATATCTTCACAACAGGCCCAACATGGACGATACGCGCTGTGTGTCTGATTTGGAAGCCAAATTGTTCAAAAAATGGTTCAAATGGCGCTGAGCACTATGGGACTCAACATCTGAGGTGATCACTGCCCTAGAACGTAGAACTACTTAAACCTAACTAACGTAATGACATCAACACATCCATGTCCCAGGCAGCATTCGAACCTGCGACCGTAGCGGTCGCGCGGTTCGAGACTGAAGCACCTAGAACTGCTCGGCCACACATTGCAGAGTAGTAGCTAAAGCATCCTCAAAGGCTGCTGTGACAGAGGACTGGTGGTGCTTACCAGTCTGCAGCTCAGGAACCCAAGAGTCGCCTATTCCATACCTAACAAGGGGATGCTGACCTCCTAATGGCTGTTTAGTATTGTTGCAGTCCTGTTGGAGTATGTAAGATGTGTTAACAGCGTCAGACGTGAGGTAATCACGGGTGAAGTGTGCAGAGATGCCGCATACTCGTGTTAGACAGCGTTTTCAGTACCTAACAGAGTTTGAAAGAAGTCTCATTCTGGGTCTCCATGTGCTGAGGTGGTCGAATCAAACAATATCCAGGTTTTTGGGCATTCAGATGTGACACTGTCCTGATCATGGATTTCGTGGTTACATGAGGGCAGGCATACTCGTCATCAAGTTTCCAGTTGACCATGTCTGATCGCCACAAAGGTAGATCGCCCTTTTGTCTACCAAGAACACCATAACCCCTTCATACCTGTGCCTGCCATGCTGGAAGCAGCAATGGACTTCATCATGCTGTGTCAACCGGCACCTTTGGGTAGAGATTAGCAGCAGTCGGACTAGGGAATTACTGTCCCATGCCAAGGTCTCGTTATCATCACAACGCCAACAGCTGCGTTTGGAGTGGCGCTGTCACTGGGAAGCATGGGTTGTTGATGAATGGCATCGAATTGTCTTCAGCGATGAACCGCGAATCTCCATTATACTAGATGACCATCGTCAGCAAGTGTGATGCCGACCTGTGGCGAGGTCCCATTCTTCCAATGTTTTCGTGAGGCTCAGTGGTATTACTCTTGCTGTCATGGTTTAGAGAGCCATCAGGTGTGACTTCAGGTAATGGCTGGTAGTGATTGAGAGATCCTTGACGACCAAACTGTACTTGCCCAACATACTGCATCCTCGTGTATTTCCTCTTATGTGACAATATTTTGATACCATTTTCCAACAGAACAATGCACTTCCACATACGGCACCAGTCTCTACAAATTGTTTGTTTGACGTTCAGGTAATCAGGTGATGAACTAGAACCCGAAATCTGTTCCCAATACAACACGTATGAATCAGCTTGGATGTCAACTACATGCCTGTTTTAATTTCCAGGATTTCAAGGACCAGTTACAACAATCGTGAGTCAGCTAGCACCAGGAGAGAACACTACGGCTTTGATACCCTGCTCTACTGAACCAATGCATACATCCAGGCCAAATTGGGTCCAACATCATAATGACAAGTAGGTTGATACTGCCCAGTTGTTTGTCAATTGGTCTCTATTTTGTAATGACAGAAATAACATTACATGAGCTTTCTGTCCACGTAGTTCATTTGGTATCATTTTTCCATTCAAAGTGCGTCACACTTTATGTCAGACAGTGTATTTTTTTTCTACATAACCTATGCATTACGAAGTAAGTAAATTCACATGTATATAAGTGTTGTATACTTTCTATTGTTTGGCTCTGTTCTCAGAGAGTGTAGAAAACAGGCCAATAGACAGCTGGAGGAAAGCGGAAGGAAGTAAAGAAAAAGAAGGTTGTAGAAGATTGGCATGAGTTTTTTCGGAATTTTGGATGTGTGAAAGTATTGATCTGCTCGACTCAGGACAAATGGTAAGTCGAAACATTGTATATAGAGTGTCTTAAAAAATGTGTGATTCCAGGTGATTAAAGTTGCTGAGATTCTACAAGCATAGCGGAGTTTGTATGTCGTCTATAAATTAAGTGAGAAAGTGACCTCTCACTGAATTATGAAGTGCAGCGATTAGTTAGTAAGCAATACATTTCTGAGGGCAGAGAGCGTTTAACTGATTTATGTATTTATTCTGTTTCATAAGCGATCGTGCCCGTACAGTTGTATAGGGTGGTTCACAAGTACTGTTACTGACTGCTGGGAATTATAGAGGAAGATTTAAAAAAGTGGCCAGATTTTCAAATGTATTTTACATCCAAACAGTAAATTTCTGGATGTCATTTCCTCAACAAACTTTATCTACTAAGTACCTTCTACAGATCCTATAAGCCTGTATAGGGAGCGTTGCTGTCTAACATGACTGAAAATCAACATTGTGATTAAACTGAAAACATTACTCCCAGGTGGATATTCTTTCATGTACTGCTCCTAATTTGTTTACATTCTTCAGAAAAACTTTTTGATTGAAACCAGTTTCTCGATTAAGAGTTTCATTAATTGCTTTGGTATGAATTCGCTTAATATCAAGGAAGTTACTACGCCTTGCCCGCCCGGCTAGCCGTGCGCTCTAAATCACTGTTTCCCGAGCGGGGAGGCGTGCCGGTCCCCGGCCCGAATCATCCCGTCGGATTAGTGTCGAGGTCTGGTGCGCAGGCCAGTCTGTGGATGGTTTTAAGGCCGTTTCCATCTGCCTCGGCGAATGGGGCTGCTTCCCCTTATTGTGCCTGTTACACGATATCTGCGACTGCTGCACAAACACTCTTTCACTTACGCGTACACCATAATTACTCTACCATGGAAACATTTGGGGTTACACTCGTCTGGTATGTCACGCCCCCAGGTGGGTCCACTGGGGGCCGCATAATAACAGTGGGTTCGGTATGAGGCGGCGGTGGTGCTTGTGGACTGCTGTGGCCTGTTTTGTGGTTGAGGACAACTGAGGGCTACGACGGGACGAAGCCTCTCCGTCGTTTCTACGTCCCCAGTTCAGAACACACAATCAACTCGATACTACACCTAAACAGATTCTTAGACTGCAATTTGAGCTGTCATATACATACGTCACCAGAGGGGAGAGACTTCTTTGCATATAACATTGGGCGGGCATCCAACACCGTTGACAGCAAATGTGAACAAAATAAACTGTGACATTTACATATCAAGAGTCAACATACAGTTTAACCGTTTTCTTCTTTGTGCAGCAAAAGCAAACTGCGTTATTTAGAAAAGAACTCGAAGATGATATTAAGAGGACAGTTGATTTGTTTATCTAATTGTTCTGCAGAAGTACAAACACAATTTTAGTTTTTGTCTTTGGCAGTGGTCACCACAGAAATAAATTAAAGTCCCTAGTTGCGACCGAGGTTTTCAGGGCGTTTTCCCTTAGTTATTCTACGAATTTCGGAACCGAAAGTCCTGTCCCAACTAGACCCAATTGAAAACCATCTACCTCACTTCCAACCTACTGGTACATTGATCTGAAACGAACAAAGTTCTAGACCGCCTGCCCTGGTCTGCGGAGTTGGGAAAGAAAGATAGAAAAAAAGATAATTTTGGAAACAGTAAAAAACACAAACTAATGGCGTACAGTACTACGATTTTTGTTAGCAGAAACTAATTTTAGAAGTGATCAAAGTTTTTTATCTGCATTAATCTACATGCGAGACGGAGAAAGAACATTTGCGGTCGCTGAATTACACTACTGGCCATTAAAATTGCACCACGAAAAAGAAATGCAGATGAGAATCGGGTATTCATTGGACAAATATATTACGCTAGAACTGATATGTGATTACTACATTTTCACGCAATTTGGGTGCATAGATCCTGAGAAATCAGTACCCAGAACAACCACCTCTGGCAGTAATAACGGCCTTGATACGCCTGGGCATTGATTCAAATCGAGCTTGTATGGCGTTTACAGGTACAGCTGCCCATGCAGTTTCAACACCATACCACAGTTCATCAAGAGTAGTGACTGGCGTATTGTGACAAGCCGGTTGCTCGGCCACCTTTGACCAGACGTTTTCAATTGGTGAGAGATCAGGAGAATGTGCTGGCCAGGGCAGCAGTCGAACATTTTCTGTATCCAGAAAGGCCCATACACGACTTGAAACATGCGGTCGTGCATTATCCTGCTGAAATGTAGGGTTTCGCAGGTATCGAATGAAGGGTAGAGCAACTGCTCGTAACACATCTGAAATGTAGCGCCCACTGTTCAGAGTGCCGTCAATGTGAACAAGAGGTGACCGAGACGTCTAACCAATGGCACCCCGTACCATCACGCGGGGTGATACGCCAGTATGGCAATGACGAATACACGCTTCCAATGTGCGTTCACTGCGATGTCGCCAAACACGGATGAGACCATCATGATGCTGTAAGCAGGACCTGGATTCATCCGAAAAATGACGTTTTGCCATTCGTGCACCCAGGTTCGTCGTTGAGTACACCATCGGAGGCGCTCCTGTCTATGATGCAGCGTCAAGTGTAACCGCCACCCTGGTCTCCGAGCTGATAGTCCATGCAGCTGCAAACGTCTTCAAACTGTACCTGCAGATGGTTGTTGTCTTGCAAACGTCCCCATCTGTTGACTCAGCGATCGAAACGTGGCTGCACGATCCGTTACAGCCATGTGGATAAGATGCCTGTCATCTCGACTGCTAGTGATAGGAGGCCGTTGAGATCCAGCACGGCGATCCGTATTACCCTCCTGAACCCATCGGTTCCATATCCTGCTAACAGTCATTGGATCTCGACCAACACGAGCATCAATGTCGCGATACGATAAACCGCATTCGCGATTGGCTGCAATACGACCTTTATCAAAGTCGGAAACGTGATGGTACGCTTTTCTCCACCTTACACGAGGCATCACAACAACGTTTGACCAGGCAACGCCGGTCAACTGCTCTTTGTGTATGAGAAATCGGTTGGAAACTTTCCTCATGTCAGCACGTTGTAGGTTTCGCCACCGGCGCCAACCTTGTGTGAATGCTCTGAAGCTAATCATTGGCATATCACAGCATCTTCCCCCTGTCGGTTAAATTTGGCGTCTGTAGCACGTAGTCTTTGTGGTGTAGCAGTTTTGATGGCCAGTAGTGTAGTTGGTGCGGAAGAGAATAGGCTCCGTCTTCAGGCTTGTCCTTTCAGATGTGGTGTTTCTCCACGTGTCTCCAGCAGACACGAGGAGAGCACGAAGCGGAAGGGGAGATACAGTTAACGTAACGTGGTCCCCGCTGTACGTCAGCGCTGGGTCGTAATCTACAGCTGCGCACACGAAACGCCGTCGGTGGATTTGTTGCGCGTTACATCTCCGGCCGGTGTGGCCCATATTTCTCCTGAGCCAGCAGCAGGGAGCGGCCGCTGAGCGCGAGAGGACAGCGGACCGGCCTTATCTGCCGGCGCCACGCGCCACTCCCATACATCCCGCTGCGAGCGCGCCCTGCCACTTGCTGCCTGCTACCTGCCATACCTGCGACACGCGACGCCAGCCTCCACTCTGTAGGCAGGCTCTCTGCCTGCAGCCAAGACGCGAGTCGTGGTAACATCCAGGGGCCGGCAGACTGTTGCGGCGATCACACGCCATACCCATCTATACTAGCCTTCAAAAACGAAGCGTAATCCAGAAACAAAGCATAGAAATTTTGAAGACATTTATACAGTGTGGCGGTCCATTGATCGTGATCGGGCCAAACATCTCACGAAATAAGCGTCAAACGAAAAAACTACAAAGAACGAAACTTGTCTAGCTTAAAGGTGGAAACCAGATGGCGCTTTGGTTGGCTCGTTAGATGGCGCTTCCATAGGTCAAACGGATATCAAATGCGTTTATTTAAATAGGAACCTTCACTTTTTATTACATATTCGTCCAGTACGCAAAGAAATAAGAACGTTTTAGTTGGACTACTTTTTTCGCTTTGTGACAGATGGCGCTGTAATAGTCACAAACATATGGCTCACTATTTTAGACGAACAGTTGGTAACAGGTAGGTTTTCTAAATTGAAATACAGAACGTAGGTTGTTTGAACATTTTATTTCGGTTTGATCCAATTTGATGCACGTACCTTGAATAGAATTGGGGAGAAGAGGAGTATGTGGCACAACTTGACAAAAAGAAGGGACCGGTTAGTAGGACATGTTCTGAGGCATCAAGGGATCACAAATTTAGCATTGGAGGGCAGCGTGGAGGGTAAAAAATCGTAGAGGGAGACCAAGAAATGAATACATTAAGCAGATACAGAAGGATGTGGATTGCAGTAAGTGTTGGGAGATGAAGAAGCTTGCACAGGAGACGGTAGCGTGGAGAGCTGCATCAAACCAGTCTCAGGACTGAAGACCACAACAACAACAACACATGTACCTTTGTGAACTTACCATTTCTGAGAACGCATGCTGTTACGGCGTGATTACATCTACATCTACATCCATACTCCGCAAGCCACCTTACGGTGTGTGGCGGAGGGTACCTTGAGTATCTCTATCGGTTCTCCCTTCTATTCCAGTCTCGTATTGTTCGTGGAAAGAAGGATTGCCGGTATGCTTCTGTGTGGGCTCTAATCTCTCTGATTTTATCCTCATGGTCTCTTCGCAAGATATACGTAGGAGGGAGCAATATACTGCTTGACTCTTCGGTGAAGCTATATTCTCGAAACTTCACCAAAAGCTCGTACCGAGCAACTGAGCGTCTCTCTTGCAGAGTCTTACACTGGAGTTTATCTATCATCTCCGTAACGCTTTCGCGATTACTAAATGATCCTGTAACGAAACGTACTGCTCTCCGTTGGATCTTCTCTATCTCGTCTATCAACCCTATCTGGTACGGATCCCACACCAGTCAGCAGTATTCAGGCAGTGGGCGAACAAGCGTACTGTAACCTACTTCCTTTGTTTTCGGATTGCATTTCCTTAGGATTCTTCCAATGAAACTCAGTCTGGTATCTGCTTTGCCAACGATTAACTTTATATTTTAAATCACTCGTAATGCGTACTCCCAGATAAAGTATGGAATTAACTGCTTCCAGTTGCTGACCTGCCGTTTTGCAGCTAAATGATAAGGCATCTATCTTTCTATGTATTCGCAGCCCATTACACTTGTCTACATTGAGATTCAATTGCCATTACCTGCACCATGCGTCAATTCGCTGCAGATCCTCGTGCATTTCAGTACAATTTTCCATTGTTACAACCTCTCGATATACCACAGCATCATCCGCAAAAAGCCTCAGTGAACTTCCGATGTCATCCACAAGGTCATTTATGTATATATGGTTGGTTCAAATGGCTCTGAGCACTATGGGACTCAACTGCTGTGGTCATCAGTCCCCTAGAACTTAGAACTACTTAAACCTAACCAACCTAAGGACATCACACACATCCATGCCCGAGGCAGGATTCGAACCTGCGACCGTAGCAATCGCACGGTTCCGGACTGCGCGCCTAGAACCGCGAGACCACCGCGGCCGGCATTTATGTATATATATTACTTGTAAATACCACATTAATGCAATAAATGCTCAAAATGATGTCCGCTAACCTCAAATGCATTTGGCAATACGTGTAACGACATTCCTCTCAACAGTGAGTAGTTCGCCGTCCGTAATGTTCGCACATACATTGACAATGCGCTGACGCATGTTGTCAGGCGTTAACGGTGGATCACGACAGCAAATATCCTTCAACTTTCCCCACAGAAAGAAATCCAGGGACGTCAGATCCGATGAACAGGCGGGCAATGGTATAGTGCTTCGACGACCATTTCACCTGTCATCAAATATGATACTCAATATCGCATCAAGCGCACACGAGCTACGTGCCGGACATCCATCATGTTGGAAGTACATCGTCATTCTGTCATGCAGTGAAACATCTTGTAGTAACATCGGTAGAATGTTACGTAGGAAACCAGCATACATTGCACCATTTAGATTGCCATCGATAAAATGGGGGCCAATTATCCTTCCTCCCATAATGTCGCACCGTACATTAACCCGCGAAGGTCGCTGACGTTTCACTTGTAGCAGCCGTCGTGGATTTTCCGTTGCCCAATAGTGTGTATTATACCGGTTTACGTTACCACTGTTGGTGAATGACGCTTCGTCGCTAAATAGAACGCGTTCCAAAAAATCTGCCATTGTCCCGTAATTTCTCATCTAGCCAGTAGCAGAACTGTACTCGACGATCAAAGTCGTTGCCATGAAATTCATGGTGAATAGAAATATGGTACGGGTGCAGTCGATGTTGAGGTAGCATTCTCAACACCGATGTTTTTGAGATTCACGATTCTCGCGCAATTTTTCTGCAACTGATGTGCGAATTAGCCGTGACAGCAGATAAAACATCTACTTGGGCATCATCATTTGTTGCAGGTCGTGGTTGATGTTTCACATGTGGCTGACCACTTTCTGTTTCCTTAAATAACGCAACTATCCGTTGAACGGTCCGGACACTTGGATGATGTCGTCCGGGATACCGAGCAGCAAACATAGCACCCGCCCGTTGGGCATTTTGATCACAACAGCCATACATCAACACGGTATTGACCTTTTCCGCAATTGTTAAATGGTCCATTTTAACACGGGTAATGTATCACGAAGCAAATACCGTCTGCACTGGAAGAATGTTACGTGATACCACGTACTTACACGTTTGTGACTATTACAGAGCCATCTATCACAAAACGAAAAAAGTAGTACAAATAAGACATTCATATTTCTTTACTAACGAATATGTAATAAAAAATGAAAGTTCCTATCTTAAAAAAACGTAGTTGATATCCGTTTGACCTGTGGCTGCGCCATATAGCGGGCCAAACGTAGCGCCATCTGGTTTCACCCTTCAAGCTAGAACAGTTTCGATATTTGTAGTTTTTTCGTTTGATGCTTATTTCGTGAGATATTTGGCCGTTCACTATCAATGGACCACCCTGTAGAAACGTAAGAGGAAGTAGAAGATGATTCGGTGGGGGATGCGATACTGCCACAAGAATTTTACAGACCACTGCATGATCTAAGCTGAAACATGTTAACTATGTAAATGAAATTCTCTCAAGGGTATTGTGTTATATGGGAGAATATACCACAACGAAACAACTCGTTCTGGTGTATAACACTTACTACGCAAATAAAATACCTTTAGTCTTCAAGAAGTTTGTAATAATTAAATTGTTGACGAAGGCATGTGCTGACAAGCGTGTATATTAGCAAACCGTCAGTTCGCTGATAGTTTATAAATACTGATACGAATTATCAAAACTAGAAATTAACTATTGGTGATATCGACTTTGGCTCCTGGCAAAATGTAGGAATACGCGAGATGTTACTGCCCCTACAACTATTTTAGAAGTTAGATAGAAGACAATCTGTATCTGTTGTGCTTTTGGTTCTAGGAAACGTTTTTGACAATGTTAAATGGATTACACTACTTGAAAGTGTAAAGTTATCAGGGAGCGAAATATTTTCTGTTACTACTACAGAAAGTAGACAGATATTCTAAGAGTCACGACGTGAAATGGAGGCCGTTGTTGAGAAGAGATTGAAGTAGGGCATTGGACTATACAGCTTGCCATTCGAAGTGTACTTAAAAAATACGAGAAAGAAAACCGAAAAGCGTCTGCAGAAGAAAATTCCAGGATAAGAAACCAAAACATGCATTATTGGCACCGTGGTTCCGTTAGAGACGGCAAAGAACTTGTCGCATTAGTTGAACGTTATAGACAGTATCTTAGAACACAGTTGTAAGAAGGACGAAAATAAAAATTAACAAGGTTAAAGGAAAGTTGATTAAATAAGTTACGAAATTAGACGCTACAACAAGTGGACGAGTTTTCCTATTTGCGCGGCAAGGAAGAAGATCACGCCAGATGTAAGCAAGTTAAGAAATGTAAGCTAACAATAGTAGGAACGATTTTCTGAAGAAGGCAAACAAAATAACACTTAATTTGGAAATTAGTCTTTTCTGCAACTACACTCCTGGAAATTGAAATAAGAACACCGTGAATTCATTGTCCCAGGAAGGGGAAACATTATTGACACATTCCTGGGGTCAGATACATCACTTGATCACACTGACAGAACCACAGGCACATAAATACAGGCAACAGAGCATGTACAATGTCGGCACTAGTACAGTGTATATCCACCTTTCGCAGCAATGCAGGCTGCTATTCTCCCATGGAGACGATCGTAGAGATGCTGGATGTAGTCCTGTGGAACGGCTTGCCATGCCATTTCCACCTTGCGCCTCAGTTGGACCAGCGTTCGTGCTGGACGTGCAGACCGCGTGAGACGACGCTTCATCCAGTCCCAAACATGCCCAATGGGGGACAGATCCGGAGATCTTGCTGGGCAGGGTAGTGGACTTACACCTTCTAGAGGACGTTGGGTGGCACGGGATACATGCGGACGTGCATTGTCCTGTTGGAACAGCAAGTTCCCTTGCCGGTCTAGGAATGGTAGAACGATGGGTTCGATGACGGTTTGGATGTACCGTGCACTATTCAGTGTCCCCTCGACGATCACCAGAGGTGTACGGCCAGTGTAGGAGATCGCTCCCCACATCATGATGCCGGGTGTTGGCCCTGTGTGCCTCGGTCGTATGCAGTCCTGATTGTGGCGCTCACCTGCACGGCGCCAAACACGCATACGACCATCATTGGCACCAAGGCAGAAGCGACTCTCATCGCTGAAGACGACACGTCTCCATTCGTCCCTCCATTCACGCCTGTCGCGACACCACTGGAGGCGGGCTGCACGATGTTGGGGCGTGAGCGGAAGACGGCCTAACGGTGTGCGGGACCGTAGCCCAGCTTCATGGAGACGGTTGCGAATGGTCCTTACCGATACCCCAGGAGCAACAGTGTCCCTAATTTTCTGGGAAGTGGCGGTGCGGTCCCCTACGGCACTGCGTAGGATCCTATGGTCTTGGCGTGCATCCGTGCGTCGCTGCGGTCCGGTCCCAGGTCGACGGGCACGTGCACCTTCCGCCGACCACTGGCGACAACATCGATGTACTGTGGAGACCTCACGCCCCACGTGTCGAGCAATTCGGCGGTACGTCCACCCGGCCTCCCGCATGCCCACTATACGCCCTCGCTCAAAGTCCGTCAACTGCACATACGGTTCACGTCCACGCTGTCGCGGCATGCTACCAGTGTTAAAGACTGCGATGGAGCTCCGTATGCCACGGCAAACTGGCCGACACTGACGGCGGAGGTGCACAAATGCTGCGCAGCAGCGCCATTCGACGGCCAACACCGCGGTTCCTGGTGTGTCCGCTGTGCCGTGCGTGTGATCATTGCTTGTACAGCCCTCTCGCAGTGTCCGGAGCAAGTATGGTGGGTCTGAGACACCGGTGTCAATGTGTTCTGTTTTCCATTTCCAGGAGTGTATTTGTCTCGCATATAGCCTTGTATGGAACTGAAATGATAAATGCTATGATAAGAGAAGAATAGAAGCCTTTGAATGTGATGGGCATAATTGTTAAGGATTGGGTAGGTGGATAAGATAACTCATGAAGAGCTACTAAACCGAGTAAAGAAATCTGTGCCAAAAATTGAAAGAGTACATCCTGAAGCACCAAAGAACAGTTAATGTTGAGGTAGAAGGAAGTGTAGTGAATCAAAATGGTAATGGCAGACCAAGATTTCAGTACAGCAAGCAGGTTAAAATGGTGTCTGTGTGTTTCTGGGTTAGTGGCGCTTAATGACGAGACTATCAGTGCTCATATGGAGTTAGTAGAAACGAATGTGGTTCCAACGAAGAAAATGTGGGGAAAGAGGTAAAGAGAAGTATGAGATAAAATCGCACTTATTGTCCTCCAACCTCACCCATGATCAACCACACAACCACACCAAACCATATCATGGAAGACAGCCGTTAAATTGATCATACTTTTTAAATCTGATAAGTAAATCTTAATAAGTCAAGAAGAAATCTAAAATCCAGTGGAATACGTGACTGGCGGATCACTTACAGCAACCATTGATGAGCAAGCAACCTGATATTGCGCTAAACTTTAGGGAGCAAGTCGGATAAGTCACAAAAAAACTGAAAGTCTTGCCAAATTCGTCTGATTGTCAATTAAAATAGGAGGCAAATCTGTCGGCAAATGAGCTGGCGCCATTTGATCTGAAAATAAAACACAGTCTTGTAAAATGTGTCGCACTGTGATCCGTACGGCATAAGCACCGCTCTTTGGAGTGTGTGTGTGTGTGTGTGTGTGTGTGTGTGTGTGTGTGTGTGTGTGTGTGTGTAATTGTGTATGTGTGTGTGTGTGTGTGTGTGTGTTTGTGCTCATTTTGGCTTTATGGACGCTCAACGGCAAGGTGATTAAAACTCTGTAACATTTTAAAAGAAAGGAATGTGGAATGAAAACTCTAATATTGTTGAACACTGTGAGAATAAAACATACAAACCGACACGCATTCATTGATGGCCACCTCAGTCGCACTCACACAATTGCTCTGCCTCAACGGCTTAATACGACGAAAGCGTGGAAGGTGCTACATCACCGATTAAAACAGAAGTAAAACCACAGAAGAGTATAACAACGGCACAGGGGTGTGTGACCGGCTGACGAAATACCACTTACAAAAAACACAGGTGTGCCAACACCCTGTGAACACATTAGGAACATCTTCTTAAAATATTTGGAAACAAGTTGGACAAATCGCAAAACCATAAAAAGCTCACCACATTCATTTGAACCTCACTTAAAATAGAGGCAGGTGTGCCAGCACATTTGGCGCTGACCTTTGATCCGAAAATAAAACACAGTCCAGCAAAATGTGGCGCACAGCAATCTACGCCACAAGCACACCACTCATTGGAGGGTCGTCTCGCTGGGGCAAGAAGCCATGTGACAGAGGACTGCAGCCCATGCTAAGACGAGTAACGAGGATCTCATCCCATCTTCGTAAATCAAAGGACGTACGTCATTGCTGTGTAGTGGGCTTTACGAGATGCAGTTTATTATCCGTCATTTCGAGCCACTCGTCTTCCCGTCTGTACCTCAATGGTGTGCTGACAGCATGCACAGAATGACACATTGAAATAACTGAGTATCAAGACACGCTTCTTTGGCTGCTACTTCTGCCTTTCATTTTCCGCAATACCTATGTGCCCTGCTACTCAGCAGAAACACACCTCCTTCCCTGGCCGTTGTAGTTTGAGAAGGGCGTCCTGGATAATCTGGATAACTCTGTCTGCAGCAGTGAAGCGTTGGAGAGAGTGAAGAGCAATCAGAGGATAAGAACAGACAAGGAATTAGCTCTCGAAACACGTCTCATCTATTCCAATGCCCGCAACATCTCATGTAACTCCGCTTCACATATAGTAAACTCTCTAGGTAGGTGAACCTTGAGGACACGATTAAGAAAAACAACAGAGCAACCCTCTGTGTCTGCGTATCCGTAAAGGAAGCTGTGGAATTGTGCTGCCCAGTTAAAAATTTATTTAAAAAAACTACAGTTATGGAATCTCTTCCATACTGCACTGAAACTGGGACTCTACAGTAAATCAAGGTAGCAGACCGTAAAAGCCTTGGATGTAGTACTGTACTTGCTCCACATCAAGTCACTCCAGCGTATGCCACACAAGGATATCAAATGGTCTTCTAGCTTTTGAACGATTGGAGAAAAGGCACTCAAAAAGGTAGACATGCTAGAGTAAGATATACAGGCGAATTTGGAGATGTGAGAAACTAACAAGCCTGGCACACCATGAGGAGTTGCTGTTTGGTTGTAAGTGACAGTTCACAAGCCTCAACACAGTGAGTAGGAATGGGGATGGTACTATAAGCACCCATTTCTAGCCAGATCCCCTCATGGTCCACAGCGTAAATGACCTTTCAGAAGCCCTCATTGATCCACACACTGTGCAACCATAGTTTGCATCACCTCGGTTCCGAAAGATTCGGAACCTGTACAGAAAACTGGAATATAGATCAACATAAAAATCATTTTCGCCCTTTTTATTGTTGTGCCACCGTACAGCGAGACCTTCAGAGCTGGTGGTCCACATTGCTGTATACACTGGTTATACTCAGTAGCACGTCGTTTTGCACTGATGCATGAATGTATTTGTCGTGGCATACTATCCACAAGTTCATCAAAGCACTGTCGGTCCAGATTGTTCCACTCCTCAACGGCGATTCGGCGCAGATCCCTCAGAGTGATTGGCTGGTCACGTCGTCCGTAAACAGCCCTTTTCAGTCCATCACAGGCATGTTCGATAGGGTTCATGTCTGGAAAACTTGCTGGCCACTCCAGCCGAACGATGTCGCTATCACGACGGAAATCAGTCAGAAGATGTAAAAGGTGGGGACGAAAATTGTCGTCCACAGAGAAGAACGTTTAGCCAATATACTGCCGATTTGGTAGCACTATCGGTCACAGGATGGTATTCACGTATGGTACAACCATTACAGCGCCTTCCATGAGCTCCAGCGGCGTACGTCGGCTCCACATAATGCCACTCCAAAACAGCAAGGAATCTCCACCTTGCTGCACTCGCTGGACAGTGTGCCTAAGGCGTTCAACCTGACCAGGTTGCCTCCAAACATGCCTCCGACGATTGTCTGATTGAAGACTTGTTCAACACTCATCGGTGTGCTAATCATGAGCAGTCCATTCGACACGTTCTTGGTCTCATCTGTACTGCACTGCATGGTGTCGTGGTTCCAAAGCTGGACCCCACCATGCACCTTGGGAGTGAAGTTGCGCCTCATGCAGCCTATTGCGTACAGTTTGAGTCGTAACACGAGGTCCTGTGACTGCTCGAAAAGCATTCTTCAACATATTGGCGTTGCTGCTAGGGTTCCTCCGAGCCACAATCCATACGTATCGGTCATTCACGGCCGTAGCAGCCCTTCGACGGTCTGAGCGAGGCATGTCATCGACAGTTCCTGTCTCTCAGTATCTCCTCCACGTCAGAACAACATCGTTTTGGTTCACTCCGATGCACCCGGACACTTTGCTTGTTGAGAGCCCTTTCTGGCACAAAGTAACAATACGGACGCGATCGAACGGCGGTATTGACCGTCTAAGCATGGCTGGACTACAGACAAACGAAATGTGTACCTTGTTCATGGTGGAATGACTTACACTGAGGAACTGATAACTGATCGGCTGTCAGACCTCCCCCCCCCCCCCCCCCCTCCACCCTCCCCTCGTCTAATAGGCGCTGCCTATGCATGGTTTTTTACATCTTAGGGCGGGTTTAGTGACATCTCTGAACAGTCGAAGGGACTATTTCTGTGATGGAATATCCGCAGTCATCGTCTATCTTCAGGAGTTCTGGGAACTGGGATGATGCAAACCTTTTTCTGATGTGTGTATGAAGGTTGTAAGTAGGTATTTTTTATTGGTAACGCCGCCACCACGTAGCGCTCTGTATGAAAATCACTGGCTGTGCGATGTGCAGTATGCGGCTGGTTTTGCATTGTTGTCTGCCATTGTAGTGTTGGGCAGCGGCAGCTGGATGCTAACGACGCGTAGCGTTGCGCAGTTGGAGGTGAGCCGCCAACAGTGGTGGCTGAGGGGAGAGAGATGGCAGAGATTTGAAATTTGTAAGAATGGATGTCATAAACTGCTATATATATATTATGACTATTAATGTAAATACATTGTTTGTTCTCTATTAAAATCTTTCATTTGCTAACTGAGCCTATCAGTAGTTAGTGACTTCCGTAGCTTGAATCTTTTATTTAGCTGGCAGTAGTGGCGCTCGCTGTATTGCAGTAGTTCGGGTAACAAAGATTTTTGGTGAGGTAAGTGATTTGTGAAAGGTATAGGTTAATGTTAGTCAGGGCCATTCTTTTGTAGGGATTATTGAAAGTCAGATTGCGTTGCGCTAAAAATATTGTGTGTCATTTTAAGCACAATCATGTACAATTTTTCTAAGGGGACGTTTCATATGTCGACCCTTAGCCGAGGATACCTCACTGGAATCTTCTGATTTTTTTCTTGTAGTTTGTGTAATTAGTGTAGCTTTTGTTTATTGCTAGCGCGTAATCATAGAGAGAATCTCCTTTGTAGCTGTAGTCTTTCATTGTCGTCCAGTAAAACAGTTGTGGCAGGTTTGCACCAAGTATTTCGCAGCTGTGCTTGCAATTAACTAGATATCATTTTCAATGCTATGTTAATGTGTTTTGTTATTTTGCTCTTCAAATTGTGCTTTTCTGTGTTGTTTTGTGAAATATTGTAACAATAATGGCGTGTGAAAAATGTAATACTAGGCTCCAAAGTAAACTGAGAAGTGACAGTGAAAACGAAAGCAGTGTGTTAGCGCTACCATGTAATGAATTAACTAATGTTCAAAGTAGTAATTTGGTAATTGTGCATAGGGAAATGGAGCGGGCTGCAAATAATGGTGTAGGCAGTGAAACAATTAGTGAACAGGGAAGCATTATCGATCGATCGGCCGGCAACAGCTCGCCTCAGGATTCCGAAACGACAGGACACAATCTTGCAAATACTGTAGATTCAGGTTTTGTGTCCTCACCGTTTTCTCAAATAAGTCAAGACACATTTTCTGTTTTTCAAACAACGAATATTGCCGGTTCAAATGCATTGCCGAATAGCATTGAGGAACATGTTTCAGACACCAGTGCATTGTTATTACAATTAATGCAACAAATGGGACAAAAGCTTCAAAAGTTAAACACAATGGAACAAAATCTTCAAAAGTTTGACACAACGCTTGAACAAAATCAAAAACAAATGGGACAAAATCTTCAAAAGTTAGACATAATGGAACAAAATCTTCAAAAGTTAGACACAATGGAACAAAAGCTTCAAAAGTTAGAGTTAGTGGAACATACGCTTCAACAAACACGTGAAGATTTAACTACTGAGTTGCATAAAATCGAATCGAAATGTCAAAAAGTCTGTAATGAAGTAAAAACACAAATTTGTGAGCATTTTCAACCCATTTTTTCGCGGCATGAAAATGCATTACTGAATCACGAATCAGCCATAAAAGAACTGCAAACTATTGTTCATGAAAATTATGAGACCTTGCAAGCCAAAATTGACTCAGTTGCATCTACCGATTCGGTTACGCAACTTTCAAAAACTCAGCAAAACTTAAAGGACACAGTAGATACCATTTCAACACAAATGGACACTCTGAAATTTGGTTCAGAAAAACACACTGAGGAAATAAGTACACTATCGGTGAAAGTGGCCGAAATTTCGGATCAGTTCATTAACTTATCTGCAAAAGTAGATGATGATCTGAATGACACAGAAGAGTGCGAACAAATTAGGAAATTCAAACAAAATCAGAATCAAATTAATACGCAACACCTAAGAGGAATCCGGGAAGTACAAGATCAGCTGACACAGGTAATACAAGAATTACATATTTCAGAGGACACTCGCGCTCCAACACGGGAGCCGGCCGCGGTGGTCTCGCGGTTCTAGGCGCGCAGTCCGGAACCGTGCGACTGCTACGGTCGCAGGTTCGAATCCTGCCTCGGGCATGGATGTGTGTGATGTCCTTAGGTTAGTTAGGTTTAAGTAGTTCTAAGTTCTAGGGGACTAATGACCACAGCAGTTGAGTCCCATAGTGCTCAGAGCCATTTTTTCCAACACGGGAAGAGAGACTTAGAAATACGGAAAAGCCACAAAATAATAACACAGGGCATTTCGGAAATTATGAAAGAAATTGGCAAGGTGCACCGAATTTTGAGATGGAACCGCCGACACGACGTAACAATGACCGATATGCTACCGGCCGACACGATGATTTTGACTATAAGCTGTTCATTACTACACGTAAATTCAAGACATTTAAGAATTCTGGCAACGACACTCATCCACAAGCGTGGCTCCATCAATTCTCTCATTGTTTTCCTCCTAACTGGTCACTGGAGCACAGATTAGAATTTATGTGTGGCTACTTAGAGAATGATCCAGCTGTAAGAATGCGATCGGTCATTCACGATTGTCACAGTGAAGGAGAATTTTATCATGCCTTCCTCTCAGCATATTGGTCTCAAGCCACACAAGACCGAGTAAAACATGGCATCATAATGATGAAACATTTCGAACAATCTGAATTTTCCAGTCTTGTGAAATATTTTGAAGACATGTTGCACAAGAATCAGTACCTGTCAAACCCATACAGCCCCTCAGAACTCATCCACATTTCCTTAATCAAATTACCGGAACATTAACGGCATATTATTTTGGCAGGACGTTGCAAAGACGACATTGAAGCTTTTCAGGGACTCTTACAAGAATTAGAAATTGACACTGACAATCGCGGAACGCGAAAACAGGAACACCACAATTACAGGTCACATCCGTCGCAATTCCGCGATGAAAGAAATAATAATTGGACACGACAAGACTATTCTCACAACACAAATCGTGACCAAAACAGACACCACCCGTATGACAACCGTTGGAATGATAATAGTAACAGAGAAAGATCGTTTTTCCACAGTAATGAATGTAACAGAGACAACCATAGAAACAGACAATATGGAAACCAATATAATTATTATCAAGGGATACAGAATAACTTAAGACGCAACGGTCCAGCTCGCAGTTACGATTCAGGGAGAAATTCTCCACCACGTAACCGATAAGAAAGAAACTACAGGAACTACCGACATGACGACAGACGATATAATCATAAAGAAAGACCTGAATTTAATCAGAACTGGCGGGTTTCAAACAGGGCAGAGCCCTCTCGGCAAGGTGAATTTGTAGAAGCTAGGTCTCCTAATCCCAATAACGACGCGCGCCAACAAAGAAACAGACAATGACTCACACCGCAGGCAGCCGCGTGCGCCGGCTGGCTCAGAGAAATATAACATAGACGCTAACCTTGAGAAAAATTCCAGTATTCTTTACGGACGTATACCGCATGATAATTGCGTTCAAGTTAACTCTGAGCACTAGGAAAAGTGAAGTTTTGTACTACATTTCACATGTAAAACCGTTTATTGAATGATAATCTGTTATTTAACTTTGTATTTGCCATATAACTTTTCACTTCACATTACTAGTATGCTTTGTCAGACTTATAATCTGTTAACATGCAACAATGTTTGAAGTTAAATATCCAATCAAGAACCAAGAGAACTTATTTAAACAGAAATTACGAATGCATTGTTATAGTGAACAGACGACACAGTGTTATTGTGTGTGTGTACATTCTTGCTTGTTAGTGGCACGATTGCGTAACAACCGCAACCGTAAGGCTCACATACTTAGAACATTTACCAGTACTGGTAATGAGATTTTAATGCAACATTTTGGTTTAGTTGAAAATACATTCTGGATTTAAAGTACCTTCTGTGACATACCAGATGACACACAGGTTAGTTTATGTGACAGATACACGATTTTATCACGACGCTACTAATGAGTGACAATTTACAATGTTGCTTATGCGGTGTTTCTATTTTATATGTGCACAGTTTTTCTGAAGTCTTCTGGAAAGGAAAACATGTTTTAGTAGTAACTTGGTGGTATATCTACAATGAGACAGCCTTTTCTGTAGCACAACAATACGTTACAGTACAGTACTTACTTCATCACGGCAATAAGCATAGTAACTACGATATCTATACGCAAAGCATTTCACTTTTGTTTATCATGAGGTAAGTACATTGACTTCTGTAGAACTTAGCTTTCGGAGGACGGTAACTACAACATTTCCACAGAGATTATCTTACAAGACGCACAGTTTATCGCTACAGTACACATATTTGAGTGATTAATTTTGTACTTAATACAATTATTTTTAAACATATTTGAAGTGCAATGATACAAAGGTTTTCCGTGATACATTTCATTCCATTGCTGTAATCTGTAACACCTGAGGATATAATTACATTAATCCCCAGGGGGGTACACGCTTACTTTGTGTACCATGTGTATGGCAAGCCCAAGGAGCCCTAGCTAATATGGTATTTGCTTATATAACTTTACACATCGGTACCATATTTCTCTAACACATTAATTACACAGCTATCTGATCATTTAACTGGGAGAGACAAACATTCATTTTACTACATCAGTGACAGATGTTTACGTAATTACAAAGTTGGATAACTTCAAACTTACGAAATTGTATTTTGTCTGTATTTTGTGAACTGTTCATATTTTTTCGGAACCATTGTGATACTATGAGAGCTTTGAATGACATATTTGGTATGAGATCATAATTTTTAAAGTGCGTTTGAGGTAGATGACACTTTTGACATGAGCAGAGAATTTTTTTTAGGTTTTGAAATTATTGCAGAAAGCTATGACGTTTTTGAGATTTGACTGAGGTGTCATGATGTTATTATTACGACGACGATGTGAATTATGCTGCTGAGGTATGTTTAAGCTGATGCTATCTGAGTTATTTGGTTATGCTACGTATCTGTTATGATGAAATATTGAAGAAGTGTCGACGAATATGTATATGTGTAATAAGGTAAGGAATAATGAGTAGTGGTTAGGGTCTCTGGTTTGTGAGAAAGGATGTTGGAAACTGAGAATTGTACTTTAAGAGTTATGAAATGCGTGTAAATGCGTGAATGTATCACTATGCTGGCGAAAATTCTTTGGACACTATTATATTTAAAGTATTTTGTTTCTACAGATTTGTAACGCAAATTCTTGACCTATGAAATATTTTTATATGAGACTGTCACTGTAGCGGAAACTGCTGTCGTAAATATTTCGGTAAGAAAGTTAAGTGACCACCTGCACGTAATGCGTCGTGGGCACCCAGCTGAGCCACAGACGCCTTAAAAAAAGCCATTAGTGTGTGCCTGTTAGAGGCACAGGTGGAGAGAGAAAAAAAGAGGCCATTATCCTCGCTGTTAACATTCCTTTGTAGAAAGCATCGCAAAAACGACACGCTCATTACTTGGAAAGATACTTTCAAACATCTGCACACCTGATAATGACAAGCGTCTTTCTACGATAGTTGTGAGAATTTGTACTAACTTATGAAATGTCACATGACTATTGAATGATATTTTTATGCTTTGCCTTTCATAGTTGCTTATTTCATTTGGTATCTGGTTTCCAGCTGTGTTGCAGCATTGGTTTTATAAAATAAAATTAAATGCATTTGCTAATGTGAACACTTTCTGTCAACATATCTATTAAACAATCATTTTGTGATCCATGTTCCTCGAAAAAGGAGCACTAGGAAAGGAAAGAACAATAAGAAGGGATTAATAACAGTTACTGCATACTTAATTTTCTTTTCAACTATTTGGTAATATCTTTTGTAGAATTAGTTTTGTGGTGCAACACTTTAATGACATAGATATTAATATGTGAATAGACATTTCCCTTTTCTGCATTGTTGTCTTTATTGTAATATTTTTTCTGCTTGAGCTTTGTCATGTTTAGACATAAGTTATTGCATTTGCTGCTGCTGTTTGCCAGGCATAGTGCTACTAAATTTCACTTTGTATTACTCTGTTAAGCTAGTTTTACTACTGAATTGTTTTTCTTGTTGCTGTTCATTGCTTCATATTAGTTGTAATGTTGCATTTGCTTTTACACTCCTGGAAATTGAAATAAGAACACCATGAATTCATTGTCAGAGCAAGGGGAAACTTTATTGACAAATTCCTGGGGTCAGATACATCACATGATCACACTGACAGAACCACAGGCACATAGACACAGGCAACAAAGCATGCACAATGTCGGCACTAGTACAGTGTATATCCACCTTTCGCAGCAATGCACGCTGCTATTCTCCCATGGAGACGATCGTAGAGATGCTGGATGTAGTCCTGTGGAACGGCTTGCCATGCCATTTCCACCTGGCGCCTCAGTTGGACCAGCGTTCGTGCTGGACGTGCAGACCGCGTGAGACGACGCTTCATACAGTACCAAACATGCTCAATGGCGGACAGATCCGGAGATCTTGCTGGCCAGGGTAGTTGACTTACACCTCCTAGAGCACGTTGGGTGGCACGGGATACATGCGGACGTGCATTATCCTGTTGGAACAGCAAGTTCTTTTGCCAGTCTAGGAATGGTAGAACGATGGGTTCGATGACGGTTTGGATGTACCCTGCACTATTCAGTGTCCCCTCGACGATCACCAGAGGTGTACGGCCAGTGTAGGAGATCGCTCCCCACACCATGATGCCGTGTGTTGGCCCTGTGTGCTTCAGTCAAATGCAGTCCTGATTGTGGCGCTCACCTGCACGGCGCCAAACACGCATACGACCATCATTGGCACCAAGGCAGAAGCGACTCTCATCGCTGGAGACGACACGTCTCCATTCGTCCCTCTAATCACGCCTGTCGCGACACCGCTGGAGGCGGGCTGCACGATGTTGGGGCGTCAGCTTAAGACGGCCTAACGGTGTGTGGGACCGTAGCCTAGCTTCATGGAGACGGTTGCGAATGGTCCTCGCCGATACCCCAGGAGCAACAGTGTCCCTAATTTGCTGGGAAGTGGCGGTGCGGTCCCCTACGGCACTGCGTAGGATCCTACGGTCTTGGGGTGCATCCGTGCGTCGCTGCGGTCCGGTCCCAGGTCGACGGGCACGGGCACCTTCCGCCGACCACTGGCGATAACATCGATGTACTGTGGAGACCTCACGCCCCACGTGTTGAGCAATTCGGCGGTACGTCCACCCGGCCTCCCGCATGCCTACTATACGCCCTCGCTCAAAGTCCGTCAACTGCACATACGGTACACGTCCACGCTGTCGCGGCATGCTACCAGTGTTAAAGACTGCGATGGAGCTCCGTATGCCACGGCAAACTGGCTGACACTGACGGTGGTGGTGCACAAATGCTGCGCAGCTAGCGCCATTCGACGGCCAACACCGTGGTTCCTGGTGTGTCCGCTGTGCCGTGCGTGTGATCATTGCTTGTACAGCCCTCTCGCAGTGTCCGGAGAGAGTATGGTGGGTCTGACACATCGGTGTCAATGTGTTCTTTTTTCCATTTCCAGGAGTGTATAAGTCCTATATTGCTGCTTTTTTTGCCAATTTGTATTTTTTTGTCATTGGCGTTTGTGTTAATTGTTTTGTGCTGCTGCATTGCGTCGTCCCTTAGGTTAGCATCTGAGCTCAGTTGATTTAAGTTAGCTTAAGAGGGGGTAGCCTATATAAAAGAATGAGTTGCTATGAATTGGAAGATATGCACTGAGAGGTTATATCAAAAATGTACAGAAAGCGGGTATAGGTAGGATTTTCTTGGAAATAAATGCTGAGGTAAGATACTGGAAAATAAATGATGAGGTAAGAAATATGTGAACATATAAATACAGAAAGCATGCTTGGATAAGATTTTTTTGGTGGAAACAAATGTTGAAATAAGACGAAAGATCTGTGGAATGAAGTTTTGGATTGGACTGCAGTACCAAATGTTACTCTGAAAACAAACCCTGCCCTTTCCTCTTGTGTTATCCCACTATGTGTTTATGTACCCTTGGGTATTTGTGTTCTTCCTGTCTTTATGTGTTTATCTGATGAGAGTTACATTGTAGAATTTTTCTGATATATGTTGTTTACTTCGTAAAGATCTTTAGCCATTATTTGTTATGTTTTGTTTTAATGCTCACATGTGAAGTTGATGTTTCAAAAGTTATTCTGATCTTTTATTTATTTACTTATGTCATAATTCCTGTAACCTTTATGTATATGTATATTTCTATTCTTTTGTAAAGCCTGTATTACTACAAATTTATCTGTATTGTTACATTGTTTAATAATATATTTTGTACCTTTTTTATTGTATTCTTATGTTATAAAATTGTAATTGACACCATTTCATGAAATTAAGTAACTTATAAATTACATTTCACTGCACACGTTTCTGTTGGTCATAGTATATGGACAATATGTGAGAAGTAGGGACTGATAGTGTTTGCACATGTGTTAATAATTCAGCAATGGACTGGATAACGGCATTGTTGGTTCTAAGGATATATCAAACAAATTCTTTGTGAGTGGACAAGTGTTGCTTTATGGACTTGCTATATTGTCCACAAGACTCTTCGATGGTGATTGTGCACCTGCACAGTCGCAACAGTTGGCTGCTAGCCATCTCTACAAGGACTACAGTGGGTCTACACCTTCGATGACTCACCAATACCATTATTTCTACAAGGACTGCAGTGGGTCTGCACCTCTGGTGGCCCACCAATACCATAATCTCTACAAGCACTACAGTGGGTCTGCTCTGTGATGACCAACCTACCAATATTCTTCAAAACTTCGACTGACTGCTGTGGGTTTGCTCTGTTGTGGCCCATTATCTGTCAGCATGTCAAGAGTCAGCACTGTCTTTCCGTTGGAAGGACAACACTACTTCTTCAAGACTCCATGCAAATCCACTACTTCCATGTGCATTTTCTGTTACTACTTGGACTTTGAGAAAAACACTGCAATTTTACTTTGATGAATGATCAGGACTGTCTTTATGGACTGTGAGAAAATTTTAGCTTTTGACCAACATTGTATCGAGCAGTGTTTACATTTCATTTCTTTGTTATTGTAATTATGAAAAAAATTTTCTAATATGTATTGGCCACTGCCCAAAACAATTTGTAAATTTTTTTGTGGGGAGCATGGGGGCTATGTAAGTAAGCTGTTTAGTTTTTTTTTATTGGTAACGCCGCCGCCACGTAGCGCTCTGTATGAAAATCACTGGCTGTGCGGTGTGCAGTCTGTGGCTGGTTTGCATTGTTGTCTGCCATTGTAGTGTTGGGCAGCAGCAGCTGGATGCTAACAGCGCGTAGTGTTGGACAGTTGGAGGTGAGCCGCCAACAGTGGTGGATGTGGGGAGAGAGATGGCGGAGATTTGAAATTTGTAAGAATGGATGTCATGAACTGCTATATATATTATGACTATTAAGGTAAATACGTTGTTTGTTCTCTATTAAAGTCTTTCATTTGCTAACTGAGCCTATCAGTAGTTAGTGACTTCCGTAGTTTGAATCTTTTATTTACCTGGCAGTAGTGGCGCTGGCTGTATTGCAGTAGTTCGAGTAACGAAGATTTTTGGTGAGGTAAATGATTTGTGAAAGGTATAGGTTAATGTTAGTCAGGGCCATTCTTCTGTAGGGATTACTGAAAGTCTGATTGCGATGTGCTAAAAATATTGTATGTCAGTTTAAGCACATCATGTACAATTTTTCTAAGGGGAAGTTTCAAGGTTACTCAAAACTCTTCTTGCAGCCCATTCCTTTAACCTCTGGACTGTGCGTTTCAACAGACGAGTCACTTAACAAACCCTAGAGGAGGAACAGAATACATCAAACTCGTGCACAACGAAGGAGCATTATATAGGACTCCATTCGGTAGATGTGATACTGTTAATGGCTATGGCAAAGAGGGTGACACTTAAAACACTACCCTGAAAGATAGAATTCCTTTGCTCAAAAGGCTCTGATAGTGTGTCATCAGCTCAGGACCTAAAAAGCAACTGAGACCAGGTAGACTGTATGAAGATGGGGAGGTGGCGATGAAAGCCCATTTTATGGTATGGTGTCTCTAAATGGTAACGTACACCTTGCTGATATCGAAGAATATGCCGATAGGACGATGGATATGTAGGAAGGGTCAGGTTTTCAACAGTGGGCCAAACTCCTTGAAATCCACAATGAGATCAGTTAAAAGTTACCAGGTCTCTAACAACGAGATCAGAGAGGAGTTAACCATTTGCTCCAAGGTCTTTCCTACACATCTCATTAACGCTATATTCTCACAACTATTGGGACACTGGCGGTCCTTTCTAGTTTTAGTAGACGTATCCGAATTCCTCCTTTCCACATATTGGGGAAACGACGCATCTGCCATGTTGAAGCATTCAGTACTGAATGTGGATGTGACTGGGTACAGTATCATGAGCCTCATTCAGTGCCGATTCCAGCTTCCACATTGAGAGAGGGCTTTTATAAGATTCAGAACTGTGTGGTCTGAAGTCCAATTTGCTAATTTCTGAAGTTACCTGATAGTGGTGGGATGCCAGTTCCTGACTGACATTGACAGTAGTTCTTGCAAAATACTCTGCCAGCAGTGTAAGAGCACTAGGTGTTGTTTGGAGGGCGCCAATATTTCAGCACTGCAGATATCGGTAAACGACTGTGTTTAGCACAGATCCTCCTAATGGCCTCCTGTACTTCTGTTGTACAAGTGGAGTAGCTGATGGAGTTCAGTAACACTTGCCAGGACCTTTTCTTTGTCTCCTTGATTATGTGTTGAGCACTGGATATTGAGACCCGAAATGCTGCAAGGTTCTCAGCTGTTGGGTGATACTGAAACTTTTGTGTCCCGCCTGGAAGTCGGCGAGTGGATCTGCTCCTGCAAACTGAAGGGTAGGCCGAATGAAGAAAGCGAGTAGGAGCAGAAGGGGACCAGCACTCCGGTACTGCGATTAAAATATTAGATGTTTACTAGAGGCAAAAACAAGATAATAAATGGTTACATAACTTTGTGTACATCCCGTCGTGAATAGTACAAGGTCTCAATAGCACGTCAGCACACACTGTAGTTTAAACGATGTTCCAGGCCGTCTGCTCTCGATGAAATGGGCTGAAGCAGTAGCGGAGCTCGTAGACCTCCACAGCAACGGCTAGAGGGCACTGTCGTCAGTGTCTGTCGTAGTGCCAACTTAATAACTTGCACGTAAGCCGTGGCATCGTTGCTATCGATATCACATAAACCGTCAAAGAGTTGAATGCCTGGCCCAGATTGTTGAGTGGCACCGATCCAACAAGGTACAGGCTGCCTCCTAAGCTCACATGAAGACTTTGGGATGGATGGATCAGTAGCATGATGGATGACCCATTCCTGGACAACAAGATGCAGTTAGCCCTGGTGACCATATGTTTTGGCGGTTTCTCTTCAGGGAATACTCCATCCACTAGGGTAATGTGGAGTGGTAAGTGGTCACTGGAATGATGGTTGTCACTGACTTCCCATTGATCAGAGTTTGCAAGAGTGGAAGAGGAGAAAGGAAAATCGATGGCTGACAATGATCCAGCAGCAGCACAGAAATGAGTGGGAGGACGTGTACTGAGGTTGCATAGCTCGTGGGATGTGATGATGATCTCCAAACTCCGACCCCTAGGGCCTTGCTGCCACTGCACCTGTTTTCTTTGGCTGCCTCAAGCTGCTCTGCACGCTGCGCCGTCCCTCAGCAGGAAGAATCTTGAAGTGATGAATAGTAATGTATTCACATCTACCGCGCACACTACATAAACTTTTATTCTCATAGCACTTCACCACTTTCTGTTCCTTAGGTACCGATACTACTTTCATTGTAATGGAAAATTTGATTTTGCGTCATAAGATATTATAGCCCAACTAAAGTTCGAAAATGGTTCAAATGGCTCTGAGCACTATGGGACTCAACCGCTGAGGTCATCAGTCCCCTAGAACTTAGAACTACTTAAACCTAACTAACCTAGGGACATCACACACATCCATGCCCGGGGCAGGATTCGAACCTGCGACCGTAGCGGTCGCGCGATTCCAGACTGCAGCGCCTAGAACCGATCGGCCACTCTGGCCGACTCTAAAATAGTTCAAACACAGTTGAGAGCCTACTTATCACAGTTCTTATGCAGTTCTCTGGTCATTTACAGTTCACCTGTATCATAGTTCTTACACACTTCGCTGGTCGGTTACAGTTTACAGTTCTCGATGACAAAATTTAGCCTCAATGACGTGTCACTGATATCATTTGTACTAAAAAGGCACAGACTTAAAATTCTGGATTTGGGGTAACACTTGATCCACTCCAGCATTTGCTGAACGCTAATCTCAAATGACATTATAGCTCATGGACGATGGGGAGGAAAGACTTTCCAGAAGTGGACGAGTAACAGTATGGTGTGTGGGTGAAGTCGGAGCTGCGAGGAACGTACATACCTGATGCACCATGAGGAGCTGCCACTGGATAGTGAGTGTCGGTTCCCCGGCCTTAACACAGAGGCTGGGTATGAGACTCGTCCTATGAGCACGCATGGTCAGATGAAGGCCCTTATGATGGGCATTTCAGTGATCTTCAAATAAGGATCCTCGCTGCTCTGTACACCGTGCAGTCATACATCACAGGCGAAAGAACGAAATCCCTATGAAAGTGGAACAGACGTGCCCTGTCTGCCTCCCAAGACCTGTGGCTAATGCACTTTATGATGTTCAGTGCCTAGAGACATCTGGCTTTCAAGTATCTCAGGTGTAACAACCACGACAATTTGGAGTCAAAAATTAGGGCTCTATACAATTGAGGAGGGGCAGGTTCTCCAGAGGTTGCCCTCTAATGACTGTCACACCTCAACAGCCATGCATCTCATCAGTTTGCAGCACACCTTGCGAATGAGGTTTGTTTTTTTACACAAGTATTTACCATCCTCATGAGTCAGGCAGTCAAGCCAAGATACCTGTTCCCTGTGACACACAATACGCCCGGAGCTTACGTAACAGAAGATTAGTGGCACTTACTAGTCCCAAGGTGAGGAATCCTGGTGTCGCCAAGCCTGTACCTAGAAAATGAATGCTGAAGGACTGAGGACGGCAAGCAGCGAATGTGGCTGACTGCGGGAGGCTATTTCAAGCAGAACAGAGCCACTTTCCGTTTTTTAAATAGCTGACATTTCCCCTAGCCTCTCCTCAAGGAGTTCTATGAAGAACGAAGTTTCTGAAATCAAAAATAAATACTTGCCCCACCATCCTAGAATAAACCATTTATTGGGGGACGGGTGTGAGGGATTTCTTAAGAAAGGGAACGGAAGATTTTAGGATCATACTTCTCAACACTGTAATATGTCTTAGCTTCAGAAGAGACTAGCTTTCATCATGGTACCACTCTCTACAAACGTAGGCCCACCCCATGAGCATCATCCACCCACATCATCAATATTTTCCTGGCCAGTAAACTGTTGCTAAAATCTCCCATGCCCCAGCCATGCTGGGAGCATTCTATTTGGCTTCCATGGGGCATTTCAGCTCATGCACCCACAGTGATTCGTGTATGCTCAGGGGATACCAACATGCAGGTACTTGATGAATGCCTACAACGGAATGGCCACTGTGCTAGACATTGAGCATAGTAGCATCTGATGAAGGATGGGTGCAAATAGAGAAACGCACAAGGTGCAATATATGCCGCACTTGGAGACCTTCCCTGAACGACCCTCACTTCGGTAAAATTTAGAAAGAAGCATCAAGTCAAACCCAATAAGCGGGCAGTATGATTAAAAATGCCAGAAGGTAAGAAAAACAGTGTCCAAAACAAACCAGATCCAAGCATACTCGAAAGGGAAAGTCAGAAGAAAGAAATAGTAGAAAGATACACTTGTCGGTCGGAAAGGGAAGTAGCGCTGCAAGGGCTGAGACCCCGTAGTGATCACGCACGTACTCACAAAATAGATATGATCCCCCTGGAGGAACAAATGAGATAATCACATGGTAGTGTTGCATATATTATTGAGCGTTAATCGCCTAATTAACGACGATATTGATCCTCTTGAGAAGCTGTTACAGCGGTCGATCTTGGACTGACCTACGACTAATATTTCATGTTTCTAAATTTATATATAAATACTCTGTGGTACATCCAACCCTGCTTAGGCAGCGCTGCTGTGATGACCTTCTTCAAACCGTACGAGTCTCATATACAACATGACAGTGTGCCAGGGTCTTTGTAGCATTCCAATGAAAAATTTACCAAGAGGCCATACTCTGCTCGTAGCAAAGCACATATATTGCAGACGTTACACAGGTATTTCCAAATCTTTGGCGTAAGCTCATCGGACGTCATATAACTCACCCACTTGAGAAAGCACACAGGTCGTTTTTAAGCGCAGAAGGATGAGGGTAGCTGATACCAGCACCACTGACGTAAGTCACGGCAGTGGAGCGGTGTTAAAATGGCTAGGAGCACTATGGGACTTAACATCTATGGTCATCAGTCCCCTAGAACTTAGAACTACTTAAACCTAACTAACCTAAGGACATCACACAACACCCAGCCATCACGAGGCAGAGAAAATCCCTGACCCCGCCCGGAATCGAACCCGGAAACTCGGGCGTGTGAAGCGAGAACGCTACCGCACGACCACGAGATGCGGGCTGTGAAGCAGTGTGTATTTACCACTCGGATGGGGTTAATCTAACTAATTCATCCAAGCAAAGGTTCAAGCTTTGCTAATTTGCAAAAAGTATATATTACCGTAGTAAATTTACAACTTTAGGTAATAACTAGTAGCCAATTGAGTAATTATTTGTCTATCAAGAAGCATTTTCTGAAACAGTTTAGTTTCATCATTGAACCTCAATCCCTCTCTTATTTTTGTTGGTCAACAATGTTTATTTTACCCCTGAGAGGATATTCACGTTCAAAGCGGCAACTATTGTACCACAAAAATAACAATGGTAACAATAATAATTAATAATAAATATAATAATGCGAAAATTAAAATGCCTTGTGCAGAGCACAAGCACTTCACACAAAGTTGTGTTGCAAGTGAATTAAACTAAAAAAGACCTGAAAGTTTGTCACTTCGCTGCTTTCAGATATTTAGTAGAAGACATCTATACTCCATGAGCTGCACTAGAAATGTTTTATTGGAGAAATTAAGTTTTCGCGTTTATCATCCATCATCAGTGGGATGTGATACTATTACTATTTCGGAGAAATCGAGGCACATAAAGTTGTTTGCTCTTCTTTACCAGACGCCACTCATAAGGCTTTATAAACTCTAAAATTAATTTTAGCAAATGAAACATTTCTAGTATGGTCATGGTGTGCTGCAGATTTATTTTAATGAATTAAAATAGTTTTGTTGAGTGTGGAACACGTAAAAACAACAGTACTGTTTCTCTTGTGAACTTTACAGAAATGAGTTTATGCGAAAAATCACAAACGCAGCATAACATAAGAAAACATGAGTTTATAAAACACGATAAATTGCAAAAATTGAACCCTCCGCTGACACAGAAAGAAAAAAAGAATCGCAGCACACTCCAGAACATGTACCAACAACAAAAATCCAAAATAAATTCTGCACATGTTTTTTACGGAAATGCTGTTTAATCATTCAATATCAAATTAAAGAGAGATACATGTATGATGTATGCCAATACATCCAGAATATCCACACAAGGAGCTGTATAATATATGAAAGCGAACCGAGTCTGTTGAAAGATACTGTTTAATTGCAGTTAGGTTAAGACAGAAAATCCGATAATTGGTATAACAGCTGCTGAGGAAGAAGGCCAGGCGAACTAATAATTGTATTTTGGAAAATTTGTTTAGCAAACACTGAAACAGTTTAAGGTACTTTTTACAGCCACAGTGTAGCAGTCTTGATTAGGAACACGTTTATAAATGCTTAAGTGTTAAATTCGAATATGTTTCCTTAGCAGCGGATTTGTTCACCTGTCGTCACTTCGTTTTACATACGCACTGGACGGGTTCTGGGAGCTGGTGGTGCGATGAGCAGGTATGTGGGGATCGGGATTATCGCAAATGCTCTCCATGGTCGACCGTGAACACAGATGACTTCTGTTGCTCATCGGAATCCGCCGATGACCTTGTCCACAAAGTAAATGTCTGGTGCTGATCACCACATGAAGGCAACCGACTAATCACAAGCAGTACGCACCCTTGTCTGCGCAGTGGTACATGAACGAACGCATCTAGGATTCTATTCTTACTCGGAACTGCTTGTGGTTGTCTACAGACATTGTTTCACAATCATAATTGGATCTTTGAAGGCAACAGGCAACTGTCTCCCCCTGTAGGGAAGATGCTGTGAGCGGGCAGTTTCGCGATTAGTGCATCATCACCCTGCATGTTAACTTTTGGCTCTATTGTTTCTTGTTAGTCTAGTGTCTCGCGTGGAACGTCGTTTGCTGTCAGACACGTTTCATATCGTGTTTCCACGCATTGGTTGATGGGCTCTTTCCTGTCTCAAAAAACCTCTAGTCTTATAGCTAGCTGCTGGGGTAGCATAAAGCTGGACGGAAACTGTAAGAAATGTATCAAATCGTGTGAAAAGTGACATGCACAATGGGCTAGCGAGGGCTAAGTGGGCAGCGAACAAAGTGTCAGTCTTGTCTACGCAGTGTAGCCTACTCATCGCTTTTCTGAATACGTGCTCATCTGCTTACTATACACACTGTCTTGTGATAGTAAAATGAACCATTATAACGGCTTCGCTCCAAATTATGGTGAGGTGGTTGCTGGCTACTTACTTGCACTGCATTTACGACATTGTGTGTTACGTTTCTTTTCCGATTGTATAAATTCAGATTTCTTCCCTTAAGGTACTTCGCAGTCGTATTTATTTTAAGAAACGCTATGTCTTTGCTCTTTCCAGTTTCGTTAGAACACGTTGGAATCACTAGCTGATTTTTATTCAGTTATTTCGCATTCTCTTCCACTCACCGAATTATATTTCGGGCGTTAATGGTAATACATGTTTTCATCTACTATGTATGGATGGACATATCCGTCACGTGGTCCATTGAGTGAAATTTGTACATGAAACAGATTTTTGTATTCCATTTACGGACAATTTATTAAGTGTAGATACATTTTGGGATTCTTACAAACTTCCCTTTACGCATTCACGTTATCCATATTTCTAGATGGGTCACTTGAGATCTACATCTCGAACGTAGTGTATTCACTTTAACTACATTTAAGACCAAGAGGGATTCAATTGTCTTCATTAGTGACTGTATTTTTATTTTAGATGAAATTTTTAGCTATGCTAATAAATCCTTGTTATGTGGTAGTTTATTCCCAAACTATCATCTTGTGCTACAATTTAACATGGAGATCCCAATAGTCGTGAAATCGAATAATCAGTGCTGCATGAAAACTGTAAGCAATATTCACTACTCCCAGTGGTTGCATTTCTCATTACTTCTGTGTCATCTTTCCTCTTGGTAACTGAGAGAGTCTTGTTATTTTGGCAGCCCTGGGGCTTCTAGCTCACTCGCGAGTAGGACGTTTCTCTTCAGGTAACGAAATAATTGTAAAGATGTTTCCTGCTGAAAGGTGCTCCCCTTGCAACTAGAGAGCAGAGGAGGAAAGCCTGCTATCCCAGTAGAGCAGAACCGCCCAGTGAGGCTTTGTGCGAGAGGCAAAAGGGGTCCTTTCCAGGGAAGGTAAGAATCTGAAAGACAGGAGAAAACATGAGCCTACGAAGCATGGCAGCAGCTTTGCAGCCTATACACAGCCTGCTGGAATGTTTGTTCAAATTTGAGTAGAGGATTCTCTGGGTGGTTCATTTTAAGTATTTTGGTAGCAGGGGTGAGTTCCCACAACCACATATTTCGGTTGGCCATGACTGAAAATCTATTTACTAGTGGTTGAGATTTTTTGTCTTTTTGCATGAGTCAGTGGAAAAGTACACCTTATTTGGTAACTACAACAAAATCCGCAAGAGCAGGAAATTGTTAAACTTGTTGTGGTTGGCTGGGAATATTCCAGCACAGGTAGAACCAGTTAAATTTAATAGAGATGAATCAGAACACATTTCTTCTTAGACAGCCACAGATTATACGTGTTCCAGGTCATTGCAGAGAGAGAGATGTGTCTAATTTAGAGTAGAATACTGAGCTGATCTGAACTCAGAATTTTCAGCCACTACTGCAATCCATCGCTGCAGCGGCAGAGATGAGACGAGTGTGAAGTCAATTAATTTTCATTAGGGTTTCATTTCACAGATACAATTTTCACATTCAGCTAGTGTTACATGCATCCACCTACAGGTGCCATGGCTTTAGTCTTTGTTTGCAGCCCCTTGTCTTGTTAAATAGTATTTTTGGTTCAGTGAGTAAATTTTTTTGATGTGGTTTGGGAACAAATGTCATTATTATAGCGGCCACTGGTTTCCTTCTATAGTTTCAGGAATTCCTTTATTTATATGTGTGTGAGATGTGGTACCCATACTCTCAGGCTTATAATTGGCCACGTGTAGTTATTTTCGCTTAATAAAAGGTTATTCACTGTCAGACCTTGTTTCCTTTAAATTTGCATGATCTGAGGAGGAGCTTTCCATACCTGTAGGTCATCAGGAAAAGGATCTGTACATTTTATAGATATTCTAAACGACTATCAGCACTCACACGTGGAACCCCAAGGCACATGCATGTGCCGACGGAAAGTGACTTCAACATAAGTTCGGCTATCACGCTAGTTCATATTTTGATTTACGCTTTCTTGAGGATAAAAGTTGAAATTCGTGTCCGGCCATCCTAATTAACGTTGCTCACGATTTTTCTAAATCGCTTCCAGCAATTACCAGGATGGTTCCTTTGAAAGTGTATTGTCGATTTCCTTCGTCATCCTTGTCCCTAATGACCTCTATGTTGACGGGACATTAAACCATTCTCTTGCTTCCTTTCGCTTCCCATTAGCTAGATGCTGTGGGATACAGTGTGCTAACACATTTCTGTCACCATTTACATCTATAATGTGTCATTCGTGCACACATTTCGTGAGTAACTGCACAATATCTGGTGTAGCCTTATTTTTTCAGTTTTTCCTTGTTTTATCTCCTGTTAAAACCGCTTTCATTAATCTGTTGCTCCATGTGGAAGTTCTTATCACTACATAATTTAGAAACAAAGTCAGATGGCATTTATTCACACATGTGTCAGATTCTGCATAAAGGGATAATGCTTCAGGGCTTTAAAACCGGGGTCAAAGTCTCTCATAAAGTCTAAGACAAAAGTATGAAGTAATGCATAATTTTCAACGTTCTTGCAGATATAATGGCTGCTGTGCTTGTAAGAAGCTGTATTACATAATACGATACCGAACTGACGTTTCACATTACTAGGACCAGCAGCCCAGCAGGCGTAAAATACACAGTATAAATTTATAACTGGACCACAGACCAAGAAACAAATTTCAATTTTCCGCAAGAAGAGGCACGCACCCCGCTTTCATTTTAAGAGCCGGAGCATTTTAATTAAGACGATAAAGCGAATGCTGGCGGCCTACTCTCAATTAGCGTTTTTCGTTAGCGCCGGCGCCTGGCGCAGCTCCGACCTGTTGGCCGCATTACTGCAGCGAGCTGGAGCGGCCGCCGCCTGCAAGGCAGGCAACCCGCAGCACAGCGAGGCGAGGGGCGGCCTCGGCCGCCGCCGCCCGCCTTCGACTTGTTGGTAATTACTTCCGCGCGGCTGCCTGGATTAACTCACTGCGCTGCAGAATGCTTCCCAGGAACTTGCCACGTCGCTATGTGGCCATTCTCGGTCTCCACGAACAAACAGACCCTCTCCCTACTTCTTACATTGCCAGCCGTCTACACGAATGCAGACTCAAGACAGACTATTACTTATCCCATTCAGTTGGATAGACCAGGTCACAGGGATTTTGAGTGAGTGGAGCATTAGGTTCTTTACGACTTTGGTTTTGATACAACTATCTTTAATTCATTTTATTCATCAGTTTCCAACGTCATAAAACAAGTAGGTAAGCAGCCTTCGCTCTTCTTGATTTGACACGAACATGAAGAATACTACGTTCTCTGACCGAACCCGGCTACGTCCGTCATAACCTGAGCCATCTCGACTAGCGCGGCGACGTCGGAAAGACAACACGAGCCCATGAAAGCTGAAGGTGGGAGACAAATGGGAATAGTAACCGATCTGGTTCCGAAACAGATCTCAATAACTAATGAACTATATGCTTTTAACTCCGTTTTCAATCCAACTAAGTACACCTTGTGTGACAGCACTGATATTTCAGGGTGCATTCTTTTCAGTCAGTCTATCGTATGAAGGGTTTATTTCAATAGTGGTACAAGTCCATTTTTGTTCATATTGAGATACAGAGTCCTAAAGTTACACGAGCGCTGATAAATCTGCAGTTGAGATACCAGAAATATTCAAGCATATGGCTTCTTGCTAGAGATGAACCTTTCCTTCTGTTTGTTTCAGAAGCATTATAGTCAGAAAAGTGGAGGTAATGGAATTGGTCCACTATTGAAATAAGCCCTTCATATAAGCCAATTTTAAGCTTTCTTTTTTAAAAAACAAAAAAAAAAACAACATAAACCTTTTTGCAACTTTATTTACTGTTCTTGGACTACGCTCTCTGGTTTGATACAAAGTACCTCAAACTGATGGAATTCATTGCTCTAACGCTAATAAAGATATCTCTCCGAGCCTTCCGGTGTGGTCGAGCGGTTCTAGGCGCTTCAGTCTGGAGCCGCGCGACCGCTACTATTGCAGCTTCGAATCCTGCCTGGGGCATGGATGTATATGCTGTTCTTAGGTTAGTTATGTTTAATTAGTTGTAAGTTCTAGGGGACTAATGACCTCAGATGTTAAGTCCCATAGTGCTCAGAGCCGTTTGAACCATCTCTCCGAAATTTGGCAGAATTGCTCCTCAAGCATGTCCGTGAGGAGTAATATGCAGTTTTTTTATTTTAATTTATTCACTGATTATTGCAAAAATGTGACCTAAATCACGACAGAACTACATTTCTTTTCAACCGTCCGCCATTTGATAATTCGGAAAATTTCCAAAACTATGCTTGTTTTCCTGCGCAGTATCCTACGGATTAAGAAAATTGTCTTTTGATTTCAGTTAAGATTTGTATATTGGAGGACTTCTGTAATGAACATCTCATTTTGGACATAACAACTTTAACTTCTCTGATGGGAGGGCTTAATGATGACAATTTCATAAAAATTCTGAAAATGTCATCCAGGTATCTGCAAAAAGATTTACGTTTATTTCTTCATTATTTTGTTCAAAAAAAATGTATAATTCCCTTAATTTAGGCTGACTGAGAGGCATGAACTGTTAAAAAACACTACCTATAATACACACAATTGAACAATCCTTTGAATATCTACTCAGAAATGGACTGCCTAATCAAGCTTAACTAAACATGTCATGAGAGTAAGAAACTTGGGTGAATGAATATTAAACTTAAAGGGAACAACGCACTTACGATCAAAACAGAATAGTTAGATACTTAACGTATTACCACGCACGCAGTTAGCAACAATGGTTGCTACAAATTGGTAGGCCCCCTAGCGGCCACTTTCTGAGAATAAGAATACGGCTAGTGCCATAACCCGATTTTCCAGAAACTACGCTCAGCGGGAGACTGGTCAAAATAAGGTAGCACATTTATCGGTTTATCCGTAGATAATCGATCTTTGATGAGAAAACGATGATAAAAGTTTCTGACGTATCTTATGTACCTTTCAGCACATAACAAGTTTATCTGGAGTGTTGGTACAGAGACTACCGTCGAGGTTTCACACTCATGCACCCCATATTCGAAATCCAGTTTCTCTGTTTCATATATCTTCCCACATCAGTAGAAGACTACTATGCGAATGTGTAAAAAAAAAGTAAATGAATGAATGAGACAACTGCTTTTCCTTAAATTCCTCAGTGTCTCTCTCAGCGATGTCGATGGTGTTACGAATTTGTTCCCGAGAAGTGGGATTGTGTCAGCCAGCAAGAATATCCGTTGATTTGGCACACTGATGGGAGGGTCTTGTATTCATCTGATTCCGACCTGCTAATTTTTTTGTGGTTTTAGGGTTGCGCAACTACAATGGTCATTAGCGCCCAGACTAAGTTAGGAATGCACCCCGAGGCACAAGGTTAAAACAGCAACTAAAATGGACAATACTATAAAAGACATAGACAGGCAGAGGATTAAGAAACTAGCATAAACAAATGTCCTTAGACAGGTTTGTCAAGTTGATAAAACGAAGAACAAGAGCAGCTGCTCTTGGGTCATCCGCTAAAATGGCATTCAGATTACATGGCAGGCCAAGAACAACGCGCAGTGTACTAAAATTCGGACAGGATGTTAAAATGTGCCGTTCCGTCAGCAATTGCCTACATGGGCAGAACGGCGCCGGCGCAGCCGTCAGCAGATGGCGATGGCTGAACCGGCAGTGTCCAATTCGTAACCGGGCCAAAACGACCTCCTCCCGCCGAGAAGGTCGTGAAGAGGTCGTTCAAGCCGCGGGGAGAGGTTTCAAGGAACGAAACTTGTTGTCCGTAAGTGCAGCCCAATCGGCATGCCACAGCGATAAAAAGTGCTGACAAATGACCCTGCTACAATCTGACGAAGGGACACAACATGAAGCTGTCCGAGGCTGGAGGACCGCAGCCTTGGCCGCGGCATCTGCAGCTTCGTTCCCAGGGATACGGACATGGCCAGGAACCCACATAAGGAAACTTGAAACTTCCTGGCAGATTAAAACTGTGTGCCCGACCGAGACACCAACTCCGGACCTTTGCCTTTCGCGGGCAAGTTCTCTAACATCTGAGCTACCGAAGCACGACTCACGCCCGGTACTCACAGCTTTACTTCTGCCAGTATCCGTCTCCTACCTTCCAAACTTTACAGAAGCTCTCCTGCGAACGTTGCAGAACTAGCACTCTTGAAAGAAAGGATATTGCGGAGACATGGCTTAGCCACAGCCTGGGGGATGTTTCCAGAATGAGATTTTCACTCTGCAGCGGAGTGTGCGCTGACATGAAACTTCCTGGCAGATTAAAACTGTGTACCCGACCGAGACTCGAATTCGAGACCTTTGCCTTTCGCGGGCAAGTGGTCTACCATCTGAGCTACCGAAGCACGAGTCACAGCCCGGTACTCACAGCTTTACTTCTGCCAGTATCCGTCTCCTACTTTCCAAACTTTACAGAAGCTCTCCTGCGAACCTTGCAGAACTAGCACTCCTGAAAGAAAGGATATTGCGGAGACATGGCTTAGCCACAGCCTGGGGGATGTTTCCAGAATGAGAGTTTCACTCTGCAGCGGAGTGTGCGCTGACATGAAACTTCCTGGCAGATTGAAACTGTAGCTCAGATGGTACAGCACTTGCCCGCGAAAGGCAAAGGTCTCGGTCGGGCACACAGTTTTAATCTGCCAGGAAGTTTCATATCAGCGCACACTCCGCTGCAGAGTGAAAATCTCATTCTGGAAACATCCCCCAGGCTGTGGCGAAGCCATGTCTCCGCAATATTCTTTCTTTCAGGAGTGCTAGTTCTGCAAGGTTCGCAGGAGAGCTTCTGTAAAGTTTGGAAAATAGGAGACGGATACTGGCAGAAGTAAAGCTGTGAGTACCGGGCGTGAGTCGTGTTTCGGTAGCTCAGATGGTAGAGCACATGCACGCGTAAGGCAAAGGTCTCGAATTCGAGTCTCGGTCGGGCACACAGTTTTAATCTGCCAGGAAGTTTCATATCAGCGCACACTCCGCTGCAGAGTGAAACTCTCATTCTGGAAACATCCCCCAGGCTGTTGCTAAGCCATGTCTCCGCAATATCCTTTCTTTCAGGAGTGCTACTTCTGCAACGTTCGCAGAAGAGCTTCTGTAAAGTTTGGAAGGTAGGAGACGGATACTTTCAGAAGTAAAGCTGTGAGTACCGGGCGTGAGTCGTGCTTCGGTAGCTCAGATGGTAGACCACTTGCCCGCGAAAGGCAAAGGTCCCGAGTTCGAGTCTCGGTCGGGCACACAGTTTTAATCTGCCAGGAAGTTTCATATCAGCGCACACTCCGCTGCAGAGTGAAAATCTCATTCTGGATACATCCCACAGGCTGTGGCCAAGCAATGTCTCCGCAATATCCTTTGTTTCAGTTCTGCAAGGAGAGCTTCTGTAAAGTTTGCAAGGTAGGAGACGGATACTGGCAGAAGTAAAGCTGTGAGTACCCGGCGTGAGTCGTGCTTCGGTAGCTCAGATGGTAGACCACTTGCCCGCGAAAGGCAAAGGTCTCGAATTCGAGTCTCGGTCGGGCACACAGTTTTAATCTGCCAGGAAGTTTCATATCAGCGCACACTCCGCTGCAGAGTGAAACTCTCATTCTGGAAACATCCCCCAGGCTGTGGCTAAGCTATGTCTCCGCAATATCCTTTCTTTCAGGAGTGCTAGTTCTGCAACGTTCGCAGGAGAGCTTCTGTAAAGTTTGGAAGGTAGGAGACGGATACTGGCAGAAGTAAAGCTGTGAGTACCGAGCGTGAGTCGTGCTTCGGTTGCTCAGATGGTAGAGCACTTGCCCGCGAAAGGCATAGGTCCCGAGTTCGAGGTTCGGTCGGGCACACAGTTTTAATCTGCCAGGAAGTTTCATATCAGCGCACATTCCGCTGCAGAGTGAAAATCTCATTCTGGAAACATCCCCCAGGCTGTGGCTAAGCCATGTCTCCGCAATATCCTTTCTTTCAGGAGTGCTAGTTCTGCAAGGCTCGCAGGAGAGCTTCTGTAATGTTTGGAAAGTAGGAGACGGATACTGGCAGAAGTAAAGCTGTGAGTACCGGGCGTGAGTCGTGCTTCGGTAGCTCAGATGGTAGAGCACTTGCCCGCGAAAGGCAAAGGTCCCCAGTTCGAGTCTCGGTCGGGCACACAGTTTTAATCTGCCAGGAAGTTTCATATCAGCGCACACTCCACTGCAGAGTGAAAATCTCATTCTGAACCCACATAAAGGTTACCGGAGAACCGTCGTCCGCCAGCTGCTGAAGAGAGCGTGGGATCTGGTGCACGAAAGAGTGAACCGGATTCGGATCACTGAGTCTCTGGATAGCGCTCAGGAATCGGAGCAGATGACATAAGCAGAATGTCGGTGGCGGCAGATGTAAAGAACAGCCTGGTAGAGGGCAAATAGCTCAGCTGTGAAGACCAAACAATGGGCATAGAGCCGGTATTTGAAACTGTGTGCCCCGACAATAAAAGAACACCCGACACCGTCGTTGGTCTTAGAGCCATCTGTGTAAATGACGATCATATTAATGAACTTCGAACAAAGTTCGACAAAACGGGAGCGGTATACCGAACTGGGGTAACCTCCTTTGTGAAGGAGCTGAGGTCAAGGTGAAAGCAAACCTGAGCCTGGTGCCAAGGTGGCATTTGGCTCTCGCCCACTCAAACGGTTACGGGGAGTGAAAAATGAAGGTGCTGAAGGAGGCGACGAAAGCGAATTCCAGGGGGTAGCAGGGCAGAGACATACAACCCGTACTGACGGTCGAGAGCATCCTCAAAAAAGGAGCGATAAGACAGGTGGTCGGTCATTGACAAATAGGAGACAGGCATACCGACAAAGCAGTATATCGCGCCGGTAGGTGAGTGGCAATTCACCGGCTTCAGCGTGGAGACTCTCGACGGGACTAGTATAGAACGCTCCGATCGCAAGACGTAAACCCCGATGTTGTATGGAGTTGAGGCGGCGTAAGATGGACGGCTATGCAGAGGAGTATACGAAGCTCCAATAATCCACCTTGGAGCGGATCATCGACCGATATAGGCGAAGTAGGACGGTTCGATCCGCACCCCACCACATACCACTGAGAACACGGAGGACATTTAGAGAACGGGTACAACGGGCAGCCAAATATGACACATGTGGAGACCAGCTAAGTTTTCTGTCAAATGTAAGACCAAAAAATTTTTTTGTCTCCACGAATGGGAGAGCAACGGGACCGAGTCGTAAGGACGGTGGGAGAAACAGTTTGTAGCGCCAGAAGTTAATAGAGACCGTCTTCTCGGCAGAAAAACGGAAGCCATTGGTAACACTCCAGGAGTAAAGGCGGCCAAGACAACGCTGAAGGCAGCGCTCCAGGAGGCATGTTCTCTGGGCACTGCAGTAGATCGCGAAGTCATCGACAAAAAGAGAGCCGAGACATTAGGTGGAATGCAATCCATAACTGGATTGATCACTATGGCAAAAAGGGCTACGCTCAAGACGGAGCCCTGAGGCACTCCGTTCTCCTGGAGGAAGACGTCGGACAATACGGAACCCACACGTACCCTAAACTTTCGATCTGTTAACAAGGAATCAGTAAAAAGGGGCAGGCGACCGCGTAGACGCCACCTGTGCGTAGTGCGGAGGATACCTCCTCTCCAACAGGTATCATAAGCCTTCTTCAAATCGAAGAACACGGCTACCGTTTGGCGCTTTCGCAAAAAGTTGGTCATGATGAATGTCGACAAGGTCACAAGGTAGTCAACAGCGGAGCGGCGGCGACGAAAGCCACATTGAACATTGGTAAGTAGCCGTCGAGATTCAAGAATCCAAACTAACCCAGCGTTAACCATGCGCTCCATCACCTTACAGACACAGCTTGTAAGAGAGATGGGGCGGTAACTAGAAGGAAGGTGTCTATCTTTCCCAGGTTTGGGTATAGGAACAACGATGGCGTCACGCCAAGGCTTGAGAAGCGATTGTAGATACGAAGAAGAAAGCTTTTGCCTGCCGGAGAAAGGTGTGTCAGTATCTGAACGTGAATGGCATATGGCCCCAGAGCAGAGGACCGGGACAGTGCAAGTGCACGTTCGAGTTCCCGCATAGTAGAGGGGGCATTATAACTTTCCAGATTCAGCGAGTGGAAGGAAGGTCGCCGAGCCTCTTCTGCCTCTTTCCTAGGAAGGAAGGCAGGGTGGTAATGGACGGAGCTTGAAACCTCCGCGAAAAAGCGGCCGAAGGCGTTGCAGACATCCACAAGATCAACAAGTACCTCATTACCTGAAGTCAGGCCAGGTATGGAGGAGTGGGCCTTAATGCACGACAGCCGGCGCAGGCCACCCCAGACGACAGAAGAGCGAGTAAAACTGTTAAAGGAGCTGGTGAAAGAGGCCCAACAAGCTTGTTTGCTGTCTTTGATGACTCTACGGCATTGCGCTCGGAGTCGTTTGTATCCAATACAATTCGCCAACGTAGGATGGCGGCGAAAGGTGCGTAAAGCACGTCGTCGAGCACGGATAGCGTCTCTACAAGCCTCATTTCACCAGGGGACGGAAACGCGACGTGAAGAAGAGGTAGTACGAGGAACGGAACGTTCGGCAGTATTGATGATAACAGCCATGAGGTATTTGACCTGACTGTCACAACTGAGAAAATCGTGGTCCGGAAAGGTCGCCAGGGAGGAGTAAAATCCCCACTCAGCTTTCGGTATGTTTCGCTCGAAGGACGTGGGGATGGGTGTGGTGCAGGAGACGAACGACACAGGGGAAATGGTCGCTCGAATAGGTGTCAGAAAGGACATACCACTCGAACCGACGGGCAAGAGTGGTAGAACAGATCGAGAGGTCCAAGTGGGAGTAGGTATGAGTAGAGTCCAAGAGGAAAGTCAGGGCGCCAGTATTGAGGCAGACAAGATTGAGATGGTTGAAGACATCCACCATGAGGGAGCCTCTCTGACAGGATGCAGGAGAGCCCCAAAGGGAATGAGGGGCATTGAAGTCGCCAAACAATAACAACGGCGGAGGAAGCTTAACAATCAGGTGCATCATGTCAGCCCGACTAACTGCAGATGACGGAGTGTAGACAGTACAAACAGAAAAAGTAAAGGCAGAAAGAGTAACACGGACAGCTATTGGTTGGAGTGGGGTGGTCAATGGTATGGGATGGTAGTAGACATCGTCCCGAACAAGCAACATGACCCCACCATGAGCTGGAATACCGTCCACAGGGGAGAGGTAAGACCGCTCCGAGGTATAGTGGGTAAAAGCAATACGGTCAGTTGGGCGCAATTTGGCTTCTGGGAGACCAAGGACGAGTGGACAGTGCAGGCGGAGGAGCAGTTGTAATTCCTCCCGATTAGATCGAATACCTCTAATGTTCCAATGTAACAAAGCCATCGCTAGTCAGAAAAAAAGGGGAACGAAAAGGGTGAAGAGCTGGTCACCTCGACGGCCGTGGAGGGCCAGGTTTCGAGGGAACAACGCTACAACCGGCGGGAGACGGATCCTGTTCCATAGAGTCGTCGCCAGCTGCGGCCATATTCCTGGGTTGCGTAGAAGAGGCAGCATCATTCGCCGACGACAGGCCAGCTGAGCGCCTGGCAGCAGAGCGTACCGGCGGAACTGAGGACGGCCGGGAGCAGCGACTCACGGGTGGAGCGTCAGACGAAACGCGGCGGGGTGGAGAGGGGGGATAAAGAATTCTTCTTGGAGGCCCTCTTGGAAGTCCGATGAGGCACGGGGATGGTGGGCTGGACCCGAAGAAGGTCCTCACGTGCGGGGTCCGTTTTGGAAAGCCGGACCTCAGAAGCCGGGGTCCAGAACGTTTCCCCGATGGACGCCTGAAAAGAGGATCGCTTCTCAGGCGGCGGAGGGGGAGGAGGAGGAAGGGTGGCCTCTGGGGCAGAGGGGGCAGGGGCCGCGAGGGAGGAGGATTTGGAACGGAGGGATTTGGGAGGTGGAGGCATAGACCCTGGATGGGGTGAGGAGGTGGAGGGGGACAGGATCGGGGTGAGGATACTGTGGAAGAAAGACGGTCCAAAGTTTTCAGTTCTTGAATCTTCTTCTCCTTCTGATATGTGGGGCAGTCTAAAGATCTAGGCGAGTGAAGGCCAGGACAATTGATGCACCCAGGTGGTGGGGTGCATGTACGTTCCTCATGAAGAGGATGTCCACAAACGCCACAAAGCGGCTCAGCCTCACACCGTGACGACATGTGCCTGAAGTGCGAACACTGAAAGCAGCGCATAGGAGGAGGGACGTAACGTCGCACGTCGCACCGGTAGCACATCATCTTTACCTTCTCTGGGATAATGTCCCCCTCGAAGGCGAGGATAAAGGCCCCGGTGTCGATACGACGGTCTTTGGGGACGCGCAGGACTCGCCGGACGAAATGCACGCCTCGGCGCTCTAGGTTGGCCCTGAGCTCCTCGTCAGATTGCAGCAGGAGGTCCCGATGAAAAATAACCCCCTGTGTCCTATTCAGTGCCAGATGCGGGACAATGGACACTGGGATGTCCCGTAGTCGGTCTCACACCTGGAGCGCTGTCGACTGTGTGGCGGAGGTGGTCTTTATAAGAACGGACCCCGAACGCATTTTACGGAGAGCCTCGATTTCCCCGAAGACGCCCTCGATGTGCTGGACAAAGAACATGTGCTTGGAGGTGGCGAACGTCCCCCCAACGGTCCGAGAACAGACTAAATAGCAGGGGAAGTACTTCACCCCAAGCCGGCGGGCCTGTCCTTCCTCCGAGGGAGTGGCCAAGGGGAAAAGGGCAGGAGAACCAGAACCAGAGACAGTACTTTTCCTTTTAGATGACTCAGTCGCAGATCGACCTGATACATGTTGTCGTTTCATCTGTGAAACGTCCGCTCCGATACCACCCACTTCGACCAGCGGCTCTCCCCATGGGTGCCACCCAGCCTCAGCAAGGGGCACCTGGCAGGATGATTGTTGCTGGGAGTCCTGATGCCCCAAGGAGACGGGCATCTACTCCTTGGCCGACGTGGGGAGGGTGCAGCTCAGGTATCGGCAGTACGATCCCTGTGTTGTCAGGGGGCTACAAGCTGGAGGGTACATGACTACCCCACCACAACGGGCTGGCTACTGTGCTGGATTTCGGATGCCATGGAAAGTCCATCATGATCGTAGATGCAGATGGGGACGCACTATGGGCGTAACTTGTGCAACCCACCAGGTGTTTAGGCCCAATTTGAGGAATAGTGGGTGCAGTTACAACGCCGTTAGAATGCTGAGTGCCAAGGTCTTAGTGCACTGAGGACCAGTGGTACGCCACGTAAGGCGTCCTTCCCCAAAAGGCTCGTACTTCCGGAGAATTTTGAAAAATGGAGGTCAAACCCCAAGGGGGACCATCCCATGGATGGCCGAAACGGTTGAAACTCCTTTTAGTCGCCTCTTACGACAGGCAGGAACACCTCGGGCCTATTCTTACCCCGGACACGCAGGGGGGCGTGCTTGTGTCTTAGGGGTGACGGGAGGAAGAGGAGACGTTGACCGGACGATCTTAGCACTGGCCGAACGGACGACCGTAGTGCTGAAGGTCAGATCGCATGTCTGCGTCGCCACCTCCCTGGTAGTCCGAGGAGAGGCGAGGACAGTACTGTATTTCCCCGCTGGTAGCAGCGTGGGCTTCTTATTAGCAAATAGCTTGGCGAGGATCCGAGGCGGACACTTTCTCTTTGACCAGAATTTCCTGTATACAGCGTTCTTCCTTGTAGATGGGACAGTCGCAGGATGACGCTGCATGGTCACCCTGACAGTTCACACTACAAGGAGACGGAGGTGAACAGTCACCCTTATGGGCATCCCTGCTACAAGTGACACATTTAGCCACATTATAACAAGACTGTCGAGTGTGATTAAAAGGCTGACACTGGTAGCAGCGCGTAGGTGTCGGGACATAGGAGCGAACAGAAATAACCTCGTAGCCCGCTTTGATGCGCGACGGCAGCTGAACACTATCAAAGGTCAAGAAAAGTGTCCGGGTCGGTACAAGGTCATTGTTGACCTTTTTCATGACCCTATGGACAGCCGTCACGCCCTGCTCAGCTAGGAAAGACTGAATCTCCTCGTCAGTCAAGCCGTCGAGTGATCTAGTATATACTACACCACGTGACGAATTCAAAGGGCGGTGAGCCTCCACCCGGACAGGGAACGTGTACAGGAGTGTGGCCCGAAGCAGTTTTTGTGCCTTACGGGCGCTCACAGTTTCTAGTAACAAGGTACCGTTACGCATCCTGGTACAAGACTTGACAGATCCGGCTATGGCATCTACACCCTTCTGGATAACGAAAGGGTTGACAGACGAAAAATCCTTTCCGTTCACAGATCGAGAAACTACGAGGAACTTTGGGGCAGGCGGTAGTACTTTTGTCACTGGTGGCTGGTCAAGTTTCCGTTTTTGGGCAGAAGTCGAGAGAGAAGAAGAGAAATCTATTGCGTAGGAATCCCCCATGATTGCCAGTGTCTCCGATGGCGCGCTCCTCCTTGTGGGGACCCTCCACCCTCTCAGAGGGCACTCCCGCCTTAGGTGAATATTTACACCTCAGGTCGCACCTCCCGAAAAACGGACGGAGGGACCAATCGGCATGGTCGGAAAGTGTCAGCTCAGGCAATCACCCCTCACTGGGCCTGGCCTTTACCAGGGGGTACGTGCATGCCTTACTTGTCTACCCAGGGTGGGGAATTACACGTTACCCCATCACCAGCTACGTGTGCGAACGCGTGGGTCGGCCTTCAGGCATGCACAGGGAGGAAAGAAGAAGACGAAAAAAGAAGGAGAGAGGGAGAGAGGGAGAGAAAGGACAAGGAGAAGAGGGCAAGGAGAAGAGGGCAAGGAGAAGAGAGCAAGAAGAAGAGGGCAAGGAGAAGAGGGCAAGGAGAAGAGGGCAAGGAGAAGAGGGCAAGGAGAAGAGGGCAAGGAGAAGAAGGCAAGGAAATAAGGCAAGGAGAAGAAGGCAAGGGAAAAAGTAAGGAAGACAGTGAGAGGGAGAAGGACAAAGAAAGGAACCAAATAAAGGAAGGAAGAAACCAGAATAAGTGAAAAACCAAAATGACCACAAATATAAGTCGTGGAACCGTCCGTCTCTGGACGCAGGCGCAAACTACCTCCTTGAGGGGGTGGGACTCGTTTTAGTCACCTTTTACGACGGGCAGGAATACCTCGGGCCTATTCTAACCCCCGGACCCGCAGGGGGGTCCGACCTGCTCAGTTTGTTTTATCCACTTGGTGTAATCAGAACGGGCAGCACATCATGTCCGAGCTAGTTCTCGAAGTGAACAGCCACTAATGGGATTTACAGTAACATTAAATAAAAAATAAAGAAACTAGCAAATAGCAGTGACCTTGCAACCGATCTTCAGTAGGTGTGCATTACGAAAGTGTGTGCACACTCTAAATAAATGTGGCACTGCGAACCCTGAAATAAGAGAAAAAATAACTAGTGGAGTTTACTATTGTGTGTAACTATTACAGAAAGTGTGTAATTAATTAAACAAAACAAATTTTAACCGACTGATAATGCTGAGTAAAGAAATGGTGGAAAAGCTCTTATCAACTACAGAGTTTTCAGTGATGAAACAGTACTATTGACTTTGGAGGGAACTTTATACGAAGCTGATGAATGGCTTACTACACATGCAATCGTCGAAAGAAAACCTTTGTTCACCAGAAAAAAATGAAGAGAGCGAGAAATTGACCTAGTTCCACTGAAATTAAAGGTAAATTGAAACCTATAATTTTTATGAATGTATTCTTGCAATGTTAAGATGTTGACAGGAAGTTCACGAATAAAAGAACAATCTTATTTGTTATTGCACGTAAAGGCAGTGACTTCCCTAACTTCATCCAAAAATGACTTTGTGAACGAGCGGTTCAAAAAGCACGAGCAAGCTAAACAATAAAAGACAGCTAACGTGGGGAGGACGAAGTGAACAAAGTTGGAAAAAAGCACGGAAAATGTAAAATGATCGTATGGTTGGACAACAATCATTTCAAAAATGCCAGAAAGGAGAGACATCCGATAACGGAGATGGCAGCAGCGCCTTCATTGCAATCAGGAAATTCTGAATTTAAAACTTCGCAAACGTATTGTGAAACGATTAAGGCAAAGCATAGGATTCACCAGCGATATGTTACGAAATATGATACTACAGAAGATAAATATGCGTTGTAAGTATCATTTCGAACAGCAGAGACTCTTCAGCGTCAAGTCTGATGTAATTTCGCAGTTCGATCCTGATTTTGCGATCAATACGTATCAAACTGGATGTGAAATCACATCAGCAGAAAATGAACATGGTCGCAACGAATTGCAAAATTACGGAACTTGTCCTCAACTAATTATATTACTTGACACATTTTGTACTGACCAATGCGGTATAACACCTTCCAAGGGTCTTGATTTGTCATCAAGAAGATAGCGGAAAATTTAGTCCTCGAGTGCAACAAGAGGTGAAACAACTAATGCAACAACATCCGAAAGTGTGCACAACCGTCACAAAATCTAGGAAGCTAATGCCTGTGCCGTTTACCATAAATCGGTTGTCGCCTGACAGTTGAGTAGTACAAAGCACAGGATGACTGTGCGCTCATTGCACAGCGCAGAGGTATCACATTGAGACGTGAAGCTACAAAAATGCATTAATTGATTCATAATCAATTGCAAGCTTCAGTTTTCGGAAAAATTATCCGTTCCGCATGATTCCCCCGAAAATTATCACAATACGCGAAATCTTAAGCATTTTAGTGACTTTCTTTCTAGAGTTATTCAATTAAAGAAATTTGACTGTGAGAAACTTGCTTTCGTGCGATGCTTATGATGTTTGGAATTTATATATTTCTAATGGAATGCGCCAAATCTTCCTGAAGAAGAAACATAAGAATAAAATATAAGAAATGATATGAGAATGAAATATGAGAGCATCAGAATTTAAATCCCTGAAAACAGCATTAATACATTTATCGTACAATAAGTGTATGACACTGGTTAATGTTATACATGTTAGATGTAGCATGTGTAACCAATAACGGAGTTTCATGTTGATCCGTTGCTGATCACACACGCAACGTGTAACGTGTAATATTTTATTTTTGACGAAGCCAAGTGGCTGTTTTTACGGTTGCCAGTTTTAATTACGACTAAGCCTACTGGCAGCACATCATGGTAAGCATGTAAAACGTAAGACTTGTTAAGAAGGGTCGTTTGTATGGGTTCAAACGTAGGTTAAGAGGTTTTGACTACTACCTTCCGCAATCGGTGGCTGGTTTCATTCCATATACACTCCTGGAAATGGAAAAAAGAACACATTGACACCGGTGTATCAGACCCACCATACTTGCTCCGGACACTGCGAGAGGGCTGTACAAGCAATGATCACACGCACGGCACAGCGGACATACCAGGAACCGCGGTGTTGGCCGTCGAATGGCGCTAGCTGCGCAGCAATTGTGCACCGCCGCCGTCAGTGTCAGCCAGTTTGCCATGGCATACGGAGCTCCATCGCAGTCTTTAACACTGGTAGCATGCCGCGACAGCGTGGACGTGAACCGTATGTGCAGTTGACGGACTTTGAGCTAGGGCGTATAGTGGGCATGCGGGAGGGCGGGTGGACGTACCGCCGAATTGCTCAACACGTGGGGCGTGAGGTCTCCACAGTACATCGATGTTGTCGCCAGTGGTCGGTGGAAGGTGCACGTGCCCGTCGACCTGGGACCGGACCGCAGCGACGCACGGATGCACGCCAAGACCGTAGGATCCTACGCAGTGCCGTAGGGGACCGCACCGCCACTTCCCAGCAAATTAGGGACACTGTTGCTCCTGGGGTATCGGCGAGGACCATTCGTAACCGTCTCCATGAAGCTGGGCTACGGTCCCGCACACCGTTAGGCCGTCTTCCGCTCAAGCCCCAACATCGTGCAGCCCGCTTCCAGTGGTGTCGCGACAGGCGTGAATGGAGGGACGAATGGAGACGTGTCGTCTTCAGCGATGAGAGTCGCTTCTGCCTTGGTGCCAATGATGGTCGTATGCGTGTTTGGCGCCGTGCAGGTGAGCGCCACAATCAGGACTGCATACGACCGAGGCACACAGGGCCAACACCCGGCATCATGGTGTGGGGAGCGATCTCCTACACTGGCCGTACACCTCTGGTGATCGTCGAGGGGACACTGAATAGTGCACGGTACATCCAAACCGTCATCGAACCCATCGTTCTACCATTCCTAGACCGGCAAGAGAACTTGCTGTTCCAACAGGACAATGCACGTCCGCATGTATCCCGTGCCACCCAAAGTGCTCTAGAACGTGTAAGTCAACTACCCTGGCCAGCAAGATCTCCGGATCTGTACCCCATTGAGCATGTTTGGACTGGATGAAGCGTCGTCTCACGCGGTCTGCACGTCCAGCACGAACGCTGGTCCAACTGAGGCGCCAGGTGGAAATGGCATGGCAAGCCGTTCCACAGGACTACATCCAGCATCTCTACGATCGTCTCCATGGGAGAATAGCAGCCTGCATTGCTGCGAAAGGTGGATATACACTGTACTAGTGCCGACATTGTGCATGCTCTGTTGCCTGTGTGTATGTGCCTGTGGTTCTGTCAGTGTGATCATGTGATGTATCTGACCCCAGGAATGTGTCAATAAAGTTTCCCCTTCCTGGGACAATGAATTCACGGTGTTCTTATTTCAATTTCCAGGAGTGTATTACATTTGCACAGTTACTCCTGCAGCCATGCTTAATATTCTAAATGTTATTTACAGCAAGCATGAAATGAAATTTGTTAAACATAAATATATTTTACCTTGAAAAAATCTTTTGTTCCCAATTGCTTTCAAAAAAGAAAGATCACAATTCTTTAATACAATTTTAAATAAGAGAAATAATTATATGCAGAAAGAAACATCCCTTCTGAAGGCTTAAAATATAATTTAATGCAAATTTGTCAGACTATAATGTGGATGAAAATTTGATCTTAGATCTGGAGATTGGTTTTGACAGGATTAAAATGATTATCGTCAGGTGAGGGTAGCCCATACCACAGATAACGTTTTCATTGAAAAATTAGTTTACAGTTTATGTTGACTTAATAATGAGAAAACTGTTTAAAGACATTAAACCCAAATGTAAAGAAAATAAATACTCATAATGAGATCAGACAAGGATAATGGTTCAGTTATTGCAAGCAATCACAAATATGTAAGAAAAAAGTTAAGGTTTTTTGAGGAAAAACTATTTCAGAACTGAGCAAAGACCCACTCCTGCATTGAAAAATAAAAGAGCTGCTGTTGGTATTGCCATTCCACAAAAAAGCATCTAATTAATGTGAACACACAGGCCCCAAATTGTGTGCACTCTTTGGGGTACATAACTTTCATTATCCACTTCGTCCAATTATTAATAGTATGTACAGTGCCTGTTATGATTCGGTAAAATTTCCTGACGATAAACTGAAAGCTTCATTAATTTTTCAAAATAATGACTCGGTCACCAGCGGTCTGAACCTGGTTAGTAAAATTAAGAGCTTGCAGCAAAACACAAAATTATTCTCATTTGTACCAATTCAATCAATCATCAGCATAAAAGAAAATGACCTAAGTGCTTTCAGAAAAGATTTTTGATTAATAAATTACTGATCTCGTCCACTTGCTAGAAATACTAGTGAAACGAAACTACTTTGAATACAGTGGGAAAATGTACCAATAATCTGATGGTGCATCTGTCCAACAGAAAACAACAGTATGTCGATGCTGCTAATAAAGGATCGAAGCCGTTAACGAAATTAATTATCAGTTGTAGCGGTCCATTGAGGTGAAACCATCGTTAACGGGCACAGACTTAGAAATTTCGAGTTCAAGAATATACGGACTATAACCTTCATATCATTTTATCTACTATCTATTTTATACTAATTTTTTTATGGTTGGTCTCTTGTTATAACTACTTTAATTTATAACTTTTTAATGTGTGCTACCCAACGCTCTTTGCGCCCACATAGGTGGCCCGCTATGCCTGTTGCCACGTAGTATCAAACAACTGACAAACCTTTCAGCAGTCTACGTTTATCACTTAAATTAATCAGAATAGAATACCGATGGCTTGCTATCTCGTAATTTTAATGTTGGCATTACAAGATAGCTTTCACTGATTTCACTTGACAACTTCGGCTCATACGGTTTTATTGTGTCTCCATGCAATGTGAACCTACGTAAGTAACATTTGTTCAGTTTTTAATATTTCTAGTCCTACTTAAAGTTTTTGATATGGTTAATACCTTCGTATGTTGATTAAAATTGTTATAGGTAACTATAACATGTAATGATTAAAACATCCTTAGTCTATGTCTAGAACCAGGTCAACGCAATAAAATTTGTACAACTGGCTGGCTGTTATTACCAATCAATAAAACTTAAATACGGTTGCTGAACGGCAACCATGTTCAGGACTGCAAAATGTGTGCCGTCATTTTTGCAGTAATGGTCGAGTTTCTAAGGATAAGCAGAGACATTTTTGTTTACTTTGACCCCTCTTACACAAGCTGGTACGTAGCCTATAGCGCTGATTCGATCTTAAGAAACGATAACGACAATAGCGCGAGTTACTCAACCCTCTAGAGAGGGTAAATGGTACTAGCCATAGCTTAGTCTAGGATTTGAATGTAGATGGGGGAATTACATCCATTGTTGCTGCTCATGCAACAGACGAGTCAACTCTGACTTTAGGATACAATATTAAGCCTAGTCCTCAGCGACCTACGCTGTTTTATCACAGCTAGAACTAGAAGTTTTGTGTTGGGACCTCAGGATAGCGGCAGGAGATAGTTCTAAATAACCGGTATTTATAAGGTCTCGGTTATTGCAGGTTCTTTTATTTTTTACCTACAATCGTTAAAACTATCAGTTTGCCATAGTAGCCAATAGTTCTAAACGAGTAGCAGACTCATGACATAGGAATCAAGACAGACATGCTGAGAATGTGCCTTTAGCCGTGTAGCATGGCCTATTACACGATACCGAAAATGTGACAGGAAAAACAGAGTTCACAACCCTAGTTTTCATCCTTTAATGCAAATTATTCGTAATGCTCAAACAGCAGTATGATCCAGAATTACAACATGAATTTTGAGTTTCAAAAAATAGTACACTATTGAATTGCTGTGCTATTCAACCCATCATTACTTTCCGAGAAAAGTAGCTTACGGTAGAAGGGCGAACGTCGCTTTCATTTACTGTTTTATTTGATACTTTTATTCAACATATCTTGAGATATGTAATGCCAAAGTGTGAGTGTGTCTTCGAATTTTTCCATTTATGTTCGGCGTCAACGTTTATCACTTAAAATAATGAGAATAGAATATCGAAAATCTGTTATTTCAGAAACCAGTTATTTTGTTCAGTTTTAACTGCCAGTTTAAACTGAAGATGAAGAAAACGGCATAACAGAAATCCAGTTGTTCCAGCGATAGCCGCCGTCCCTAATACCGACTGAGCAAGTGGATGAACCGCGGTAACGCACATGTGTCGTTCTGTCGCATCAGTCGACAGCAATCAACACAAACTAGGCACCAGTGAAGACAAGGCAATCACCTGCGATATACGCAGACGTGCGTTCAATAAACAGAGCCAACATGTTTAAAAGGGAAATATACAATAACTCAAACCCCGTACATAAACTTGTGTTGAACACACAGATAGTGTCGTGACAACGGGAATACTCTAGGCAAACTGAGCATCACAAGGCAACAACGTAACTTTATGCGCACACGTTCATTCAGTACGCAGACAGCCAACAAGATTACGACATACGTAAAAGACAACCCGGTAAATTATTATCGCAAACCACATGTCTTCGAACAATGCAAACAGAGACACGCTCAACGAAGTGACAATTCGAACATAAGTTGTGCAGTCAGCATTAATTATGGTAACCGCATTCAACTATAGTAGGTTAAGATTTCATACAATACACGAGCGAAATTCGCTGGTTATTTTCTCCCAAATGAGGTGCAATAATCATGTCTCCTACCAATAAACTCAATCGCATCGTGCACTGACACGGAATCTATTCCATATTTCCATGTAATTCTTCAAAGTTAATGACCTCAACATTAATAACTTCAAAACTACCAAACACCCGACAGACTAATTACTAACAACTGATCCTTTGCGCTGCGTGCGAGGAAAACGAAACTTAACCCTCCTGAATCACCAACCGTACGCCGTTGCGGAAACTATCTCAAGCGACCCAAAATCAGTTACCCACGGCGTGATATCTGACTGACCGAGAACGTATACGCCCACCAACTCGCGAACAACCACTTGTAGATCAGCCGATCAGTGCCTGCAGCAGGAAACAAATACTAAACTGCCACTGTTAACTCCAACCGTCCTTTCAAGGTTCATAAATGATTTACTATTCCATCTGACAATCGAAATTACTTGCACTCCCAAGAGCATACTGCATAGCATCTAACTGCGTGGAGATTTCACTCAATGCACTACGCGAATGGGGCAATCACTTATATATAAAATCAGTACAGGGATTCAATCAGCGGTACCACTCAAAAATATCAGTCGATAGCTTATCATACGAACCATCACACGAACTATGGTCCCTGATCTTCCACTCGTTTCACAACGCACAGAAAACGCAAATGTCCACACCATTAGCAACCATGCGTCACTGTGGAAAATTCGCAGAGCGAACATGGACCTAGCTCGGCCAGAAATACACACACTCACTGGTAATAAACCTTAGACACAGAATCAAATTCTTCACGCGGTACACCTAAGAAAAGACAACTCAAATGTCCCTAATCACCAACCATCGTCATAAGATAAACACTCGAAAGCAAGCCGAAATCAATTTCCGAATACGAGATAAATGATTGACTAGAAACAGAGACGCACACTAAACACATTACGATACCATGCACACGCCAAATTATCGGTGCATACTACACGAACTACAATCATATCCGGCACAAGGTAACAACAGCTGTATTCGATGCTTTCTCCGTTCGTCAATGAGTAACCGCACGATCTGACAGCTGGGGAAAAATGCTCTATGCATTTCCGCTACTTAGGAAAATACGAAACAACCTGCCACTCCTCTCTGCTGCACATGACGGCTGGATGGGAACCTATCACACCATCTACATATGTGACTTGACACCTCTGCGGTTCAAGGAGGACAACACCTATCAACAAGACTGCTAAAGGTGACCCACACTGCCAGATAGTTCCACTCTACTGCAGGTCAAGAGAAAGAAAACCACCTCTCTTGTCGCTGCGGGCCTCAGATCGTGAAAACAGCCGCCAGGGAGCGACGATTTGACAGTGAGCGCCGCCCACTAGTAGGTGGCGGTATTTCGAAATCCTCGGAAGCCAGTACCTCTCGGCTCACCCTAAACAAGCCTACTGGCGGCTTTGTAGTACTGAACCTGATGTAGAACCTGTACAAGGCGGTCATGTAAACCTCCAATTCAGAAGTAAGCCACAGAAAAGGAGCTATCGAATATGGACGTAAGCATGACCACAACATCAATGAAGTTGCCTGATATGTTTGTGTATCAACACGTGCTGCGTGTCTACAAGGGAATACATCTCGCAGTCTTGTACAAGGGACAGTCATATGAAAATGAGACAGGCGGGAAACACCCGCTACACTGTTTATTATTTCAAAAGTAATCGCCGTAAGTGGTAAGGCGAGTGGTTTTGAGTACTGGAGGAAATTTGCAAATAAATATCAGGTTTCCAAAAAGAGTCGCTCACAGATTAAGAGTTGCAAGCTCATGTGATGCTCACGATTTTTAACATATTTTTTTGGAACGATTTTATGTACGAACTTTGTTGCCACATTTTTTTCTGAACTGTATTTTGGTTGCAAGTGAAATAAAGAGTGTTAATTATTTATGCACAGCATAAGTACACATATTTCCAAACAAAAACAAAGTAGAAGCTCCATTATTTTCCGGAAGTTCTTTACATTATTATCTTTAAATTAGACTTTTAAAAGTATGTTGCAATTGTAAACTATGGTTTTCAAGTTTTTTTAATATGGATTATCAAAAATTTCATTTAAGACACAAAGGTATTATAGATATTGGCTACAAGCAGGGATGATTCCGTCCACTAAGCCATCCAAACAAAGTGGTCATTGCGACAGCACGGCTACTCCTAGCATGCTTCCAGTCAGACCCAAATTCTCAATTTATTAACACATTATTAATGTACAAATTTTCAGCCCTTTATTTCTAATATTTTTTACCATGGTGCAACAAATCATCAAGAAGGTGAACTTCCGTGAAAGCTTGATTCTTTACCTACCCTGCATAACACTAATGCATTTCCAACTTGTTCCTGATGGTATTCTCCATCACTTTTCTTTTTCAGACTACTTCTCCTTATTCTTGCTTATTTAGTGGCTCCCACCAGCGATTTCTCTGCTCTGGAGAGTCTCCTGCGGTCAATGGCAGTTAAAGCACGTTGCCTATTTACTCGACCAAGTACTTCCATCAGTTCTGTAACCTTAAATGTTGATACTGCACCGTGGCTGAAACATAACAGAGCATCCAGCACACTTATTTCCAACGCATTCAGTCCTACAGAACACGTTTTGGTGTCCGTTCCCATATATAGTTGTTAAAATTATCATTTGGGTTTTGAGTCCTATCATGTAATTACTTCTCTAATAAAATTGTGTCACTAAGACGTTAAACACTAAAAATGTCTTAAAAAACCAATAAATGAGAGCAAAATTCTGTTTTTAGCAGAGCTGTATGGGTCACGTGGAGGCGTTGCCTTGTGTACAAACACTTTTAAATTACCCTAATTTTGAAGCGGTACAATTACTTCAACGTAAACTTTTTCTTGTTCATAAAGCTTCAGATAATTTGTTTACGACAAAAAAATCGAGTTTTGGCACTTATTCACTTAGCAGTCCACTTAATACGTTTACCCACTTTGAGATGAGACAGACAATGACTCCAATCATTTTGCAGTCGCTTACGGAAATAAAGTCGTTCCAAACTAAGCTGCAGGAGATTCGCTGAGAAGCCTTCACACAACTTCCATTCACTTCTGGTCTTTATTCATTCGATTTCCACATTTCTGGAGCGCTAAAGAAAGACATGCCTGGCCGTCGAGTTGCTTCGGACGAAAAGGTGCACGCCTACCGACAGTCACGGGACGGTTTCTTTCTCTCTTTGTTTAAGTGATCAGTCTTCTGACTGGTTTGATGTGGCCCGCCACGAATTCAACTGCTGTGCCAACTTCTTCATCTGAGAGTAGCACTTGCAACGTACTTCCTCAATTATTTTCTGGATATATTGCAATCTCTGTCTTCCTCTAGAATTTTTGCCCTCTATAGCTCCCTCTAGTACCATGGAAGTCAATCCCTTATATCTTAATTAGATGTCCTATCATCCTGTCCCTTCTCCTTATCAGTGTTTTCCACATATTCCTTTCCTCTCCGATCTTATGCAAAACCTGCTCATTCCTTAGCTTATCAGTCCACCTAACTTTCAACATTCGTCTGTAGCACCACATTTCATTCCTTCCATTCTCTTCTGTTCCGGTTTTCCACAGTCCATGTTTTACTACCATACAATTCTCTGCTCCAAACGCACATTCTCAGAAACTTCTCCCTCAAATTAGTGCCTATGTTTGATACTAGTAACCCCTCCTGGCCAAAATGCCCTTTTTTCCAGTTCTGGTCTGCTTTTGATGTCCTCCTTGCTCCATCCGTCACTGGTTACTTTGTTGCCTACGTAGTACAATTCCTTAACTTCATCTACTTCGTGAACATCAATCCTGAAATTAAATTTATCGCTGTTCTCATTTCTGTTACTTCTCATTACTTTCGTCTTTTTTTCGATTTACTCTCAATCCATATTCTGTACTCATTCGACTGTTCATTCCGTTTAGGAGACCATGTAATTTTTTTTCACTTACACTCAGGATAGCAATGTCAACAGCGAAGCGAATCGTATCATTGATATCCATTCACATAGAATTTCAATTCCATTCCTGAACCTTTAATTTCTATCATTGCTTCTTCGATATACAGGTTGAACAGTAGCAGCGAAAGACTACATCCGTGTCTTACACCTTTTTTAATCCAAGCACTTCGTTCTTCGTCGTCCACTCTCATTGTTTCCTCTTCGCTCTTATACATGTCGTACATCACTCATCTCACCCTATAGGTTATTCCTATTTTTCTCAAAATTTCGAACATCTTCGACCACTTCACATTGTCGAACGCATTTTCCAGGTCGACAGATCCTATGAATGTGTCTTGATTATTTTTAGTCTTGCTTCCATTATCAACCGTATCGTCATAATTCCCTCTCTCGTGCCTTTACCATTCCTAAAGCCAGACTGATCGTCATCTAATACATCCACAGTTTCCTTTTGCATTCTTCTGTATATTATTCTAATCAGCAACTTGGATGCATGAGCTGTTAAGCTGATTGTGCGATAATTCTCACACTTGTCATCTCTTGCAGTTTTAGGAATTGTGTGAATGATATTTTTCCGAAAGTCAGATGGTATGTCTCCAGACTCATACACGCTACACACCAGCTCGAATAGTCGTTTTGTTGTCGCCTCACCCTTTGATTTTAGAAATTCTGATGGAATGTTATCTATCCCTTCTGCCTTATTTGATTTTAAGTCCTTCAAAGCTGTTTTAAGCTCTAATTCTAATACTGGATCCACTATTTCTTCTAAATCGACTCCTGTTTCTTCTTCTATCACATCAGATAAATCTTAGCCCTCATAGAGATCTTTAATGCTCTCTTGCCTCCTATCCACTTTCGCCTCTGTATTTAACAGTGGAATGCCCGTTGCACTCTTAATGTTACCACACTTGCTTTTAACTTTGCTGAAGGTTGTTTTCACTTCCCTACATGCTGAGTCAGTCTTTCCGACAAACATTTCTTTTTCGATTCACATTTTTCATGCAGCTATTTCGTCTTAGCTTCCCTACAGTTCCTATTTAATTAATTCCTCAGCGACTTGTATTTCTGTATTCCTAAATTTCTTTTAACACTTTTTTTTACTTTCCTCTTTCATCGATCAACTGAGGTGTTTATTCTGTTACCCACGGTTTCTTCGGTGTTACCTTCTTTGTACGTATATTTTTCTTTCTAACTTCCGTGACTGCCCTTTTTAGATATGTCCATTCCTCTTTAGCTGCACTGCCTACTGAGCTATTCCATATTGCTGTATCTATAGCCTTAGAGAACTTCAAGCGTGTCTCGTCATTCCGTAGTACTTCTGTATCCCACTTCTTTGCATACTGATTCTTCTTGACTAGCCTCTTAAACTTCATGATGTAATCTAACTGAAATCTTCCCGTATGACCCGGCCTTTCCCAAGTATACCTCTTCTTCCTCTGATTCTTGAACAGATTATTTGCTGTTAGTAACAGAAACTAATTATAGAACTCAATTAGTCTTTCTCCTCTCTCATTCCTTGTCCGACGCCCATATTCTCCTATAACCTTTTTTCTACTGACTTCTTTCAGCTGCCTTCCAGGCCCCCATGACTATCAGATCTTCATCTCCCTTTATATACAGCATTACCACTTAAATATCCTCGATTACTTTCTCTATCTCTTCATTTTCACCCTGCGACGTCGGAATGTATGCCTGAAGTATGGTTGTCGGCGTTGCTTTACTGTCGATTATGATAAGAACAACCCTATCGCTGAACTGTTCACAGTAGCAGACTCTGTGCCCTACCTTTCTATTCATAACGAACCCTACTACTGTTACACTATTTTCTTCTGCTGTTGATATTACCCTACACTCACGTGACGAGCAATCCTTGTCTTTTCCATGTCACTTTACTGGCCCCTACTACATCTATAATCCACATTAGTATATCCCTTTTCCGATTTTCTACCTTCTCTGTCACGTTCAAACATCTGACATTCCTCGCCCCGACTCGTAGAAGGTTCTCCTTTCGTTGCTTATTCAAACTTTTTCTAGTGGTCACCTCCCTCCTGTCAGTCCCCTCCCGACGTTCCAAATGGGGGACTATTCCGGAATCTTTTGTCTACGGAGAGATCATCATGACACTTTTACCATTACAGGCCACAAGTCCTGTGAATGCACAATAAGTGTTTTTGATGCAATTGCTTCCATTACGTTCTGTATCCCCATGACGTTGATCACTGTCGATTCTTCCGCCTTTAGGGGCAGTTTTCCACCCAAAGGACAAGAGTGTGCCCTGAACCTCTGTCTACTCCTCCACCCTCTTTGACAAGGCCGTTGGGAGAGTGGGGTGACTTCTTATACCGTAAGTCTTCGGCCGCCAACACTTACTATTAATCAAAACTTTATTCTCTGAGGTGTCTTGAACCAGGACTGTGGGTTCGCTCCCCAAAGACCAAGGGGTAGCATTTTTCCATGTGCATATTGACGGCTTGTCTTACAGTGGGGCAAATGTATGGACAGTTATGGTAATTACGTGACTTAATAGCGCTTAACATCACAGTTTAGCTACATGCTAATACAGAAATAATCAGAACTACAGGACTGTATATCTTCTTCTTACTTTCCTTTGTCCGATACTGACGACGGGTCGACAAGGCTATGAACGTCTACGGCATGGTTCATTTGAATAGGGCCGATTCCCTTCTTGTCGCCATCTCGTGTAACCCAACAGGCGACGTGTGGTGTCGTTCATGAGAAATTTAAGAGAAGTTATCGAAATGTTTGCAAGTCGTGTAACTGAGGGGGGACTTGTGTAACCAGCCATGTATTCACCTACGAGGTGGCTGGCCGGCAAATCGCCTCTCGTCGTTAATCAGCCGGCGAGATTAGATCCAGGGCCAGTAAACCTCTCCATATCAGAAACTGTTCTTTAACATTTAGGGGTATCTAGGAGGGTTATTACAGGACTGAACATAGTTTTCACAAACTAAACTCCTGGAAATTGAAATAAGAACACCGTGAATTCACTGTCCCAGGAAGGGGAAACTTTATTGACACATTCCTGGGGTCAGATACATCACATGATCACACTGACAGAGCAACAGGCACATAGACACAGGCAAAAGAGCACGCACAATGTCGGCACTAGTACAGTGTATATCCACCTTTCGCAGCAATGCAGGCTGCTATTCTCCCATGGAGACGATCGTAGAGATGCTGGATGTAGTCCTGTGGAACGGCTTGCCATGCCATTTCCACCTGGCGCCTCAGTTGGACCAGCGTTCGTGCTGGACGTGCAGACCGCGTGAGACGACGCTTCATCCAGTCCCAAACATGCTCAATGGGGGACAGATCCGGAGATCTTGCTGGCCATGGTAGTTGACTTACACCTTCTAGAGCACGTTGGGTGGCACGTGCATTGTCCTATTGGAACAGCAAGTTCCCTTGCCGGTCTAGGAATGGTAGAACGATGGGTTCGATGACGGTTTGGATGTACCGTGCACTATTCAGTGTCCCCTCGACGATCACCAGAGGTGTACGGCCAGTGTAGGAGATCGCTCCCCACACCATGATGCCGGGTGTTGGCCCTGTGTGCCTCGGTCGTATGCAGTCCTGATTGTGGCGCTCACCTGCACGGCGCCAAACACGCATACGACCATCATTGGCACCAAGGCAGAAGCGACTCTCATCGCTGAAGACGACACGTCTCCATTCGTCCCTCCATTCACGCCTGTCGCGACACCACTGGAGGCGGGCTGCACGATGTTGGGGCGTGAGCGGAAGACGGCCTAACGCTGTGCGGGACCGTAGCCCAGCTTCATGGAGACGGTTGCGAATGGTCCTCGCCGATACCCCAGGAGCAACAGTGTCCCTAATTTGCTGGGAAGTGGCGGTGCGGTCCCCTACGGCACTGCGTAGGATCCTACGGTCTTGGCGTGCATCCGTGCGTCGCTGCGGTCCGGTCCCAGGTCGACGGGCACGTGCACCTTCCGCCGACCACTGGCGACAACATCGATGTACTGTGGAGACCTCACGCCCCACGTGTTGAGAAATTCAGCGGTACGTCCACCCGGCCTCCCGCATGCCCACTATACGCCCTCGCTCAAAGTCCTTCAACTGCACATACGGTTCATGTCCACGCTGTCGCGGCATGCTACCAGTGTTAAAGACTGCGATGGAGCTCCGTATGCCACGGCAAACTGGCTGACACTGACGGCGGCGGTGCACAAATGCTGCGCAGCTAGCGCCATTCGACGGCCAACACCGCGGTTCCTGTTGTGTCCGCTGTGCCGTGCGTGCGATCATTGCTTGTACAGCCCTCTCGCAGTGTCCGGAGCAAGTATGGTGGGTCTGACACACCGGTGTCAATGTGTTCTTTTTTCCATTTCCAGGAGTGTATTTGTGGGCTTCAGAAATAATACATCAGCACTGCTAGTAGCCTAAGTAATGGTAGACAATACTTTCGATGCAACCTGTTAACTTTCTTCTCTACTGACTTACACTTTCTTAAAAGGAAGGTTAATAAAGTTCTTAAAATTTATGGATGTCCGAAGAGCGTGGGAATTTAGTTAAGGTAATTTACTGAATGTAGTTTAAAGCGGACTGCTGCTGACCCTTACTGGACGGAGCTCTTTGTTGTAGCACGACGCTGCTAATCAGGTGTGCAGTGATGGTTAATGATGTGGTTGGCAGGAGAGCCAACACAGGGTTTCTAAAGGAGGCCGAAATGCATGCGTTTCAGCTCACGCAAGCTGGCGTGAGGTCTGGAACATGACAAGGGAATTAGAATTGAGAACAACGGACGTAGCTGGTGGATTACTTAACTTCAATCCATTATTGAGGAACGTCGCTCTGGACGGTACATGATGCACAATATGAATAATAACTGATAATGATGCCTTGCTAGGTCGTAGCAAATGACGTAGCTGAAGGCTATGCTAACTATCGTCTCGGCAAATGAGAGCATAGAAGTCAATGAACCATAGCTAGCAAAGTCGGCTGTACACCTGGGGCGAGTGCTAGGAAGTCTCTCTAGACCTGCCGTGTGGCGGTGCTCGGTCTGCAATCACTGATAGTGGCGACACGCGGGTCCGACGTATACTACCGGACCGCGGCCGATTTAAAGGCAAGTGTGGTGTCTGGCGGTGACACCACAGTTAGGCTGCACAGTGCATTCTGCGCCGTTAGGGAATCGTTTGTGGCCGCGCCGTTATCGACTGCCTCTCGATATGCTGCCTGCTGCCTTCCCTTCCTGCTTTATTCTACTCAGTTTACTGTGATTTGCTGATCTTACCTGTGAGCTCACGAACCTTGACGCATTCGTTGTTAGTAGCAGGCGCTGTCAGACTGCGAATAGGCGCCTCTGCTGCGATGGAATGTTTTCTACTGCTGTTCAGGTCATAAGACCATGCACGAGCGCTAGCCCTCGGAAAAGCAGCTGACAGGTAGCCGAGTGTTAAGCAAAACTTGTAATTTTCCTAGAATTCGTTGCTCTTTTCAGACCCTTAGGTTTCATGTTAGTTCATTCTCCTGCACCAATTATTGTGGGACAAGGCTAAGTGAGACTGGAGAGGCAAGATAAGACTTTCCCACACCATGGCGGCAGTCGGGTGCTTATTACAGACGGAGGTATTTGCGGTTTAAGGCAGTTCGAAGCCAACGAAATGGAATAAGTATCGCTAGTAAATCCATAAGTAGACTGCATCCAAGCGTCTATACAGACAGGTGCACACCCTCTCCACAGTGGTCCACTGTGAAACGATCACTGCGAACGAATTTGTATAATTCTTTACGGCTATATGAGGAAAATTATAGTTATTGATCATCTAAACTGAGGTTATATTGCAGGGTCCATTACTCGCCGTTTACGACCATTTCTGTCGTAGCAGCATGATATACGAGTGTGAGTCAAATGAAACCGTTAAGCTTTTAATAGCAAATCGAAATTTCGCGCCGCTATCCTGTAAGTTGGAAAGCGTGCTACAAACAGCTTTCAGAATGGCCTGTAGGTGGCAGCATAGTGCAGATGCACACATACCGTCGCAGTATCAGTGTAAGGATGGCTGTCCCACTTGCGACTTGCACCAGGGAAGAGCAGCGTTCTGTTATTCGGTTTTTGCGTAGTGAAGGTGTAAAACCTATTGAAATTCATCGACGAATGAAGGTCCAGTACGGTGATGCATGTTTTTCACAGCAGCAAGTCTACGACTGGAGGAGGAAGTTCGCAAATGGTGTGACTTCAGCGGAGGATGATCCTCGTCCAGGTCAGGCACAACGAGTTGTGACTCCACCGAAAATTGCAGCAGTTGAAGACTTAGTGAAGGAAAAACGCCGAGTGACACTGAAAGACACTGCAGCACGTTTACAGATTAGTCATGCGTCAGCACACCACATTGTGCATGCTGTGCTCCAGTTTCACAAAGTGTCTGCAAGATGGGTGCCACGGCAGCTGACTCCTGAAATGAGAGAACGACAAGTTGATGCTTGCGAAGAACTTCTTCGGCGCTTTGAACGTAAAGGTGATGGCTTCCTTGCAAGAACTGGAAAAGAAGAGAGCTAACAAGGAATGGCGCAATTCTTCATCACCAAAACCAAAGAAGTTTCGAACAGAACCACCAGTAGGGACGGTTATGCTGATTCTTTTGGGACAAAAAAGGCGTGATTTAGGAGCATTACATGCCTAGAGGGACCACTGTCACCAGTGCATCATACAGATCTAAAAATCATCTGCGGCCTGCAATCAAATCAAAGCGACGTGAACAGCTGTCACCAGGCGTCCTTTTGCAACATGACAATGCAAGGCCCCACACTGCCCGTACAACAATTGCAACAATCACAGACCTGCTTTTTGAGTGTCTTCCTCATCCACCATACTCACCAGACCTTGACCCAAGTGATTTCCATATGTTTGGGCCACTCAAAGACGCAGTGGGAGGAAAGAAGTTCCGTTCTGATGGAGAGGTACACCACGCGGTGCATGAGTGGTTGTGCGGACTGCCAAAAGAATGTTTTTCTAAAGGAATTCATGCGCTTTGTAAGCGCTGGAGGACTTTCATTGAGCGTGTGGGAGATTATGTTGAAAAGTTATACAGCTTTGTACCACTTCTGAAAAACAAATAATATTTAAAAAAATATTTAAAGTTTTCATTTGACTCACCCTCGTATATAAACTGAAATGTCACGCTGTGACAAAATCAGTTTCACGGAATCCGATTATTCTGCTCCATTCTAAGTCACCCACATTGTGTTATCGTGACCTGTGACGTCCAGTAACTGTACTGCTGCTTACTTTCATCATACCACTTCCTTTGATGACTCTTCACTGATTGTGGCTATAGAGTCCTACTCACTTATCGCTGTTCCACAATTGCTCTTAGTTTCTATTCATTCAGTATATTCCGATTTTCACAGAAGTTAGCGTACTTAAGACAGTATATCATACACATTAATAGAAACAACAGGAGCAAACTCCAGGACGCTGTGTCTGACTGCATAAGGTTGTCCATTTCAGCTTCTATAAGGAAATCCATTTTTCGCATTTAATATAGCAGTAAAGTTCTCGTCCTTTGGAGTGACCGCAATGCAGTGTAGCTGCATCAGCGCCACCGTGACATCAGGAACCATCTAAGATTTGTTGTTGTTGTTGTCTTCAGTGCTGAGACTGGTTTGATGCAACTCTCCATGCTAATCTATCCTGTGCAATCTGCTTCATCTCCCAGTACCTACTGCAACCTACATCCTTCTGAATCTGCTTAGTGTATTCATCTCTTGGTCTCCCTCTACGATTTTTACCGTCCACGCTGCCCTCCAATGCTAAATTTGTGATCACTTGATGCCTCAAAACATGTCCTACCAACCGATCCCTTCTTCTAGTCAAGTTGTGCCACAAACTTCTCTTCTCCCCAATCCTATTCAATACCTCCTCATTAGTTACGTGATCTACCCATCTAATCTTCAGCATTCTTCTGTAGCACCACATTTCGAAAGCTTTTATTCTCTTCTTGTCCAAACTAGTTATCGTCCATATTTCACTTCCATACATGGCTACACTCCAAACAAATACTTTCACAAACGACTTCCTGATACATAAATCTATATTCGATGTTAACAAATTTCTCTTCTTCAGAAACGCTTTCCTTGCCATTGCCAGTCTACATTTTATATCCTCTCTACTTCGACCATCATCAGTTATTTTACTTCCTAAATAGCACAACTCCTTTACTACTTTAAGTGTCTCATTTCCTAATCTAATTCCCTCAGCTTCACCCGATTTAATTTGACTACATTCCATTATCCTCGTTTTGCTTTTGTTGATGTTCATCTTATATCCTTCTTTCAAGACACTGTCCATTCCGTTCAACTGCTCTTACAAGTCCTTTGCCGTCTGTGACAGAATTGCAATGTCATCGGCGAACCTCAAAGTTTTTATTTCTTCTCCATGAATTTTAATACCTACTCCAAATTTTTCTTTTGTTTCCTTTACTGCTTGCTCAATATACAGATTGAACAACATCGGGGAGAGGCTACAACCCTGTCTCACTCCTTTCCCAACCACTGCTTCCCTTTCATGCCCCTCGACTCTTACGACTGCCATCTGGTTTCTGTACAAATTGTAAATACCCTTTCGCTCCCTGTATTTTACCCCTGCCACCTTCAGAATTTTAAAGAGAGTATTCCAGTCAACATTGTCAAAAGCTTTCTCTAAGTCTACAAATGCTAGAAACGTAGGTTTGCCTTTTCTTAATCTTTCTTCTAAGATAAGTCGTAAGGTCAGTATTGCCTCACGTGTCCCAACATTTCGACGAAATCCAAACTGATCCTCCCCGAGGTCCGCATCTACCAGTTTTTCCATTCGTCTGTAAAGAGTTCGCGTTAGTATTTTGCAGCTGTGACTTATTAAACTGATAGTTCGGTAATTTTCACATCTGTCAGCACCTGCTTTCTTTGGGATTGGAATTATTATATTCTTCTTGAAGTCTGAGGGTATTTCACCTGTCTCATACATCTTGCTCATCAGCTGGTAGTTTTGTCATGACTGGCTCTCCCAAAGCCGTCAGTAGTTCTAGTGGAATGTTGTCTACTCCGGGGGCCTTGTTTCGACTCAGGTCTTTCAGTGCTCTGTCAAACTCTTCACACAGTATCTTACCTCCCATTTCGTCTTCATCTACATCCTCTTCCATTTCCATAATATTGTCCTCAAGTACATCGCCCTTGTATAAACCTTCTATATACTCCTTCCACCTTTCTGCCTTCCCTTCTTTGCTTAGAACTGGATTGCCATCTGAGCTCTTGATATTCATGCACGTGGTTCTCTTCTCTCCAAAGGTCTCTTTAATTTTCCTGTAGGCAGTATCTATCTTACCCCTAGTGAGATAAGCTTCTACATCCTTACATTTGTCCTCTAGCCATCCCTGCTTAGCCATTTTGCACTTCCTGTCGATCTCATTTTTGAGACGTTTGTATTCCTTTTTGCCTGCTTCATTTACTGCATTTTTATATTTTCTCCTCTCATCAATTAAATTCAATATTTCTTCTGTTACCCAAGGATTTCTAGCAGCCCTCGTCTTTGTACCTACTTTATCCTCTGCTGCCTTCACTACTTCATCCCCCAGAGCTACCCATTCTTCTTCAACTGTGTTTCTTTCCCCCATTGCTGCCAATTGTTCCCTTATGCTCTCCTTGAAACTCTGTACAACCTCTGGTTCTTTCAGCTTATCCAGATCCCATGTCCTTAAATTCCCACCTTTTTGCAGTTTCTTCAGTTTTAACCTACAGGTCATAACCAATAGATTGTGGTCAGAGTCCACATCTGATACCTTTTAGTATCTCCAGGATTCTTCCATGTATACAATCTTCTTTTATGATTCTTGAACCAAGTGTTAGCTATGATTAAGTTATGCTCCGTGCAAAATCCTACCAGACGGCTTCCTCTTTCATTTCTTAGCCCCAATCCATAATCACCTACTATGTTTCCTTCTCTCCCTTGTCCTACTGACGAATTCCAGTCACCCATGACTATTAAATTTTCGTCTCCCTTCACTACCTGAATAATTTCTTTTATCTCATCATACATTTCATCAATTTCTTCATCATCTGCAGAGCTAGTTGGCATATAAACTTGTACTACTGTCGTAGGCATGGGCTTTGTGTCTATCTTGGCCACAATAATGCGTTCACTATGCTGTTTGTAGTAGCTTACCCGCATTCCTATTTTCCTATTCATTATTAAACCTACTCCTGCATTACCCCTATTTGATTTTGTATTTATAACCCTGTATTCACCTGACCAAAAGTCTTGTTCCTCCTGCCACCGAACTTCACTAATTCCCACTATATCTAACTTTAACCTATCCATTTCCCTTTTTAAATTTTCTAACCTACCTGCCCCATTAAGGGATCTGACATTCCACGCTCCGATCCGTAGAATGCCAGTTTTCTTTCTCCTGATAACGACGTCCTCCTGAGTAGTCCCCGCCCGGAGATCCGAATGGGGGACTATTTTACCTCCGAAATATTTTACCCAAGAAGACGTCATCATCATTTAATCATACAGTAAAGCTGCATGTCCTCGGGATAAATTACGTCTGTAGTTTCCCCTTGCTTTCAGCCGTTCGCAGTACCAGCACAGCTAGGCCGTTTTGGTTAATGTTGCAAGGCCAGAGCAGTCAATCATCCAGACTGTTGCCCCTGCAACTACTGAAAAGGCTGCTGCCCCTCTTCAGGAACCACATGTTTGTCTGGCCTCTCAACAGATACCCCTCCGTTGTGGTTGCACCTACGGTACGGCCATCTGTATCGCTGAGGCACGCAAGCCTCCCCACCAACGGCAAGGTCCATGGTTCATGGGGGGATCTAAGATTTACACCAAATAAATTGACAAATGGCTTATCGGTACACAAAACGGGTCAGAACAACGGGTCAGAAAAACGGAACAAACATGCCAAATTTAAACAAACGCAAAATCCACAAGATGTTGGCGGGAAGAAACAATTAATGCTTTCTCTGGGCGATACCAATCGAGATAATATCGAAGACCCGAATTCTAATCAAGAACAAGAACAGCTGCCAACACGAGTAACGTAGAAGTAAATATCCTGGGAGTATTGAAGCAACTTAAATCACTAAATAAAATCAAGTCTTCTGGTCCAGACTGTATACGAATTAGGTTCATTTCAGAGTATGGTGGTGCATTATCTCCATACTTAACAATCACATACAACCGTTCGATTGACGAAAGACCCGCACGGAAAGGCTGGAAAGTTGCACAGGTCACACCAATATTCAAGAAAGGTAGCAGGAGTAATCAACTTATGAGCCGTGCTGCGGCTCGCGTTTCTGCCAGTACATATCGTTTAGTTCGCATGGTTGAGTTGTTTGCATTCTTCTCGTGTTCACTGGCGCCTCTGGGTTCAGTAAGCTCTGCCTGTCTACTAGTGGCAGCAGCGGCGCTTATCGATATGTAGTAACTGCTGCCCTATCTTTGGGGCGACATCGGGTTTCTTCTGTGTGATGTGAGTGTTGCAGTTCGGTTGGGGACGCAGGAGCAGCCAAGTCTGCGCAGTGCGGCAACACGCCGAGACCGCTGGTGGCGTGTACGGACTGCCGCATCGAAGGGCGGTGATCACTAGGGTCCACGACCTCGTCGAAACAGGTTCCTGCATGTTGAAGTTGAGTGCATTGCAATTCGCGTAGAGAAACCTCCACAATTGTGAAATCTAACGATTCTCCAATTACTTGGGTTCGTGTTGCTGCTCGTAGTGTCGCCAAGGCGAAAAGCAGCGAGTGGAGTACCTGGGGAAGGCGGATCTGATTAGCCAGTGGTATTTTTGTATCTTGTAGTCGCCAACGCCGCAGTTACCTGCCCTGGAGGTTAGTGTATGAAACGGCAGTGCACCCAGGTTCGTAGTTGAGTACACCATCGGAGACGCACCTGTCTATGATGCAGCGTCAAGGGTAGCCGCAGCCATGGTCTCCGAGCTGATAGTGTGTGTTGCGGCAAACGTCGTCGAACTGTTCGTGCAGATGGTTGTTGTCTTGCAAACGTCCTCATCTGTTGACTCAGGGATCGAGATCTGATTAGCCTTCCTGAGCTACTACTTACTATTTTCAGCTTTTTACATTGTTAAGTTAAACCAGTGGTATTTTTGTGTCTTGTAGCCGCCAACGCCGCAGTTACCTGCCCTGGAGGTTAGTGTATGAAACGGCAATGTATATTCCATCGCCTTGCCGCCTCTGTCCGATGAGGCGTGTACGTTTGGCAGCCTCTTGAATATAGGATGGTTGGCGTTCTTCCATCTTAGTGGTAGTCATTCCTTCTTGTTCCGGGCGCTCTAAGCACAGTATTCCGCGGGCAGAGCCGAGACTGCCTCTTCCGGCTTTGGCGTAATTTAACATCTTGCATTTGGTTTGTTGGATGTCAGGTAGCCTCAGCAAGATTATCATTAGTCGCTCGTTAGGCTACCACTAGTCCGAGCTACCATCTTGTGATCTGGATGCAACTCTTGGCTGCCTTTCCCTTCGTTCGCGAAAGTGTTTTTGGTGTGACATACCCAGAGGCCGATTCCTGGAGTTCCGTCTTTCACTGGCCCTTGTGTTTTATTATTGTGTTATTATTTTATTATTGTTTTATTAAGTTACTATCATGTGTCTCACCAGTTTGTTGATCTGTTTTTTTTTAATTAAATTTCGCTATGCCGTTGAGGGAGTCCAAGAGATGAATACACTAAGCAGATTCGGTAGGATGTAGGCTGCAGTAGGTACTGGCAGATGAAGCAGCTTGCACAGGATAGAGTAGCATGGAGAGCTGCATCAAACCTGTCTCAGGACTGAAGACCCCAACAATAACAATGGCCTTCACCGTTTGACAGCATATTTATTAATTTTTTTTTTAAATTACCATTTTGGGCGTGATTCTGGTTACTTGCTTTAAAATTCTGGTTGCGACCACAATGGCTTGTTTTCAAAAATTATTTGCTGTCTGTATTTTATGTATGTTTGTTAATTTTTTTTAATAACTGCCATTTTGGTCGTTGAAGGCCTTCAGCAGTGATTGTGGTTACTTGCCTTAAAATCCTGATTGTGACCACGTTGGCCTGTCTCTAGAATTATTTGCTGTCTTTATTCTATGTATGTTTGTTAATTTTTTTATAGTTGCCATTTTGCGTTGAAGGCTTCAGCCATGATTGTGGTTACTTGCTTTAAAATTCTGGTTTCGACCATATTGGCTTGTTTTCCAAAATTATTTGCTGTCTGTTTTTTATGTATGTTTCGCAAAATTTTGTACATGGCTGCACGTTCAGAGACCGTGAGTAGTTAAAATTAAACGAAAAACAGCCTTGGTCACTATTTTTAACAAATTAACATGGCTTCAACACTGCTAGGAGTGTCTTCCTCAGAAGTTAAAACAAAGAGTGGTCTATATTCTATAACATGGTCACAGAATTATGACTAAAAACGTATGATAGGGTATAACAGGCCGTTTTGCAACCTGCACCACGCAAGTAACGAGCAGCCCTTAGTGGCTCGCCATCACAATTTTCTTTATTTTAAATATGCCCTTTTGGCATATTTATTATTTTATAAATGGCATATAAGTACTGCCAGTCTCTCACGATGAAGGACATAGAAATAAAACTGATAGAAAAATGATGAATACACCACTGATCTGTTCATTACTGAATGGTCTTGATATGTCGTATGAGTGATTCGTCTTTAATTCCTACTCCGCTGTCTGTTTTCCACCCTCTACGATAGCCCACGCGCCGATGTCTTGACGTGGCGGTACTGTGAACGTCCTATGTGTCACAGATTTATCACCTACCTTTCCAGTACCACCATGTTGGCATTTTTCTGAGTGCCAGACGGACTGTGTATAACAGAGTCCCGGATATTCTTCGCAGAACGATCCTCCCTTTAACAGAATCCTGAGGCACAATACGATAAGGGCTCGGCAGCCGAGCGACTTGGAAGGGTGGCCTCTTTTTCCCTGGCAGCTCGTGAGAAAGCAGACTGCAGCTCGCAGATTTCCTCAAGAGTGAGGCGGGGAACAGAAGCGCTTCGGAGGCGCGGCTTCACGCTCGACTTGAGGCACACTGAGAAACCCCCCTAAGGCGCTACGACTCTACGGCTGCACACAACGCCACGCCACGCAGTCGACTCAGGAGAAGCAGCGGCAGCTGGCGTTAAAGCCGCGGTGATTGTTGCGGTACTCACAAGACGAGGAGGCGCAACTCAATTCCCTAATGCCGCGACAACGCTAGCGCCTATATCCTGGCAGTGCCGCACTTAAAGAAGAAATGTCGGCCACGCACAAGTTTAAAAGAGAATCCACGGAAGTTTTTTTCTTCACACCAAAACACTGGAACGTTCGTCACATTTGCTCTACCACAGCTACTTGTTACTCTATAAAGCGGGTGCAGGTGCAACGTGTAATCTTGGATGGGAGGTCAGCGACTGAGGTGCAAATAACTTCAGGCTTTCCTCAAAAAATTCTGTTGGGCCACTTGTTGTTTACACCCTGAGATGACGTAAGTAATGCGAAAGCGATAGGCACGTATACAGATGGCGACAGTATGGAGTACACAAAGTACAAAACGACACTGAATTAGCGGAGCTGTCATTTGTAAGTAGATGATACATGTGAAAAGGTATCCGACGTGATTATGGCTGCACAGCGGCCATTAAAACTGCTACACCAAGAAGAAATGAAGATGATAAACGGGTACTCATTGGACAAATATATTATACTAGAACTGGCATGTGATTACATTTTCACGCAGTTTGGGTGCATAGGAGCTGGCCACTCTTCGCGAACAGCTGAGCGTGTTGATGGCCGCGGTCAGCCGTCTTCAGGCTGCTGCCTCGGAGTGTAGCGGCAGTGGGGAGTCTGGTGCGTCGCATGGTACACCCCAGGTGTTACATGCTTCACCCACTGTCCCTGCTGTCGAGACATCTTCGCGGGTACCGGGCGCGGTTGGGCCACCCTCTCCCCAAGGGGAGTGGCGGGTTCAGCGGCGTTCGCGGCGCACGAGGCGGAGGGTCAATGTGGAGGCTGGCCGTGTGGCATCGCCCGCTCTGCCTGTGAGTGGACATGTGGCTGCTCCTTCAGCAAGGTCCGAGCAGGCACACGGGGGGAGGGGTTTATTAGTTATTGGGAGCTCCAACGTTAGGCGGGTGATGGAGCCCCTTAGGGAAATAGCGGAAAGGTCGGGGAAGAAGGCCAGTGTTCACTCTGTCTGCTTGCCGGGGGGTCTCATCCGAGATGTGGAGGAGGCCCTACCGGCGGCGATAGAGAGCACTGGGTGCACCCGACTGCAAATTGTTGCTCATGTCGGCACCAATGACTCTTGCCGTCTGGGTTCAGAGGTCATCCTCAGTTCGTACAGGCGGTTGGCGGAGTTGGTGAAGGTGGAAAGCCTCGCTCGCGGGGTGGAATCAGAGCTAACTATTTGTAGTATCGTTCCGAGAACCGATCGCGGTCCTCTGGTTTGGAGCCGAGTGGAAGGCTTAAACCAGAGGCTCAGACGATTCTGCGGAGAGCTGGGGTGCAAATTTCTCGACCTCCGCTATCGGGTGGAGAAATGTAGGGTCCCCCTGAATAGGTCAGGCGTGCACTACACGCCGGAAGCGGCTACGAGGGTAGCGGAGTACGTGTGGAGTGCACATGGGGTTTTTTTAGGTTAGAGAATTCCCTCCCTAGGCCCGACAAGACGCCTCCTGAGACGCGGCAAGGCAGGAGTAGGCAAAATGCAACAAGGAATAACAATATTAATGTGCTAATAGTAAACTGCAGGAGCGTCTATAGAAAGGTCCCAGAACTGCTCTCATTAATAAACGGTCACAACGCCCATATAGTACTAGGAACAGAAAGTTGGCTGAAACCAGACGTAAACAGTAATGAAATCCTAAACTCTGATTGGAATGTATACCGCAGAGATAGGCTGGACAGTGAAGGGGGAGGCGTGTTTATAGCGATAAGAAGTGCAATAGTATCGAAGGAAATTGAAGGAGATTCGAATTGTGAAATGATTTGGGTGAAGGTCACGGTTAAAGCAGGCTCAGACATGGTAATTGGATGTCTCTATAGGCCCCCGGGCTCAGCAGCTGTTGTGGCTCAGCACCTGAAAAATAATTTGGAAAATATTTCGAGTAGATTTCCCCACCATGTTATAGTTCTGGGTGGAGATTTTAATTTGCCGGATATAGACTGGGAGACTCAAACGTTCATAACGGGTGGCAGGGACAAAGAATCCAGTGAAATATTTTTAAGTGCTTTATCTGAAAACTACCTTGAGCAATTAAACAGAGAACCGACTCGTGGCGATAACATATTAGACCTTCTGGTGACAAACAGACCCGAACTATTTGAATCAGTTAATGCAGAACAGGGAATCAGCGATCATAAAGCGGTTATTGCATCGATGATTTCAGCCGTAAATAGAAATATTAAAAAAGGTAGGAAGATTTTTCTGTTTAGCAAAAGTGACAAAAAGCAGATTTCAGAGTACTTGATGGCTCAACACACAAGTTTTGTCTCAAGTACAGATAGTGTTGAGCATCAGTGGACGAAGTTCAAAACCATGGTACAATATGCGTTAGATGAGTATGTGCCAAGCAAGATCGTAAGAGATGGAAAAGAGCCACCGTGGTACAACAACCGAGTTAGAAAACTGCTGCGGAAGCAAAGGGAACTTCACAGCAAACATAAACATAGCCAAAGCCTTGCAGACAAACAAAAATTACGCGAAGCGAAATGTAGTGTGAGGAGGGCTATGCGAGAGGCTTTCAATGAATTCGAAAGTAAAGTTCTATGTACTGACTTGGCAGAAAATCCTAAGAAATTTTGGTCCTATGTCAAAGCGGTAGGTGGATCAAAACAAAATGTCCAGACACTCTGTGACCAAAATGGTACTGAAACAGAGGATGACAGACTAAAGGCCGAATTACTAAATGTCTTCTTCCAAAGCTGTTTCACAGAGGAAGACTGCACTGTGCTTCCTTCTCTAGATTGTCGCACAGTTGACAAAATGGTAGATATCGAAGTAGACGACAGAGGGATAGAGAAACAATTAAAATCGCTCAAAAGAGGAAAGGCCGCTGGTCCTGATGGGATACCAGTTCGATTTTACACAGAGTACGCGAAGGAACTTGCCCCCCTTCTTGCAGCGGTGTACCGTAGGTCTCTAGAAGAGCGAAGCGTTCCAAAGGATTGGAAAAGGGCACAGGTCATCCCCGTTCTCAAGAAGGGACGTCGAACAGATGTGCAGAACTATAGACCTATATCTCTAACGTCGATCAGTTGTAGAATTTTGGAACACGTATTATGTTCGAGTATAATGTCTTTTCTGGAGACTAGAAATCTACTCTGTAGGAATCAGCATGGGTTTCGAAAAAGACGATCGTGTGAAACCCAGCTCGCGCTATTCGTCCACGAGACTCAGAGGGCCTTAGACACGGGTTCACAGGTAGATGCCGTGTTTCTTGACTTCCGCAAGGCGTTTGACACAGTTCCCCACAGTCGTTTAATGAACAAAGTAAGAGCATACGGACTATCAGATCAATTGTGTGATTGGATTGAGGAGTTCCTAGATAACAGAACGCAGCACGTCATTCTCAATGGAGAGAAGTCTTCCGAAGTAAGAGTGATTTCAGGTGTGCCGCAGGGGAGTGTCATAGGACCGTTGCTATTCACAATATACATAAATGACCTGGTGGATGACATCGGAAGTTCACTGAGGCTTTTTGCAGATGATGCTGTGGTGTATCGAAAGGTTGCAACAATGGAAAATTGTACTGAAATGCAGGAGGATCTGCAGCGAATTGACGCATGGTGCACGGAATGGCAATTGAATCTCAATGTAGCGAAGTGTAATGTGATGCGAATACATAGAAAGATAGGTCCCTTATCATTTAGCTACAAAATAGCAGGTCAGCAACTGGAAGCAGTTAATTCCATAAATTATCTGGGAGTACGCATTAGGAGTGATTTAAAATGGAATGATCATATGAAGTTGATCGTCGGTAAAGCAGATGCCAGACTGAGATTCATTGGAAGAATCCTAAGGAAATGCAATCCGACAACAAAGGAAGTAGGTTACAGTACGCTTGTTCGCCCAATGCTTGAATACTGCTCAGCAGTGTGGGATCCGCACCAGGTAGGGTTGATAGAAGAGATAGAGAAGATCCAACGGAGAGCAGCGCGCTTCGTTACAGGATCATTTAGTAATTGCGAAAGCGTTACGGAGATGATAGATAAACTCCAGTGGAAGACTCTGCAGGAGAGACGCTCAGTAGCTCGGTACGGGCTTTTGTTAAAGTTTCGAGAACATACCTTCACCGAAGGGTCAAGCAGTATATTGCTCCCTCCTACGTATATCTCGCGAAGAGACCATGAGGATAAAATCAGAGAGATTAGAGCCCACACAGAAGCATACCGACAATCCTTCTTTCCACGTACAATACGAGACTGGAATAGAAGGGAGAACCGATAGAGGTACTCAGGGTACCCTCCGCCACACACCGTCAGGTGGCTTGCGGAGTACGGATGTAGATGTAGATGTAGATGTAGATCCTGAGAAATCAGTACCCAGAACAACCACCTCTCGCCATAGTAATGGCCTTTATACGCCTGGGCATTGAGTCAAACAGAGCTTGGATGCCGTGTACAGGTACAGCTGCCCATGCAGCTTCAACACGATACCACAGTTCATCAAGAGTAGTGACTGGCGTATTGTGACGAGCCAGTTTCTCGGCCACCATTGACCATTTTCAATTGGTGAGAGCTCTGTACAATGCTGAAATGTAGGGTTTCGCAGGGATCGAATGAAGGGCAGGGCCACGGGTCGTAACTCATCTGAAATGTAACGTCCACTGTTCAAAGTGCCGTCAATTCAAACTAGAGGTGACCGAAACGTGTAACCAATGGCACCCCGTATCATCACGCCGGGTGATACGTCAGTATGGACATGACGAATACACGCTCCCAATGTGCGTTCACCGCGATGTCGTCAAACACAGATGCGACAATCATGATGATGTAAACAGAACCTGGATTCATCCGAAAAAATGACGTTTTGCCATTGGTGCACCCAGGTTCGTAGTTGAGTACACAATCGCAGGCGCTCCTCTCTGTGATGCAGCGTCAAGGGTAACCGCAGCCATGGTCTCCGAGCTCATATTGTGTGTTGCTGCAAACGTCGTCGAACTGTTCGTGCAGATGCTTATTGTCTTGCAAACGTCCTCATCTCTTGACTCAAGGATCGAGACGTGGCTGCACGATCCGTTACAACCATGCGGATAAGATGATTGTCATCTCGACTGCTAGTCATACGAGGCCGTTGGGATCCAGCACGGCGTTCCGTATTACCCTCCTGAACCCACCGATTCCATATTCTGCTAACAGTCATTGGATCTCGACCAACGCGAGCAGCAATGTCGCGATACGATAAACCGCAAGATGGACTATAATCCGACTTTTATTAAAGTCAGAAATGTGATGGTACGCATTTCTCCTCCTTACACGAGGCATCACAACAACGTTTCACCAAGTAACGCCGGTCAGCTGCTGTTTGTGTATGAGGAACGGTTGGAAACTTTCCTCATGTCAGCACGTTGCAGGTGTCGGCACCGGCGCCAACCTTGTGTGAATGCTCTTAAAAGGTAATCATTTGCATATCACAGCATCTTCTTCCTGTCGGCTAAATGTCGCGTCTGTAGCACGTCATCTTCGTGGTGTGGCAATTTTAATGGCCAATAGTGTAACAGACTCTGAACGCGGAATAGTACCTGGAGCTAGATGCATTGGACATTCTACTTCGGAAATCGGTAGGGCACTCAGTCTTCCGATTTCCTCAGTGTGACAGAGTTCCGAGAATACCTCTCACCAAGGACAACGCAGTGCTCGACGGCCTCCACTTCACGACCGAGGCAGCGGCGTATGTGTAAAGTTGTCAGTGCTAACAGACCAGCAACAGTGCGTGAAATATCTGCAGAAATCAAAGTGGGACGTGCGACGAAGGGATCTGTTAAGAGAGTGCAGCGAAATTTAGTTTTAACGGACTATAGCAGCAGACGACCGACGCAGTTGCCTTTGTTAACAGCACGACATTACCTGCAGTACCTCTCTTGGGCTTGGACCTTACACGGCTGGAAAACCGTGGCCTGGTCAGATGAGTTCCGACTTCAGTTGGTAGGAGCTGACGGTAGGCTTCGAGTCTGGAGCATATCTCTCGCAATAATGGACCCAAGTTTCAACAAAGCGCTGTGCAAGGTCGCGGTGGCAGTGGTGAAAGCTGTGTTAACATGGAATGGACTGAGACCTTTAGTCTAACTAAATCGATCATTGACTGCAAATAGATATTTTGGGCAACTTGGAGACCATCTGCAACCATTCATGGACTTCATGTTGCAAGACAACGACAGATTTATTTGTGGACGACGATGCACCTTGTTACCGTACTAGAATTGGTCGCTATCGGTTTTGGTGAACGTTCACGACAATTCAAGCGAATCATTTGGCCATCCATATCGTCCAACAGGAATCCAATTGAACACTTATGGGACGTAATGGAAAGGACACTCCGTGCACAAAATCCTGCATGGGCAACACTTCCGCAATTAGGGACGGCTATAAAGACAGCGTGGCTCACAATTTCAGAAGTGGATCTCCTACGACTTGTTGAGCCCATGCACCGTCGAGTTCCACACTACGATGGGCAAAAGGAGGTCTGACACTATATTTGCAGGTATTCCATGCATTTTGTCACATCAGTGTACTGTGTATTAACGATTGAGAACGTCTCGGTATTTCTGCAGATGATGCATTATCTCGACCACTGGCCATTAAAATTGCTACACCACGAAGATGACGTGCTACAGACGCGAAATTTAACCGACAGGAAGAAGATGCTGTGATCGCTATGATTAGCTTTTCAGAGCATTCAAACAAGGTTGACACCGGTGGCGACATCTACAACGTGCTGCCATGTTTCCAACCCATTTCTCATACACAAATAGCAGTTGAACGGCGTTGCCTGGTGAAACGTTGTTGTGATGTGCTCAGAGCCATTTTGACGCTGCATCACAGACAGGAGAGCCTGCGATGGTGTACTCAACGACGAACCTGGGTCCACGAATGGCAAAACGTCATTATTTCGGATGAATCCAGGTTCTGTATACAGCATCATGATGATCGAATCCGTGTTTGGCGACATCGCGGTGAGCGCACATTGGAAGCGTGTATTCGTTATCGCCATACTGGCGCATCACCCGGCGTGATGGTATGGGCTGCCATTGGTTGGACGTCTCGGTCACCTCTTGTTCGCATTGACGGCACTTTGAACAGTGGACGCTACATTTCAGATGTGTTACGACCCGTGGCTCTACCCTTCATTCGATCCCTGCGAAACCCTACATTTCATAAGGATAATGCACGACCGCATGTTGCAGGTCCTGTACGGGCCTTTCTCGATACAGAAAATGTTCAACTGCTGCCCTGGCCAGCAAATTCTCCAGATCTCTCACCAATTGAAAACGTCTGGTCAGTGGTGGCCAAGCAACTGGCTCGTCACAATACGCCAGTCACTACTCTTGATGAACTGTGGTATCGTGTTGAAACTGCATGGGCATCAGCACCTGTACACGCCATCCAAGCTCAGTTTGACTCAATGCCCAGAAGTATCAATGCCGTTATTACGGCCAGACGTGGTTGTACTGGTTACTGATTTCTCAGCATCTATGCATTAAATTGCGTGAAAATATAATCACATGTCAGCTCTAGTATAATATATTTGCCCAATGAATACCCGTTTATCATCTTCATTTCTTCTTGGTGTAGCAGTTTTAATGGTCTGTAGTGTATAATGAAGTATTATATGAAAAACGCTGCACAAATAATCAGTCATAATGGTTCAAATGGCTCTGAGCACTATGGGACTCAACTGCTGTGGTCATCAGTCCCCTAGAACTTAGAACTACTTAAACCTAACTAACCTAAGGACATCACACACATCCATGCCCGATGCAGGATGCGAAACTGCGACCGTAGCAGTCGCACGATTCCGGACTGTGCGCCTAGAACCGCGAGACCACCGCGGCCGGCAATCAGTCAGATGTTGGTAATACTTCATCGCTGAGAAATGTAAAATAATACCCTGTGAATACATCGGTAGGTCATAACTAGTATCAGTAGAGTCGTACAAATACTTGGGAACAATAATTTGTGGTTACATGAAATGGAATGATCAAATAGGCTCAGCCATGGGTAAGTCAGGTGGCAGAATTCGGTTCATTGGCAGCATCAAGTCAGTGTCGACTGGTGATGCGCCAGTCATATGAGTGATCCATATCATCAGTAAGGACCAGTAGCAATTTGCGAGAGAAAAAATTCAGGCTTCTGCCTGTGTACTGATTCGTCTCAACGACGACGCGCCTTTCAGTCAAAGGTGACAGAGTTTAGTGGCCTAGATTATTGTCAGACTCAGAGAGATACGAAAAATCGAGTTATAATCGCACAGATTCCGCTTCCCTGGACGACGGGCCACCATGTAAATAGATGTCGCTGTATCTACGACTGTTTATACTCGTCTTAAACGAATGTACTTAGGTAGCACGTGCATGGAACTGGTTAAGCAATGATGATGTTTTCATCCACAGAAGCTGTGGAGTAACATTTATTTTCCTAGACACATAGCCACATTGAGAATTAGCAACTGTTATGCAGTTCCATCCTGGTTTATGTCAGTTTTACGTTTTCAATACCGACAGCTAAGGCACGTATATGAGGTGATGAGCCGGCCGCGGTGGCCGTGCGGTTCTGGCGCTGCAGTCCGGAACCGCGGGGCTGCTACGGTCGCAGGTTCGAATCCTGCCTCGGGCATGGGTGTGTGTGAAGTCCTTCGGTTAGTTAGGTTTAAGTAGTTCTAAGTTCTAGGGGACTTATGATCTAAGATGTTGAGTCCCATAGTGCTCAGAGCCATTTGAACTTTTTTTTTTTTTTTTTTTTTTTTTTTTTGAGGTGATGAAAGGCCTTTTCTCTGACACCAGCTCAATGATTTGCACCACGTATGTTTCTTGTTAAAACGGTGTTTACATAAAAGCACCAGATTTTCGTACGAGAGACTGCCCTGGCGAAAACTACATAAATAGTTCTATAAACATATTTATATCTGTGCATATACTTTGTAATTCATAGTGAAGTGCTTGACAGGGGGTACTTCGCACTGTAACAATACTCCTACTTTTTGAGATGTCGGCCGTTCTATCCTATGAGAGCTATCTATATATGTTTGAGACTAAAGGAGTAGCTCAGTTAGGCTTTCACACATATCCTTCTATCGTCCTTCGTTAAGAATAGGCTTACTACTCTCTGATTTAGTCACATCTAAATTCTAGCGATGTCTTCAAATATTTCCACAGCCATAACCATCAGGAATTAACGTCAGGTGAAAGGGAAAGACATGCTTTGGACATCCTCGATCAATCCATCGCCCGTTACAAGTTTGGTTTCTGGAAAATCATAAGAAGCACAGAAAATGTGGTTGTCCCTCGTCAAGTATACATCACACCCCCTGTCCATCTGCAAGAGAAAATTCTCATATAACGTCGTTCGTTTCTTCCGCAGAAACTATTGATAAACAACACCTATTAATGTGCTGATTAACAGTTAAGGACCTGTGAGTCTGTTACAAACTGATATTCACTATTTACTGCAATCCAGTTTAATCCGAGTCTCCGTTCTTGGTCTAATATTCTTATTCCTTCTCCCTGTTTCTTAATATACTGTATGTTATGCGTCTTCCCTGTAGTTACTACCTATTTTACTCCTAATTTTGATCATTTACTTGCTTTCATGATCGTTCGAAGTTTCTCATACCCCCAGGAGCGCTTATTGTGGTAATTTATTTTCCCACTCGTTATCAATAAATCAATCGATATATAAAATTCAAGCTGTGATATGTCAATATTCTAGTCTGGAATACACTCTTTGGCTGTGTTACTTTTTGTGATTTCCTCGATTCGTCCACTATTTTTCTTCCATTGTAAGAAAATTCCTAAGCTTGGTCTATTTTGTAGTCATAAATTTCGTTGTTAAACCTTTTTGCTGCTGTTGCTGATTTCTTTGTATCTTTTAGGTTTACTTTCAATCCATATTCACTGCTCGGTAGACTATTTACTGCATTAAATAGTCTTGTGATTCTATCTCTCTTCCATCCAGAATGGCAATGTTATCAGCGAATCTTACCATTGACACTCTTTCATCCTGAATTTTAATCCTACTGTTGAACCTATCTCTTACTTTCGAGACTGCTTCTTCGACTTACACATCCGTGTCTTACATCCAGTTTAACCCGTTCTTGGTCTTATATTCTTACTCCTTCTCCGCGTGTCTTAACATACTGTTTGTTATGCGTCTTCCCTGTAGTTCACACCTATTTCACTCGTAGTTTTGAACATCTGGTACATTTTACGTATTCCAACACTTTTTCTAAGACGACATATCTTATGATGGTGTCTAGATTTTTCTTAAGTCTTGCTTCTATCATCAATCACAACCTCGGAAATACCTCACTTGTGTCTTTATTAAACCCAATACTGATTGTCATTCCTTTTTAAGAACTGGATTATATAAAACACTAAATGCTTAGGCAAAATTTAGTGACATTTTATTTACGTTTACAATAATCAGTAATCGAAATTTTAACTTAAATCGTCAAAAGTACATTACCTATCACGTATGAGGTAGCTACACGTCGTTAGATTAAATTCCTCAGGTAATCTGTGCCAGCGATAAGATTGTCAGGTGCTGACGGCATCGCATTACCCGGTATTCCTTGGCTTCGCTATACCGTGCCGTGCTGCTCGGTGCAGCCTCTTGCATCACTCACTCTACGCTGCCGCCGACGTGGTATCTTTGTTCGGCAGAGCAGTATCTGCTCCCTAAGCAGGCACTTTGGTACACAATGGTAGCATCTCACTTGACTGCCGACCTCAAACAACGCAACATTACAGTGTAACATATGCCAATCAAATATACGAAACAAACCCAACAATAACGCATATTAAAATATATAAAATGACAGCAATATTCTAAAAAAGCATATTCAAAAAAGTAGGAAGAAATTCCGTTAAGTTATTGTTTTATTTTATTTTTCATATTTTCACTATAGCTTCTTGCTACATCGTAAACTTGTAGGTATTTGTTCCACGGGGCTATCATTTTAGTCCTCGAAACCTTTATTTCGGCAGCTTAGTTTTCTGGACTTTGTGATTTTACGCCATAATTATGGAATGTGATTTCTTGTTCTTAGGATGAAAGTCTCATGTAGAAGAGGCATTTGGCTTCATTCGATTTACATTATCAGGAGTTGATGTAACAAGTGAATACTTTTATCTTACCATATTTGTCTATAGTTGTTAATGGTTTGTTTTGTTGACAATAATTTTTTATTCAGAAATGTGATTTTTAGGGTCCATTTCACCTTCTGAATATAGCAACATTAATGTTATCGAAATCTTTGTCAGTGATTCCAATAAAACACTTCCTGTAACTGGTTAGCGGATCTTTTCACCCCTACAAATTTACGATAGTATAGTTGCTGAATTTACAGCCATGTTTATGGTCAAATGGCTCTGAGCACTATGGGACTTAACTTCTGAGGTCACCAGTCCCCTAGAACATAGAACTACTTAAACCTAACTAACCTAAGGACATCACACACATCCATGCCTGAGGCAGGATTCGAACCTGTGACCGTAGCGGTCGCGCGGTTCCAGACTGTAGCGCCTAGAACCGCTCGATCAACACGGCCGGCACCCTGTTTAACATTTGAAAATATTTATTAAATGTTGTTAATCCAATGTTTGTAAATTTGGAAATTGTATACGAATTTCAATGCACCTGGTTACATTCCTAGTTTATATTTTTGAATATTTTAGTAAAATTCCTTCCTCTCCTGCAACGTACTTCCTTGTGAAATAATGACATTTAATATCATCCCCTCCAAAGTTGCCATATATCCTGTTAGTTGCCTTTTTCCTGATGTCATGTCTCAGCATCTCATTATGTGTGTTGGAGACCCTAAAAGCAGTGTATAGCCCTGTACTGTAAATATGTCATCCTAACGTACTTTGCTCTTTCTTGAGTTATTTTTTTCATTACAAATGCTTCCAATTACATTAACTTTTTCTCTATTAGCTACTACTACTTGTTTGAGGATTTCCCGTTCATTAATTTCTACTCCTGCAACACAACACAAGGTTCAAATTAAGTCGCATAGTGCAGCAGACAGTGCTCTAGCTTAACAGTTGGAGACACTCGCCAAGCTCAGATTAGAAACCGCAGACCTGACTAACGACAGCTAACACTGGCAAGCCTAAGTATGGTATCAATATGGTAGACGATATACAAGAGTTGCAGACTAACCATTTTCCTCCTTTCGGTTGACTGACGTTTCTGGCGGTAGGAAAATCATCCGGACACAAAATCAGAACTGAAATGAATTGACAAGTCACGAGTTAAAGAAGCTTTGATTACGGGATACTGACTAGGAAGAAAAAGAAGAAGACTCAACGAAAAGTTTAAGATCCTGTGAGTCACACAATTAAAATCTACATCTATAGTACTAATAACTGTTCAGCTACGCCCACGTATGTTCTCTGCAAGACCCTGTGCATTGTTGACAACGACGACGGTTTTTTGAGTAATACGCATAATAATGTTTCAAGTTAACACTCGTTACTCGTTATCAAAGAAATTAACAGCTTGATATTGTTGATGTTTTGCCAGAACTTCATTTTAAGGTCCAAATTACTCAATATGTTTGCTAACTCGTACGTCTTCTTTACTACATAGATATATCTGTTGCAGTATGTAAATCTTTCAGCAAAGTCACTGTCTTCTTCGAAAGACTTACTGTCTAGTTCTTTAAGAACTACATACTATCGAGCACGCGAGCTTATTGTTCATTCCGTAGGGGTCGTTCACGTGACATTGTTAGCGTAGGAAAGGACTAAAGAAACAAGAAAAAAATTTCTCTGAGCACTATGAGACTTAACTTCTGAGGTCATCAGTCCCCTAGAACTTAGAACTAATTAAACCTAACTAACATAAGGACACCAAACACATCCACGTCCGAGGCAGAACTCGAACCCGCGACTGCAGCGGACACGCGGTTCCAGAGCGTAGCGCTCAGAATCGCTTGGCCACACCGGCCGGCCGCTGTAAGCATCATAATTCAATAGTGATCGAGTAAAAATGACAAAAGAATCATGAAACTATGCCTAAGGTGTACGTTTGATGTTGAACAAACTGTATTACTCAGTGCGCCTGGGTGTACAGGTGTGATACAGTCAGTTACGTAAGCCCATCCACAGCGGCAAGGTCATATCACATCGGATGGGAAAAATAAGTTTTTAATCTTCCTAATGCCAAAAACTGCTTAAAAAGCATCAATCAAAATTACATCGGTTGACTGGCTCATAACGTGTTCAATATGCTGTCCACCGTTTTGTGCCACAAGTTGAAATCGAGAAACAGCATGTTCTACAACTGATGGAAGTGTTTCCTGGGTCACGTTCAGAATGTGTTGCGCAATCCGTGCCTTCATTGCATCTAAGTTTGCAATCGGAACACTGAACACAACATCTTCCAGGTAGCCCCACAGCCAGAAGTCAGACGGATTAAGATCAGGTGATCGGGACGGCCAGGCTGTAGGGAAATGACGCTGATAACTCTAGTATTTCCGAAATGGCGCCTCAGCAGCTGCTTAAATGGATTTGCAATGTGCGGAGAAGCGCCATCTTGCATAAAAATGATCCCGTCCACACATCCACGGTGTTGGAGAGGTGGAATGATGTGGTTGCGCAAGACACACTCATAGCGCTTATCAGTGACGGTGCAGGTAACAGGACCGGAAGCACATGTCTCTTCGAAAAAATACGACCCTGTGATAAATGATGCCGTAAATCCGCACCGCACAATGACCTTTTCAGAATGAAATGGCACTGGTTTCCATTGCCCATATTCGACAATTCTGGGTATTGACATATCATATAAGATGGAAGTGATTTAAGCACCGTGCTCAGGGGTATGTCCAATGTTCGGGCGACTCTCCGTGCACTACACGTTTGCACACCACCACTCGTCTGCTCCTGCACTGATGTGCCCACTGCTTCCACTGACGTCGAATCAATTTGTTTCCTCCGTCTACCAAGTTGCACACCAAAAGAACCCGTCTTTTCCAATTTCCGAATCATTTTCTCCAGACCCACGGCAGCCATCAGACCAAAGCAGTTTTTCAAACCCTTCAGTGTCCGAAACTTCTACAGAGCGACGTGTGCGCAGTCGTCATTCTTGTAATACAGCTTTACAAGCAAAGCGCGATCCTGCATTGAGACAGTCAAGGCGAACGTTGCAGACGCGAAAGGAGGAAAAGCCGTGTACCAACTTCAATGGGTCGGACGCATGACAGGCGTTTTTATTGACGTATTTGACGTATACAGTGCCATCTATTGGTCAATTTTCACACAACTTTTTTTTCTTCCTCCATAAGTGTCCCCCTTCTCCGATAATATTCCGTCGCAATTTGACGTCATTCTGGCAGAGAAAACTTGGATTTCATGGTCGAGCGGTTGCCCGTAAGCCACACATCACGCCGGTAAATTCCAAACGATGCCTCGCTTGGTGTAAGGAGCGTAAACATTGGTCGATTGAACAGTGGAAACTGTTGTGTGGTACGACGAATCACGGTACTCAGTGTAGCGATCTTATAGCAGTTTGTGGGTAAGGCGAATGCCCGGTGAACGTCATCTGCCAGCGTGTGTAGTGCGAACAGTAAAATTCGGAGGCGGTGGTATAATGGTGTTTGCGAGTTTTTCCTGAAGGGCGCACTATCACAGCACAGTCCTACATTGATGTTTTAAGCACCTTCTTGCTTCCCACTGTTGGAGAGCAATTCGGGGATGGCGACTGTATCTTTCAACACGATCGAGTACCTGTTCATAATGCACAGTAACATCCCTGTAATGAACTGGCCTGCACAGAGTCCTGGCTTGAATCCTATAGAACACCTCTGGGATGTTTTGGTACGCCGACTTCATGCCAGGCCTCATAGATCGACACTGATAACTCTCCTCAGTGCAGCACTCCGTGAAAAATGGGCTGCCATTCCCTAAGAAACCATCCAGCACCTGACTGAATGTATGCCTGCGAGAGTGGAAGCTATCATCAAGGCTAAGGGTGGACCAACACCATACTGAATTACTGCATTGCAGGTGGAGGGCGCCACAAACTTGTAAGTAATTTTTAGCCAGGTGTCCGGATACTTTTGATCACATAGCATATGTACGACATTTATTTCGCCGCAGGACTTAACAGACCGACAATTGTCTGTTTTCTTCAAGCTTACGAGATTTTAAGGTCAATGCCCTTATATCATTCTCCGAACGCAGCACGACGGAAGAAAACACTCCGGTTAATCGCCTTTCAAGACTAAATTTTCCGGTTATATTAAGTACAAAACAATTTCGATTTAACGGCATCATCGCAGGTAACTGAGTGCATAGCTCAATAGTTCTGTAACTGCGAAGTTGGTGGTTCGAATCTAGCTGTCTACTAGTAACTATAATGATTTACTTCTGTTTACATTCCATTTATATTAACAAACTAAAATCCAATTATGAAAAAGGGAGTTAAAGAGTATCATATTCTATTTTTAATTTCGTATGAAAATAAATAATTAAATTTTGATCTACGAGTAGAATATCAACTAATTAGAGAAAAAACGAAAGAAGTAATTCAAAAGCCAAGATCACTTAAGTACTGGTTACTGGATAACCGGTTTCAACACACTAAAGGTGCCATCAACGGATCTGATTGTAGATTAAGATGCAACAGAGTGATCACTCCACTACACACTACGTGTTCACTGCAGAAAACGAAAGGTAAACGAGCATAAAACAGCTGGTCCCAAAAGGACCTGTCATCACAGAACTAGTTCACAAAGATGAACGAGATTTATCATCTGTGCACTGCGTGTGCAGTGTGAAAATTGTTACTGGTAGCCGGGACAGTTCTGCGCATTATTAATTGTACTGATGTAAAACAACTGATTAAGTAAATGATTTATAATAGTAACGTGCTTTAACTGTCTAACTGAAACACTTGGGGTACATACATTTTACAGCGCACCACATTTCCCCACATGTCACAAACGTGGACCTAGAAAATGTCTAACACCAGTATGCAGGGTGCCACGTTGAGAAAGGGGTACATTGCCTCGTGTGGTTCTCGATGTAATTTTACCCAACTTTCGGCGTGCACTAAAGTATATTGGAGAGCGTGAGCTCAGGTACATTTTTCCCCGTTTTGACCGTACATTGGCAATCTTCCGGCGCTTGTGCAGTCTCTGTTCAATGAGACTGCTGCGTGTAAGGGCATACATGTGTGTTACTGTCTTCTGCGCCCCACAGCGAAGATGTGGCAGTTAACAATGGTGGCTCATCACAGCTTGTTACTCAGTTTGCTATTGATTTTCTGCACTGTTATCCGCAACTAGTGTATTATCAAACGGCTATAACCGTCGCCCGTCACATACAATCAGTTGCAAGTTGCCTGGTTAACTAGTTTCAGAGGCCACACAAATTTGATTTTCGGTATTTTGTATCATTATTTACCATAGGTAAAAATTTAAGTTGTTGTCATAACATTCTCATTCAGAGGTACAATCTTATGTGTAAGATTTTAAGACAATAAGTATAAAAGACACAAGTGTTACTTTGTCTTGAGGCAGTGTAATGCATGATGCGCAAATTATCCTGTAAATATTCAAGTACAGTACTGGCCATTAAATTTGCCACACCAAGAAGAAACGCAGATGATAAACGAGTATTCATTGGACAAATATATTATTCTAGAACTAATATGTGATTACATTTTCATGAAATTTGGGTGCATAGATCCTGAGAGATCACTACCCAGAACAACCACCTCTGGCCGTAATAATGGCCTTGATACGCCTGGGCATTGAGTCAAACAGAGCTTGGATGGTGTGTACAGGTACTGCTGCCCATGCAGCTTCAACACGATACCACAGTTCATCAAGAGTAGTGACTGGCGTATTGTGACGAGCCAGTTGTTCGGCCACCATTGACCAGACGTTTTAAATTGGTGAGAGATCTGGAGAATGTGCTGGCCAGGGCAGCAGTCGGACATTTCCTGTATCCAGAAAGGCCCGTACAGGACCTCGTGCATTATCCTGCTGAAATGTAGGGTTTCGCAGGGATCGAATGAAGGGTAGAGGCACGGGTCGTAACACATCAGGAATGGATCGTCCACTGTTCAAAGTGCCGTCAATGCGAACCAGAGGTGACCGAGACGTGCAACCAATGGCAGCCCATACCATCACGCCGGGTGACACGCCAGTATGGCGATAACGAATACACGCTTCCAGTGTGCGTTCACCGCGATGTCGCCAAACACGGATGCGACCATCATGATACTGTAAACAGAACCTCGATTCATCCGAAAAAAAAAAGTTTTCATTCGTGCACCCAGGTTCGTCGTGGAGTACACCATGGCAGGCGCTCCTGTCTGTGATGCAGCGTCAAGGGTAACGGCAGCTATGGTCTTCGAGCTGATAGTCCACGCTTCTGCAACCATCTTCGAACTATTCGTGCAGATGGTTGTTGTCGTGCAAACGTCCCCATCTGTTGATTCAGGGATCGAGACGTGGCTGCACGATCCGTTACAGCCATGCGGATAACGTGCCTGTCATCTCGACTGCTAGTGATACGAGGCCGTTGGGATCCAGCACGGCGTTCCGTATTACTCTCCTGAAACCACCGATTCCATATTCTGCTAACAGTCATTGGATATCGACCAACGCGTGCAGCAATGTCGCGATACGATTAACGCAATCACGATAGGCTACAATCCGACCTTTATCAAAGTCGGAAACGTGATGGTACGCTTTTCTGCTCCAACGTTTCACCAGGCAACGCCGGGCAACTGCTGTATGTGTATGAGTAATCGGTTGGAAACTTTCCTCATGTCAGCACGTTGTAGGTGTTGCCACCGGCGTCAACCTTGTGTGCACGCTCTGAAAAGCTAATGATTTGCATATCACAGTGTCTTCTTCCTGTCTGTTAAATTCTAATGGCCAGTAGTGTATTTGAGAGTGAGAGTAATTAGCGGCTTCCTACAATCTTTACATATAATTTCAAAACATTTCGAAAATTTTTTTTCGCCAACCCTGTCGTCTTTCCCCCTTTCCGCCCCACGAAACACTCACACAAAATAATGAAACGAAAGAAACTTTATAGCTAACTATATTTTCGCCGTTCGTGCAATAAACCTTTTGCACCAGGCAGGACATTTTAATTAACTACTCGTTTACTACTAACTCTGTTCGCAGCTCATTTTGCAGACAGTATCCGCACGCACCACGAATATACCCACAAAATTACATCATTTGTAAACTGACCGTTTTGTTTATCCCTACTTGTTCTTTCTAAGACCTGTCTTTAGCCCATTTATGACAAGCTCAGTGCAGTGCAGTGCAGTCAATCATAAATCTTAATTACACATCAAAGTATTTTCACGGGTAATAATTAAAGAAAATTGTTGGCACATGCTTTTCAATGGACCCCGTCATAGTGAGATGAATAAATGGTGACTGCAAAGGTTACATTGATTTCCAAAGGGTCTCCCAACCAGGTTCACTCGTTGGCCTATAGTTTGGTACTCATATTGAGATCACGTCTGTATTTAATAAGTCACGCACATCGATATCACAGACCTTTTCAATGTCTAGCTGCAGTGCGAAACGACGAATGGGAAGAGCACCTGGAGACGTCCCCTTCATTTCAGCACCGCTGCGTCATCGCCCAGAGGTCGTTACAGGGCCGAACAATGACTTCCTTTGTGAGGACACTAGCGCTATTCAAGTTTTAACGGAAATTTACGTTCGTAACTTCTGAACTTCAATCGAAGAGTTTGTAATTGTGTGCATCATGCGGTACATTGCGGTTGAAGAACATTGGTAACTATTTGACTCATTCGTGTGGCAATGGATTGTATAAAGTTAAGGAAATCTTTTATTATTCATGTAATACAGTGAACTAACATTTCATGTGTTGTAATTCCGATAAGCCATCTCCCGGAGCAATCAAATAACCCACAGTTATGGGCGTTCGATTGTAGTTTCGCCAGGTCATTACAATGATGACTGAGAAATTGCTCCAACGAAATACCCACCGAGCCGTCTAAATTCTGAAACAAAAAAGTGTCTAGGAGCTCAATTTAATCATGAATATACTGCTCACACTGTGGCTGAACTTCATCTACGTGGAAGTGGGTTCCCGGGTTCCCGGGTTCCCGGGTTCGATTCCCGGCGGGGTCAGGGATTTTTCTCTGCCTCGTGATGGCTGGGTTTTGTGTGTTGTCCTTAACTTAGTTAGGTTTAAGTAGTTCTAAGTTCTAGGGGACTGATGACCATAGATGTTAAGTCCCATAGTGCTCAGAGCCATTTTTTTGACTGATGTAGTAACCAGCTCGTGTGAATGGTACTTACATGGTATTATGTAAATACTGTGCTATATACAGGGAGCGACATAGAGGTGAGATAAAATGAATAATATGACAGTAACAATTATATTAACCTCATATGGCGCACTGAAATTTTGAATCAAGTGTAGTTGCAATGAAGTGTGACTAAGAAGTCAGCTATATTTTGGTGTAAAGCGGTGCCAAAGAAGTTCTTGTATTAGAATACATACATTGCTGTAATTTGACAGTGAATTTTCTCGCTTTGGTCGAAGGCAGATGTGTCGGACAGTTCTTAGATCTGGGAACAAGAAAGTGAATTTCTCACGCACCGTTATACTCTGGGGACCTGCAAAGGCCTAGCGGCCGCTACCTTCAAAGGAAGAAGCAGGATTCGCCACGAAGGCGGGGGCTAGAGCTTATCGTAATCGCTTCCTCCGGCTTCAGTGCCCTGGGGACCCTCTTGCTTTTTCCAGAGCCTCTACGACTGACCTCCTGTGGTCAAGCTTGGCCATGAGGTGTACATTTGGCCCGCTCGTTTCTTAAAAAGATAATCTGAAGCTTTCCTCCACACTCAGCATCCATTGTATTCTTGCCAAAACTGGCCAATAAATGGGCAGAAAAACCATAAAATATCGCTCAGTAGTATGTGTCAGTCACGTCACACATTCCACGACACATAGTTCAGGAGATATGACGTCATAAATATTGCGAAGCAAGAAAAAACTTGTTTTCTTAAGACGAAGATTTAGCAATTCTTTATATAATCGGGGATGGATTTATAATTTATCACTGTTAGCAACCGCGATAGTTCATGACAGTTCCTGTCGTCTGTACCAGTTGACTCGCCAACTGATGTTTTTCTCGAATCGAGGTACGTGATACATCTCAAACACCGTGGGCGCCATCGAATGTGTTGAACCCGTGTGTCCAGAAGAGCCTGCGCTCGCCTGTCACACCGGCGGTGATTCCACGGAGCGACTATACTCCAGTCATATGACGCAGAAAAAATTTGGAAACTTGTGGTAAGTTCTATGAGAGCAATCGACTGAGGTCATGGGCCCCTAAATTTACAAATTACTTAATCTAGCTTTAACTAACTTACGCTATGGACGTCACAAGCACCCATGCCCGAGGGAGGAATCGAGCCCCCGACGGGAGGAGCAGCGCGAAACATGGCAAGGCGCCTAAGACCGCACGGCTACCATGATCGGCTGTGACGGAGATAACTAAGCGGAGCCTGCAAGAGAGAAGAATGCTAACTCTACCAGATAACAGTAATATTTACTGTATTTGCTCGGGAAGTATTACCGAACCCTACTTCCAAGTTAAAGCCCTTTAAATCGAAGCACGCATGCCAAAATGGTACATATACTGAAATAAGTGACCATGAGATAAAAAAAAGTACAAAATAAATTGAAATTGCTCAAAACAGTAAAGGCTATTGGACCTGACATGTTACCCATACGATTCTACATACCACATGCAAAATAGCTTGCTCCTCTTCTAGCAGCAGCGTACCCTAGGTCACTGGAGGAGCAAAGCGATTCTAGTGATTGGAAGAAGGAGCGATATCTTTCCGGTCTTAAAGAAGGGTCGTCGAACAGAGGTACTTAACTACACGCATGTACCTCTGAAATCGAGCTGTTGTAGAATTCTGGAACATGTTTTACGCTTGTGTATTATGACGTTTCTGGACATCGAACATCTCTGTAGGAACGAGATTTTCACTCTGCAGCGGAGTGTGCGCTGATATGAAACTTCGTGGCAGATTAAAACTCTGTGCCGGACCGAGACTCGAACTCAGGACCTTTGCCTTTCGTGGGCAAGTGCTCTACCGACTGAGCTACCCAAGCACGACTCACCTCGTCTCCTACCTTCCAAACTTGCCCGCGAAAGGCAAAGGTCTCGAGTTCGAGTATCGGTCCGGCACACAGTTTTGATCCACCAGGAAGTTTCATCACCGTAGGAATCAATATGGACTGTAAAAGCTATAATCGAGAGGAATGCAGCTCACTCTCATCGTCCACGACCTCTAGAAAACAGCAGATACAAGTGACTAAGCTGATGTCATCTCCTTTGACGACCAGGAGGCGTTCTATGCAGTTCCGCGCTGTGACTAATGAACCCAGTACGACAGTGCTATATTTCAGACCAGCTGTGTGACAGGATTCAAGAGTTTCTAGTGAACAGATTACATTATGTCATTCGCAACGGAGATAAGTCTGCAGACGTAAAAGTAACTTCACTCCTACACCAAGGGAGTCTTTTAGGACCATTTGGGGTATCGCCCAAAGATCGTGGTGCCACACCAAAGTTGACAACGCACATCGATACCACAGACATTAGAGATGTCTCGCTGCTGTCCACGACGAAGAATCGTAGATGCTGAAGAATACGTCCCCCCTCTCTCAGCACAGCAGTGTCCCCTCACGGAGGTAAACGTAGAACTGAGGAGTAGTGTATGACCTCAGCTGAAGCAGTCGCCATCGTCTAGTACCGCAAGTGTTGTCCAAATCTACATTTGAACGTCGTGCCTCAAGAGAACATTTTGTTAATTATTTCAAAGAGATGATTTAATCATCAAGAAATCCTGTGACATAGGATTATATGTAGTTAAGTAAATCTTTGTGTCATTCATGTAATAAAGTGTATTAATATTTCATATGTTATATTGACGAGCTATATCCTAGAACAGTCAAAGAATCCACAGGTAGGCCGGCCGGTGTTGCCAGTCGGTTGTAGGGGCTTCAGTCTTGGACCAGGTGACCGCTACGGTCGCAGGTTCGAATCCTGCCTCGGGCATGGATGTGTGTGATGTCCTTAGGTTAGCTAGGTTTAAGTAGTTCTACGTTCTAGGGGACTAATGACCTCGGATGTTGAGTCCCACACTGCTCAGAGACAATCCACTGGTAGAGCCGAAGGATTGTAGTTTCATCTGGTCATAACGCCAGTATTCGTCACAATATACTTAAATTGCGTAGTGGACAACGTCGGAAGTCCCACGAGGTTTTTTTTAGATGATGTTGGTGTACATAGAGATGTCGCAGCGTCTGAAAATTTTGGCGAGATGCAGGAATACTTGAAGAGGATCGACTCTCGGTGCAGAGACTGGCAGTACACCCTAATTGTAAACAAATGTAACGTTCTACTCATAAACATGTTAAATTACCCTTTAGTATACGATTATATGCATTCACATACACTAAATATAGTGTGCGTACGGAATGATTTAAAGCGGAGTGATAACATAAAATAAAATCGTAGGAAAGGCAGCTCAAATGATGGAACATTCCTCAAGAAGTGTTGCTCACCTGCGAATAAGGTAGCTTACAAAATCCTCGTCCGAGCAATACTTGAATATTGCTCATCAGTCTGCAATCTGCACCAAAATGGACTGTTAGCGGAAGATGAGAAGATCCATAGTTGTGCATGCCGTTTCATTAACGGTTCATTTAGTAAGTGAGAAGGTGTCCTGAAAATTGTCAGCCAACTCCAGTGGCAAACTCTGCAAGAAAGGCAATCTGCTTCTTGGTGGGCTTCACGTTCCAAGAGAATACTCTCCTAGAGGAGGCAATGAATGTATTACACCTCCTGTGCACATCATGAAGAAGGGCTATGAAGTAAAATGAGAGAGGTTCAACTCCACACGGATGCTTACCGGAAATCTTCCTCCCGAGAACCATTCGCGACTGGGAAAGGGCAGTGGAAAGTGACAATGCTATACCAGTTTTCCACCACTGCCCTCCATCACATACCATCAGATGGTTTGCGGAGAATAGATGTAGATTTAGATGTAGGTATAGATGAACAATCTGAAAGAAATTACTATTAGTGGGCCCAGGTAGTATCCCATAATAATTACATAAACAAATGTGTGATCTTCAAAGAGACTTTTTTGTTACATTGTGTTATTAACATTGTCTAGAAACGTGGCAGCTCTTCGCTGTTGTTGTCGTTGTCGTCTTCAGTCCGAAGACTGATTTGATGCAGATCTCCAAGTTACTCTATCCTGTACAACCCTCTTCATCTAAGAGTAACTGTTGCTGCTTGCATACTACTGAATCTGCTTACTGAAAACACCTCTTGGTCTCCTTTTACTATTCAACCTCTCACACTTCCCTCCGGCTGTAACTTCTTTCGCACGGGTTGTCGTTATTTAGTGGATATGTAAGTGAGCAACAAATGTGGTTCATGCACAGAGAATTCAGATTTTGAATTATACTGCATCTAATAACAACTAGCAAAAGTAATATATAGCTTTGTTTGCTGTATTTGCAGCAACAGTTGCTAACAGTAGATCTGTATGTTGAAATATACAGGGTGGTCCATTGATAGTGACCGGACCAAATATCTCACGAAATAAGCGTCAAACTAAAAAAACTACAAAGAACGAAACTCGTCTAGCTTGAAGGGGGAAACCAAATGGCGCTATGGTTGGCCAACTAGATGGCGCTGCCATAGGTCAAACGGATATCAACTGCGTTTTGTTAAATAGGTACTCCCATTGTTTTATTACATATTCGTGTGCTATGTAAAGAAATATGAATGTTTATGTTGGACCACTTTTCTCGCTTCGTGATGGATGGCGCTGTAATGCTTACAAACGTATTAGTACGTGGTATCACGTAAAATTCTGCCAGTGCGGACGGTATTTGCTTCGTGATACAGTACCCGTGTTGAAATGGACCGTTTATCAATTGCGGGAAAGAACGATATAGTGTTGATGTATGGCTATTGTGGTCAAAATACCCAACGTGCCTGTGCTATGTATGCTGCTCGGTACGCTGGACGACATCATCCAAGTGTTCGGACCGTTCGCCGGATAGTTACGTTATTAAAGTAAACAGGAAGGGTTCAGCCACATGTGAAACGTCAGCTACGACCTGCAACAAATGATGATGCCCAAGTAGGTGTTTTAGCTGCTGTCGCGGCTAATCCGCACGTCAGTAGCAGACAAATTGCGCGAGAATCGGGAATCTCAGAAACGTCGGTGTTGAGAATGCTACATCAACATCGATTGCACCCGTTCCATATTTCTGTGCACCAGGAATTGCATGGCGACGACTTTGAACGTCGTCTACATTTCTGCCATTGGGCACAAGAGAAAATACGGGGCGCCGACAGATTTTTTGCACGCGTTCTATTTAGCGACGAAGCGTCATTCACCAACAGTGGTAACGTAAACCGGCATAATATGCACGATTGGGCAACGGAAAATCCACGATGGCTGCGACAAGTGGAACATCAGCGACCTTGGCGGCTTAATGTATGGGAGGAAGGATAATTGGCCCCCATTTTATCGATGGCAATTTAAATGGTGCAATGTATGCTGATTTCCTACGTAATGTTCTACCGATGTTACTACAAGACATTTCACTGCATGACAGAATGGCGATGTACTTCCAACATGATGGGTGTCCGGCATATAGTTCGAGTGCGGTTGAAGCGGTACTGAATAGCATACTTCATGACAGGTGGATTGGTCGTTACAGCACCATACCATGGCCTGCACGTTCACCGGATCTGACGTCAGCGGATTTCTTTCTGTGGGGAATGTTGAAGGATATTTGCCATCGTGATCCACCGACAACGCCTGACATCATACGTCAGCGCATTGTCAATGCATGTGCGATCATTACGGAAGGCGAACTACTCGCTGTTGACAGGAATGTCGCTACACGAATTGCCAAATGCATTGAGGTTGACGGACATCATTTTGAGCATTTATTGCATTAATGTCGTATTTACAGGTAATCACGTTGTAACAGCATGCGTCCTCAGAAATGATAAGTTCACAAAGGTACACGTATCACATTGGAACAACCGAAATAAGATGTTCAAACGTAACTACGTTCGGTATTTTAATTTAAAAAACCTACCTGTTACCAACTGTTTTTGACTATTACAGTGCCATCTATCACAAAGTGAAAAAAGTGGTCAAACTACAAAATTCATATTTCTTTACGTACTACACGAATATGTAACAAAAATGGGGGTTCCTATTTTAAACAAACGCAGTTGATATCCATTTGACCTATGGCAGCGCCATTTAGCGGGTCAACCATAGTGCCAGCTGGTTTCCCCCTTCAAGCTAGACAAGTTTCAAAAATGGTTCAAATGGCTCTGAGCACTATGGGACTTAACATCTTTGGTCATCAGTCCCCTAGAACTTAGAACTACTGAAACCTAACTAACCTAAGGACAGCACAGACAAGTTTCATTCTTTGTAGTTTTCTAGTTTGACGCATATTTCGTGAGATATTTGGCCCGGTCACGATCAGTGGACCACCATGTATACAGATACAAAGGATTATATTTCAGACGGTCTTCAATACAATGGCTGTTCCGTAAATAACGAGTCCTGGCTACTGTGAATGTCTGGAAACATTATGAAATGGGGAACACCAAAATGGGCTCTGTGCGTTGATGTTTGAACTTAAGTTGATCTGAAACTGAAGCTCCGGAGAGGGATTGGTTGTAGTCATAGTCAGCGGCATAAATGTTCGTGTCAGCGCCGTCATGCCTCGGTGGTGCTTTTAGGAAACGCAGCACCGTCACTTGCTGCGCGTGTTTCAAGTTGCGGCCGACCAGATGGCGGCCGATACTGCACCTCCAATACTAATTTGGATTTTCCTTGATGTCTCAGAATGTGTCCTATCAACCGACCCTTCTTCAAGTCACGCTGTGTCATAATTTTTTTTTCTCCCCAATTCTATTCAGGTTAGTTACGTGATGTAGCCATGTCATCTTCAGCGTCCTTCTTTATCACAGCATTTCAAACCTCCTATTCTCCCCTTGTCCAAACTCTTTATTGTCCATGTTTCACATCTACATGTGCCTAAAGTCCATACAAATATTTTCAGAAGTGACTACCAAATACTTAAATCTATATTCGATGCCAAAAGTCCCTCTTCTCCAGAAACGCTTTTCTTGTTATTGTCAGTCTACATTTTATATCCTCTCTGCCCCAAAAACAAAACTCGTCTACTACTTTCAGTCTCCCGTTTCCTAATCTGACTCCATAAGCATAACCTGATTTAATTAGACTATATTCCATTACATTAGATTTGCTTTTGTTGATGTTCATTTTATAACCTGTTTTCAAGGCACTGCCCATTCCATTTAGCTACTCGTCCAAGTCCTTCCCTGTCTCTGACGGAATTACGGTGTCATTGGCAAACCTCAAAGTTTTTATTTCTTATCCCTGAACATTAATTCCTACTCCAAATTTTTCTGTGCTTTCCTACACGCTCTCTCACTGTAAGGATTGCATAGCATTTGGGATCAGCTACAACCCTGTCTCACTCCCTTCTCAACCACTGCTTTCCTTTCACGCCCCTCTTCCATCTGGCTTTTGCACAAGATTAAATAGCCTTTCGCTCCGTTATATTATCCCTGCTACTTTCGGAATCGCTACGGAATGTATGGTTTCATAGCATAGCATCATTGATATATTAATGTATTACAACGGCTAGCGATCAGTCAAAGTGTGATCAGTGTAGTATTTGTGTTATTTCAGTATGGTCCTATTGTTGTATATCAAACGACCAATATAAAGCACAAGAAGCAACAGGAGCAATAAAAGCATTTTCAAAAAATTTTCGCTAAACACATCTGCAAGAAGATCTTTGTAAGTCCTGGATTACAAACTATGGTAGAGCAAAAAGGAGATTTGTGGAATACTGAAACCATCCACATATTTACATTATAACTGAATATTGTAGATCGTAAATCAGAGGACAATCACAAGATCTTCCTTGTGTCTGAGTGTACGTCGTCTACTTCTCCCTCTGCTGGTTCCAAGTTTTGGGCTTTTGCAGACTCACTGTAGGTGGCTGTCGGTACCACCAGCTTGCAGCTGTCCGCTTTGAGCTGTCTCTGCGTTCCACCGAGGACAAACGGATGCTTATAATTATCACGTAGTCAGCGCTGCGCTTTAATTAGCAGCCAGGGTGGTAATTAAGTGTCACACACGTACACACATAAAGAGTGTTAATAAGCCGTCAATTACGCCGTAATGAATTGAATTTTTGGACTGAGGGATATTAATAAGCGTAACTAGTAATCATGTTCTGGTGGGATGGAAGGCTGTGTAGGCACGCTGAGGGCGAATGTAACCGAAACGTGAGCCGCTTTAATAAGAGTATCCCAACAGAAATGAAAATGTATTTTATTTACGGTTATATACATTCTTTCATACAAATAATATTTTAGCCGTCATACGAGCTTACGTTTCTTTTATTAATGAATAGCACATCACAATTTAAACAAAACTAGTCGAGGGAATCCTTTTTTACACTGAACCAGGAAACAAACTAGGAATTCCAGTATTTCTGAAATTTTTTTTTAGTTCGTACCACGGAAGAAACTAAATTGCCAAAGACTTACGGGTGAAACAGAGGTGCTAGCACGTAACTATTAACTAAAGAAAAATTTCATAAAGAATGCGGGTCTTTAATGCACTTAGTGCAAACTAAAATCTTGATGATTGCATACATGAGGCATCAGTTAAATTATGCAGCACCCTACGTGTACAAACGTATTTCGGAGATATCTTACAAGATAACTCAGTAATAGTAACCTACAAAAGATACTGGAATTCAAGGATTTTACATGAAGGGCGGTCTGCCTCTTCTACCTAAAGAGAAAAAATACTCAGTTGTTTTACTATTCCTATCGCTATACTTGGTTCTGTCGACAGATGCAGCTTCAACACGAAAGCAAGAAATCGAAGTCAAAATGACGTGCACCAAAATAGAAATAGGAATACTAAATGCCTTTCGCAGGGAGCAATATATAAAGTAGAAGGAAGAGGTGAGCTGACGCAGACCTTAGGAGTTGACACGGAAAAAGTTAAGATATTTCATTTAAAGAAATGATAAGAGATGGGTTAAAAAATCACACAATTGCAGACACCACCAAAAGACAAGTTTAAGACGACGAGGAAGAATATGAAATGAGGTGAAAACTTATGAAGGACCACCATGAAATATGGAACAGCTAAACAGAGGCCAATGAAAATGATTAGGAGATAACTTCTTCAAAGGACGTTGACGCCTAAACTTGAGAACAACAGCTGACGGTGTATGAGAGTTAAAATACGTTCGTAGTACTGGCTCAGCCTATACGCTAAATAAGTCCACATCATATGTGATGAAGGAAAATCCTAAACGTAGAAATGGTTATTTAATTAGGAATCGTGTATCTTGAGTTTTACCTAAACACACCCACAAACACTTTTTTTGAGTATTACACGTTGCGTATCTGATGCTACTCGACATGCCAAATGAGACTAGACGATACGAAAAAGACAAACGAACACATATTCTCATCTTGATATACTACTTCTTCAGATGTCTGTCTCCAGGAGCCAAAGAATTTTTGTGGTTCTTGCAGCCAGCACTTATGTTATCAATAGAAGAGATATAGTGACAGAGACAGAGCTATAAATAGGCGCATTGCGTCGTGACTGGATAGATCATCCAATTTATCCAGACCCTGGCAGATCTTCTCATGTATCCAGATCCTGTCTGTTTAATTACGTTCCATTACGCGATTTACACAATCAGTAAATTGTAACGTCTGGAACTGTTTTGTAGTTAAAAAACTGATTTTGAAATTTCTGTCTTACCACTATGTATCTATTCTCAGACGGTCTTTTTCATACATGCTACCTCTCTTCATGATACTTTAGCCAAATGTTAGCAGTGATTAATTTATACCTTGTACAAAATTCAACCAGGCGACTTACCATTCGATACCTTATTCACAGGTCATGCCTTCCAGCTTGTTTTTCTACTTTTCCCACTCTTTTTAACTCCATTCCCCTTTCAAATTAAAAGATTCGTTTTCGTTACCTACATGAATAATTTCCTTTACGTTGTCATATATTCTTTCAATGTCTCCATCATCTGCGGACCTAGTAGGCATGTAAAGTTGTACCACTGTGGTGGGCATTGGCATCTTATCTATCCTGACCACTATATGCCTTCACAATGCTCTTTATAATGGCTTACTCGCTTTCTTATTTTGCATTTTGTTATTGGAAAATTAAATACTAGTGATCTCTATATTTACCTTCTATGTACAACAAGCTGATTCAATTGGTAATGTTCTCCAGTGTGTTTCTCTTTGTAATATTACTACATGTTGTCTCCTTAGCGAAAACAGTTCAAAGTGCCATGTAGTTAATAATGTTTATTTGTCTTATGGTGAATAATAATTTTTACACCTTTTGATGTAGTAGAAGCTTTCAGGAGTACTGAAATATTGTTCATAATACTAACTGAAGGTAGTCCTGAGATGGAGAAACTCAAGTTCTATGGAATCTCACAATATCTCCTAAAAGGTGCCAAAATCCAAAGAAATATAATAGGAAACTGGAGACAGCGACGGAGGATACGTGTTGATGATAATGTACTGAAAGACTCGGAAGGCTTAGACACACATACACACTCACACACACAATATATTTTTACTATTTCCCTTTTATATTTGTTATTGTATGATGCTGGAAAATTCTATAAAAATGTCAGAATAATAATACAATCTCAGAAGACAATATATTCTGTCACTACATGCATTTTCGTTCTGAACTACCACTGATGACGACTCCATGAAAGAGCAGACGGGATCGATGCACATCCATGTGAGTAGTAATGTTGTCATTGGCATGATGTGAAAATATTAGTCACATACCTAACCTGTTAACTGTACTTCTAAACTCTAGTTGCTGAAAGTGCTACAGTTCATGCAAATTGCAGATTGTCTAAGTGGAGTGCTATAAATACGGTATTCTTTTAAAAACAAAACTTGTGCTACGGACGGTAATATGTATTAGGTTATCCAGGCAGGGAAAATTAAATTCGTACCAGTGGCTTACAATATACGCACATTTCACCACGGGGAAAATTGTTCACGCTTATCAGCGCTTTAAATGATATACCTGAAGTATTACGAACATATGCGACTCTTCTTTAAGAACCGCGCGGGATTAGCCAAGCCGTCTAAGGCGCTGCGGTCATGGGCTGTGCGGTTGGTCCCGGCGGAGGTTCGAGTCCTCCCTTGGGCATGTGTGTGTGTGTGTTTGTGCTTCGGATAATTTAGGTTAAGTAGTGCGTAAGCTTAGGGACTGATGACCTTAGCAGTTAAGTCCCATACGATTTCACACACACTTGAACATTTTCTTCTTGAAAAATAGTTATATTTAAATGACTTTTCTCCTGGAGTGCATTTCAAGACCAATTGGCCAAGAAATCCTCAGTGGACAATGTTCTTTATGATAAAAGCCAATGGGGGAGAGAAGCATTGAGAATCCAGCAAGATTATATGATTGTAGCGTGCATAAAAGTTAGGTTTTACCTTCGTTCTAGCCCGAAGAAATTTCGAATTTTTAGCTTAATAATATTAAAGGGAAACGTGTGAACCTATTGTTTTACATTGGAGTCCTCAGCTACTAAGCCGTGTTAATAAATAAAAACAACGCCTGAAACGAAGATTTAAGCATTTAACGTAAAAAGTAAACACTTTCGGTGTAAACTGCAGATCAGTTAATTAAGAGGAAGATGGCTGTTATATTAATGACAAGAGTGGCTATTTTCATTAACCATAACGGGAAATTTCGCAACGAAAGGTAGAACATCACTCAACATTTTAATAGTGATAAGAAACAGTAGCTCAATGATAACGAAAGTCATTCTGATCTCCTAGCTATATGAGTTATCTTTCATTACAACTAATTCGATACATTTCGATTACTGGCTCACTCCGTTTATTCTTATTTAGCAACTCACACTGTATGTGGCCGAAAATAAGTAAATTTAAATTAAATATTGATGTATACTACTCGTTCACAACATTCATGAAGTGCCGACAGAACAGAGTCTTCAACAAAGCAACACTCCAAGTCCTAGAAATAATGTGTATGAAATTACCTAGTTATTAAGTATGATATTTTAAATACCATGAGAAGGATCTACGTGGGACGAAACTAGTAGCAATAAAAGATAATTTATGAAGCTGCAAGGAAAAAGTGGGTTTTTACAATAACAATAAATCACCATTTACATATAAGATGAAATAAATTAAGACACTGGTCGCAACTGCGCACTGAAATGAGTTAGATGGCAACAAGCAAAAACTTTTTCTAGACCGGGACTCGAACCCAGGTATCCCGTTTCACTTGAGTGATCGCGGTTGGACGTGCCCGAAAGAACAGTCACCGAGGATATGAAAATACGTGTGGCTTGACGGCCGTTAACATCATACCAGTGCGGATGCACTCTCTCATATGAGCTGTGGCGGGAATCCCACGTGGTGCGGTGGGCTCCGAGAATGGTGGAGGGGGGGGGGCAAAGCAGTGTGTGACAACATGGGTTGTTCGGGTCGGACGGAAAGTGAGATCCGAGGAGGGAAACTCGATTTCGAGTCCCGGTCTGGTACAAAATTTTCATTGAATTCATTTCAGTGCTCTAGCGCGGCAGCTGTAAGAATTTATTTCATTTCATCACGCACATGTATGGCTGCGGGATCAAGAATGTTATCTGTTCTTCCGGACACACGTATATAATCATCATTTAACCTCCGTAAAACACTTCCAGCTCTAGCACATACCACATTACGATCGCTCAGCTCATTTATGATTCGTCTGTGCTTTGCAAGGCAGCAGTGCTCGAAAGCACGACAGCAAAAATTAAATTGAATGTCGTATAGCATTATTGGCTGATATACCCCACGGGCGGTTTCAGCCGCCTTTTGGAAAGGGTATGCTTCTCCTGCGCGTATTTGGCCCCTTTCCATACGGATATATCTACATTTACGTTGATACTCCGTAAGGCGCAGGACACTTAACGTACCACTGTCACTACCTCCCTTTCTGTTCGAGTCGCGTAGGGTTCGCGGGAAGAACGACTGCCGGAAAGCCTCCGTGCGCACTCGAATCTCTCTAATTTTACATTCGTGGTCTCCTCGGGAGGTATAAGTAGGGGAAGCAATATATTCTATACCTCATCCAGAATCGCACCCTCTCGAAACCTGGCGAGCAAGCTACACAGCGATGCAGAGCGCCTCTCTTGCAGAGTCTGCCACTTGAGTTTGCTAAACATCTCCGTAACGCTATCACGCTTACCAAATAACCCTGAGACGAAAGGCGCCGCTGTTCTTTGGATCTTCTCTATTTCCTCTGTCAACCCGACCTGGTACGGATTCCACGCTGATGAGCAATACTCAAGTATATGCCGAACGAGTGTTTTGTAAGCCACCTCCTTCGTTAATGGACTACATTTTTTAAGGACTCTCCCGATGAATCTCAACCGGGCACCCGCCATACCAACAATTAATTTTATATGATCATTCCACTTCAAATCTTTCCGCATGCATACTCCCACATATTTTATAGAAGTAACTGCTACCAGTGTTTGTTCCACTATCATATAATCATACAATAAAGGATCCTTCTTTCTATGTATTCGCAATACATTACATTGGTCTATGTTAAGGGTCAGTTGCCACCCCCTTCACCAAGTGCCTATCGGCTGCAAATCTTCCTGCATTTCGCTGCAATGTTCTAATGCTGCAACTTCTCTGTATACTACAGCATCATCCGCGAAAAGCAGCATGGAGCTTCCGAACCAACTACTTGGTCATTTATATATAGTGTGAAAAGCAATGATCCCATAACATTCCCCTGGACTGTGCGGCTGATCCCGGCGGAGGTTCGAGTCCTCCCTCGGGCATGGGTGTGTGTTTGTTCTTAGGATAATTTAGGTTAAGTAGTGTGTAAGCTTAGGGACTGATGACCTTAGCAGTTAAGTCCCATAAGATTTCACACACATTTCAACATTTTTGAACACTCCCCTGTGGCACGCAATAGGTTACTTTAACGTCTGTAGACGTCTCTCCATTGAGAACAAAATGATGTGTTCTGTTTGCTAAAGACTCTTCAATTCAGCCACACAACTGGTCTGGTATTCCGTAAGCTCTTTGTTTATCAGGCGACAGTGCGGAACTGTATCGAACGCCTGCCGGAAGTTAAGGAAAATGACATCTACCTGGGAGCCTGTATCTAATATTCTCTCGGTCTCATGAACAAATAAAGCGAGTTGGGTCTCACATGATCGCTGTATCCGGAATCCATGATGATTGCTACAGAGTTGTCTCTGGGTTTCCAGAAATAACATGATACGCGAGGCTAAAATTTTACAACAGATCGATGCCAGAGAAAACTGAAACTACCTGTGCTCTTTTCCAATCATTTGGAACCTTCCGTTCCTCTAGAGACTTGCGGTACACGGCTGTTAGAAGCGGGGCAAGTTCTTTCGCGTACTCTGTGTAGAATCGAATTGGTATCCCGTCAGGTCAAGTGGACTTTCCTCTGTTGAGTGATTTCAGTTGCTTTTCTATTCCTTGGACACTTATTTCGATGTCAGCCATTCTTTCGTTCGTGCGAGGATTTAGAGAAGGAACTGCAGTGCGGTCTTCCTCTGTGAAACAGCTTTGGAAAAAGGTGTTTAGTATTTGAGCTTCAGGCGTGTCATCCTCTGTTTCAATTCCAGTATCATATGGGAGAAAAGTCACATGTAAAGTGTTGGTGAGTGTAATGGATGCGAGTATGGTGTAGTGTTATGTTCGTGTTGTATGATGATGACGATGATAATGATGACGAGAGAAGAGAGAGGATGGAACGCAGTGCCGGTATACAGTCCTCTCCTCTCGAGAGCATCAGGTGTGCGGCCGAGTTTCACGTCCCCATCAATAATGACACATTCCCTCACGTAATGAGACAGTACACAGAGATTTGGAATTTAATCCAGGACATTGGCTCACAGGCTAGTGATCAGAACTTCACGCTATCATCTCTCCTCTCCTTGCCTGCCAAATACTGGCTGTGAAAGTTTTACCCACCACCAGGATTCCCTAGTATGGGGCCATCACACATGCACGCTGTAACGTCCTCTGCTACGGAGGTGGGAAAGCACGACAGTGAGGAGCGGGGAGACAGCTGGACTCTTTGTAACAAGAAACACAGCAGCTCGGGGGCGCGAATTTTAAAGTCTACTTTGCGCATCAAAAGATACAGTTACCCGACAGAGAAACATAACGACTCCAAGCGACATCAACGGAGATAGTATCGAAGACAGTGCTGCCAAAGCATTTACTAAACACAGCCTTCCGAAATGCCTTCACAAAAGAAGACGAATTAAATATTCCACAATTCGAATCGAGAACAGCTGCCAACATGAATAATGTAGAAGTAAGTATCCTCGGAGTAGTGAAGCAACTCAAATCACTTAATAAAAGCAAGTCTTCTGGTCCAGACTGTATACCAATTAGTTTAATTTCCGAGTATGATGATGCATTAGCTCTGTACTTAAACAATCATATACAACCGTTCGTTCGACGAAAGATCCATACCCAGAGACTGGAAAGTTGCACAGAACACACCAATATTCAAGAAAGGTAGTAGGAGTAATCCACTAAATTACAGGTCCATATCGTTAACGTCGATATGCAGCAGGATTCTAGAACATATATTGTGTTCTAACATTATGAATTACCTCGAAGGAAACGGTCTATTGACGCACAGTCAACATGTGTTTCCAAAAGATCCTTCCTCTGAAACACAACTATCTCTTTATTCACATGAAGTGCAAAATGCTCTTGACAAGGGATTTCAGATCGATTCCGTATTCCTGGATTTCCAGAAGGCTTTTGACACTGCATAACACAAGCGGCTCGTAGTGAAATTGCGTGCTTACGAAATATCGTCTCAGTTATGTGACTGGATTTGCGATTTCCTGCCAGAGAGGTCACACTTCGCAGTAACTGACAGAAAGTCATCGAATAAAACAGAAGTGATTTCAGGCGTTCCCCAAGGTAGTGTTATAGGCCCTTTGTTGTTCCTTATCTATATAAACGATTTGGGAGACAATCTGCGTAGCCGTCTTCGGTTGCTTGCAGATGACGCTGTCGTTTATCGACTAATAAAGTCATCAGAAGATCAAAACTAACTGAAAAACGATTTAGAAAAAATATCTGAATGGGGCGATAAGTGGCAGTTGACCCTAAATAACGAAAAGTGTGAGTCATCCACATGATTGCTAAAATGAACGCGTTAAACTTCGGTTACACGATAAATCAATCTAACCTAAAAATCGTAAATTCAACTCAGTACCTAGGTATTACAATTAGGAACGACTTAAATTGGTAGGCTCACATAGAAAATGTTGTGGGGAAAGCTAACTAAAGGTTGCGTTTTATAGGAAGAACATTTAGAAAATGTAACAGACCTACTAAGGAGACTGCCTATACTACGTTCATCCGTCCTCTTCTAGAATACTGTTGCGAGGTGTGGGAATTCAGCACGTTTTGTATTATCGCGAAATATGGGAGTGTCACAGAAATGATACAGGATTTGGAATGGAAATCATTAAAAAAAAGGCCTTTTTCGTTGTAACGGAATCACCAACTTTCTCCTCCGAATGTGAAAATATTTTGTTGACACCGACCTACATAGGGAGGAACGATCACCATGATAAAATAAGGAAATCAGATCTCGTACGGAAAGATATAGGCGTTCATTCTTTCCGCGTACTGTATGAGATTGGAATAATAGGGAATTGTGAATGTGGTTCGATGAACCCTCTGCCAGGAACTTAAATGTGATTTGCAGAATATCCATGTAGATGTAGATGTGTTCACGATATGCCATGGTGTTCTCAAAATGTGCAGCCGTTTCCACGGCACTACTAGTAGCAGTGGTATTTATAGTTTCATTCATCCTTGGATCAAATGTTCAAATGTGTGTGTATTCCTAAGGGAGCAAACTACTGAGGTCATCGATCCCTAGAGTTACAAACTACTTAAACTAACTGACGTTAATAACAATACACCCACCCCGCCCGAGGGAGGACTCGAACCTCCGGCGGGAGGGGCCGCGCAGGCCGTGACGTGGCGCCTCAAACCGCACGGCCACTCCGCGCGGCTCATCCTTGGATCACATTCGCAAGGTTACTGTGTACGTCATGGTATTACACATTAATAGGAAGAAACATAAGTAATATATGCGTTTACACAAAGAAACGTCATATTTACAGGGAAGTGACAGGTAGTTGACCGTGACCTGAATAGTAGAAACTATGCCAGCATTTTCCAGAAGAAATCCTGAGAAAAACCGTGGGAGACGCAAACAGGACAACCGGACTCTATTAGAATCTTACTCTTCCAGAATGCAAGATCAGTCCGTTTCGGACAGCGCAACCACAGTTTCTAACTGTGCTTTATTAATACATTGTCTCAAAGACATTATTTTATAATGTGAAAAGCTAATACTACACCATTTACTCATTTCCCAAGATTAATCACACTATATGTATGCTATCAACTGATACCGCCACAACAATGATAATGGTTCAAATGGCTCTGAGCACTATGGGACTTAACATCTATGGTCATCAGACCCCTAGAACTTAGAACTACTTAAACCTAACTAACCTAAGGACAACACACAACACCGAGCCATCACGATGCAGAGAAAATCCCTGAACCCGCCGGGAATCGAACCCGGAAACCCGGGCACGGGAAGCAAGAACGCTACCGCACGACCACGAGATGCGGGCAACAATGCTGATGTTTAGTTTTCAATTGTCAGTACTTCAAATTCACTTGCTTCAAAAACTGAATCATTATCTCTGATAGGGGGTTCTGAAGAAATCGGACTGACAGACACTTGAAGATAGATACAGAGTGTCTACTTATGATGTTCCAACTTGCGTCAAGTGAGAAATCCAGGAATATACTGCAACTTCAACCTTATCGCGAAGACAAGATTAGACTTGCTACAGCATAATCAGAAATCATTCTACCCGCTCTATACGTTTATAGAAAAGAAGAAGTCCTGACAATGGGAAGACACATAAATACCGTGCGCCTGTACTTTACGGTGGTTTGCAGAGTGTAGATGTAGACGTAGATCTGTAAAGGAAAGAAGATTTTACCAGTTGCAGAGTACTCATGTAATGTTTTCCAGAAAACTGTTTATAGTGCCTCTTTCACTGCAGCTAAGTTAGTATAACAATTTTACACATGGCTGTCAGCCAGCAGTTGAACAACAATATGACTTGTATAATACAGCCAATAGGAAGCAACAATATTTAACTTCACCTGGTTTCAACAACGACCATGGATGTCTTCATCAGAAAAAATCAAAAACAGTTATATGTAGTGACAGTTGAAAACACATTTACAAGCTAAATGCTCCCCTCATACAAAATAACTTCTTAAAATAAAATTTAAAACCATACAATAGTTACAGGGTTTGGAACTGACATGCCAATGCCACTTGTCAATCAAAAGTATAGCTACGTGACGTTGCGCATTCTACTCCGCTAAGGGCTGCGCGAGGTTAGTAACACCCTTTGTAAGTAGGCTGTTTAGGTTTTTATGTTGGTAACGCCACGTAGTGCTCTGTATGAAAATCACTGATTGCGCTGTGTGCAGTCTGTGGCTCGTTGGACTCATTGTTGGAATATTCGCTTGGATGTGAACAGTGCGTAGAGTTGGGCAGTTGGAGGTGAGCCGCCAGCAGTGGTGGACGTGGGGAGAGAGATGCCAGAGGTTTGAGAGGTTACTATGAGCGGACGATCTGAATGTGTGCCTGTCAGGAAAAGGAAATTTGTTTAATTGGATGTCACAAAATTATATATATTATGATTTTGAACGCTGTTAAGGTAAATACGTTGTTTGTCCTCTACCAAAATCTTTCACTTTCTAACTATGCCTATCAATAGTTAGTGCCTTCAGTAGTTAGAATCTTTTATTTAGCTGGCAGTATTGGCGCTCGCTTTATTGCAGTAGTCGCGACGATTACTGTGAGGTAAGTGATTGATGAAAGGTATAAGTTATTGTTAGTCAAGACCAATATTTTGTAGGGATTATTCAAAGTCAGATTGCGTTGCGCTAAAATACTGTGTGTCAGTTTAGTGATGATCAGGATAAGTAAAGAGAAAAGTGTCTGAGTACGTTGAGTTTTGCTCAACTGTTTGAAAAATAAAATAACGTTAGAGTTTTACCATCACAGTCATTATCAATTTTTCTGAGAAGACGTTTCATCTTTTACAGGATTTACGGGTGCGATCGTGTATCTGACGGGTTTTAAACACTAGGACTATTAATTTAATCGCCAAAACACAACGTTAATACACAGGAGCATAGATCAGAAAGCAGTAATTGAACATTTATTCATTTAGCAATTGTAATTTTTAGTAGCCACTTGAGAGATGCGATCGACAGTCCAAATCGGACATACAAGTGTTAATAATTTAAAAACTTCAGAGATCCATTGGATGAAAGAAGCCATATAACACTTATTTCGGGTGTGAACAAATTCGCAAAATCAGTCACGAACGGCAGACTCTACGCAGCTCTCTACTACGAGGTATTAACAGGCTAGCAAAATTGTTCCTAACAATAACATTTGCCAACTGAACTGTGTTAATTTGAAAAAAAATATCACTCTTAACAATATTTATTCCAATAACGTGCAAACCTGCTTCTAGAATATGACTGTCCTCTCAATACGATAACATTTCATCACTTACTAGAAACATTCTGAAAACAGAAATACACTGCAAAAAATTCAAACTTTGTGTCATTTACTCATTTAAAAATGGCTTCAGATCAGAATGGAATGGTATGCTAGTTAGTTTCCTCAATTAAAAAAAAATCGGTTCAGTTTCTGCAATATAAGAAGTACAGTTTGTCTTTAACTTTAGTAGTGTTTTTACTTATATTTTTAGCACTTCAATTACTATTATTAACAAAAACAGTATTTTTCTCGTTCGATACAAAATTATTAAATCTCAGTTAAATTTGAGGTCAGGTTATTTAAATAAGTTAGAAGATTAAATTTCACAGATGTTTTAGATGACAGGAAGAGAGCTGCAGATTCATGAAATTTTAAAAATCTAATAAAACACCATGTTTTCTGAAGGTCACAATACACTGAGCTGTGGCTTTGACCGGTCGGGATGGCCGAGCGGTTCTAGGCGCTACAGTCTGGAAGTGCGCGAACGCTACGGTCGCAGGTTCGAATTCTGCCTCGGGCATGGATATGTGTGATGTCCTTAGGTTAGTTAGGTTTAAGTAGTTCTAAGTTCTCGGGGACTGATGACCTCGGAAGTCCCATAGTGATCAAAGCCATTTCAACTATTTTTTTGGCGTAGAGTGGCATTTCGTAAGCGTGGTTCAACGTACAACTTGCTCTATTATAATTCTTCCTTCCATTTACAACCGCCGTGGAGCGTTGCACAAAGATTGCACGCAACAGAACTGGTTATCCGTCCATCCGAGGCTCCTTCCCAGTAAATTCGCAGATAATTTAGCCTCGCTTTCACTGAAAGATGTTGCAAGTCTGAGGGCTGGTGGCTCCTTGCTAGCAGTTCCCCCTGCTGCGAGCTCACTTCGTGCACTTAACACCTTCTACTTCGACGCGCTAACCACCTCCGATACGCAGAGGGACTTCCCTTCAGATTTTCCTTCCCTAACAGTACACTGCTACATATCGATCCCTAGGTTTGAGTCAGTAGTACGATCAACATTTTTACATACATAAACCACACATAAAAATATACCCATCATTATTACAAATAGTGAAAAAATACACTCATTTACGAAGAGACAATAATAGTACAGCAATAGTTGTATTAACGGCACAAAGTGTTGGTGTTACAGACTGTAGTGTGAAAGTACGCTGTGGAGTCCCATTATTCTAGCTCTAGTTTATTTTTTTAAATGTCTCTGTTTAATTCAGGGAAAAGAACAAGTGCACCTTGCGCTGAACCACCGACCCTGTCGCAGAAACTCAGCAACGATGTCTGCAGCAGGGGAAAGAAAGGCAATTTGCAAACCAATAGGCTTCACAGCAGCCTAACCGAGTACCCAATATCGACGGCCCAACGCAGATCAAATTATGAGTTCTTTTCTCAGTTACTTGAAAAACCCATAAAGAAAAACATTAAGCTGTAGCGGATTCAACCTAGAAGATAAGAATAGAGGCAGTAAAATTCACCATTGCCTGTTGTAGAAAAGTTTTATCGTAAAATTTTTTTGACAGTTCAACAAAGCCACAGAGTTTTTATATGTTCGTTGTGTGGTCTGACGCTCCTTGATGTCTTTGCCAGAAGAAATTGAAATTCTCCAATTTTTTTCTTAAATAATTAATTAATGTCACTAAAGATTCAATCTTGTTCTCACTTCTTTAAAATCGATCTTCTTGGCCAGCATCGCCGATAAAGTTTTAAAACAGAATTTTAATACACTTCATGGTATCGATTATTTTCAAAATGTCAATACCATGCCGTCTTTTCCTTAATAAAACTTTAAATTAGTTATTTATTGAAGATCGTCCACACTCCTGATAAAATTCTGCCAGAGTCTCTTCAAGAAGTCTGAATTTCAACATAATTTTCAAATTCCACACATAAGTAAATTTTACAATGTATGTCGTAACAACAGAGTCAGCTGACTGTATTAACTTCCAACTCTAAGTTTATTTAACAGTTGATAACCAATTGACATCCAATTACAAACTTGATCATTCCAAATTCAACACTGAACTCGTTTTCACTTTATAAAAAGAACATAAAACATATTTTAATAATGGTCAGCATGGTGTTTCAACGGTTCTACCAGGCTCTCGTCGTCCGCCGCGTCTGGAGTCTCCACTAGATCATCCTGCTGTCACGCTAGACATGAAAGAAAAGAAACAAAATCTTCTTAAATAACAAGTCTCCACTTTATATATATATATATATATATATATATATATATATATATATATATATATATATATATATATATATATAGGAGCGTCAGACCGCACAACGAACATATAAAAACTTACTCCAAGTAAGAAATGTATATATATACAGATATATATATTAACATTTCTTACTTTGAGTCGCTCAAGCGTACGCGATGTTCCGATGTTTCCTGATTAGATTTTTGAAACACCACAGCCTGGAATGTCGGAATGAAGCAGAAACGTTTCTCACACAACTAGTCTCACTGTCTGTATCTCTGCGCCTTAAGAAGCCCTTAGGGGTGCATCATTTCGTTGTCAGAAGGCCGCTGTCGATTCTCCTTGTGATGTCTCACTCTGTTCGTTAGTGCTAGGCCGCGGAGCAGCTACGGGAGGGGGTTGGGAGGCCGTGTTGGCCCCAACTTGAGAGTCACCAGCCCAGAAACACTGGGCTAACTTCGCCCCGGAGTGCTGTATCCCGGCGTCGGTAATTTCGTTTGGAGCCCCTTCTTTAATTGCATTTGGTGCCAGCACAAAATTTCATTAGAAAATCTTCGACGCGGAAGGAGTGGGAGCCGTTAAAAAGAGGCGGGGTCTCGAGCCGCTCGGCGCCTGCAAAACGCGGTCCGTATTGCTGCTTAGCAACGGGGACGAGCACGTTTAAAACGCGCTTCCAGCTGAGGTACACCTGTTCGCTCAACGCTGCTGAAGCGGCTCTCCGTTTGAACTGAATCTTTCCTTTATATTGCACACCTTATGCAAAAACAATACTTACGTTTCACACAAATTTTCACTGAAAAATATTTTTACAGGGAAAGGTAAAAGCCACGTCCTAAAGTCAATTAGAATATAAAAATTCACATGTATTCATTCTGTGGTGTTGTTTTCTCGACCCATGTGTTCACAGGGTAGAATATTAATCACCCTCATATAAGCGCACTGTTTGATTAGGGACGTTGCGGATGGTGCCGAACTGGTAACAGGTGGTCACGTGACCCTCCACCGCTGATTGGCAGTGAAATGCTGTTGGTGTACAAGTCGGTTATGTGGAATAAGCATAATGGACCGACGCGGCCCCATCTTCTACATCTTCATGCTTAATATACCATGGACACTTCTCACTTGCAAGAGGACAACAGACGTGTTCTCAGGTCTGCACGCATTTACTTCCCAACTGAAATAGTAGAGTCCTGTCCACTCGTCTCGTATACTGTGCCTAAAAGATGCTGCTTTCTCGAAATGCTATAGAACAATTCAAGCAAATCACATTAAGACTTTTCATTGCAAGTAAGAACGTTGACAGTACTTAACTTTGAATCTGCAACCGTGTCGCAAGCAATGGGCGATATGCAAACAATAAAGTCTTTTGCTGTATACAAGGTCCATGTTGTTGTTGTTGTGGTTTTCAGTGCAGAAACTGGTTTGATGCAGATCTCCATGCTGCTCTATCCTGTGCAAGCTTCTGCATCTACCAATACCTTCTGCAACCTACATCCTTCTGAATCTGTTTAGTGTATTCATCTATTTGTCTCCCTCTACGATTTTTATCCTCTACGCTGCCCTCCAATACTAAATTGGTGATCCCTTGATGCCTCAGAACATGTCCTACCAACCTATCCCTTCTTCTGGTCAAGTTGTGCCACAAACTTCTCTTCTCCCCAATCCCGTTCAATACTTCCTCATTAGTTATGTGATCTGCCCATCTAATCTTCAGCATTCTTCTGTAGCACCACATTTCGAAAGCTTCTATTTTCTTATTGTCTATTTATCGTCCACGTTTCACTTCCATACACGGCTACAATCCATACAAATACTTTCAGAAACGACTTCCTGACACTTAAACCTATACTCGATCTTAACAAATTTCTCATCTTCAGAAGACCATCGTCAGTTATTTTGCTCCGCAAATAGCAAAACTCATTTACTATTTTAAGCGTCTCATTTGCTAATCTAATTCCCGCAGCATCACCCGACTTAATTCGACTACATTCCATTATCCTCGTTTTGCTTTTGTTGATGTTCAACTCATATCCTCCTTTCAAGACACTTTCCATTCCGTTTAGCTGCTCTTGCAGGTCCTTTTCTGTCTCTGACAGAAATACAAAGTCATCGGGGAACCTAAAAGTTTTTATTTCTTCTCCATGGATTTTCATTCTTACTCCGAATTTTCCTTTTGTTTCCTTTACTGCTTGTTCAATATACAGATTTAATAACATCGGGGATAAGCTGCAGCCCTGTCTCACTCCCTTCCCAACCACTGCTTCCCTTTCATGATCCTCGACTCTCTTAACTGCCATCTGGTTTCTGTACAAATTGTAAATAGCCTTTCGCTCCCTGTATTTTACCCCTGCCACCTTCCGAATTTGAAAGAGAGTATTCTAGTCAAATTGTCAAAAACTTTCTCTAAGTCTACAAATGCTAGAAACGTAGATCTGCCTTTCCTTAATCTAGCTTCTAAGATAAGTCGTAGAATCAGTATTGCCTCACGTGTTCCAACACTTCTACGGAATCCTAAGTGATCTTCCCCTAGATCGGCTACTACCAGTATTTACATTCGTCTGTTAAGAATTCGTGTTAGTATTTTGCAGTCGTGGCTTGTTAAAATGATTGTTCGGTAATTTTCACATCTGTCAACAACTGCTTTCTTTGGGATTGGACTTACTATATTCTTCTTCCCCCCATGAACCATGGACCTTGCCGTTGGTGGGGAGGCTTGCGTGCCTCGGCGATACAGATGGCCGTACCGTAGGTGCAACCACAACGGAGGGGTATCTGTTGAGAGGCCAGACAAACGTGTGGTTCCTGAAGAGGGGCAGCAGCCTTTTCAGTAGTTGCAAGGGCAACAGTCTGGATGATTGACTGATCTGGCCTTGTAACAATAACCAAAACGGCTTTGCTGTGCTGGTACTGCGAACGACTGAAAGCAAGGGGAAACTACGGCCGTAATTTTTCCCGAGGGCATGCAGCTTTACTGTATGATTAAATGATGATGGCCTCCTCTTGGGTAAAATATTCCGGAGGTAAAATAGTCCCCCACTCGGATCTCCGGGCGGGGACTACTCAAGAGGATGTCGTTATCAGGAGAAAGAAAACTGGCGTTCTATGGATCGGAGCGTGGAATGTCAGATCCCTTAATCGGGCAGGTAGGTTAGAAAATTTAAAAAGGGAAATGGGTAGGTTAAAGTTAGATATAGTGGGGATTAGTGAAGTTCGGTGGCAGGAGGAACAAGACTTCTGGTCAGGTGACTACAGGGTTATAAACACAAAATCAAATAGGGGTAATGCAGGAGTAGGTTTAATAATGAATAGTAAAATAGGAATGCGGGTAAGCTACTACAAACAGCATAGTGAACGCATTATTGTGGTCAAGATAGATACGAAGCCCACACCTACTACAGTAGTACAAGTTTATATGCCAACTAGCTCTGCAGATGACGAAGAAATTGAAGAAATGTACGATGAAATAAAAGAAATTGTTCAGATAGTGAAGGGAGACGAAACTTTAATAGCAATGGGTGACTGGAATTCGAGTGTAGGAAAAGGGAGAGAAGGAAACATAGTAGGTGAATATGGATTGGGGCTAAGAAATGAAAGAGGAAGCTGCCTAGTAGAATTTTGCACAGAGCACAACTTAATGATAGCTAACACTTGGTTTAAGAATCATGAAAGAAGGTTGTATACGTGGAAGAACCCTGGAGATACTAAAAGGTATCAAATAGATTATATAATGGTAAGACAGAGATTTAGCAACCAGGTTTTAAGTTGTAAGACATTTCCAGGGGCAGATGTGGACTCGGACCACAATCTATTGGTTATGACCTGTAGATTAAAGCTGAAGAAACTGCAAAAATGTGGGAAATTAAGGAGATGGGACCTGGATAAACTGAAAGAACCAGAGGTTGTACAGAGTTTCAGGGAAAGCATAAGGGGACAATTGACAGGAATAGGGGAAAGAAATACAGTAGAAGAAGAATGGGTAGCTCTGAAGGATGAAGTAGTGAAGGCAGCAGAGGATAAAGTAGGTAAAAAGACGAGGGCTGCTAGAAATCCTTGGGTAACAGAAGAAATATTGAATTTAATTGATGAAAGGAGAAAATATAAAAATGCAGTAAATGAAGCAGGCAAAAAGGAATACAGACGTCTCAAAAATGAGATCGACAGGAAGTGCAAAATGGCTAAACAGGGATAGCTAGAGGACAAATGTAAGGATGTAGAAGCTTATCTCACTAGGGGTAAGATAGATACTGCCTACAGGAAAATTAAAGAGACCTTTGGAGAGAAGAGAGCCACTTGTATGAATATCAAGAGCTCAGATGGCAACCCAGTTCTAAGCAAACAAGGGAAGGCAGAAAGGTGGAAGGAGTATATTGAAGGTTTATACAAGGGTGATGTACTTGAGGACAATATTATGGAAATGGAAGAGGATGTAGATGAAGACGAAATGGGAGATACGATACTGCGTGAAGAGTTTGACAGAGCGCTGAAAGACCTGAGTCGAAACAAGGCCCCCGGAGTAGACAACATTCCATTAGAACTACTGACGGCCTTGGGAGAGCCAGTCATGACAAAACTCTACCAGCTGGTGAGCAAGATGTATGAGACAGGCGAAATACCCTCAGACTTCAAGAAGAATATAATAATTCCAATCCCAAAGAAAGCAGGTGCTGACAGATGTGAAAATTACCGAACTATCAGTTTAATAAGTCACAGCTGCAAAATACTAAAGCGAATTCTTTACAGACGAATGGAAAAACTGGTAGATGCGGACCTCGGGGAGGATCAGTTTGGATTCCGTCGAAATGTTGGAACACGTGAGGCAATACTGACCTTACGACTTATCTTAGAAGAAAGATTAAGAAAAGGCAAACCTACGTTTCTAGCAATTGTAGACTTAGAGAAAGCTTTTGACAATGTTGACTGGAATACTCTTTTTCAAATTCTAAAGGTGGCAGGGGTAAAATACAGGGAGCGAAAAGCTATTTACAATTTGTACAGAAACCAGATGGCCGTCATAAAAGTCGAGGGGCATGAAAGGGAAGCAGTGGTTGGGAAAGGAGTGAGACAGGGTTGTAGCCTCTCCCCGATGGTATTCAATCTGTATATTGAGCAATCAGTAAAGGTAACAAAAGAAAAATTTGGAGACGAAGTAAAAACTTTGAGGTTCACCGATGACATTGTAATTCTGTCAGAGACGGCAAAGGACTTGGAAGAGCAGTTGAACGGAATGGATAGTGTCTTGAAACGAGGATATAAGATGAACATCAACAAAAGCAAAACGAGGATAATGGAATGTAGTCAAATTAAATCGGGTGATGGTGAGGGAATTAGATTAGGAAATGAGACACTTAAAGTAGTAAAGGAGTTTTGTTATTTAGGAAGTAAAATAACTGATGATGGTCGAAGTAGAGAGGATATAAAATGTAGACTGGCAATGGCAAGGAAAGCGTTTCTGAAGAAGAGAAATTTGTTAACATCGAATATAGGTTTATGTATCAGGAAGTCGTTTCTGAAAGTATTTGTTTGGAGTGTAGCCATGTATGGAAGTGAAACATGGACGATAACTAGTTTGGACAAGAAGAGAATAGAAGCTTTCGAAATGTGGTGCTACAGAAGAATACTGATGATAAGGTGGATAGATCACGTAACTAATGAGGAGGTATTGAATAGGATTGGGGAGAAGAGAAGTTTGTGGCACAACTTGACTTGAAGAAGGGATAGGTTGGTAGGACATGTTTTGAGGCATCAAGGGATCACAAATTTAGCGTTGGAGGGCAGCGTGGAGGGTAAAAATCGTAGAGGGAGACCGAGAGATGAGTACACTAAGCAGATTCAGAAGGATGTAGGTTGCAGTAGGTACTGGGAGATGAAGCAGCTTGCACAGGATAGAGTAGCATGGAGAGCTGCATCAAACCAGTCTCAGGACTGAAGACAACAACAACAACATATTCTTCTTGGTCTCATACATCTTGCCCACTGGATGCTAGAGTTTTGTTAGGCTTGGCTCTCCCAAGGCTGTCAGTAGTTCTAATGGAATGTTGCCATTCCCGGGGCCTTGTTTAGACACGTCTTTCAGAGCTCTGTCAAACTCTTCACGCCGTGTCATATCTCCTATTTCATTTTCACATACATTCTCTTCCATTTCTATAATATTGTCCTCAAGAACATCGCCCTTGTATAGACCCTCTATATAATCCTTCCACCTCTCTGTTTTCCGTTCTTCGCTTAGAACTGGGTTTCCATCGGAGCTCTTGATATTCATGCAATGGTTCTCTTTTCTCCAAAGGTCTCTTTAATTTTCCTGTAGGCAGTATCTCTCTTACCCCTAGTGATATGCGCTTCCACATCCTTACATTTCTACTCTAGCCATCCCTGCTTAGCCATTTTACACTTCCTGTCGATCTCATTTTTGCAACGTTTGTATTCCATGTAAGCAATTGCTACTTCTGTCGTAGTGCTCCTCTAGCACTGTGCTAATACTGTGCTGGTCTGCGAGTCCAAATCTGGTACTGTGCTGTCGAGGCTGGCAGGAGTGGCGCTTATATTCTCTTCTGCTAGAGGGCGCTCCTCTCGTGGCGCGATCCCTGTCAGTGGGTCCCATAGCCTTGTCCCATAGCCTTCTCTGCTCGAGCTTTCTTCGTCTTCGTACCGGGACTTGCGGTTACACCGAACAGAAACTATCCCACCACGTATTAGTGGACATTAATATCGGGTCTGTCCACCCTTAGCATTTATGAAAACTAGAACTCTGTTGGGGACACTTTGAATGAGGTGCCTGAATGTCTTGAGCTGTAGCACCAATGCTTCTTCAAGTGAAGAAAACAGACAAGTTAGTGATATGTTGGGCGATGGGGTCTGGAAAAATGTCCACGTTGTTTCCTTTTGTTCAGGACGCGATTCTGGGCAGGAAAGTCATTTCCTGGAATGTTGTTGTCCAAAAACCATGACCTCTCATAAGCTGATCTATGACAGGGTGAAGTGTCATGTGTTGTGATATAAATAAACATCATCTCCTGAACCGGTCCTATATGTAGTACACAAAGCCGTAAAACATTTTCACGTCCTTCTGAACTGAGCATGTTCTTAACCGCAATAAGGGGACTACACAGTAACGACGAGAAACACACTCATACCGCAACACCACCCCCTCTGTCATTGACCGTCCACACTACACGCGGTGATGGTTTGTTTTCTCGAGGAGATCGCCAAGCCCAAAACCCTCCATCGGATTGGTATACGGTACAGAGTGGTTCATCAGTTCAAATAACTCGTTCCCGGTCATCCACTGTGCAGTGGCGTCACTGTTTGCTCGGCCTCAAGACTTGGTTAGAAACGTGTGGTTTCTGAGGATCTAATGGACCACTGCTCGTTTGAACTCCCTACACACAATCATTGTGCTAGCTAGATAGCTGTTAACACTTTGAAACTCACGAGAAACTGCTTTCGCTTGTTCCATGCGATATTTTACAACGAACCACCACCGTACACAACGATTTCAGTCCATTGTGGTTCTTCCTTCATGTGTGAACTTCACAATCACATCACAAACAGCCGACGTCTACAGCTCGTCAAGGGCTGAAATGTCCTCTTGTATCTGTTATTTAGATGACAGCCAACGAATTGTCCACGTTCAAAGTCACTTTGCTCTCCTGATTGGCCCATTTCGATGTTACAGCTCACCTCCTCCTGTACTGCGTAAAATCCCCCGTCACTAATCGCATGAGCCTAATCGTTACAAGTAATGTTTTAAGTGGGTAATGGGCAGAAGTGGACAACAAATTATTCTTACAAATAAATTCCTACATTCTCTGATTACTTGAAGTTTGAAAAACGTATCTAAAACTTGCAATCTCACACAGTAAAGTAGGTAACGAAAAGGGGTACCACGAAAATCCGAACAACCTATAGTAAATTAAGATGGTTTCATGTGTAAAAATGAAAGATTGCTCTTCCATTTGGACAAGATAATCAGAACAGTAATAATTACACACTTGTTTCAATAAATGAGTGTCAATGCAACTAACACAACAACACGGTACAAAATAACAATGAGAAAATATTAACGATTTCTAACCCGTTAAGAAAACAGAAGTAGCCATTTGGAATAATAACTAAACGCTGCTTACTAAAATGACTGATAAGCTTTTGCTTACATCAACAGAATATTTGGAATTTTCAAATGAAGATTATTGAAGTTTGCTACTGTAAGTAATTACGAAGTCACTTGAATGAATAAATGAATAAATAACAGTTAACCTTCAACACTAAGCAGCACTATAGTACGAACCAACTAAGCCACCATAAAGTTAACAATCTGATAAACTTCAATAAATGAAGTGTATTATATATATCCAGAATTTTAGTTCGCCAGTATCACTTTGATTAAATTTACTTTACTGTAACGTCAATCAGGTTGTAATAATGAACATTATCCCCGGTTATTATGGAACAGAACATCTAACTTACTACTCCATTAATGATTATTTTCAATCATACTTTCAAACAGAAATTAAAACTGGCAGTTTCGATTCTTGATAGTGTCTTTTGTTAATCAATTCACATCTAGTTCGGATTAAGGAAGGATGGGGAAGAAAACCGGCCGCGTGGTTTCATAGGAATCATCCCGGCATATGTATTGAGCGATTTAGGGAAATCACGGAAAACCTGAATCAGGATGGCGGGACGCGGGCTTGAACCGCTGTCTTCCCGAATGCCAGTCCAGTGTGCTGACCACTGCACTATCTCAGTCGGCTTTTCAAAAAATGGTTCAAATGGCTCTGAGCATTATGGGACTTAACAGCTGTGGTCATCAGTCCCCTAGAACTTAGAACTACTTAAACCTAACTAACCTAAGGACATCACACACATCCATGCCCGAGGCAGGAGTCGAACCTGCGACCGTAGCGGTCGTGTGGTTCCGGACTGAGCGCCTAGGAACCGCTAGACCACCGCGGCCGGCCTCGGCTTTTCTGTAGAAGGATATTTTCAGTGCCAAAGTCAAGCTCACAGTAACACAGGTGAATGTGTCAGGAGGCTACAGTTTTAACACACAACAATTATAATTTCGAAAGAATTCAGTAGAAGCTACTGGCTCCACAGGGTATGCATCGTAATATTTGTAGTATGGACGAAAATTTAACTGTGGGAGATTCTGAGACAATGACGTCGAATCCTACGACGAAGTTTCCTTTACTGTGTTTATTATGCGCACACTTTTATTGCCAGTGAACAATTACTGAGAAGGCTCTTAATGTTCCTGAAGCGTTATATCTCTGCTAATACTTGTCACCCCCCCCCATGAACCATGGACCTTGCCGTTGGTGGGGAGGCTTGCGTACCTCAGCGATACAGATGGCCGTACCGTAGGTGCAACCACAACGGAGGGGTATCTGTTGAGAGGCCAGACAAACGTGTGGTTCCTGAAGAGGGGCAGCAGCCTTTTCAGTAGTTGCAGGGGCAACAGTCTGGATGATTGACTGATCTGGCCTTGCAACATTAACCAAAACATTAACCTTGCTGTGCTGGTACTGCGAACGGCTGAAAGCAAGGGGAAACTACAGCCGTAATTTTTCCCGAGGACATGCAGCTTTACTGTATGATTAAATGATTATGGCATCCTCTTGGGTAAAATGTTCCGGAGGTAAAATAGTCCCCCATTCGGATCTCCGGGCGGGGACTACTCAGCAGGATGTCGTTATCAGGAGGAAGAAAACTGGCGTTCTACGGATCGGAGCGTGGAATGTCAGATCCCTTAATCGGGCAGGTAGGTTAGAAAATTTAAAAAGGGAAATGGATAGGTTAAAGTTAGATATAGTGGGAATTAGTGAAGTTCGGTGGCAGGAGGAACAAGACTACTGGTCAGGTGACTACAGGGTTATAAACATAAAATCAAATAGGGGTAAAGCAGGAGTAGGTTTAATAATGAATAGGAAAATAGGAATGCGGGTAAGCTACTACAAACAGCATAGTGAACGCATTATTGTGGCCAAGATAGATACGAAGCCCACACCTACTACAGTAGTACAAGTTTATATGCCAACTAGCTCTGCAGATGATGAAGAAATTGAAGAAATGTACGATGAAATAAAAGAAATTGTTCAGATAGTGAAGGGAGACGAAAATTTAATAGTAATGGGTGACTGGAATTCGAGTGTAGAAAAAGGGAGAGAAGGAAACATAGTAGGTGAATATGGATTGGGGGTAAGAAATGAAAGAGGAAGCCGCCTAGTAGAATTTTGCACAGAGCACAACTTAATCATAGCTAACACTTGGTTTAACAATCATGAAAGAAGGTTGTATACGTGGAAGAATCCTGGAGATAGTAAAAGGTATCAAATAGATTATATAATGGTAAGACAGAGATTTAGGAACCAGGTTTTAAGTTGTAAGACATTTCCAGGGGCAGATGTGGACTCTGACCACAATCTATTGGTTATGACCTGTAGATTAAAACTGAAGAAACTGCAAAAATGTGGGAAATTAAGGAGATGGGACCTGGATAAACTGAAAGAACCAGAGGTTGTACAGAGTTTCAGAGAGAGCATAAGGGGACAATTGACAGGAATAGGGGAAAGAAATACAGTAGAAGAAGAATGGGTAGCTCTGAGGGATGAAGTAGTGAAGGCAGCAGAGGATAAAGTAGGTAAAAAGACAAGGGCTGCTAGAAATCCTTGGGTTACAGAAGAAATATTGAATTTAATTGATGAAAGGAGAAAATATAAAAATGCAGTAAATGAAGCAGGCAAAAAGGAATACAGACGTCTCAAAAATGAGATCGACAGGAAGTGCAAAATGGCTAAACAGGGATGGCTAGAGGACAAATGTAAGGATGTAGCAGCTTATCTCACTAGGGGTAAGATAGATACTGCCTACAGGAAAATTAAAGAGACCTTTGGAGAGAAGAGAACCACGTGTATGAATATCAAAAGCTCAGATGGCAACCCAGTTCTAAGCAAAGAAGGGAAGGCAGAAAGGTGGAAGGAGTATATAGAAGGCTTATACAAGGGTGATGTACTTGAGGACAATATTATGGAAATGGAAGAGGATGTAGATGAAGACGAAATGGGAGATACGATACTGCGTGAAGAGTTTGACAGAGCACTGAAAGACCTGAGTCGAAACAAGGCCCCCGGAGTAGACAACATTCCATTAGAACTACTGACAGCCTTGGGAGAGCCAGTCATGACAAAACTCTACCAGCTGGTGAGCAAGATGTATGAGACAGGCGAAATACCCTCAGACTTCAAGAAGAATATAATAATTCCAAACCCAAAGAAAGCAGGTGTTGACAGATGTGCAAATTACCGAACTATCAGTTTAATAAGTCACAGCTGCAAAATACTAACGCGAATTCTTTACAGACGAATGGAAAAACTGGTAGATGCGGACCTCGGGGAGGATCAGTTTGGATTCCGTCGAAATGTTGGAACACGTGAGGCAATACTGACCTTACGACTTATCTTAGAAGAAAGATTAAGAAAAGGCAAACCTACGTTTCTAGCATTTGTAGACTTAGAGAAAGCTTTTGACAATGTTGACTGGAATACTCTTTTTCAAATTCTAAAGGTGGCAGCGGTAAAATACAGGGAGCGAAAGGCTATTTACAATTTGTACAGAAACCAGATGGCAATCATAAAAGTCGAGGGGCATGAAAGGGAAGCAGTGGTTGGGAAAGGAGTGAGACAGGGTTGTAGCCTCTCCCCGATGTTATTCAATCTGTATATTGAGCAAGCAGTAAAGGAAACAAAAGAAAAATTTGGAGTAGGTATTAAAATTCATGGAGACGAAGTAAAAACTTTGAGGTTCGCCGATGACATTGTAATTCTGTCAGAGACGGCAAAGGACTTGGAAGAGCAGTTGAACGGAATGGACAGTGTCTTGAAAGAAGGATATAAGATGAACATCAACAAAAGCAAAACGAGGATAATGGAATGTAGTCAAATTAAATCGGGTGATGCTGAGGGAATTAGATTAGGAAATGAGACACTTCAAGTAGTAAAGGAGTTTTGCTATTTAGGAAGTAAAATAACTGATGATGGTCGAAGTAGAGAGGATATAAAATGTAGACTGGCAATGGCAAGGAAAGCGTTTCTGAAGATGAGAAATTTGTTAACATCGAATATAGATTTATGTATCAGGAAGTCGTTTCTGAAAGTATTTGTTTGGAGTGTAGCCATGTATGGAAGTGAAACATGGACGATAACTAGTATGGACAAGAAGAGAATAGAAGCTTTCGAAATGTGGTGCTACAGAAGAATACTGAAGATAAGGTGGATAGATCACGTAACTAATGAGGAGGTATTGAATCGGATTGGGGAGAAGAGAAGTTTGTGGCACAACTTGACTAGAAGAAGGGATCGGTTGGTAGGACATGTTTTGAGGCATCAAGGGATCACAAATTTAGCGTTGGAGGGCAGCTTGGAGGGTAAAAATCATAGTGGGAGACCGAGAGATGAGTACACTAAGCAGATTCAGAAGGATGTACGTTGCAGTAGGTACTGGGTGATGAAGCAGCTTGCACAGGATAGAGTAGCATGGAGAGCTGCATCAAACCAGTCTCAGGACTGAAGACAACAACAACACAATACTTGTCACATACGTTGTGCTTCATAATTAGCTGTCTGCGCGCACAACGGCCTATCTTTCCACTCTACACACTACTTGCGTGTTCACGAAGTCTCGTGTCTAACACCGGAGCGCCAAGTACTCGCTCTGTCGTCACACACTAGTTTCCAGAGACAGCGTAAGCATTTTACTTTGCTGTTTGACAAACTATAGGAAATGTACGTAACATTCCCAATCAGTTCCCTCTCGGCGTTAACGGAGTGTAATTATTTGCGTAAGATCCATAAAATTACAAAGGTAATTTCCACTGGTTTGAACAATATTTGTGTTAGTTAAAAAATATTCAGCGTCATGTACAAGAAAAAATATTCAGATAATATTTACAGTATACAAATGGAAAAATTTTAGTTAGGTCATTTGCATATCGTTAACGTCGATATGCAGCAGGATTTTAGAACATATATTGTGTTGGAACATTGTGAATTACCTTGAAGGAAACGCTCTATTGATAGACAGTCAACATGTGTTTAGAAAACATTGTTCCTGTGAAACACAACTAGCTCTTTATTCACATCAAGTGCTGAATGCTACTGAGAAGGGATTTCATATCAATTCCCTATTCCTGGATTTCCGGAATGCTTTTGGCACTGTACCACATAAGCGGCTCGTGGTGAAATTGCATGTTTATGGAATATCGTTTCAGTTATGTGACTGAATTTGCGATTTCCTGTCAGAGGGGTCACAGTTCGTAGTAACTGACGGAAAGTCATCGAGTAAAACAGAAGTGATTTCAGGCGTTCCCCAAGGTCGTTTTATAGGCCCTTTGTTGTTCCTTATCTATATAAACGATTTGAGAGACAATCTGAGCAGCCTTCTTCGGTTATTTGCAGATGACGCTATCTTTTATCGACTAATAAAGGTATCAGTAGATCAAAACAAACTGCAAAACGATTTAGAAAAAGCGAAAATTGGCAGTTGACCCTAAATAACGAAAAGTGTGCGGTCATCTACATGAGTGCTAAAAGGAATTTGTTAAACTTCGGTTACACGATAAATCAGTCTGATATAAAAGCCGTAAATTCAACTAAATACCTAGGTATTACAATTACGAACAACTTAAACTGGAAATAACACATAGAAAATGTTGTGGGGAAGGCTAACCAAAGGCTGCGTTTTAGTGGAAGGACGCTTAGAAAATTTAACAGACCTAATAAGGAGACTGCCTACACTACGCTTGTCTATCTTCTTTGAGAATACTGCTTCGCGGTCTGGCAACCTTACCAGGTAGGACTGACGGAGTACATCGAAAAAGTTCAAAGAAAGGCAGCACGTTTTGTATTATCGCGAAATATGGGAGAGAGTGTCACAGAAATGATACATGATTTGGGCATGAAATCATTAAAAGAAAGGTGTTTTTGGTTGCGACGGAATCTACTCACAAAATTCCAATCACCAGCTTTCTCCTCCAAATACGAAGATATTTTGTTGACACCGACCTATATAGGGCGGAACGATCATCACGATAAAATAAGGGAAATCAAAGCTCGTACGGAAAGATATAGGTGTTCATTCTTTCCGCGCTCTGTAGGAGATTGGAATAATAGAGAATTTTGAAGGTGGTTCAATGAAACATCTGCCAGGCACTTAAATGTGATTTGCAGAGTATCCATGTAGATGTAGATGTAGATGCATTGGTGCTGCAACTGGCATGTCTGCCTCACCTGATATTTCGTTGGCAGTTCCGGTCTGCACAGCGTGGTTTCAGTAAACTTTTCATCAGACTGCGTACGTTCATGGTTTCACAAATACTCAGGCACCCTTTCACACCTCGAACGGTCTGCGAATCTCACAGGAATTGTCTGGGACTCTTTGGAACATGGCGTGAAACGCAGCAGTAAACGTCTGCGAAATCTGGTAGCTCTACTGGATATAATCATTAATACGTGACTTCAGCTGGATACAGCAATCGGGAAAATTGTGCGGATACTCTTCCTTGCCGAATACAAGCAATTATCAAGGGCAGAGGCGCTGTTACACAGTATTAGCGGGGTATCTCCTTGGGGCTGACTAATTTTTCGACGGTTGCGCTTGTGTAGCTAGACGACAGCGTCCTAAATTTGCTTTTGGCATGCGCCAGCTCTAACACCGGATGTCTTCCAGGCACAGGTTTTGTTAACTATATGAACTGATGAATACACTTACGTTGAATACGGTGTTAATAGCAATGGGGGTATCAGATAATCTGCATAATTCAAATTTAGTGTTCTTCGGTAACGTGCAGCCTTTTTATAACATGAATTCATATCAAAACTATGAAAATGACGAATTTTAGGGGAAATGTTGATATGAACATTTTTGTGATAATGTGGCTCATTTATAACATCAAATTCCCCAAATATCAACAGTTCCGTAAGTCGTAAGTGGAAGAATATATTTTCAGGAGAACACTAGACACATCGTCAGCAAAAAAGGGAAATTCTTCACTTCTAAAGTTCATTACAAAACGTTATTTCACAAAAAGTGCCATTCCATAAAATATTTCAATGACTATGTTAAAGCTAGACGTTTATTTAAGTTTTCATAATGCTATGGAGTGGGTCAGTTGAGTACTTGAGTTGTACAGTACTATTTGAGTCAGAACACTATACTTACTAAAAATGAATAATGTACAGAGTATTTCTCAGTACAATTAACAGCTGTACTTGGAAAGGATTCATTGATTGTGATTTAGTGTTTGCAGCATTCAAAACAGTTGCGTGAAGAACCAAAGGTGTAATAAGATTCAACAGTGCACAGCTTCTTCCGGAAAAAAAACCTGAGTTCTTTATCAGATAGTCCCTGACAAGTGTGCGAGAAAGGCAGCTGTTTTTCCCCTTGTCTCGTTTCGCTAATATCTTTAAATGACGCTATCCTATATTATCCAAAGAGGCATGCATGTTGACTGTAACGGAACACGTATTACTGTCGTTATTGATCCGTCAGAGTCAGTTTTCACTTCACATAAGTTGGCATTGCTTGTATTTACTGCAGATAATCTATTAAAAACAAAAAACCCGTCTCGATTGCGAAAATCGCAATTCAGGCGGGTTTTTAGTTTTTTAATGTATTAACCAACATTTTCTGACACGCTGCGATGTTGAAGGCAGATAATCTGTCTGAAGGACAGCAAGTTAAATGAGTTATGTGTAACCATATCCCACCCTGCAGCATTAGTAGGAAACAAAGTAAAGTGACATCACGTGCCGAGAGCTTTACTGCATCTGTCCTGTCACCTAGCGTCAAAAACATGAAGTAATATAGTGTACTCTTTTCTGGCGTTGTACATAAAAAATATCAATTATTAAAATGTTTAATATGGAGAATTTGTTATATGTAAAACAAAGAACTATACAACGTTGTAAAAAATATTGTGTATCTACATAAAGAGAAATGGCTAGAAAAATTAACTATGATGTTGGTTAGGGGATGTACAACGGGACAAAGGACACTATGCGATCCTTCCTTTTTCTTTAGTCTCTGTACAGAAGACGTGTTTAATCGGTCTTAAGAGGATGCGGATAAAAGGTTGCTTTGAAAGCGAGTGAGCATAATTTATTGTACCTCCGAAGACTGCACTAATAATGCTACTTGTGACGGAGATGTTTACATAAAACTTGTGCATCGACAGACTGGACTCAGTTTGGTTCATTTTCTGCATGTAATGAGAATCCAGCATTACCCCGGTGATATGGTCTTCGAAGGGCTTCTAATAGATGGTGACTGGTACTTCAGACTAGGTATTCAGCGGCTTGTATGTTGTGATACAAATTTAACTGGTACAGCTATTTGAGAATTTACGTAGCATTTACGACGAAGGCCACCTTAATGCTGACTAAAGCCACTGAACACTTAAGTATTTGTATTCTGAGAGTTATTATAATTTGTGGATAACTCGGGAGGCAGCCATTACTTAAAGTAAAGTTGTGAACCAATTTCTCTCCAGTGTAGTATTTCAGTTTTTGAATAATGATTTATTATTAACAGAATAGCGTGTTATCTGTTTTTTATTTACAAAGTGAAGGATTTCAGGTTTATGATTCCCTCGATTAAAATCGTTTCCCATATTCAACATTTCCTAAACCAAATTAATACTGTGGAAAAACAATTGCCAACTTCAAAAGACGCTAAGGAATCGTATTTATAAATACCTAGCATTCAACGTAAAAAAAATTTATCTGGCTATGCATTTCGCCAAAATGCTGAGGGCAAAAATAGTGTGCCAAATTCTCTATTAAAACAGCATAGACAATTGGGGAATTTAAAATCAAACAGGACATTCATTACGTGAGACGGAATTCAAGTGTTTCAAAGAAAAAAAAACAGATAATCAAAATTACGTTCAGTCAGTTAAATGTTTTCATATCATTACAACCAAGTGAAGTTGGCCTGCTTTTTCACGTAACAATGAGTCATAAATAAATGTGACGTACAGTATGTGATCAAAAGTAACCGGACACCGCCAGAAACATACGTTTTTCATGTTAGATGCATCGTGCTGCCACCTACTGCCAGGTACTCCATATCAGCGACCTCAGGAGTCATTAGAGATCGTGACGGAGCAGAATGGAGCGCTCCTCGGAACTCAAGGACTTGGAACGTAGTCAGGTGATTGAGTGCCACTTGTGTCATACGTCTGTAGGCGAAATTTCTACACTCCTAAACATCCCTAAGTCCGCTGTTTCGGATGTGGAAGTGAAGTCTGTTCACTGACAGAGACCGCCGACAGTTGAAGAGGATCGTAATCTGTAATACGCAGACGTCTATCCTAACCATCACACAAGAATTCCAGACTGCAGCAGGATCCACTGCAAGTACTACAACAGTTAGCCGGGACGTGACAAAAGTCGTGCTGCTGCTCATAAGCCACACATCACGCCAGTAAATACAAAACGACGCCTCTCTTGGTGTAAGGAACGTAAACATTGGGCGACCGAACAGTGGAAAAATGTTGTGTGGACTGACGAATCACGGTACAGAAGGTGGCGATCCGATGGCAGCTTGTGGGTATGGTGAATGCCCGTTGAACGTCATTTGCCAGCGCATGTAGCGCCAACAGTAAAATTCGGAGGCGGTGGTGTTATGGTGTGGTCGTGTTTTTGACGGAGGATGCTTCCACCCCTTGTTGTTTTGCGTGGCACTATCACAGCACGGGCCTACATTGATGTTTGAAGCACCCTTTTGCTCTCCACTGTTGAAGAGCAATTCGGGGATGGCGATTGCACCTGTTCGTAATGTACGGCCTTTGGCGGAGTGGTTACACGACAGTAAAATCCCTGTAATGGACTGGCGTGCACAGAGTCCTGAGCTGAATCCTATAAAACATCTTTGGGATGTTTTGACGTCGTGCCAGACCTCACCAAACGACAGCAGTACCTCTCCTCAGTGCAGCACTCCGTGAAGAATAGACTGCCATCCCCAAAGAAAACTTCCACCACCTGACTGAACGTATGCCTGCGAGAATGGAAGCTGTCATCAAGGCTAAGGATGGGCCAACTCCATACTGAACTCCAGCATTACACCAAGAACATGTAAGTCAGTTTGAGCCAAGTCGGGATACTTTTGATCACATAGTGTATGTTCCGGCATAACGTCAACCGCCGGCACGACGATGAAGAACGGAAGAGCAGAGACGGCTGTGAGACGACGCCAGCCAATAGTAATCTGACGGAACCCTGTCTAGGACGACACCAAGACAGGACTGGCCTGTACAGCGAAAATAAGTTCCGCGCCACATAGCCGCGGCATTGGACATTGATTATTATTTGCATGTCGCCATTTGCTTGCGACACACCTATGTGGCCGGCCGCGGTGGTCTCGCAGTTCTAGGTCCGCAGTCCGGAACCGTGCAACTGCTACGGTCGCAGGTTCGAATCCTGACTCGGGCATGGATGTGTGTGATGTCCTTAGGTTAGTTAGGTTTAAGTAGTCCTAAGTTCTAGGGGACTAATGACCACAGCAGTTGAGTCCCATAGTGCTCAGAGCCATTTGAACCATTTGAACCAACACCTATGTGAATACGAAATGTTAAGAGTTGCCATTTATCTTACTGTAATAATCTTCGTTAATACGATTTGCTCGAGTGGTTGTCTAGCGATCCGAGGAAGCAGCTTTCCAAGGCAGACGAATGGGCAGAATACAACAATGTAAGTTTCTGTTTGAAACACCAACCACCACAGTGTGCCTTAAGCTTCCAGTCCAATGCAAGTTAATCAGATGATAAACTTTTGAATACGAATTATGTATACATAGACTACATTGTAAAGTGTCTTACGTGTTTTTATGATTTGTGTGTTCATAAGCGTAGAAGTGTTTGACACAGAACTGAAAGACCTAAGTCGAAACAAGGCCCCGGGAGTAGACAACATTCCATTACAACTACTGACAGCCATGGGAATCCAGTGCTGACAAAACTGTACCATCTGGTGAGCAAAATGTAAGACACAGGCGAAATACCCTCAGACTTCAGGAAGAATAGAATAATTGCAATCCCAAAGAAAGCAGGTGTGAAAATTACCGAACTATCAGTTTAATAAGTCACGGCTGCAAAATACTAACACGAATTCTTGACAGACGAATGGAAAAACTGGTAGAAGCCGACCCCGGGCAAGATCAGTTTGGATTCCGTAGAAATGTTGGAACACGTGAGGCAATACTGACCCTACGAATTATCTTAGAATCTAGATTAAGAAAAGGCAGATCTACGTTTCTAGCATTGCTAGGTTTAGATAAAGCGTTTGACAATGTTAATTGGAATACTCTCGTTAAAATTCTGAAGGTGGCAGGGGTAAAATACAGGGAGCGAAAGGCTATTTACAGTTATAAGAGTCGAGGGACATGAAACGGAAGCAGTGGTTGGGAAGGGAGTAAGACAGGGTTGTGGCCTATCCCAAATGTTATTCAATCTGTTAACTGAGCAAGCAGTAAAGGAAACAAAAGAAAAATTCGGAGTAGGTATTAAAATCCATGGAGAAGAAATAAAAACTTTGAGGTTCGCCGATGACACTGTAATTCTGTCACAGACAGCAAAGGACTTGAAAGAGCTGTTGAACGGAGTGGACAGTGTCTTGAAAGGAGGATATAAGATGAACATCAACAAAAGCAAAACGAGAATAATGGAATGTAGTCGAGTTAACTCGGGTGATGGTGAGGGGACTGGATTAGGAAACGAGACACTTAAAGTAGTAAAGGAGTTTTGCTGTTTGGAGAGCAAAATAACTGATGATGGTCGAAGTAAGTAGAGAGGATATAAAATATAGACTGGCAATGGCAAGGAAAGCGTTTCTGAAGAAGAGAAGTTCGTTAATTAGATTGGTAGATCACATAACTAATGAGGAGTTATTGGGTAGAATTGGGGAGAAGAGGAGTTTGTGGCACAATTTGACTAGAAGAAGGGACATGTTCTGAGGCATCAAGAGATCACCAATTTAGTATTGGAGGGTAGCGTGGAGAGTAAAAATCGTAGGGGGAGACCAAGAGATGAATACACTAAGCAGATTCAAAAGGGTGTAGGCTGCAGCACGTACTGGGAGATGCTGCAGCTTGCTCAGGACAGAGTAGCATGGAGAGCTGCATCAAACCAGTCTCTAGACTGAAGAGCACAAGAACAACAACAACAACAACAAGCGTAGAAAGTGAGAAATCATTTTATTATGTTGTTCTATGGACTAAACTAAGGTTCGCCCGTTAATTCTCCCAAAGAGATGAAACAGTTAATAGGTCAGTGGCATTTGGTATTTTATACAACAAAAATTCTAATTTAGCATTATAATTTATGGTGCTGCAGCTTATATGGAGAGAAGTATAATGAAGTGCACTTTGAGTAAAATTAGTAACTGGGCAGCTACTACAAGCTGTCGTTATTGTTCAAGAGCCTGATACTGCATGGTTAAACGTAAGACATTCCTAACTAGAAAGAACTAATGAATACAACTGGAACGGTAGCTTTGTAAGATATGCTAGAATCGGTACTGTAGTGATTTACATAATTCTTTGGACTCTCAGACAACCAGACGCTTGACATGTCCCAAGGGCGGCTCTTTGCTTGCGGCACTCAATCATACGCTTGCTGCGAGCACTTGCTTTCACTGCATGTTGACCTTTGGCTTAGAGTAGTCAGTTTTCGTGTGTCTTTCTTGGTTCTGGTCTGCCAAAGAGTTATTGGTTGCCGTGTTCCCTTTTAGTTACTGTTGATAGTATGTTGGTGAAATCGCTACACCTTATACATTGCATAAACTGGTATTCTGGACGTAAACGGAACTTACAAACGAACATTTGCAACTGTAAATAAACGGTGTTGATGAAAGTTGTCGTGTGTATAGATTGGACAAAATAGTGCAACACGCCCTTTTTTGTTTCTTCCCGGCCTCAGTTATAAGGAGTAAAACACACTCCGAAAGGTAATCTGGTATATTAGCTTTAGAGGGAATATCTTCGAAACGATGATATATAAAAAATGTTTTTGGTATAAAAGTTGGTAAGTAAATAACATTCGTGAAACACAGTAATCAACTTCCGTAATAATTTGAAATTTTCAAAAATATCGCATCACCATTACTTAATTCTGAAGAATGAAAACATCTGTTACGGCATAAATTGAAGAAGCTATCAAGCCACATACATCCATGAGTAATAACGCTGGTCTCTGAAACAGCGTTTTTGAGAAATAAACTGTACATCTTGCGCTTTCATTGTTTTTTCAACATACCTAATCAAAATAGCTGAATATACGTTATTATCCTAATTATTTATTTTAAGTATATTTCTGTTACGTTTTAAATTGTTATTTTACGTTTTACATTTTTTGTTAACCAGTTTACGTAAGTGTATTCTGTTAATTAAAAATAATAAGTAACATTGTGGGTTGTAATGGCTGTGAGCACTATGGGACTTAACTTCCGAGGTCATCAGTCCCCTAGAACTTAGAGCCATTTAAACCTAAGTAACCTAAGGACATCGCACACATCCATGCCCACGGCAGGATTCGAACCTGCGACCGTCGCGCGGTGCCAAACTGGAGCGCCACTCCGGCCGGCGTAACATTATTATGACACAAAATCATTACAATAATGACAGTCTGTAAAGAAATGCTTAAAACATAACTTTGTTTCACACCTTATAACAAAATGAACGAAATTTCTTCACGTAATCCACTCATGTTCCGAGCAAAACAGTACACCCTGAATGAGTAGAGAGAGGACGTTCGTATTCTCAGAACATAAACATTGGTAAGTTTTGCAGAAATGTTTAGCATTTCAGACAGCTTGGTTCAGCATGTTTCCTGTTGCCTAGTAGGCAAAAGGTCCGCCCTGGATACAGCTATCTTGTTCCATGTGTGATGGCATCGACGCCTATAAGGCGCGAATGATGTCCTGTAGTCATCCATGCTGCATTCAACTGGTTCCAAAGATCATGTCTGGTGTTTGGCATCGGATCACAGTTCTGCATCTGTCGTTTCGATTGGCGACAAGTCTGGTGATCTGGTGGGCCAAGGCAAAAGGCAGACATTCTGTGACACCAAGAAGTCACGTGCTCGTGCAGTAACATGTGGTCGTGCATTGCCGTGCCGAAAAATAGCTTCTGGGATGTTATGCAGAAAGGGTATGGCTACTGGTCATTCACGGGTCCCACTGCTTGCAGTGGCCTGGGCACGCACTAGCTGTGGTATGTGGTTGCACCCAACAGCACACCATAGCACTCCACACCATATGGGCTTGAGTTGGATCTGTATGTCTTGTGTGAATGCAATCACTGTGATACCGCTCCCCTTGCCTGCGGCGAATCAGAAAGGGGGCCATCATTTTCAAACAAGCAGAACCTGGATTCGTTGTAAACACTACCGTGTTCCATTCTAGCCCCCAGTGACGTCATTCCACACATCAATGCCGTCTAGCACGTTTCTGCAGATTCGTCAAAGGTATGCAGAGAAGTGGACCACGCGAACGTAACCAGTTCTGTAATAAATGGCGACAGAATATCGCCAATGGTAGTGTACGATGTGTTACAGTGTTCCACTATTTCACCAGAGCCGAGGATGACGCAGATATCGCCTGCAATGCCATTTGAATGAGGTGTCGATCGTCCCGGGAAGCGTTGTCTGCGGTGCGTCCTGACCCATCTCGTGGTGTTCTACGGTCTTCCGTTGCAGTGCCGAACCACTTCGTCCCACACGGGCAGCTATTTTCCGGATGGATGCATCACATTCTTTCATGCCAATAAAGCACCCCCTTTCAGACACGCTCATGTGACGGCACGCATCGCGATACGTCTGTGAGGCCTCCTGCACGTCTGCTCAAGTCACTGGCCCACTACATTCGTCGTATAGCGACAAAAAAAGCCGCAGGCACATTTTACCGGTAGGTTGTGTTGCGACGCGATATCTATGTTGACCTTGAACCCGTGGGCCGACATGGTTCAAATGCTAATAGTTTCTTCAGAACATACTAATGCACATGTGTTGTGATTATGAGCGTCCTATCTCCAGTCGTTCAAGGTGCTCCAGATTTTCTGAGCATGAGAGTATACTGGGTGGTCCACTGATCGTGACCGGGCCAAATATCTCACGAAATAAGCATCAAACGAAAAAACTACAAAGGACGAAACTCCTCTAGCTTGAAGGGGGAAACCAGATGGCGCTATGGTTGGCCCGCTATATGGCGCTGCCATAGGCCAAACGGATATCACCTGCGTTTTTAAAAATATAAACCCTCATTTTTTATTACATATTCGTGTAATACGTAAAGAAATATGAATGTTCTAGTTGGACAACTTTTTTCGCTTTGTGATAGATGGCGCTGTAATAGTGACAAACATATGGATCTCATTTTTTTATTACATATTCGTGTAATACGTAAGGAATTATGAATGTTCTAGTTGGACAACTTTTTTCGCTTTGTTATAGATGGCGCTGTAATAGTGACAAACATATGGCTCACAACTTTAGATGAACAGTTGGTAACAGGTAGGTTTTTTAAAATTAAAATACTGAACGTAAGTACGTTTGAACATTTCATTTCGGTTGTTCTAATGTGATACATGTACATTTCTGAACGTATCATTTCTGAGAACGCATGCTGTTATAGCGTGATTACCTGTAAATACCACATTAATGCAATAAATGCTCAAAATGATCTCCGTCAACCTCGATGCATTTCGCAGTACGTGTAACGATCTATTGACACGTAATCAGCATGGCTTCAGAAAACATCGCTCTTGTGCAACGCAGCTAGCTCTTTATTCGCACGAAGTAATGGCCGCTATCGACAGGGGATCTCAAGTTGATTCCGTATTTCTAGATTTCCGGAAATCTTTTGACACCGTTCCTCACAAGCGACTTCTAATCAAGCTGCGGAGCTATGGGGTATCGTCTCAGTTGTGCGACTGGATTCGTGATTTCCTGTCAGGAAGGTCGCAGTTCGTAGTAATAGACGGCAAATCATCGAGTAAAACTGAAGTGATATCAGGTGTTCCCCAGGGAAGCGTCCTGGGACCTCTACTGTTCCTGATCTATATAAATAACCTGGGTGACAATCTGAGCAGTTCTCTTAGGTTGTTCGCAGATGATGCTGTAATTTACCGTCTAGTAAGGTCATCCGAAGACCAGTATCAGCTGCAAAGCGATTTAGAAAAGATTGCTGTATGGTGTGTCAGGTGGCAGTTGACGCTAAATAACGAAAAGTGTGAGATGATCCACATGAGTTCCAAAAGAAATCCGTTGTAATTCGATTACTCGTTTAATAGTACAATTCTCAAGGCTGTCAATTGAACTAAGTACCTGGGTGTTAAAATTACGAACAACTTCAGTTGGAAGGACCACATAGATAATATTGTCGGGAAGGCGAGCCAAAGGTTGCGTTTCATTGGCAGGACACTTAGAAGATGCAACAAGTCCACTAAAGAGACAGCTTACACTACACTCGTTCGTCCTCTGTTAGAATATTGCTGCGCGGTGTGGGATCCTTACCAGGTGGGATTGACGGAGGACATCGAGAGGGTGCAAAGAAGGGCAGCTCGTTTTGTATTATCGCGTTATAGGGGAGAGAGTGTGGCAGATATGATACACGAGTTGGGATGGAAGTCATTACAGCATAGACGTTTTTCGTCGCGGCGAGACCTTTTTACGAAATTTCAGTCACCAACTTTCTCTTCCGAATGCGAAAATATTTTGTTGAGCTCAACCTACATAGGTAGGAATGATCATCAAAATAAAATAAGAGAAATCAGAGCTCGAACAGAAAGGTTTAGGTGTTCGTTTTTCCCGCTCGCTGTTCGGGAGTGGAATAGTAGAGAGATAGCATGATTGTGGTTCGATGAATCCTCTGCCAAGCACTTAAATGTGAATTGCAGAGTAGTCATGTAGATGTAGATGTAGATGTAGATGTAGATGTAGATGTAACGACATTCCTCTCAACAGGTAGTAGTTCGCCTTCCGTAATGTTCGCACATGCATTGACAATGCGCTGACGCATGTTGTCAGGCGTTCTCGGTGGATCATGATTGCAAATATCCTTCAACTTTCCCCACGGAAAGAAATCCGGGGACGTCAGGTGCGGTGAACGTTGTTGATGTAGCATTCTCAACACCGACGTTTCTGAGATTTCCGATTCTCGTGCAATTTGTCTGCTACTCATGTGCGGATTAGCCCCGACAGCAGCTAAAACGTCTACTTGGGCATCATCATTTGTTGCAGGTCGTGGTTGACGTTTCACATGTGGCTGAACACTTCCTGTTTCTTTAAATAACATAACTACCCGGCGAACGGTCCGGACACTTGGATGATGTCGTCCAGGATACCGAGCAGTATACATAGCACACGCCGGTTGGGCATTTTGATCACAATAGCCAAACATCAACAAGATATCGACCTTTTCCACAATTGGTAAACGGTCCATTTTAACACGAGTAACGTATCACGAAGCAAATACCTTCCGCATTGGTGGACTGTTACCTGATACCACGAACTTAAAAGTTTTTGACTATTAAAGCGCCATCTATTACAAAGCGAAAAAAGTGGTCCAACTAAAAATTCATATATCTTTACGTACTGCACGAATATGTAATAAAAAATGGGAGTTCCTATTTGAAAGGAAAACGCAGTTGATATCCGTTTGATCTATGGCAGCGCCATGTAGCGGGCAAACCATAGCGCCATCTGGTTTCCCCCTTCAAGCTAGAGGAGTTTCGTTCTTTGTAGTTTTTTCGTTTGATGCTTGTTTCGTGAGATATTTGGCCCGGTCACTATCAGTGGATCACCCTGTATATGACAGAGAATGCAATATAAAACAAAATTCAGCAGGAAATCAAGTTGTCACGGGCAATCATCTAAATATCTCGATTTCTATCAGGCATATTTCAGTACATTGGTAAGCCTTGAGAATTATTTAATAGTGACTGCAGCTTTAGTATATTGTTTCTCAAGTGAAGATCGAAATCATAATAATTCAACAGAACTGAATCGGGTAAATCTTCTCACAAAGTTCTTCCATCATCGACAGCCATTACATACCACAGATACACTTAGTGTGTTAGGGTACGACACTCAAAATGGTTCATTGAGATGATACAGCCCAAGAATCGAACAATAATACAGATTTTTCTCCCGCTGCAGGAAGAAATCGTCTTGCAAAAATATGTTTTTACTGGGTCAGGTGTTTGTTTACAAGATTTCGATGCTGTTACACGGACATTTGGAGCCTTAACAGGATATTTTCGAAATGTCGGACTAAACTCATCTTTAGTTTCGTTTAAAATTTGAGCGTCGTACCCGTTGACAAACAACTTGTTCATGTATTGATACAAAAGGGATCCATGGCACAAGTACGGCCGCGGGATGGGTATGGCTTTAGATATTGGAAGAACTATGTGAGAAGATGATTACAGGGTTTTCAAGAACTTTAATTAAATATCAATTTTTATAGGAAATCATTTTATATATACCATCGTTTCGAAGATATTCCCTCTAAACCTAATATACCAAATTACCTGTCGAGGTGTGTTTTACCCTTTGAAAGCTAAACTGGACTCAAAGATATACGTATTGCACTATTTTCCCCCCTCATCAAGATCGTTTGTTTGCGCTTGGGAGTGTCCTGTTGTTAGGTCTTTGGGTATGGGTTTGACTCGTGTGCTGACTTGGCCGAGGATATATTAGCAGCCTTGACCATTCGCAATAATTATCCTCGTTTTCAGTCAGTAACAGGCCAGTTCATTGTTCAACATCATTGTTTTAAGTAGCTAGTAAAGGTTTTCTTTCTTTTCTTTTTTACTGGAATTTCGTTGTTGATTAGTGACCTTCAGTGTACGTCAGCTTCCTTTCGGAAATGAATGGTTCTCCTATTAGAGCAAGCGATCACAGTATGTACCATCACTGTTTGCAATAGGAAATATTATGACTGCATGCTTGTTTAATTATACTTTTAATCAGAAATATTTTGCACATACTCCAACATTACGAGGATTACTACACAGTGTGCGATTTTCAGCATATTTAGGCAATCATACAGGAGATTGATGCCAAATGCATTAAACTGCATTTCGTATTCAAAGATCAGTGGTTGCACATAAGTAATGTTGCCAATTGTTAACAAAATTATGTAAACTGCGCAAACGAGCTCTTGATACAGACGATGTCCTCTAAGGGGGTCGTCATTGCACTCAGAGTTAGTATTCTCATATTAACTCACTTTTCCTTTTCTTGTGACCTATGAGCAACCATCATTACGAACTTCTGACACTCAAAAGAATGCTTTCCGTAGCGTTTGCGAAAGGTAATTGTTGTCACCATATAAATAAGAGTCTGATGCGCCTTTACCTCGGCTTTCCGCATAAACGATTGTAAATATTTGCAAGTAGTTCAAATTTTGGTTGAATTGTGAAGATATAAGAGCGGACAGTTACCTTTCAGTATTTTTACATCATTGTATTTTGTTACTTACACTGTGATGAACAATAGGAAATGCCAACAAAGCCGACTTTAGGGCAAAAAGATGACATACGCACGTAAAATCGTTGAGCTGATTATACTAGTTGATGAGGAATTCAAGAGTGGGAAGTCACAAGAAGGATGGTCTATACAAGGGTGAGGTACTTGACGGCAACATTATGGAAATTGAAGAAGACGTAGATGAAAATGTAATGTCAGACATGATACAATGTCAAGAATTTGACAGTACAGTGAAAGACCTAAGTCGAAACAAGACTCTGGGAGTAGACAACATTCCAGTAGAACTACTAATAGCCTTGGGAGACGCAGCCATGCAAAACTCTTCCATCTGGTGAGCAAGATGTATCCGCCAGGCGAAATAACTTCAGACTTCAAGAAGAATATAGTAAGTCCAATCCCAAAAAAGGAGGTATTGACACATGTGAAAATTACCGAACTATCAGTTTAATTAGTCATCGTTGCGAAATACTAACACGAATTCCTTACAAACGAGTGGAAAAACTCGTAGAAGCCGACCTTACGGAAGATCAGGTTGGATTTCTTAAAAACGTTGGAACACGCGAGGTAACACTGATCCTACGACTTATTTTAGAAGATAGATTAAAGAAAGGCAAACCTACGTTTCTAGAATTTTTAGACTTAAAAAAACTTTAGACAATGTCGACTGAAATATTCTCTTTCAAATGCCGACTGTGGCAGGTCTAAAATACAGGGAACGAAAGGCAATTTACAAGTTGCACAGAAACCAGATGGCAGTTATAAGAGTCGAGGGGCATGAAAAGGAAGCAGTGGTTGGGAAGGGAGAGAGACAGGGCTGTAGCCTATCCCCGATGTAACTCATTCTGTATATTGAGCAAGCAGTAAAGGAAACAAAACAAAAATTTGGAGTAGCAATTAAAATCCATGGAGAAATACAAACTTTGAGGTTTTCGACGACATTGTAATTCCGTCAGAGACAGCAATGGAACTGGAATAGGAGCTAAACAGAATGGACAGTGTCCTCAAAGAAGGATTAAGATGAACATCAACAAAAGCAAAACGAGGATAATGGAATGTAGTCGAATTAAATCAGGTGATGCTGAGGAAATTAGATTATGAAATGAGACACTTAAAGTAGTAGAGGTGTTTTGCTATTTGGGGAGAAAAGTAAATGCTGATGGTCGAAATTGAGAGGATAAAAAATGTAGATAACCTATGGCAACGAAAGCGTTTCTGAATAAAAGATATTTGTTAACATCGAGTGTCGATGTGTCAGGAAGTCTTTTCTGAAAGTATTTGTATGGAGTGTAGCCATGTATGGAGGTGAAACATGGACGATAAAAAGTGTACAAAAGAAGAGAATAGAAGCTTCCGATATGTGGTGCTACAGAACAATACTGAAGATTAGGTGGGTAGAATACGTAACTAATGAGGAGGTATGGAATAGAATTGTGGAGAAGAGGAGTTTTCGGCACAACTTGAATAGAAGAAGGAATCGGTTGGTAGGACATGTTCTGAGGGATCAAGGGATCGCCAATTTAGTATTGGAGGGCAGCGTGGAGGGTAAAAATAGTAGAGGGAGACCAAGAGATGAATAAACTAAGCAGGTTGAGAAGGATGTAGGTTGCAGTAGGTACGTACTAGGAGATGAAGAGGCTTGCACAGGATAGAGTGGCATGGAGAGCTGCATCAAACCAGTGTCTGAACTGAAGACCACAACAACAACAACTTTTCCCATTTCATTTAGCTAGTCGAATTCGGTCCCTGTGTTTTGTATGTTTGCTCTAACTAGCAGAGTCCGCAGCTCGTGATCGCGTTCTTGCTTCCCGAGCACGGGGGTCTGGGGTTCGATTCCCGGCGGGGTCAGAGATTTTAACCTGCCTCGTGATGATTGGGTGTTTGTGTTGTCCTCATCATTTCATCATCATTCATGATAGGGGGAGAAATTGGACTGACCAGTGGTTGGGAATTTGTACAGGCGCTAATAGCCGCGCAGTTGGGCGCGCCACAAACCAAACACCACCATCATCATCTAACTGGTGGAAACATTACTGGCTCCTTCCGATACAAAGTAAAGACCTTAACTGCACTTCTTGTGCTGATGCAGTATGCCCGTTCCGGGAGCGGGCCCAGGGGTGGTTAGCCTCCGACTGCTGCGCCGGCCCAAGGTGTGCCGGACTCCGCCGAGCTGTGCTGTATATAGCTGGCTGGCCCCTCGGGCTTAATTACTCGGCCGGCGTTTAATTAATAACCAGCGCCTGATCCTCGTGTCCAGGCGCCGGCCGCGGATTAAATTATATCATCGGCCTCCCAGGACCCGACGAGTGGTAGCGGACGGCCTCCCTGGCTGGCTCCGCTGGGGGCCGTAACCTCCTCGCCAACTTAGGCACGCCGGCGCGCCACAGTCTTCACGACCTCTCGCAGACTTGAATTCATGTTTGGTTACGTGACGAGTTACCGCTGAAATCAGCCAGTTTCTTATCACTCATGAATAATAGAGTTACACGTACACTGCATTTCACTAGAAAACTACAGAGAATCGCTGTTTGTTGCAGCAGTCTGAATTATATTGCAAATTTGAATATCACGATGTTAAATGTTAATGAGAGACATGCTTTGGTTAAATTATAGGGTTGTTAATGACATGAAAACAGTATGGATGACCTTTAGAAATTTAAAGACAAAATCCAGAACAAAGAAGTGTTACAATTATACATCCTTAGCATTGAATGTGGTTATGTAATCGGTAGTGTAACATCTACGAGATAAATTTTAGCTACAGTGTGACGAGAGGAAATCATGTCTCTGACAGTTATAAACATTATCTATTTAACATATGAAAAAATAGTGAAAACGATGAGAAATATTAATTATTTATATAATATTGTATGAAGTAATTGGACATATCGATGTGTATCATACAAAGACAATGATAATTGTAAATTCCATATATGATCTGCGTTTGTCTTCCTTTGTTATTACCTTCTGTTGGTTGGCTTTTGTAGGTTGCGGACGCCTATCAAACTGAGGTCTGTTAAGAAATTGTAATTATTTGTTAATTATTACTTGAGAATAGAGTTCATTATTATTATAAATATGAGCGAATAATTATTTGTAACTTTAATTCCTCTCTCAGCAAGCATTATCTGTGTTAACTATTTCTTTCCGCTGCAAAGAGCGCAGCCGTTGATGATAGCAATATCGCGATTTTGTCTGTGTTTTCCTTAGGAAAAAATCAAATGTTTGCTTGATGAAGTCTAAATAGTGCACAATACGACAGTAAAGTATAACAAGCATTTCAAATACTTATCTTATTTTCTCTAACAATAGAAAGTCTCTATCAATTGTCTGAGGCCATCTTAACAATTATCTCAGCGGCAAATTCAAATTACGCAAGTTTATAGACGTAAATGCCGAACGTAATATAAATGTACAAAATAAATTTGCACCGGTGGTCCCAAACTAATTTTAATGAAAATAATTCGAATCAGATTGGCTATTTAAAAACAGTACTCATAGCACGATCCTTATAACAACTTTTCTAGCTGATGTATGGAGCCGAAATTAATTAAGCACGAGTTGCGAAGAATATTGTTTCAGGTAACATACGTCTGTGTTGTGCGCGGCTGATGTTCGTTGGTTTTAATGATCATTTTGCTAAAGATAACTGCTTCCATCAAATCACTAGTTGTATAGAATCTGTTGTATGAACTTTGATTTAGTGACACTTTCACAACTTACAGACAACACTTTAACACAGCGTTAACTTGGAGTTCTTTAGCAACTTGACCAAATCTTTAGCCGGGAGAAAAATTATTCAGTAATTACTCAATGTAATAAAATAAGATTATCATTTTCATTTACAAATTAGTTAAATACGAAACCACTGAATAACACAGCGAACGCCACAGTAGGATTAGTATAGAACACGCAGGTATGCAACAAACGGTCGCTCGCGAACTGGTGTAACATTCTAACAGTCATACATTAATAACGTGATGTGATATGGGGTGACATAAGGGAAATTGCAGTTTTAGCAATACTGTCGTTGATAATTCTAAGGCAACATTGGGATATATGAAAGAGACTATCAACAGGAAACCACATAAAACCCCATAACAATGAAATTTAAAACTTGTGTTTTCCCAGATATAATATGCTTTCCAAAAATGCAGTGGGAATTTTCAGAACTATAAAACAAAATTCATATTATTAAACTAGAAAAGGGAAAGGCTTTTCAAAGAAATATGCAAGAGGAAGACCTACATCATAATACTCTACATATAACTTAAAGCAGTCTGTCACTTAAGAAAAAAACATACAAAAATGAAAATGATCAATATATATTAATATTTCAGTAGGACTACTAGAGAGTGTGTCAGCTACTCGTTTTGAAATATCTCCCACTTTCAAAGGAACTTGCGTATTTGGTATCTTTTTTATATCAGGTTTTAATATTGGAGTTGCTCAGTTTTGATTATTTAAATCCCTTAAACCTATAGACGACGAGAAAAGAGTAAAAGCCTTTCAGTTCATTGTTCATGTACAGCTAAGAGATGACCGTAAAACTTAAAACATCCACGATAAATATCAGTCAGGCAGAGCAGTTGCATTAATCAAAGTGATGCCATCTAATCTGCTTTGACATGCGTGGGGCATCAGTCTTAATACTGTATGATTTCAGCAAGGCTTTTCATTGTGCTGTTTTAAATTTATTGTAGTGCATATGAAAATGAAACAGCCGAGTTTTTCAATCAGTGGTATAACGTGCTTAGATATCTTTATACGAAAATTGATATGCAATGGGGAATTAATCTTCGAAGCATGTGCTTTAAGCGTCCTCTGCTGTGCAATATTTAGTTCGTTTGCCACTGTGCTACATTCTTGTACCACTGACATTATAATTACATTCAGTTTTACTCAACCACCAGACCTAAGAGAATTGTTGTTGCCATATCTGGTATGAATGATGACGTTCGTTCATTATCCGGGGCTCTACCCGGATTCTAAATCATAATAAATTACAGGTTGTCCACACATCACACCGAAAGTTGACGAGCGAGCATTACCGTGCAACACTTCTACTGTACCCGTTGATGGTATCTCATTATCCTCTCATTATCATATTAAGGAGCTTAAGTAGCAGTAAATAAACTTCGTCATGATTTTCGATGGGCATTCGAAGCAAGAAGGAGAATAACTGTTGCTAAATCAAAGAAATTTCTCTCTTGTTTACAAGTGAACTAAAAATTTTGAAAATATTTCCACTCAAACAAAACAAAAACCGGTTCACTCTTTAGACCTGCCAAAACTGTACCACTATGATGGACTACAACACCGCACTAAAGGTGAAAACTCCGGGCAATTAGCCATATGTGCTTGCGTAAGGTGCGCCTGTAACATTCGACCGTCTCATCACGTCTGTCTTCCCTATGCTCATATAGGGTAGACGTGGCCGGCTAGGAGATGTGATTTTCACACTCTTTGCTTTCTTAATCGGTTTCTAAGTCACTAGTATCATCAAAGCCTCTCCTCACCTATCAAATATCTATCAGCATTCGTAACTGCAACATAAGATTTCCTGTGTCCAGATTTGGCTGTACCTATGCATAATACGATCACTAAATCTGACTGCTTCTACGTCACTATTTCAGTTGTACTACTCTGGAATAAATTATCCAGTAATCTGAGTCTTACACATAAGTACTCTGAATTTAAGAGGAGATTGAAGTTTTAATTGTTATCATCGATTTTGCCTCCTTCTTCGCATATCTCAGTTGTCCTTCTGTCCAACAGCAAAAAAATATTTCTGTCACTTTGTCAACACTGCCCACTGTCCATGCTTTCGTCATCAGAATAATTTTTCTGTTTTGTTTTCTCCATATATCCTGCTAATCTTGTCCTATTATTTCAAACTCTTCTCCAGTGTTGATCCCTGCAGTACTATTAGCACACATTTCTGTTAAATCGTTTACCGTCACATTCGCAGAAGAATGTAAAGACGAAATTACTGAATAAGATGTAAATCAGACAGGCATTTCTGAAATACCCCTAATTCATTAAGATACCTTTTATCATAATTAATATTTGTAAGTGAGGTAAAATAGGACGAGAATATAGTATCATCTGTATGGAGAGCGAACTAAGGAGGAGTCAGGGAATAGTGCAGTGCATTTACAAAGGCGGCGCGTAAAGGGCTGTTGTTTGCCTATTCGCTTTTGACACCTGTACGCTCTTAACTCCTGTCTCCTTAAGGCTCTCTCTTCTTCCTTCTGGACGTTCGTCATTCTCCTCTGCAGCTCCGCGTCTTTCGAGGACTGTTGATTCCTCAGGGCGATCACTGGCTGCCCTGGAGTAGCTTCTGAACTGCTCCCTCTGCACGACCGACCCACCCTCCGTCCTAGCCCTTACCCCTACCCTACGGGCGCCCTTTTGCACTCCCCCATTCCTCTGCCCCCTTCCAAGACATAATCTTCGGGAAGACGAACGCCCAAGTCCTGCAGAGCTCTCAAGTTTTACTCAACGATCTTTTAATGCGGCAATTAGTATGCATAGCGAATCAGCAAGTCATAAACTCCGCGCCGTTCTAAGGAGGAGTAATTGCTGTTATTATGCGCTGCTGATTACCAGCAAGGAATTCTCACTTTTATGATAGCGGAGAAGAGACTGCGAACTAGCAAAAGTAGTAAGACGCGGAGTTCGTAATGGCATGAACAGCCAAAGAACTGCGACAGAGATGAAAAATACATAATGGCGATTCACTGTTTATCTCGGCTACAGATTTTTACTTAAGACAAATTATGCAACTTCTGTTCGAAATCTCAGAATATTACACTGCTTTCAATACTTAACAACAAAATTTTTTCCACATTTATATCTACCGAGTGGAAAATTATTTTAATCGATTTACAGCAACAGAAGAAACACAGCTCATCAGGTCTTCTGTTACAGATTTTTTTCAAGTAACCCAAAATTTTAAAAATGTCAGAAGCACATTATTGTAGGGTATTCCTTTTTTAAGACTGTATTACTGTATAACACAGTAAACTTATACAAGCCACAAGTAATACAAGCAAAGTGCTGCAACCTACCGCCTGAAAGCAGCTTTGTAGTTGCGTGTACTGCACACACCTTTGCAACCAACTGAGATGGACACGAAGCTAAAACTCTTTACCAGTGGGTAAAACGAAAGTTTTTAGTGTAAGTGAGGAACTAACTTTGTTTCGTGAAGAAAACGTTCATACACTCCTGGAAATGGAAAAAAGAACACATTGACACCGGTGTGTCAGACCCACCATACTTGCTCCGGACACTGCGAGAGGGCTGTACAAGCAATGATCATACGCACGGCACAGCGGACACACCAGGAACAGCGCTGTTGGCCGTCGAATGGCGCTAGCTGCGCAGCATTTGTGCACCGCCGCCGTCAGTGTCAGCCAGTTTGCCGTGACGGAGCTCCATCGCAGTCTTTAACCCTGGTAGCATGCCGCGACAGCGTGGACGTGAACCGTATGTGCAGCTGACGGACTTTGAGCGAGGGCGTATAGTGGGCATGCGGGAGGCCAGGTGGACGTACCGCCGAATTGCTCAACACGTGGGGCGTGAGGTCTCCACAGTACATCGATGTTGTCGCCAGTGGTCGGCCGAAGGTGCACGTGCCCGTCGACCTGGGACCGGACCGCAGCGACGCACGGATGCACGCCAAGACCGTAGGATCCTACGCAGTGCCGTAGGGGACCGCACCGCCACTTCCCAGCAAATTAGGGACACTGTTGCTCCTGGGGTATCGGCGACGACCATTCGCAACCGTCTCCATGAAGCTGGGCTACGGTCCCGCATACCGTTAGGCCGTCTTCCGCTCACGCCCCAACATCGTGCAGCCCGCCTCCAGTGGTGTCGCGACAGGCGTGAATGGAGGGACGAATGGAGACGTGTCGTCTTCAGCGATGAGAGTCGCTTCTGCCTTGGTGCCAATGATGGTCGTATGCGTGTTTGGCGCCGTGCAGGTGAGCGCCACAATCAGGACTGCATACGACCGAGGCACACAAGGCCAACACCCGCCACATGGTGTGGGGAGCGATCTCCTACACTGGCCGTACACCTGTGGTGATCGTCGAGAGGACACTGAATAGTGCACGGTACATCCAAACCGTCATCGAACCCATCGTTCTACCATTCCTAGACCGGCAAGGGAACTTGCTGTTCCAACAGGACAATGCACGTCCGCATGTATCCCGTGCCACCCAACGTGCTCTAGAAGGTGTAAGTCAACTACCTTGGCCAGCAAGATCTCCGGATCTGTCCCCCATTGAGCATGTTTGGGACTGGATGAAGCGTCGTCTCACGTGGTCTGCACGTCCGGCACGAACGCTGGTCCAACTGAGGCGCCAGGTGGAAATGGCATGGCAAGCCGTTCCACAGGACTACATCCAGCATCTCTACGATCGTCTCCATGGGAGAATAGCAGCCTGCATTGCTGCGAAAGGTGGATATACACTGTACTAGTGCCGACATTGTGCATGCTCTGTTGCCTGTGTGTATGTGCCTGTGGTTCTGTCAGTGTGATCATGTGATGTATCTGACCCCAGGAATGTGTCAATAAAGTTTCCCCTTCCTGGGACAATGAATTCACGGTGTTCTTATTTCAATTTCCAGGAGTGTATTATGTTTTTCTGTGTTACAGAGGTATTTAACTCAGACGAACCATCTGCGTTTGATAACAAAATCGGATACTACTCTTAAGGACGCCTCATCGGCATCAACCACTTCTCTCTAGTATCATTTCCAGTTATTTCTTGAGCCTACATTAGTTTAATTTTTAAACATAAAGTAGGACTTTGTGTAAAAAACATACTCTATCCTAAATAAAGTAAGCAAAAATAAAGAGAAAGGTTCATGATCAGAAAATCAATCGCAGCAAGAGAAAATTGCTGCCAATGTGGGAATAGTACCAATGCACCGTTCGTTGTACCGCTATTCCACAGAAATGTCTTATTTACGTCGAAAACTGGCAGTCCTGTCATTGAGTGTGTCTTTAATTTAGGGAGGGTCAGCATGGTGCAGTAAACTAAGCTGCGACTGATTTCCACCTCCGAGACCGCAACGGTCGCTGATTCAAATCCTACCTCGTGCATGGATGTGTGTGATGTCCTTCGGTTAGTTAGGTTTAAGTAGTTCTAAGTTCTAGGGGACTGATGACATCAGAAGCTAAGTCCCACAGTGCTCGGAGACATTTGAACCATTTCCACCTCACTACCTGTCCTTTAGAATTAGCGCCCCACCTCTAATGCTTTCAAGATATTAAACTGTGACCTTCCTGCCCGAATCCATCACTACCTGCTACTGACTTGATATTATTGTGAGACTAGATAGTTACATTGCAATTCCCATTTTTTTTTTTTTACTTCTAGTTCCGTAGACAAATTGAGGAGCAGATCTCCATGCTGATCGAACGTGTCCGTACATGAAATTACAACAGAAAAGTAATGGTTGTTAAAATACACTAATGAACCAAAACATTATAAGCACCTTTTTAATAGGTTGTCTGTCCTTCTTTGGAAAGAAATACGTCACTGATTTCGGCATATCAGGTATCCTGAAGTTCATTACTAGGTTTATGGAGGTAGACATTAGATGTCTATGCACAGGTCATGTAATACGAGTAAATAACGGGCCTTTGATCTGTGTACGCTGTGATGGCGCCCGCCTAGATGGGTTCCACAGAATTTACATCAGGCGAATATAATCGCCCACGAACCCGCTTGAGTTCACTATAGTGCTCCTCACACCATTGTAAAACGCTTCTGGCTTCGAGACTAGGGCAATTATACTGCTGAAAGATGGCATCGACGTCGGGGAAGACATCAAGCATGAAGGGATGCAGGGAGTTCAGCAGGTGTCAGCGAGTCTTCGATTACTACCACATGTTCCATGCAAGGGTAGAGTAATACTGCTATCACCAGCCTGTGTCCGTGGCTCGTTGCACGTTTCGGGCCGCCGTTCGCTTCGGTGGAGGTGTTCGTGAGGTGACCATCACCTAGTGCTGCGAAAATACGATCCACCAGAAGAGACGACACGCTTCCATTGATAGACAGTCGAATACACATGGTCCCGTGCCCATTGAAATCGTAACTGAGGGTATCGTTTGGTCAACATATGAAACGGAGGGGGTGGTTGCTGCGATGCTCCTTGTTCAACAATGTTCGATGAACAGGTGTGCACCGAAACACCTGTGCGTGCACCAACACTGTGCTCTTTCGGCGGAGATGCCACAGATTACCATCTGTCCCACTTTACAGAGCAGACTACCTTCTGAACCCAACGTTCTCTGAAGAATCGTGGACGTCCAACCATTTAACGCCTAGTGGTAGTTTCACTGTCATTCCACCTGTTTCCGTAGATGCTCATGACATTAGCACGTGAACATTCGACCAGCTACGTAGGCTCGATAGCAGGCTCTGCGTACTACACTACTGGCCATTAAAATTGTTACACCAAGAAGAAATGCAGATGATAAATGGGTATTCATTGGACAAATATATTATACTAGAACTGATATGTGATAACATTTTCACTTAATTTTGATGCATAGATCCTGAAAAATCAATACCCAGAACAATCACCTCTGGCCGTAATAACGGCCTTGATACGCCTGGGCATTGAGGCAGAGCTTGGATGGCGTATACAGGTACAGCTGTCCATGCAGCTTCAACACGATACCACAGTTCATCAAAAGTAGTGACTGGCGTATTGTGAAGAGCCAGTTGCTCGGCCACCATTGACCAGACATTTTCTGTTGATGAGAGATCTGGAGAAGGTGCTGGCCAGGGCAGCAGTCGAACATTTTCTGTGCCCAGAAAGGCCCGTACAGAAACTGCAACATGCGGTCGTGCATTATTCTGCTGAAATGTAGGGTCTCGCAGGGATCGAATGAAGGGTAGAGGCACGGGTCGTAACGCATCTCAACTGTAGGGTCTCGCAGGGATCGAATGAAGGGTAGAGCCACGGGTCGTAACACATCTCAACTGTAACGTCCACAGTTCAAAGTGACCTCAATGCGAACAAGACGTGACCGAGACGTGTAACCAATGGCACCCCATACCATCACACCGGGTGATACGCTAGTATTGCGATGACGAATACACGGTTCCAAAGTGCGTTCACCGCAATGTCGCCAGACACGGATACGACCATCATGCTGCTGTAAACAGAAGATGGATTCATCCGAATAAATGGTTCGTCGTTGAGTACACCCCATCTCAGGCGCTCCCATCTGTGATGGAGCGTCAAAGGTAACCGCAACCTTGGTGTCCGAGCTGATAGTCCATGCTCCTGCAAACAACGTCGCACTGTTCGTGCAGATGTATGTTGTCTTGAAAACTTCCCCATCTGTTGACTCCGGGATCGAGACGTGGCTGCACGATCCGTTACACCCATGCTGATAAGATGCCTGTCATCTCGACTGCTAGTGATACAAGGCCGTTGGGATCCAGCATGGCGTTCCGTATTACCCTCCTGAATCCACCGATTCCATATTCTGCTAACAATCATTGGATCTCGAACAACGCGAGCAGTAATGTCATGATACGATAAATTGCGATAGGCTACAATCCGACCTTTATCAAAGTCGAAAACGTAATGGTACGTATTTCTCCTCCTTACACGAGGCATCACAACAACGTTTCACCGACGTGGACAACTGCTGTTTGTTTGAGGAACCGGTTGGAAACTTTCCTCTTGTCAGCATGTTGTACGTGTCGCCACCGGCGCCATCCTTGTGTGAATGCTCTGAAAAGCTAATCATTTGCATATCACAACATCTTCTTCCTGTAGGTTAAATTTCGCGTCTATAGCTCGTCATCTTTGTGGTGTCTCAATTTTAATGGCCAGTAGTGTAATAATCAGCCGTTTGTCAAAGGCGCTTATGTCAATGGATTTACCCATCTGCAGCCCAAATCTTCACTTGTGTGACACCCCCCCCCCCCCCCCCGGTCCATGTCTGCTCTGTATAGATATATTTTTAATGTGTCACGTGACCGTAACGCCACTAGGCCCTATCTACAATGTCGCCGTGGGCAGTGATCATAATGTTTTGGATTTTCAGTGTAAAACCTTAATGAATCCTAAAAAGATAACAAGGTATAAGTTTATATAATCTAACAAAGGATTAGCTCAATTTTTCAAGGAACTCCTCGAAGGAATAGGAGGAGGAGCCATGAGGAAACACGTCAGTTAGATTTGAAAGCGCGTGGATTACTGCTAAGAAGTGTACCCTGGTGATATTACATGAATGCCTTGTAACACCGGCTTTACCTTCGTTAATGGCCTCTAATTCGACACTACACGACTTCTTTGATATATACCACAGTCACCTGAAGCCACTCGTTGATGGTTTGTTCTGGGGGAGCTATCAGAATGAAGCGAAGTTGTTTTCTATGTTTCTCCCCTGCTCCATATAATCCGCAACACTTGTCGTGGGGTTAATATAGAACGATTTAGTGGGCTGTTGTCTACATCTACATATACGTGATTACTGTGCTATTCACAATAAAGTGCCTGGCAGAGGGTTCAATGAACCATCTTCAAGCTGTCTCTCTACGGTTCCACTCTCGAACGGGACGCGGGAAAAACGAGCACTTAAATTTTTCCGTACGGGACCAGATTTCTCATGATTTATTGTGATGATCATTTCTCCCTATGTAGGTGGATGCTAACAGAATGTTTTCGCAATCGGAGGAGAAATCTGGTGATTGGAATTTCATGAGAAGATCGCGTCGCAACGGAAAACGCCTTTGTTGTAAAGATTGTCACTCCAATTCACCTATCATGTCTGTGACACTATATCTCCTATTTCGCGATAATACAAAACGAGCTATCCTTTGTACTTTTTGGATGTCATCCGTCAGTCTCACCTGATGCGCATCCCACACCGCACAGCAATTCCCCCAGAATAGGACGGACAAGCGTGGTGTAAGCAGTCTCTTTAGTAGACCTGTTGCACCTTCAAAGTGTTCTGCCAATGAATCACAGTCTTTGGTTTTCTCTACTCACAATATTTTCTATGTGGTCGTTCCAATTTAGATTGTCTGTAATTGTAATCCGTAAGTATTTAGTTGAATTTACACCCTTCATATTTGGGTGACCTATCGCGTAATCGAAATTTAGCTGATTTCTTTTAGTACTCATGTGAGTAACTTCACACTTTACCTTATTCAGTATCAATTGCCACTTTTTGCAAAATACAGATATCTTATCTAAATCATTTTGTAAATCGTTTTGATCATCTGATGACTTTACAAGACAGCGTCATCTACAAAAGGAAACGCTGGATATTACTTGTGTTTTACTCGATGACTTTCCGTCCATTACTACGATCTGTGACCTTTATGACAGGAAATCACGAATCCAGTCGCACAACTGAGGCGATACTCCGTAGGAACGCAGTTTGGTTAGAAGGCGCTTGTGATGAACGGTGTCGAAAGCCTTCTGGAAATCTAAAAATGTGGGATCAATTTGACATCCCCTGGCGATAGCTCTTATTACTTCATGAGTTTAAAGAGCTAGTTGTGTTTCACAAGAACGATATTTTCTGAACCCGTGTTGACTATGTGTCAATAAATCGTTTTCTTCGAGGTACTGCATAATGTTCGAATACAGTACATGTTCCAAAACCCTACTGCAAATCGACGTTTGTCATATAGTCCTGTAATCCTAGAAGATCGTTTCACAATTTGTTTGGCTAAAAGCATCCGGGCGCTTCTAAGTAATGCTGTATTATTCACAACATGTGATGACAGGTGGATGCGAAAGTGTAAAACGATACCGTGAATATTGTGTTGTCAGTAGAAAAGCAGTGTAGCAGCAATGGTCGATCAGGAGAGATCCGTGACTCCGACCTAAAACTAATTACTGGATGTCACCTACGGAGCAGATCCGACAGTAGCATTCCAGCACTTCTAAAGCTGCACAAGTCGACTGGTGTGATCGTGAAAGGGATACGCGAAGGAACAATCACGGATAAACCAATACTACGCAGACCTCATGTACTCACGAATAGGGACCGTCGAGCATTTCGGAGGGTAGTTTTACAAAATCGGATGAAATCAGCAGAAGGAACCACTCGTGATTCCCAGAGTGGTGTTAGCAGTCCAGTTGGCGCCATGACTGTGCCGTACATTCCTGCAGTAATTTCCAGGCGACGCTTGCGGTAGGGTGAAGAGAGACGCTGTTGATAATGGACGACTGGCAAGAGTGATTTGGAGTGATCAGTAACACTGTACCCTAGGCAGACTAATGGAAAAATCTGGCTTCAGCGAATGCCTGTATCAGTGGAATATAAAGGAGATCGTGTCATGGTATGGGGAAGTTTTCCGTGGTAAAGTGTGGTTCCACTACTAAACTTAAGAATTGCCTACTGTACAGGAAAAGTTAGCAGACTGATGGTTGTATCTCTCAGCATGACTATGTTCCCTATCATCAAGTAGCATGCGTCAGGCGATGATCTGTGGACAGTAACGTTCGTGAAATGCACTAGCGTGCCCAGAGATCCGTCCAAAAACAAATGGAACACCTTCTCGCTTAGTTTAAAGGTCGACTTCGCTCAAGCCCCAAGCGCTCAACAGAACTATCTTCTCTCGTCTCGGCTCTTGAAGAAGAATGAGCTGTCACTCTCCTACAGACATTCAGGAACTTCAGCCGTTATGAAGGCAAAGGAGTAGATACGTCCGATACTAATGTTCACTAATAGATGTTCTGATACGTTTGATCAGACAGTCCACTCATCATGACGATGTGGAAGAAAAGGCATCATCCAGCTACCCCACAACTACTAAGCATCGCAGAACACTCTCAATTCTGAACTGCACTCACCACACACTGCAGGCTGAACGCATCATTGAGGCGTCAGTGCAGACAACGCTTTAAGTAAATTTTTTAAAAATGCGAAATACTAACTTTCGTCCAGTCACCCATGCCTCCAGTCAGTTGCTCTATAGCCTTTGTTTTGTTAGGCCTAAAAAATGGTTCAAATGGCTCTGAGCACCATGGTACTTAACATCTGAGGTGATCATTCCCCTAGAACTTAGAAATACGTAAACCTAACTAACCCAAGGGCATCACTCACATCCATGCCCGAGGCAGGATTCGAACCTGCGACTGTAGCTGCCGCGCGGTTCCAGACTGAAGCGTCTGGTACCGATCGGCCATTCCGGCCTGCTGTTAGGCCTAATGAAGACGTGTATCTTTATGTGCTGCTGAGGCTAATGAAGTTTCGAGAGGTAGTAGTGTGTTCTTTTATTGTTGTAACTAATATTTTGTCGGCAGATCTTACACTCGTATTATCACTCCTACTACCAACTGCTAAAAGCTAAAGCAATTTCATATCTGACTACGTTAAATTATTACTTTTCATGCACTCAGTACTCAGTTTTACGGTTTGCCGTACACTGCAAGCCGGATATAATGTGAGTCTCATTATACATATCGGCAACATTTCATGAACGATACAGAGATTATCCTTTTGGTTCCTCGCTGCTGTCATGGACCCCTGAATCGTGCAAAACGATAAGGTACAATGGCTAAATCACTGGATTCGTATTCAGAAGGACAGGAGTTGAGGTCCTCGATTTCACATTCTGAATCTGAGGAGAAAGATTAGGACTTACCTTTACGTCGACGTAGGATTAATACAGACGAATCACTAGCTCTGTTGTGCAAAGCTAGATTAGTCAGAAACCAATTGCAGATTTCATCCTGATAAGAATTTCGGAATATTCGAAAGTCAAAAATCAGGTCATGGGCCGTTCATCGTATACATCAGTGCAGACAGGACTTCATGTCATGTAGCTATGCCGCTAAGATTTCTCTCAACCAAAAAAATGGCTCTGAGCACTATGGGACTTAACATCTGAGGTCATCAGTCCCGTAGAACTTAGAACTACTTAAACCCAACTAACCTAAGGACATCACACAACACCCAACCATCACGAGGCAGAGAAAATCCCTGACCCCGCCAGGAATCGAACACGGGAACCCGGGCGTGGGAAGCGAGAACGCTGCCGCACGACCACGAGATGCGGGCCCTCTCAACCAAATCACGCATTTACTGTAATGGTTTTTCACTAAGACCTATTTCTTTTAACGATTTCTCCACGTAAGCTACTATGGTCCCGATGTTGTTAAGACTAGCCAATATTTTTCCCCTTTCGTCTGGGAGTGATGTTTCCATGTCTGAAACCAGTAGACAAAAGGCGGTTTATACACCTCGGCAAAAGCATTATTCTGCGAACTGTCGGGAGTGTAGTTACTGTATTGATCACACAGTTATTTATCAAATAAAAATGGAATTACCAAACTGTTATTTTTCTGTAAGATAGTTAGTCATTTAATATTAGCCAGAACCGTAGAATAGTCAAAGATTACAGTGCTATATACGTAATCTGGCGAAGCAGTTATCATTTGTTGAAAAAGAAGCAAGAAAAAATTCAAAATATCTAAGTAATTCTACATATCGCACTGTAAAAAAATTATTAACCATCATAATCCAGAGTAGACATACTATCTACATCCGTACTCTGGAAACAACGGTGATATATATGGTGGAGGTTACTTAGCACTGAACTTCATGTTAGGACTCCTTACTGTTTGAATCGCTTTTGGAGCACTGGAAGAAGGACTAAGGAAGTGCCTCAGAGCGCGATGCCATGATTGTGATCTTAACTTTGTGGTAAGTAAGTGCTCGGAAAGTATAACTATGAGGTTGCAGTATATTTTTAGATTCTTCCCTTAATACTGGTTTCTGGAACTTAGTAAGTAATCTTTTGTGAGGTAATTTGCATCTGTCTGCAAGTGTCTGCCATTTCAGGTATGTCAGCATTTCCATGATGTTCTTCCGTCACGCCAACAAACTTGTGACCATTCGTGCTCTCCATCTTTGAAAACGTCCATTATCCTCTGTTAGTCCAATTTACTTTGGGTCCACTCCCTTCAGCACTATTCGGTGCTTGTTAGGTAAGACGACGAGTACTTTGTAAGCAGTCTCCTTAGTAGAATGACTGCACGCTACCAAAGACGTCATTCCATTTCAATTTTTTTTTCAAGCTCCGATCGCTCAGTAATTGGAACCCACAATTAAAATGAAAATTGTTTTATTTGCAACTTTTAATTACACCTTCTAGGGACTTCTTTACATGTACTTAGGCTTTTGTCATAGTGACTATCAACTTTCCACCCGCCTGTGCCTGCCGACAATTCCTTTCGTCTGTCTGCGACAAAGTGCTGTCCTCATAGCCAGCGGTTCATATGATAAAAGAGATGAAAATCAGAGGGAGCCAAGTCCAGGCAGAATGGTGATGGTCAAACACTTCCCATCGGAAACGCTGCACTATCGTCTCTTTAGGAGATGCAGTGAATTCCTGAAGCATTGCCGCACTTTGCTGTCACGCCTGACAGATTATTTGGGCTGCATGGAATCAGGTGCAAACTTTCAGCAAGCGACATACTTTGCGTTAGACTCTACTGCTCTAGGCACGTTTATCTGCTCACTGTGCGCTCAGAACTGGAAAGTGCGACGCGACAAAACGCATGGGCATACAATACTAGAGACACTGTGTAACACATGTGCGCAAAGCTTCGTCGGATTTTCACTGAGTTTTTAATTTTGCTACTAAGTCAGATGTTTGTATGAGTGGACCGATATCAACTGCGAACCCCCTGCGGCTCCGGGAGTTAGAGTAGGCCCAAGGTATTCCTGCCTGTCGTAAGAGGCCACTAAAAGGATTCTCACACTTTTCGAGCCAATAAGTTCCCATTTTATAGTTTTACCTGCCACTTTCCAAATTCTACAGAAGTGCGGGCCATATGGGCAAGGCACCTTATGTGGTGCATGAGTTATCCTTAGATTCGATCTCCTATGCATCTTCTCGTCGTGGTTTTAAATCTGCACCTACAATTCAACTATTTGGGCGAGGACACCTTCTGTGGTACGTCATCTTTCATTTCCAGCACTGTAGCCAGTCTGTTGTGATGGGGCCGTCATATACTCATTTGATGGTAGCCCCCTGGCAACACAGGGATCGCACTGCTGATTCCTGAGCTATGAATTCCCCACTTATGCCAAGGAGTAGATGAATACCTTACTGGGGCATCAGGACTCCCGGCAACGATGATCATGCATGGTGGCCTTTGTTGTGGCTGAGTGGAGCCCGTGGGGGCAGCCCCTGAGTGGAGTGGGTGACATCAGGGCGGAATGAAGCGGACTAAGTCATCTCTGGCGACTTTATGGCGCCAGAAGTGTCTAAGAAGGCAAGATCGAATACAGTGCTGAAAGGCATGACCCTAAATCGTTTCCCTCCCTTGCTACACCATGGGAAGAACGTTGGGCTACAGAAAGAAGAGAGCCATATTCGCCTCGCTATTCAGTCTGTAGCAGAATGGATGGGGACTACTTTTTACCTACGAAGCCTCAATTTTTGGTGAACATCTTGAGGATAAGTTTGGGGAAGTGACAGCACTGTCAAAGATATGAAACGGTGCAGTCTTGATTCAGACAACATCCCCAGCCCAATTCCGGGCGTTACTCGCCTGTGACCGGCTGGGTGATATTCCTGTTTCCGTCACTCCCCATAAAAGCCTTAACATGGTCCAGGGGGTTATTTTCCATCGCGAACTCTTCTTGCAGTCTGACGACGATCTCCGCACCAATCTAGAGCAACAGGTTGATCATTTAATCAAGCGCGTTTACAGGCGACCAAAAGACAATAGGTTTTGCTACCAATACCTTCACCTTGGTCTTTGAGGACGATTCATTGCCTGGAAAGGTTTATTGCTGTGACGTTAAACCATACGTCCCTCACCCTATCCTGTGCTTTAAGTTCTGGAAAATCGAGTACATGTCTTCTCGCTGCACTACTAGCACCGCATGTCGAGTCTGCGAACGTCCACTGCATCCAGATACTCCATGCGCGCCTCCTCCCACTTGTATCAGTTGTGGAGAGCACCACTCCTCCGACTCGACAGACTGCCCAGTACTCCAAAAAGAGCGAAAAGTCATGGAGTAGAAGTCCCTGTATCAGTTGACTTATCAAGAGGCTAAACGTAAATCTGAACATTTAAACCCTGTTCAGTTGATGTCCACATATGCTGCAGCTACTTTACCATCGCTGTCACAAGTACCAATCATACCACACTCTGTGCCACGAACAGTGCGCCCTCTGGGCCACCAGAATACATTGGACCCTTGGTGGTAGGGGGAAAATCTCTTTCTGTTGCTCCCAAAGTACCTACCTCAGGAGCAAGCCCCCTTCCCCTCCTCCAGAGAAGCAACAGCCTCCTCTGGCTCCTCTCATGCAAAAGGGGTTCCTTGGGACCCTCCCTCCCAGGGTCTCGACTAATGCCACAGTGGACACTCGCTAGTAGCTAAAGGAGCCAAAAGCTGCTGGACAAAGAGCTTCATGGTCTTCTTCCATGCCTGAAGCTACTTCGGAGAAGTCCTCCCAGCAAGCCGCTAAAGAGCACAGAGAGGGCAAGCACACCAAAAAGAAGACTGCTAAGACACAGAACCCTCCAATGGCTGCAGCACCACCACTCTCTACCAATTCTGCATCTGAGGATGAGGTGGAGATCTTAGCATCCACTGAGGACCTCAGACTCACTGATGCCTCATCTGCAATGGCAATGGATATAAATACTGCATCACTGGCAGCAGGTAACCTGGATGTGTAACCTGCATCCCTGAACACTTCATGCATTCCCAGCCTCTCTGGTGGAATTGCTGCGGTTTTTTTTTTTTCCACCACTTGGCTGAGCTATGGTAACTGTTAAGCTTTACACATGCTTTCTGCATTGCCTCCAGGAAACCTGATTCCCAGCAATGCGGACCGCTGCCGTCCGTGGCTATACAGAGTGTTACAAGAACCATAGCGAATATAATACAATGTCACGTGGAGTTTGCTTCTATGACCTGAAATCAGTATGTAGTGAACCTGTGCCGCTTCAAACCCCTCTTGAAGCTGTGGCTCTCAGGATCAGGACGATGCAGGAAATAACTGTCTGTAACGTATATCTTCCTCCAGATGATGCAGTAGCCCTGAACATCAACTCCCTAAACCTTTCCTCTTTTTGGGAGATTTTAATGCCCATACCCTTTGAGGGGTGTCACCATGCTTACTGGCCGAGGTAGAGATGTCGAAACTTTACTGTCTCAGTTCGACCTCTGCCTCTTAAATACTGGGCCCCTTACAAATTGCAGTGTGGCTCATTATACTTACTCAGCCATTGATTCATCCCTCTGCAGACGAGGAGTTCTCTCTTCTGTCTACTGGAGAGCCCATGATGACTTGTGTGGTAGTGACCAATTTCCCATCTTGCTGTCACTCTCCTGGCGCCATTCCTACAGACAACTACCCAGATGGGCTTTAAACAACGCAGACTGGGAAGCTTTCACCTCTGCTCTCACCGTTGAATCTCCCCTTGTGTTACCATCTATGTGAGTGGGTCACTAGAACGATCGTTTTTACGGCGGAAAACGCCATGCCTTGTTCTTTAGGGTGCCCCCAGCAACAGCCAATACCTAGGTGGACGCGGGAAATCGCCGAGACCATCAAGGAGCGTCGGCGAGCTCTACAACGATCGCCAGATTACAAAAAGACGGAAACAGGAGTAACGGGAAAGGTACATCCCGACAATTGGTTGCCATACGTTACCTTCCCATGTCTGGATGAAGATCAGACGTGTTTCTGGGTATCAGATCCTGGCAGTTCTCCCTGGCATTGACCTCAAAGGCTTGTTGTCTACCGACGCAAACTCAATTGCCGAGCACTTTGCTGAATACTATTGTCGAGTCTCTGTGTCAGAGAATTATCCCCCAGCCCTTCGCACCCTAAAACGGCGGAAGGAAAGGAAAGTCCTCTCGTTCACTGAACCTCACAGTGAACCCCATAATGCTCCATTTACAGAGTGGGAGCTCCTCAGCGCCCTTGCCCACGGCCCCGACACAACTCCTGGGCCAGATTAGATCGACAGTCAGATGATCAAACATCTCTCGTCTGACTACAAGCGACATCTCCTCGTCATCTTGAATCGGATCTTATTTCCACCGAAGTGGCGGGTGAGCCACATCATTCCAGTGCTCAAACCCGGCAAAATACCCGCTTGATGTTGATAGCTATCGGCCCATAATCCTCACCAACGTTCTTTGTAAGGTTTTAGAACATATGGTAAGCTGGCTCCATGCCTGGGTGGTTTCTGCTAGGGTCGCTCTACCACTCAATGCCCCCCCCCCCCCCCACTGCCTAAGCAACAACAACTGGTATCTAGATCGCTCTACGCTGCTGCATCTCTACAGGACCCTTGTTCAATCCCACGTTCACTATGGAAGTCTAAAGGTTCGGTGGCGACCTCAGCGTTGTTGTTACTCGACCCAGTGCACTACTGCAGAGTCCGACTAGTGAGCTTTTACGACTAGTCCAACGACCAGCGTCTTGGTGGAGAACGGCGTCCCTCCAGTGAAGGTTAGTCCTGCACAATTGCTCGCCAGTCACGTTGCACACATTCGTAGTTCTCCTGAGCATCCGAATTACTGTCTCCTTTTCCCATCCATGGTGGTTCATCTCCTGCATTGATGGCCCAGGTCAGGGCTTCTGATTGCAGTTTTCGACCGATCCCTTCAATTTGAACCGGAATCCTTGCCTTTACCCCCCCCCCCCCCCCCCCCACTGCCTAAGCAACAACAACTGGTATGTAGATCGCTCTACGCTGCTGCATCTCTACAGGACCCTTGTTCAATCCCACGTTCACTATGGAAGTCTAAAGGTTCGGTGGCGACCTCAGCGTTGTTGTTACTCGACCCAGTGCACTACTGCAGAGTCCGACTAGTGAGCTTTTACGACTAGTCCAACGACCAGCGTCTTGGTGGAGAACGGCGTCCCTCCAGTGAAGGTTAGTCCTGCACAATTGCTCGCCAGTCACGTTGCACACATTCGTAGTTCTCCTGAGCATCCGAATTACTGTCTCCTTTTCCCATCCATGGTGGTTCATCTCCTGCATTGATGGCCCAGGTCAGGGCTTCTGATTGCAGTTTTCGACCGATCCCTTCAATTTGAACCGGAATCCTTGCCTTTACCACCTATACTCGAGGTCCATTCACGTACACCTCCTTGATTAACACCTAGGCCGCAGCTTCACGTGCTCCTTTCACATGGCGTTAAGGACTCAGTTCATCTTGCAGCTCTCCACTGTCACTTCATCTGGATTCTTGAAATATACCGAGGCCATGAAGTGGTTTACACTGACGGCTCGATGGCTGATGGTCACGTTGGTTTCTCATATGTCCTTGGAAGACATATTAAACAGCACTCCTTGCCAGATGGCTGCAGTATTTTCACTGCAGAGCTGGCAACCATTTCTCATGCTTTTGAGCACATCCGCTCATGCCCTGGCGAGCCGCTTCTTCTCTGTACTGACTCCTTGAGCAGCCTGCAAGCTATCGACCAGTGCTACCACCTCCATCCTTTGGTAGCGTCCATCCAGGAATCCATCTATGCCCTGGGACGGTCCATTCTTTCAGTGGCGTTTGTTTGGACGCCAGGTCACGTCGAAGCTGTATACCTAGCCAAAGCTCGTCAGCGTGGACATTGGACTGTTGATGACTGGAAACAAGTTGCCTAGTCGGAAGAATCTCGTTTCAAATTGTATGGAGCAGATGGACTTGTACCGTTCAAACTGGTGGAGACTCTGTAATGGTGTGGGGCATATGCAGTTGAAATGATATGGGACTCTTGATACGTCTAGATACGTCTCTGACAGGTGACACGTACGTAATCATCCTGTCTGGCCACCTGCATCCATTCATGATCACGGTGCATTCCGATGGACTTGGGTAGTTCAAGCACGACAATGTGACACCCCACACGTCCAGAATTGTTACGGAGTGTCTGCAGGAACACTGTTCTGAGTTTAATCACTTCCACTGTCTACAAAACTCCTCAGACATGAACATTATTGGGCTTATCTAGGATGCCTTGCAACGTGCTGTTCACAAGAGATCTCCACCCTTCTCGTACTCTTACGGACTTATTGATAGCTCTGCAGGATTCATGGTGTTGGTTCTTCCCAGCAGTGCTACCGACATTAGTCCAGTCCTTGCTACGACGTATTGCGGCACTTCTGCGTGTTCGCGGGGACTCTACACGATATTATGCAAATGTATCAGTTTCTCTGGCTGTTCAGTGTATGTTCTTACGGATATTGTGAGCCTCGGGTAAGAAATAACAGAACTTTCAAATTTTTGTTCATTCACAACTCTGTCCATATGTCGTTAACACACAACATGCACTACAAGAGAACTAATGCGTTTCCCTGGAGCAAGCCTGACATAACTTCTACTTCTACTGTTGACTCTCCATCCAAAAGAATACCCTGCGCATATCTGCAAGGAAGTCCTCAGTACAGCCAAATATTTTATTTCCTACCCAGAATGATAATACTTACCAAGCATTGGCCTGGCACCAAGCCAAATTACACTCCTGGAAATTTAAATAAGAACACCGTGAATTCATTGTCCCAGGAAGGGGAAACTTTATTGACACATTCCTGGGGTCAGATACATCACATGATCACACTGACAGAACCACAGGCACATAGACACAGGCAACAGAACATGCACAGTGTCGGCATTAGTACAGTGTATATCCACCTTTCGCAGCAATGCAGGCTGCTATTCTCCCATGGAGACGATCGTAGAGATGCTGGATGTAGTCCTGTGGAACGGCTTGCCATGCCATTTCCACCTGGCGCCTCAGTTGGACCAGCGTTCGTGCCGGACGTGCAGACCACGTGAGACGACGCTTCATCCAGTCCCAAACATGCTCAATGGGGGACAGATCCGGAGATCTTGCTGGCCAGGGTAGTTGACTTACACCTTCTAGAGCACGTTGGGTGGCACGGGATACATGAGGACGTGCATTGTCCTGTTGGAACAGCAAGTTCCCTTGCCGGTCTAGGAATGGTAGAACGATGGGTTCGATGACGGTTTGGATGTACCGTGCACTATTCAGTGTCCTCTCGACGATCACCAGAGGTGTACGGCCAGTGTAGGAGATCGCTCCCCACACCATGATGGCGGGTGTTGGCCTTGTGTGCCTCGGTCGTATGCAGTCCTGATTGTGGCGCTCACCTGCACGGCGCCAAACACGCATACGACCATCATTGGCACCAAGGCAGAAGCGACTCTCATCGCTGAAGACGACACGTCTCCATTCGTCCCTCCATTCACGCCTGTCGCGACACCACTGGAGGCGGGCTGCACGATGTTGGGGCGTGAGCGGAAGACGGCCTAACGCTGTGCGGGACCGTAGCCCAGCTTCATGGAGACGGTTGCGAATGGTCCTCGCCGATACCCCAGGAGCAACAGTGTCCCTAATTTGCTGGGAAGTGGCGGTGCGGTCCCCTACGGCACTGCGTAGGATCCTACGGTCTTGGCGTGCATCCGTGCGTCGCTGCGGTCTGGTCCCAGGTCGACGGGCACGTGCACCTTCCGCCGACCACTGGCGACAACATCGATGTGCTGTGGAGACCTCACGCCCCACGTGTTGAGCAATTCGGCGGTACGTCCACCCAGCCTCCCGCATGCCCACTATACGCCCTCGCTCAAAGTCCGTCAACTGCACATACGGTTCACGTGCACGATGTCGCGGCATGCTACCAGTGTTAAAGACTGCGATGGAGCTCCGTATGCCACGGCAAACTGGCTGACACTGACGGCGGCGGTACACAAATGCTGCGCAGCTAGCGCCATTCGACGGCCTACACCGCGGTTCCTGGTGTGTCCGCTGTGCCGTGCGTGTGATCATTGCTTGTACAGCCCTCTCGCAGTGTCCGGAGCAAGTATGGTGGGTCTGACACACCGGTGTCAATGTGTTCTTTTTTCCATTTCCAGGAGTGTATTTTCAGAAGTGAAGAATTATTGAATCTGAATCTATTACATCTACATACATATTCCGCAAACCAATGTATGGTCAGTAGCAGACTATACTTTGTACCTCTACTAGTCACTTCCTTTCCTGTTCTACTTCCAAACAGGGCGAGGGAGGAACGACTCCCTGTATCTTCCGTGGGAAACATAATTTATCGTATGTTAATGGTCCTCACGCGAAATGTACTTGGCAGAGGTGGAACTATTCTGCTGTCAGCTTCAAATGCCGGTTCTTTAAATTTTCTCAGTAGCTTTCCCACCTGAGTTCAAGAATAATCTCTGTAATACTTGGTTGTTGATCGAATATCTCGTTAACCAATCCAGTGCCTGTTTCAGAATTGCTTCGAATCCTGCCTCATGGAGATTCCGAACACGCGAACTGTACTCAAGGATGGAAGGATGGGTCGTACTAATGTTCCATGAACAGTCTCCTTCACGGATGAACCATATTTTCCTAAAATTTTCTCAATAAACCGAAGTCGAACAATCTCCTTTCTTACTACAATTCTTACGTGCTCGTTCCGTTTGATATTGATTTCCGACGTTACCCCTAGATACTGTCCTCAGGGGCTCAGCATTCGTTTGTTGGATACGGGCTTGGCGACCACAGGGTTCTTGAGCTGGGGATTGGTATGCACAACTAATCCTCTGTCACCGTTTGCTCGGGGCGTGCTTCAGCAACCGTCGTGTCGAGCGGTGGTGGAACATTATGTGTCGCAGGGAACCAGGATGTTGGCTTGACTGCTTAGATCGCGAGAATGAAAGGAAACCCTCAATCTCAAGGTGTATGGGCAGCGATGAGATGCATGGCTGTTGAGGTGGAACAGTAGATAGCAAGCAACCCCTGGGAATCCTGCCACACCACTGTTGTATAAAGCTAACTTAGTCACGTGACGCTCTGTCTAGGTGCACTTTTCTCCCCTAGATGCTCGTGAGGCCGAGATGGCTGCTTCTAAATGTTCTCTTCTATCTCGCAGCGGAACGGGTGGGCCGCTGTTAGGTATCAACATCTAGTCAAATAAGAAAGCTCGTGCAACCAGTTATCCAGACCCCGGGATGTTTCAGAATTCTAGTGTCCTTAGAACAGAATGAATGTTGCTAGCCAGCGTATCCTCTAGTAGGATAGAAGGAAAGAGGAAACTTTTGAAAATCTCTCACAGTTTTACATTCCAAAGAGCTCAGAGCGGATTGTGGGTACATTACAATCTCTTAAGTGATTGCGTAATGGGACGCTGTATGTCGAAACCTCAATTTCCTACCAAGTGACCAATCAGCAGAAGATCTTCGAGAATATGCCAAGGAGAAAATGAGCTCCATACCACCTTAAGCTACAGTAAAGGCGTTGCGATGAGCAGGGCTTGGAGGACATCCCCAAAGAAGACCTGTGAGAATCTCATGAAAAGGGTGGAAGATGATCTGATGAAATACGACTCGTTCATCCTCATTTTTATACTCCAAAAGCATATCATTGCAGGTTTTCTCCACTTAACCACGTGTCTCTATGTCCCTAAACCAATGTCAGCACTTAGCGCTCATCACTCTCAGTTCAAAAAATGGTTCAAATAGCTCTTAGCACTATGGGACTTAACATCTGAGGTCATTAGTCCCCCAGAACTTAGAACTACTTAACCCTAACTAACCTAAGGACATCACACTCATCCATGCTCGAGGCAGGATTCGAACCTGCTACCGTAGCAGTAGCGCGGTTCCGGACTGAAGCACCGCGGACCGCTCGGACACCGCGGCCGGCTACCACTCTCGCCAAGGGAGGGGTTGCTGTGTTTGCCAACACACCACTCCTCCGCTCTCTCCTTGGTTACTGAGCTGCAAGCAGAAGTCGTTGCTGCCTAAGTGCGCCAGAAGATCACTATCTACTGTTTGAATTTACATCCCAGAGGATGCGATAGACTCTGAGCTGTCACAGGCAATTTCTCCTACTAGGTGATTTTATTCATCGTTGTATATTACAGAGCTCGAACTATATTTGCCCCAGGGGTCAAGTCTTCGAGAACCTCTTAGTATATCAGGAGTTTTGCATCTTCAAAACAAGCAGCCCCACTCATTTCTTGGCTGTTACTAGATCATCCTCAAATATCGACCTTTCTTTCTGTTCTCTGTCCCTTACAGACACAGTCTGGTGGAACACCCCATGACCTTCATTCCAATGACCACTTCCCATAGTGGATCAACTTAATGGAGGGAGGATTCTTTGAATAGAAGCCACCGAAATGGAGGATCACTCAGATGGCTGTATTTCAATAATGCGGCAGCATACAGGAGTGGGTGGACCCACAACACCTCTCGAGTGATCCACCATGCCACTGTCTTACCGATCTCAATGTATTCATGTCATCTTAGGAGGCATCCTGTCCCTTGGTGGACTGATGAGTGTCATTCAGCAATTCGGGACAGGTTTATTGTTTTTCGACAGTTTAAATTCCACCCAAAGGCAGACTACCTTACAGCCTTTCGAGTAGCGAGAGCCGAGGCTCCATGCATAGTTAAAAACAGCAAGAAAAGTTCATGTCAAGCATTCCTCAACTCTATCAATCGTTCCACTTCTTCTACAAAAGTATGGGAAGCCATCTCGAGGATAGCCAATAAACAAGTGCTTAGCAATAGTAGCGGCACTGAAATAGGAGTGTCTCGAAACAGTCCCCAGAGACATTGCTCAGATGATCGCCTACCATTTGGCAGCTACTACAGCGAATGACAGCCACGATCCGGAGTTTGGCCGCTACTGCGGGACTGCAGACAGGGACAAGCTGGACTTCAGATACCACAAAAGAAAATCTTAAACTTCGCTTTCTCCATGTGGGAGCTGGAATTCGGCACTGTCTGAGACTCGCGATACTGCACCTGGTCATGACCACATCCTGTATAGCAAGCTTCGACATTTGCCAGCAGCATCAAAGGAAATCCTTTTCAAATGTTTTAATCTTATGTGGTAGATTCCAGCTCGAAGAAAGTGACAACCAGGAAAGGACTGCACATGTCCCAGTAATTCCCGGAAAGACGCCTTAACGAGCTCTGTAGGAAAAACCGTGGAGAATATGGTTAACTGTCGTCTAATCTCGTTGCTAGAGATCAGGCAACTCCATTTCGGTCCACTGTAGATAACCATACACTACTAGAGGGGGCTATTCAGCAGGCTTTCCTATTTAAACATCACTGTCTCAGCATAATCCTTGATATCAGCAAGGCTTCTGACACTATCTGAAGACACAGTATTCCCATACATCTTCATCAATGAGGGTGTGACGGCCACCTCTGCTTCTTCATACAGTCCTTCCTGTCTAAGGCCTTTTTAGGTCGCGAGTTCGTAACATTCTGTCGAATGGTTTTGAGCACAAGAATGGTGTTCCTCAGGGCAGTGTTCTAAGTCTTGTCTTCTTTGCAATAGCCATAATCAGTATCACGTCTGCGGTAAAGAGTTCTGTAGAGTGTCCCTTATTTGCAGATGATTTTGCTGTTTTCTGTTCTTCCTCCAGTGTTGCAAGAGCAACCCGTCAGTTACAGCTTACAGTCTAGAGGTTGTTTTATGTTGATAATTGTGTGTGTGATCATTTAAATCGTTAGCACCGTACTTTTAATTTAAATTACTTGCATATGATGGCCACCATTCTACATTTTAAAGGCTTAGTAACGTTTCTGGGTCTCATTTTTTACTCCATACTGTCATGTTTACCGTGCCTGAGAGTCCTGAAAGCCAGAATCCGGAAGACACTGAATATCATAAAGTGCTTTAACCACAGATCTTGGTGAGTAGACAGGGCGCGTCTGCTCCATTTTTATATGGATTTTTAGTATTCATGACGACACTATGGATGCACAGTGTATGGATCAGCGAGGCCTTCTTACCCATAGGTCACTGACGCTTCCGTTATGGGCGGATTAGGCCGGCCACAGGTGCTTATAGGGCAGTCCAGTACCCAGTCTCTGTGCTGAGGCCGGGGATTGCCACTCACCATTTGGCAATAAGTAAAGTGGGCTGTGTATGCTAGTAGCTGAGGAATGGTAGAAACCTAAATTACTATTCACATTTGGTTCAAACAGAGTTCAGGAGAACACATGCGACGGGTCAGGCTCTTATCGCGCAGTTTCCTTTCCCTGAAAGAAAATCCACCTACCTCGTTTCTTAGGTAGTTGCTGCACTCGCCTCTCCTGATAGCAGCTACTGGAAAAATTGCAGAAAAGCAGTGTTGAAGAAACTGCAATTTAATAGCCGCTCACCGGAGGCCGCGATACATGTTTGCTGAAATACAATCTATGAGCAATCTTCCTAAATAAATTGAGTTATTGGAATGGTAGGAATTGTTTACTCAAACGAGAACGCGAAGTTGGTAATTCTATTTAAGCTCTTTATTGTCTTTAAGCCTGATCATCAGCCCGCTAATCTACGTTTGAAGAAAGTTCAGTTCACAATTCTATCCACACTCAAACCCCGCCAGAATTAGCTTTCAAAGTTACGGAATTTACTTAACTGCAACACAGACGATTTTCTAACATACACGTTTGCAGTCGATGTTCAATAATAGTTCGTTTTTTTAACGTTAATGCTCGCCATAAGCACTTAGTAAAAGTTTACGAAGTACCGCCACGCTTTTAATTATTAAAGTTACTCGCGTCTTTCGCGGAACGAAAAGTCACAACTCGCTCAAACTCACACTACGCGTAACTGGACTCTTCCAGTCTCAAATCGCACAGTACCGAACCGATGAAGCCGTTTTATGACTTCATTTTACACATTATTCGCGAGGACACATCAAGCATGTCTCTTGTCGATCACAGTTCCTTCGCGACTCCTCATCCACTCGCGACTCACTCTCCTAGTCTGCTAACCGTCCTCGCATCTCATTGGCTCACACATCACACAGCCAATCAGAATTAACTCTTTGGGTGCGCCTCGCGCCAAAATCTAGCACGCACCAGTCATGACTTCTGAATCATTTACGTCATGATTTCTTGTTACACAAAATTTACTGTATAATTTAACAAACCGAAAGGAAAACTAGACTTTACTTTATTTCCAGAAATTATTTAAATACTCGCGAACGTTCTGGCTGCTTGTACAATACCATACACTCTTGGACATCCGACATTCACTAAGATGGGGAACCACTGGCGACTCTGTTCCCACGGTTACATCGTCTGAACACTTGCGAGTTCCAACCTAGATTTTATACACTTGCAAAGAATGGCGAATGTCCCTCTTTCATTCACTCAGGCACACTCATTCACTCTCACCTACTCATATAAAATAACTGTTCACAAAAATTCAAAACATTTATGGTTTTAACAAAGTTATAGGTGCATTTCTAAAAGTAAAATTCTCAAAATAAATACAAAAGCACGGAAGGTGATTTTGTTTCATAGTTGGATGGTCACTGAAGGTGATCTATACATAATGGTATTTATTTAGACTCGAAAATTGTAGAAATTTGCGTTTTCTGTAAGATTTTTCTAATTTCCAAAATATGCAGGTTTCAAAGCTTAAATTTGGATGACTTATTTTTATTCATAACAGAAACTAGTATATTAACTTTTAATTTCCTCAGGTTCCTCAGTTAGAAGTTATTAAAGATGAAAGTTCCACGTTATACACGCGGCTAGTTAGCGCACAGGTCTTACATTCTCACGGTACAGACATGCCATATGGTCGTGACGTCAGACGAACGGACACCGGTAATCTGCCCGCTACAGCACATATGCTAATCTGATGGCTACTTTACAGTCTGTCTACATTTCACAGTAAATATTTGATAGAAAACTGTGCGCTCGCACTAGTTGCGACGCCACACACAGAACCAGCAACACCTGTTTTTTTTAAGGGAGTTTGGAAGAAGGAGGTTGCGTCCGATGAGGCGTAGCGCCGTATACGGATCCTGCCTTGGAGACTGTTAAGTGGGAGATGTGTCTCAGAGTTGGATACTGGCAGATGGTAACGCGAGACTGGACGCGCACGTAGTTTACGTATCAGCCGATAGAGGACAGTATTGGATAGGGGACTGATTTAGTTTCGATTGTGCCCACTAGAGTGCACTAAAGTAATAGAATGTTTTTTATAAACTATTCTAGTATTTTCATAAAGTGTTATGATGTCTTCTTGTGTTTTTGTGTAGGTAAAATGTTATAAATGTTTTTAGCAGTATGAATAATGCGTGAGTGTGGTTTAAGGTTAATATGAAGATAATTGTTTAACGAGTTATGTAGTAGGATTTAGTGTGGGAACATTTCGAAGAAGTATGGATATGGACAAAGGGGATTTTGTAGAATAGATTTGTAAAGTAAGTTTATGGTAAAGGGAAAGTTAATTCAGGTATAAATAACGATAGTAAATAACTTTATGCATAAACAGAACTTCAGCATATTAGATAATTACTTCGGTTAAAAGCGCAGTCGTTTGGTTTACTATTTTGGAATTGGTTATTGGTGAAATGCGTGGATTGACGAGGGAGAGTGTTGTTTTGCTATTGGCTGTTGAGTAAACTGACCAATGGTAAAGCAGCATTCTTCGCTCGCCTTTCTCTGCTGGTAGAGAAGACTTACAGTATGCTAGAGAAGAGTGGGAGCCTAGCCATGAAAGAGTTCGGACTTGTGTAGTAGTTGTTCCGATGGACACGATAAGTTGCCCGATCTAGCAGTGTTTCATACATCAAAAGTGTGGTAAAGTGACGGCAAAGTTATTCCGCTGGGCGAGTAGAAATTTCGGAATTTTTAAGTGAACTTTGTGACGAGAAAAGACATATATTCGGCGTGGAGTATTGAGCAGGTCGGTGGCTAACAACTGTGACTGCATTTGGTACCGACAGACTTAATATTTGGCGAGCATTCTCAATCAAAAACAATCAGTATTTTGTAGCTATTACGTTTTCGGGATATGCAACACCATAAACTTGCTAACGTAAGTGAAATGGATTGTGAGTGACTGTGCTAAGAGTAGCACGGGCTTGGCAGTGATACTTGTTCACCTAAGTTTCAGAATATATTAGTTGAGGACCAAATTTCCAACCTTTTATTTGTGTGAATCCTTTTTCCCGAAACGTAGATTAGTGACTTAAATTGCAGCCTGGTGCACGTCGAAGTACAGTAGGTTTCGCTCGGCTTTCCTACTGATGATCTGTTGAGACAACGTTCACAGGTAGGGGCAGGTACGTCGTAAAGGGACGGAAAGAACCGCGCCGCCGCACCGAGTCCAGTTGAAGAAAATTTCCTCCAACATTTACATTTATAGTAGAGGGCTGATACCGAGGGACGTGCGAACGTCTCTAGCACCAATGAATGGCTTCAAAAAGAATAAAAGCTTGAGAAATTCGGCCCAGTTTATTGGTTGTGACGATCGGTAAACAGTTTAGATGTAATGAGGTCGGTACACAGGAGACCGAGTATGTTGGCGCAGCAAATCAGTAAGAAGATCGAAGCAAAGTGAAACAGCTATTATTTCATTCCAGGATCCCTTTAAACCTGCTTGAATAAACCCTGCTTGCAGCAATATTGTGTCTCAACAGCGTCGCGTACACGCCGCATAAAGCCCTTTGAGAGGAACAAATCCGACGCGACTGCAGGCGCTAATACCTGCCGGCGACGCGGGGCTCCCGCCACTGCGACGCGACCGCCGCCGCGTCTTCTCCTCGGCTGGGGAGTCTGCGGATGTTTGGCTGCGCCGCCCGCCGCCCGGAGTAATTTAATTGGGTGTCTCTGCCAGGCGGGCATTAACGCAGCCTAATTAGTTGATCCTCGGCCACTACGGGCCGGGACGCGCACGCTACGAGTCGCGCCGGGGGACGCACCCTCTCATTAATTTGCCACTCACTTGCATCGGCAAGATTTTGCTCCGGTTGAGTGCAGACTGCTCGCCCTGGAGCGGGGTGTTCCCCAGGGATTATCTCCAGGACCTGCGTAATGCGTGCCGAGCTTGCTCGAGTTCCGTGATAACTACGCCCTCCAGCTGCTTCTTGTCCTGCTCCTACCCCCTATTTCATTAATGTCTTCTCGACAGGACGTGCACAGACTTCATTCTCAACGTTCACTAAGGAAATAATGCAGAGTATCAAATCTTCAAATCTCTGTTTCTTTCAAAAATGCGAAAGAAATGTTCGCATCGTTGCACCCATATGTTCCTGGTTTGACGTACACACGGGCACACTGCCGCATCTTGTTGTGTACCAAGATTGAGGTATAAAGCAAATAACAAGAGTGGCTGCCACCACACAGACAAAACCATTCGACTGCAGCTCTCACTTCCTAACAGCAGCCTCCAGATGACGCTCACAAATAGAACCCATTAGAGAGACTATATAGGGGGAGAGAGTGGCCAATGGTGATAGCGTTGCTGATCGGCTGAGAGCTGAGGACGCCATGTTTTTACCAAAATGACGCTGACTTGGAATGAGTAAAAATAGATACTGTGTGTGATTCTCTACTACTAGATCTCTTCAACGCTTCGAAGGCCAATTCAATTTGTACAATTATGTACAGGTAGTAATACGGTAGGTATTGTAGGACTTTTGCATGTTCTCTGTAGGCTCTATTTACGTAAATTACGTTACAGTCACTCTGTTGGTCGGATCTACGACGATATTTTAAGAACTTCACAGCAGTTGTAGAGGCAAAGGTTTTATTTAAAGTGATTTACTGAGTGTCACTAATAATATGAATTACAAAATCATCAACGACAGTCAAGAGGAATGCCGGGTTGCTCTGCTGTTGAGTGCAAAAACCGAAGTGAAGATGGATATATGATGCTCGTTCTCCCAAGAAATGAAGAAAGACGTAAACGGTGGGTAGTGAAAGCCAACCGAGAAGGCGCGAATCGTAAAGGCGGCTTATGGAAACCAACAAATTATTCCTTTCTGTGTGAGGTAAGTAATTTTCTCCTGTACTATGCCGTTACTACGGTCCAAGCAGTAACATTTTGTTTTACGTGAATGGTTCACAGGCTGTTTTCTTAAATGGTTGTCAGTTCGAATCCTGCTCAATCCAGGTTGTTTTTAAATGTTATTTTCTAGATTTTTAATGGTTCTTGAGTGACAATTCATGGTACACGATGTGTTTTAACTTGTATACGAAACTCTAAGTGTACGTACTTCGGACTGGTGACTCGCACTTGGTTCTGTAGTCTTGGCTATTCACATTTCTGTGAATTATAATTATCGTGTAGATGTTCAGTTACCTATTTTGAATTACTTTCTGCTGTTTCAGTAGAGTACTTAAGTATTGATGTTTCTCCGATTTTCTGTGGTATTGAGTTCCTAAAAGCATGTACAGAATGACGTCGTTTGCCAGCATACGAAAATGTTTTAAGATTGACGCACACCTAAAATTCATTATGTGGGGACGATAAGAGACAAGAGTTTACCGTTTTCAGCGATGAATATCCGCACGGAAAAATCTGAAATAGCATAATATACTCTGAGATACATTAAATGAAACTTCTTTTTCTTATTAATCAGTTGTCACTCTGCATATAGCATCATAAAATACAACTGTTGAAATTGGGCAGACATACACACTGCTTCACGCTACTTCCATTTGCTCACAAATTTGTTAGGCCTATATAAACATAGACGAATGGCATTTGTTTTAACCATCTACTGAGTATTAAGCTAGAAGATCTGCTTTGGTCTCGTGCATCAAGCACAAGCCTTATTTTACTCGTGAAGTGGCTAGCTTTCTGCTTGCATCACTACCTAACTGCACGTCCCGCGCGCAATCTGGTAAAAACATGGCGACCACGGGCCAATTGGCCACTTTCTCCCTATATAGGCTCTCTGGGACCTCTTTCTGCTTCTGCGCCGCGGCCTTCAGCGCGTCGTGTAAGTCCGCCGATAGTGTGTACAGCCGTCAATGAGAGCGCTCTTGACTGTGGACTGCACTGCTGACGTGTTGGATTGGTGGACATGGAAATACTTCCACTGACAGACGCCCGCCTCTCGTGGTCGTGCGGTAGCGTTCTCGCTTCCCACGCCCCGGTTCCCGTGTTCGATTCCCGGGGGGGTCAGGGATTTTTCTCTGCCTCGTGATGGCTGGATGTTGTGTGATGTCCTTAGGTTAGTTAGGTTTAATTAGTTCTAAATTCTAGGGGACTGATGACCATAGATGTTAAGTCCCATAGTGCTCAGAGCCATTTGAACCACTGACAGGCACAAAACGTGACGTGCTGCAAACACTCATATAGCACCAGACCAGCAGCCAGACATTTCAGTTCAGTGCCTGCACCAAGCAGAGTACATTTGTGTGAAGAGAACCTTGCAACTTAGCAGTCGCTGTTTGCAGAGAAGTAAGATCAGTGACAAATATTGTCGGTAATATTACTTCTCTTAATAGTAGCTATTTCATAGACTGGGAAGTTATAATTTATGCACTTGCTGTGTGATAACAATAGTAATGCTACCGCTGAAAGAGCCATTAAAGCTAAGTTACTGAATACGGTTTCCAGAAATTCCTTCGCCAAAGAAGAAAAAGTAAATATTCCAGAATCCGAATCAAGAGTTGCTACCAGCATGAGTAACTTACTATTAGATATCCCTAGTGTAGCAAAGCAGCTTAAATAACTTAATAAAGGAAAGTTCTCCAGTACGAACTGTATACCAGTTAAACTCCTTTCACTCTATGCTGATATAATAGCTCCGTACTTAACAACCATATGCAACCGTTCACTTGGGTACCTAAGAAAGTTGCACACATCACACAAATACTAAAGAAAGGAAATAAGGAGTAATCCGATGAATCACAGACCCGTATCACAAGTGGCGACTTGCCCTGTATTTTAGAACACATACTGCGTTCTAATATAATTAATTACCTGGGGGAAAACGATCTGTTGACATACATTCAGCATGGATTTATTCTCAGGAACTAATGAGTCCTATCAAAAGGGTATTTAAGATAGATTCCAATTTCTACATTTCCAAAAAGCTTTTCGTATTGCTCCTCAAAAGCGGCTTGTAATCAAATTGTCAATTTGCGTCCTGAGGAGTGTCGCCCAGTTGTACGACTGGGTTCGTGATTTCCTGACAGGAATATCACAGTTCGGAGTAACTGACAGAAAGTCACTCTCCCCAAGGCTATGTTATAGGCACTTTGCTGTTCCTAATCGGTATAAACAATTTGGGAGCTAGTTGGGCACCTCTGATAGATATTTTCCAAGTGATGCTGTCGTTTGCCGTCTATTAAAGCCACCAGACGACCGTAACCAATTGGAAAACGATTTAGAAAAAATATACGTATGCTATACGAAGTGGCAATTTACCGTAAATAATGAAACGTTTGAGGTCTTCGACATAAGTACTAAAAGGAATGCTTTCAGTTTCGGTTAGATGGTAAATCACACAAATATAAATGCTGCCATTTCGGTTATATACCCCACAATTACAATTACGAACAATTTGAGTTGGAATGATCACTTACATAATGTTGTGAGACCAGCAAATCAAAGACTTTGTTTTATTGGCAAAATACTTAAAAGATGCATCAGGCCTACGAGAGAGGAGTCCTACACTATACTTATCCGTCCTTTGATAGAGCACTTTCGTGCAGTATGGAATACTTACCAGATATGATTCACGGAGGAAATCGAACAGTTTAAACAAAGGCAGCTCGTTTGGTATTATCGGGAAATACGACTACGGGAGAGAGTGTCACGTACATGCTACGCGAGTTGGGGTGGCAATCTTTAAAACAAGGCGTTTTTCTTTGCAGTGAGATCGTTTCACGAAACTTGTCTGCAGCGTTCTCCTCCAAATGAGAAAATGCTGTCTTGAAATCCACTGACGTAGGGGAAATGATCATCATAATAATTCTAATAAAATAACAGAAATCTGATCTCGCATGGAAAGACTTAAATGTTCGTTTTTCCCAGTCGCTGTTCAGGATTTGAACGGTAAAGAAATAGTGTGACAGTAGTTCAATAAATCCTCCGCGAGTCACTAAAGTCCGAACTGAAAAGTAGTCATGCAGATGTACCTGTATATGTCGACTGCCAAGAGACAGCGAAGTTAATTAGATTTTATTGCATGTTATTTAGAATCTGAAGTGCGACGCGTCATATTGCAATAACTTAAGTACCATTTTGTAACACATCTGTTAATAATTGTTATTGGTAATTTCTTATTGTGTTGCCATATTTCTGTTACAGAGCTGCCCTATTAGGTATGTATTTAAATTGATAGTTATTTCGTACAATCAGCCACCTTCAAAGAAATATAGCAGTCAAACCACTTTTCTGTTAGTGTTGATGTTTGGGTTGGATTATTGGAAGCATTCAATTACAACATTCCCAACACGCCTCGACTAGTCCACTAAAGTAGTGTTCCGCAACCTTTTCTTACTCATGGCCATTCAGATGGGTCTAAACACAAGACGGCACACCAATATGTCTGTCGCTTAAAATCATATGAATATACAATTACGAATTATTATGTCATTATGCAATCAATTATTATTATTATTATTGTCATTGTTATAAAACAGGAATAGACTCAAGCATTTGTTAAAAACTTATTAACATTAACTCACTGTAGAAAACAAACGTTTCTAAAACGTATTTTAAATTTAACAACTCTATTCACACCTTCAGTGTGATACTTTATTCTTATTATATCCTTACAGATGGCTGATTTGTGACGGAAACATTAGTAAAGCAAGCCTCATTTCTTCACAGATGGATTTAAGTCTCTGTATCTCTTTTATGCGGTGTGGGATCCGTATCAGATAGGATGCACGGAGGGAGTCGAAGAATTTCGAAGAAGGCCGTCTCGTTTTGTATTACTGCGAAATAGGGGAAAGAGTGCCATAGATATGATACATGAACCGGGGTGGAAGTGATTAAAACAAAGGCGATTTTCGGTGCGGCAAGACAGTCTCATGAAATTTCAATCACAAACTTTCTCCTCAGAGTGTGAAAATATTTTGTTGGTGACCACCTACATGGGGAGAAATGATCATCATATTAAAATTAGTACCCCCCGCCCCCTGCGGGTTGGGGGGCTACAATTGGCCCACGGTATTCCGGCCTGTTGTAAGAGGCGACTAAGAGGAGTATCAAACGTTTCGTCTTTTCTGTGATGGTCGCCTCTCGGGTTTGAGCTCCACCTTTTCTAAATTTCTATTGATAGTGCGTGCCGTTTGGAGAAGGACGCCTTAGGTAATGTTCTTTGTTTGTCCATCGTGCACTGAGATCTTGCATGCTGCTTACTGTCGTGTGGTGGGCTTGGCCCGCTCAGTCTTGAAGGTTGTCTACTTCTTGTCTCCTGCGCCGTCCCATCCTTCACGGCTACGACAATTCTGGGCCTTTTTGGCACCTGGTATCCAGCACAGTAGCCAGTCCATCGTGGTGGGGCTGTCAAGTACGTTCTTGGAGGTAGCCCCCTGATAACAAAGGGATCGCACTGCTTATGCCTGAGCTGCGACCTCCCCGCATATGCCAAGCAGTAGGTTGCCCATCCTTTCTGGTGTACCAGGGCTCCCAGCAATGGCCATCCAGCCATGTTGCCCTTGCTGCGACTGCGTAGCGACCGTGGGGAGAGCCCCTGATCGGAGTGGGTAGCATCAGGGCAGGTGACAAGCAATGAAACGGGTTAGATCGACTCAAGCCGGTAGTCACTCGGCCCCAGCAGTCTCAAAGCGTGTACGAAATGATTTTGATGCTGCGACCTATGATCCCCAATCGTTCCCCTCTCTGCCCACGCCTTGGGAGGACCATAGGGCGACGGTCTCGTGAGCCGTATTTACCTCGGTACTCAGTTTGCTGCAGGACTGATGCAGAGACGTTTCAGGCAACGAAGTCCCTGTTTTTCGTAGACCACCTTATAGATAGGTTTGGGGAAGTCGCGGCGTTGTCTAAAATACGCAGCAGGGCGATTGATCCAAGCGGCTTGCCCAGCCAAGTCGCAGGCTTTGCTCTCCTGAGACAAGCTGGGTGATATACACGTCTCGTTTACTCCCCATAAAGCCCTTAACCGGTCCAGGGTCTTATTTTCCATTGTGACTTCCTTTTGCAGTCGGATGAGGAGTTACGCGCCAACTTAAAGTGATGGAGTGTCCACTTCGTCCGGCGCATACATAGGGGACCCAAAGACAACAGGCTTGCTACCGGTACCTTCATCTTGGATTACGAGGGTGACTCGTTGCCTAAAAGGCCAAGATGATGGTTTACCTTTGTGACGTAAAACCATACGTTCCTCCTGTAATGCAGTACTTCAAGTGTTGGAAGTTTGGTCACCTGTCACCTTGTTGTACTTCCTGCACCACATGCAGGGATTTCGCTTGTCCTCTGCACACTGGCACTCCTCCCAGTTGTGTAAACTGTGGGAAGCATCATTCCGATTCTCGCCTGACTGCCTGTTCTCCATAAGGAGCGACGAATCAAGGAAATAAAAACCCTGGACAGGCTCACCTATCAGGATGCGAAGAGGAAATACAAGCGACATCATCCTGTGCAGATGACTATATCATATACTCCGACTGTGACTTCCTTGCCCCCAGTGGCGACCGACGTCCCTGTGATTGTTAAGCTTCCACTAGGCCCTCCTGGTCGCTGGCTCTTCACTTGTGTCTGTGAAGGGGATACCTCCCTTCGGAGACCAAGCCCCCAAACTGATGGGATATCGGACCCCCCCCCCCCCCCCCCCCCATAGGAACGCCAGCCTCCTCCAGCTTCTCTCATGTGGAAAGGGTCCCTTGGAAGTCTACCGTCTAAGGTCTCCTCCAGCGAGACAGGTGACATCAGTCGGTGGCTCAAGGAACCACAAGCGGCGGATCGAAGAGCTTCCCACTCTCCGTCTGTCGCTGACGCTCCTTCTCCCTGCCAGGTTGTTCCTGAAGAGCAGCAGGAGGAGGCGAAGAAGAAGAAGAATAGGCTGAGTAAGACAGGTGAGGTTTAGGTTACCTCTGTGCCCTCTGTTCCTACTAACTCTGAGTCTGACGACGATTTGCAGAGCTTGGCGTACTCCGACGATCTCAATCTCGCCCCTATATCAGCCACAGTGATTCCCGATTCAGGCTCTCCTTCAGTGGCGGTCGAGGACCCAGTGGTATAGTCCACCTCCTCGGTCCAGATACGCCGTTTTCGGCCACAGACTATGTCATCCTCCAGTGGAATGCAGATGTTTTTCCGCCACCTTGCTGAGCTCCAACAACTTATCAGCCTTCACTCTTTCTTCTGCATTGCTCTACAGGAAACTTGGTTTCCAGCGATACAAACCCCTGCACTCTGTGGCTATCTGGGTTATTGTAAGAATCGGGCCACTTATGAAAGGATATCTGGCAGCTTCTACATGCTTGACTCTCTTAACAGCAAGTGTGTACCTCTTCAGACACCTTTAGAGGCCGTCGCTGTTAGAGTGAGGTCACCACAGGCTGTTACTGTCTACAGTATCTATCTTCCACCAGATCTTGACGTCCCACAGGATGTATTGGCTGCGCTGATAGCCCAACTGCCGCCACATTTTCTGTTACTGGGCGACTTTAACTCCTATGACCGTTTGTGGGTTGGATGGTAGCACAGGACGAGGCAATGTCGTTGAGCAACTGTTGGCACAGCTCGACCTTCCCCTCTTAAATGATGGCGCCTCCACACATTTCAGTGCGGCGCATGGCACATAGCCATCGACCTTTCGGCCTGCAGCCCTACCATCCGTCCATTGGAATGTGTACGACGACTTGTGCGGTAGTGACAACATCAACACGGGGGTGACATAGCAAAATGAAATTGGCTGGCAGCTCCTTAACGAAAGCAAGAAAATGGGGAATGAGAAAGCCGCAAGCGAAACTTTCTCTCGGACCTGTCCATGCAGAGGGAACAGGCCCACTTGCTAACGACATCCCTGCACCAGGAAAGGATCGACCTGAGTCCTGCAAGATGACTAATTCAAGTCTCGTTCCTAGGTCAAAAGCGAAAGCGAGACACCGGCTCGAAACCAACCAAACGGAGGAAACGTATGCTGACAGGCAACCCGACATCCCTGCACTGAAGAACGTATAGAGCAAAGTCTCAGAAGACGAAAAAAAAAAAACTATTCGCAGTTGAAAACGAAAAGAGCTATCGGAAGTAACGCCTGCACCCTATTTAGCTGACTGTCACTAGGTTGGGTTCCCTCCAACAGACAGTGTCCTCAATACCTTTAATAACTTCAAACAAAAATTCAGTTGCCGATTCAGTTACCGCTCCTGTCTCACCCACCACCGTCGGCGTTACGTCAACTGGCTGAAGAACGGCAGCGCGCTACGGGTTATCAATTGTGGAACACTGTCCTCAACCGGTTGGCGCCTTACTACCAACTCTTAAACAAGTTGGTCCCTTCTCAGCAGTTAAGTCCCATAGTGCTCAGAGCCATTTGAACCATTTGAACCCAGGCCCGCAAACGGTGAAAGGACCAAATATATGTCTGCGGATGAGAAGACCAACCGAACGTCCAACCAACGGTTGTCCTGTTCCAATATCCCTCCGTCAGACAGTTCATGTGTGTCGCCAGCGATCGGCGAGCACTGGCTGTCGGTGCCTCGCCGTCTCCCCGTCCCCGACTTCACTGCTGTTGCGTCCCGACTGCACTGCTGGCCCGTCTACAACTGACTGCCAGACGCACTGCGACCCGGAAATAGTATCGGTCGCTTCAGAGATGGTATGACAGTGCACTTATCGATACGCAGTGCTGGTGCCGCTTACAAGGGAGTAAGGCAAGAAGTTAGAGACGCCAGTAAATGGAATAAGAAAATAAGGCGGCAGTACTGTAATAGAAGGTGACAAAAAATAAATGGGATAAACGCAAGTCCCCCCACCCGTTGGTGGGGAGGCTTGCGTGCCTCAGCGGTACAGATAGCCGTACCGTAGGTGCAACCACAACGGAAGGATATCGGTTGAGAGGACAGACAAACGTGTGGTTCCTGAAGAGGGGCAGCAGCCTTTTCAGTAGTTGCAGGGGCAACAGTCTGGATGTTTGACTGATCTGGCCTTGTAACAATAACCAAAACAGCCTTGCTGTGCTGGTACTGCGAACGGCTGAAAGCAAGGGGAAACTACGGCCGTAATTTTTCCCGAGGGCATGCAGCTTTACTGTATGATTAAATGATGATGGCATCCTCTTCGGTAAAATATTCCGGAGATAAAATAGTCCCCCATTCGGATCTCCGGGCGGGGACTACTCAAGAGGACGTCGTTATCAGGAGAAAGAAAACTGGCGTTCTACGGGTCGGAGCGTGGAATGTCAGATCCCTTAATCAGGCAGGTAGGTTAGAAAATTTAAAAAGGGAAATGGATAGGCTAAAGTTAGATATAGTGGGAATTAGTGAAGTTCGGTGGCAGGAGGAACAAGACTTCTGGTCACGTGACTACAGGGTTATAAACACAAAATCAAATTGGAGTAATGCAGGAGTAGGATTAATAATGAGTAGGAAAATAGGAATGCGGGTAAGCTACTACAAACAACATAGTGAACGCATTATTGTGGCCAAGATAGATACGAATCCCACACCTACTACAGTAGTACAAGTTTATATGCCAACTAGCTCTGCAGATGACGAAGAAATTGAAGAAATGTATGATCAAATAAAAGAAATTATTCAGATAGTGAAGGGTGACGAAAATTTAATAGTCATGGGTGACTGGAATTCACATGAGTAATGCAGGAGTAGGATTAATAATGAGTAGGAAAATAGGAATGCGGGTAAGCTACTACAAACAACATAGTGAACGCATTATTGTGGCCAAGATAGATACGAATCCCACACCTACTGCAGTAGTACAAGTTTATATGCCAACTAGCTCTGCAGATGACGAAGAAATTGAAGAAATGTATGATCAAATAAAAGAAATTATTCAGATAGTGAAGGGTGACGAAAATTTAATAGTCATGGGTGACTGGAATTCGGTAGTAGGAAAAGGGAGAGAAGGAAACGTAGTGGGTGAATATGGAATGGGGCAAAGAAATGAAAGAGGAAGCCTCCTGGTAGAATTTTGCACAGAGCACAACTTAATCATAGGTAATACTTGGTTCAAGAATCATAAAAGAAGGCTGTATACATGGAAGAAGCCTGGAGATACTGACAGGTTTCAGATAGATTATATAATGGTACGACAGAGATTTAGGAATCAGGTTTTAAATTATAAGACATTTCCAGGGGCAGATGTGGACTCTGACCACAACCTATTGGTTATGACCTGTAGATTAAAACTGAAGAAAGTGCAAAAAGGTGGAAATTTAAAGAGATGGGACCTGGATAAACTAAAAGAACCAGAGGTGGTACGGAGTTTCAAGGAGAGCATAAGGGAGCAATTGACAGGAATGGGGAAAGACATACAATAGAAGAAGAATGAGTAGCTTTGAGGCATGAAGTAGTGAAGGCAGCAGAGGATCAAGTAGGTAACAAGACGTGGGCTAGTAGAAATCCGTGGGTAACAGAAGAAATATTGAATTTAATTGATGAAAGGAGAACATATAAAAATGCAGTAAATGAAGCAGGCAAAAAGGAATACAAACGTCTCAAAAACGACATCGACAGGAAGTGCAAAATGGCTAAGCAGGGATTGCTAGAGGACAAATGTAAGGATGTAGAGGCTTATCTCACTAGGGGTAAGATAGATACTGCCTACAGGAAAATTAAAGAGACCTTTGGAGAAAAGAGGACCACTTGTATGAATATTAAGAGCTCAGATGGAAACCCAGTTCTAACCAAAGAAGGGAAAGCAGAAAGGTGGAAGGAGTATATAGAGGGTCTATACAAGTGCGATGTACTTGAGGACAATATTATGGAAATGGAAGAGGATGTAGATGAAAATAAAATGGTAGATACGATATTGCGTGAAGAGTTTGACAGAGCACTGAAAGACCTGAGTCGAAACAAGGCCCCTGGAGTAGACAACATTCCATTGGAACTACTGACGGCCTTGGGAGAGCCATTCCTGACAAAACTCTACCATCTGGTGAGCAAGATGTATGAGACAGGCGAAATACCCTCAGACTTCAAGAAGAATATAATAATTCCAATCCCAAAGAAAGCAGGTGTTGACAGATGTGCAAATTACCGAACTATCAGTTTAATAAGTCACAGCTGCAAAATACTAACGCGAGTTCTTTACAGACGAATGGAAAAACTAGTAGAAGCCGACCTCGGGAAAGATCAGTTTGGATTCCGTAGAAATGTTGGAACACGTGAGGCAATACTGACCCTACGACTTATCTTAGAAGCTAGATTAAGGAAGGGCAAACCTACGTTTCTAGCATTTGTAGACTTAGAGAAAGCTTTTGACAATGCTGACTGGGATACTCCCTTTCAAATTCTGAAGGTGGCAGGGGTAAAATACAGGGAGCGAAAGGCTATTTACAATTTGTACAGAAACCAAATGGCAGTTACAAGAGTCGAGGGACATGAAAGGGAAGCAGTGGTTGGGAAGGGAGTGAGACAGGGCTGTAGTCTATCCCCGATGTTATTCAATCTGTATATTGAGCAAGCAGTGAAGGAAACAAAAGAAAAATTCGGAGTAGGTATTAAAGGCCATGGAGAAGAAATAAAAACTTTGAGGTTCGCCTATGACATCGTAATTCTGTCAGAGACAGCAAAGGACTTGGAAGAGCAGTTGAACGGAATGGATAGTGTCTTGAAAGGATGATATAAGATGACCATCAACAAAAGCAAAACGATGATAATGGAATGTAGTCGAATTAAGTCGGGTGATGCCGAGGGAATTAGATTAGGAAATGAGACACTTAAAGTAGTAAAGGAGTTTTGCTATTTGGGGAGCAAAATAACTGATGATGGTCGAAGTATAGAGGATACAAAATGTAGACTGGCAATGACAAGGAAAGCGTTTCTGAAGAAGAGAAGTTTGTTAACATCGAGTATAGATTTCAATGTCAGAAAGTCATTTCTGAAAGTATTTGTTTGGAGTGTAGCCATGTATGGAAGTGAATCATGGGCGATAAATAATTTGGACAAGAAGAGAATAGAAGCTTTCGAAATGTGGTGCTACAGAAGAATGCTGAAGGTTAGATGGGTAGATCAAATAACTAATGAGGAAGTATTGAATCGGATTGGGGAGAAGAGAAGTCTGTGGCACAACTTGACCAGAAGAAGGGATCGGTCGGTAGGACATATTCTGAGGCATCAAGGGATCACCAATTTAGTATTGGAGGGCATCGTGGAGGGTAAAAATCGTAGAGGGAGACCAAGAGATGACTACACTAAACAGATTCAGAAGGATGTAGGTTGCAGTAGGTACTGGGAGATGAAGAAGATTGAACACGATAGAGTAGAATGGAGAGCTGAATGAAACCAGTTTCAGGACTGAAGACCACAACAACAACAAACGCAAGTCTGCACGGCTCACTGGGCTTTCCCTAAATGGAGTGGCCTGTACTGAAAAAGACACCATTGTCGAACTCTTTGCAGTCCTGTGGCCCATGGAATTCTTCAATTCCTAACGTTTCGTCCAATACTACGTTGGACATCTTCAAAAGTATGGCTGGTCTTGCTGGTCCTGCTGACCAGCAGTATCAGCCGTACCTCTGAAGATGTCCAACGTAGTATTGGACGAAACGTTAGGAATTGAAGAATTCCATGGACCACAGCCATATAACCCGGAAGAATTATCAACAAGAGTACCATCCGGTCGTGAAAGCCTTCATTGTATGGTCTTTGCAGAGCATTATACCTCAGAGTTCAACTTTAAGAATTACTTGCTGGCCCTCCACTCCCTGAAAAAGCGATTGGAATGTCGGTGCCTTTCCTTTCATACGCGCCACCCCAACTCGTACAATGCTCCATTCAGTGAGTGGGAATTCCACAGTGCCCTAGCTGCTTGCCCTTATATGGCTCCTGGGCTGGATCGCATCCACTATCAAATGTTCAGACTCGTCTCGGTGGACAGTCAGTGACACCTCCTACACCTTTTCAACTGTATCTGGATTGAGGATGAGTTCCCATCTCAATGGCGAGAAAGCATTACCATTCCAGTGTTGAAGCCTGGCAAGAATCTACTGGAGGTGGACAGCTACCATCCCATTAGCCTCACCAACGTTCTGTGTAAGTTGCTCGAATGCTTGGTGAGTCAGAGGTTGAGTTGGCTTCTTGAGTCTCGGGGCCTTCGGGCTCTGTCTCAGAGTGGGTTCCATAAGGCCCTCTCTGCCACCGATAATCTGGTCTGCCTGGAGTCTGCCATCTGTATGCTATTTTCCCGCCATCAGAATCTGGTTGCCATCTTTTTTGACATGTGGAAGGCATACGATAAAAGATGGCACCATCACATCCTCACCACGCTTCATGGGTGGGGTCTTAGGGGTCCACCTCTGATTTTTATTCAAAATTTTCTGCCACTTCGTTCCTCCTACATGCAAGTTGGTCCCTCCCAAAGTTCCTGCTGAGTCCAGGAAAATGGGGTCCTTCAATGCTATGTCTTGATTGTCTGCCTCTGCTAGCTGCAGCTGCGGGAACGACCATATCGTCTTCATTGTATGCTGATGACTTTTGCCTGTACTATAGCTCCACTGGCATTGTGGGTTGCTGAACGGCTGCAGGATGCAGTCTTTGGCCGTCATGCATGGCTTCCAGTTCTCGGCCGCCAAGACTTGCGTCATGCATTTCTGCCAGCTTCGCTCTGTTCACCCTGAGCCATGGATTTCTCTTGACAGCCAACCTCTTGACGTGGTGGAGACGCGTCGGTTTTTGGGCTTGCTTTTTGATACCTGATTGACTTGGCTCCCTCATATTCGGCAACTTAAACCAACCTGCTGGCGCCATCTTAACGCTCTTTCTTGTTTGCGTCGCAGCAGCTGGGGTGCCGATCAGTCTACCCTTCTCCGACTGTAGCACGCGTTGATTCAGTCCTGTCTCGATTATGGGAGCCTGTCTTATGGTTCGACATCGTCTTCCATGTTGCAGTTGCTTTACCCCATCCTTCACTACGGGATCCGACTGGCCACTGGAGCTTTCTGCCTGAGACCTGTCGCCAGCCTACTTGTGGAGGCTGGTGTCCCTCCAATGAAGATCCAGTGCCAACGACTGCTGGCCGCTTATACTGCACATGTTTGTAGCTTGCCCGGGTATCCCAATTACCATCTTCTGTTCCCCAACTCAGTTGTCCATCTTCCAGAATGACGACCGCAGTCAGGGTGTCCGATTGCTAGTCACATCCGGTCTCTTCTGTCTGGGCTTGAGTGTTTCCCTCTCCTGCCTCCTTTCCAAGCCCAGGTCCATATATCCCAGTGGTGTGTGCCCCGTACATGCATTCAGCTGGATTTGAAAGACTCAGTCCTTCCTGAGGCTCTCTGCCGCCACTTTCTTTCCATCCTTGCTACGTTTGCCATCTCCACAGTAGTCTATACAGATTCGATTCGATTAGATGGTTGCTGGTCGAGTTGGTTATACTTTTACTCTTGGGGATCGCTCTAAACAACGCTCGTTGCTGGATGGCTGCAGCGTTTTCACGGCAGAGCTCATATCCATTTCTCGTGATAAGTATGTCCGCTCATGCCCAGGTGAGTCCTTCGTATCTGTAGTGACTCCCTGAGTAGCTTACGAGCTATCGACCAGTGTTTTACTCGTTCTCGTCTGGTGATGACTATCAAGGAGTCCCTCGATATTCTTGCCCAGTGGGGCCGCTCCGTGGTTTCTGTGTGGACCCCGGGTCATGTCGGCATCCTGGTTAATGAACAGGTTGACAGGCTGGCCAAACAGGCTGGCCCTGGAGACTGGCCTTTTGGAATGTGATCTCCAGTCAGTTTTGCAGCAGAAGATCCTTGTTACCTGGGGTGCTGAATGGCACACCCTGGCGTCACCCAACAAACTTCAGGTCTTCAAGGACACTACTGGTCTGTGGCGGTCCTCCTTGCAGGCCTCTCGCAAGGACTCCAATGTACTCTGCTGGCTACACATTGGCCACACCTGGCTGACGCATGGCTATTTATTGCGCCGCGAGGACCCACTTCTTTGTCGCTGTGGTTCAATGTTGACAGTGGTCCACATTTTGTTGGACTGTCCGCTTTTAACTGCGCTCAGACGTTTGCGCTACCTGATATGCTCCCTGCCCTTTTAAGAGATGACGCTGCCATGGCAGGCTTAGTTTTGAGTTTTATTTGTGCAGGGAGCTTTTATTGCTCGATCTGTGGGTTTGTGTCTTTTTTGTTTTGAGTCTGGCCTTTGGCTCACGGTTTTAGATTGCAGTTTTTAGTGTGTCTCTTGGTGCTTGGCATTTCCTTTTTTTTTTTTTTTCCTTTGGTTGGACAACCACTGTACAGATCTGTGTGCTTTTAATTTCTTTTTTTATGGTCTTTGTCTGTGTCTTACTTGCTCTGTGTCATCCCTTGCTATCTCCGTTGCTTGTGGATGTTTCCTGACGTGGAAACGGGGACCAATGACCTTTGCAGTCTGGTCCCTTCAACCCCACAAACCAACCAACCATTAAAATTAGCAAGATCAGAGCTGCACTGAAAGATTTAAGTGTTCGTTTTCCCCATGTGATGACTGGAACAATATAGCAGTAGCTTAATGGCTCTTCGATGAACCCTCCACTAGGAAGTCAATTGTGAATTGCCGAGTAATTATGTAGATATAGATGTTTTCATTTCAGTCAAAATCGAGAAGCGCAGTTCACGCAAATATCTGGCTGAAAATGTTAGTAATATATTAACTGCCATGTAGGAGATAGCTGGATATTCACTGCTTACTGACAAGCAAACGTCACCACAACAAAAAAGTTCGTTAGATAAATATCACTACATTGTCTTTGAACTACCCTGTGTTTCTTTTTTTCTGGCTGGATGGTTTCGCTACTTCCACTAGAGAATGAGCCATTCTGTACAATGAACTTACCTCTATCGAAAACAAAAAATACTTCAATAAAACTATAGTAGAAAATGCTGGTGTGAGGTCAGAATATTTCCACTACAAAAGAGCTCAGTTGTGGTGGAACAATGGGATGTCCAACATGGAATAACGAGAACACTGTTGAACTGATATACTTTACTGTTTCCTGACAATGTGTGTGTTTTTTGGTGGTGTAGGAAAAAGGCAATAAAGATTGAGAAGGAGCTACAAAGCGCAACAAATATTAAAACAAGGCAATAAAAATTATAAGAGAGGGGAACTTTAGATAAGCGCAGGAATTTTGTCTAAAAGGATGAACGGCCAGGCGTACATAAAAAATGCAGTGTAACAAAGTATTCTCACCATAGTGGCATAGCCGTTACTGTGGTGCAAGGAGAAAACACGTGACTTAACGTAAGCGAACTGTAACAAAAATACTGAATAAATAAATTACATTTGATTTCCATGAAAATATAACTGTTATCAGCATGAACTAAATAATTACGGAATAAACAAGAACCTTCTTACTTAAAATCGAAGGGAATAAATTACGTTTAATTTCTGCAAAAATGTAAAAATTCGCGGCATGCCTAAAATCGAAACTGCTTAATTTCTTACAATGTTCGCGTCACGCCATTCATTCTGTGATGGCACATCAGCGTCCCGCGCCACGGTGGTTGTGGAATACTGGTGTTCCAGGACAGCAGACATGCATGTGCTAATGAAGTTAATTAATAACGTAATTTATATTCTCGAGGCGATAATGAAGATTTTATGACTTCATATGGATAAGTCATACTTGTGGAACTCTTCCTTGTTGTGTCCTCATCGCCACTGTTGAGTCTTGTACCATAGAATCAAAGCCGAGGATGTTGACCGGTGGCTGGTATCCTCTTCCTAGAACACAACTGCACACAGGGTTCTTGATTTACATAAACAGCTCTGTAGTAGTAGTGCACGTTAGCCTCACTGTTGATGAAGTACAAGTCCCGCTATAAACACTACTCCGGTCGCTAAACACTATCGTAGCCAGTGATGTGATCTCACCTAGTGACTGAGCGACTGCGCGTACGGCATTCTGGGCTGGGAGTCACCCATCCGGGGACATTCGGCTGCCGAGGGCAAGTACTTATAGCATTCGACGCCACATTGGGCGACTTGCGCATCGGAGATGGGGATGACATGATGATGAGGACAACACAACACCCAGTTTGTGAGCAGAGAAAATCTCCTGCCCCAGCCAGGAATCGAACTCGGGCCCCTTGGCATGGCATTTCGCCGCGCTGATCTCTCAGCTAACGCGCTAGTGAATACGACTGACTGATCCTAAGGCTGACTGTGTTGACTGAGACTGAGCCCTCCAGCCTGCAGCAGCGATCTAAATATTTGCTGTTGAGAGGGCGTTGGCGGCGCGTTTCTTCGCCTCTCCCCTGATAGGCGCACTTGATCCACCACCTAAAATCGATCTTCTTGCTACATCTTTACCGACTGGTGTGCTGGCGACATCTTACGCCAGCACATTCCTCATCAAACGGTGGCCATTGAGGCAGTGTTGGACAGTATCAACGTGACGTCTTCAGAGGTGATGAAGTTTCTGTATGGTGTGTTTATAACCTTAAGATATCGTGTATAGCCTCACTGAAAACGTACATAAGCTAAATCTATTCATAAATCGGTTATGATTTAACAAGTGCATCTCGTCGTAATTGTTAAGTTCCTTGCTGCACTTGACTGACAGACTGCATGAAGGTAGGTGCATGCGAGGTCTACTTACACTGTTATTTCTGCTCAGTGTCACCGATAAAAGCTTCAAACGGAATTTTGTTCTCAACCAAAAAAGTATTCTGCAGATCGTTTCTTCATGTCGTGGTTAGGAAAGATTATCTCCATTCAAATGCGAAATAATATTTTTCCCATCCTCAGACAATTCTCCCCCAAATTGTAGCATCGAAGTGGGGAGAGGGGGGGCGGAGAAATTTTACATCTTATCACTATCAAGCATTACTTTTCCACTATCTGTTTCTTTAATTCGTACACACAGGAATACGTGATCAGGCTTTTAATAATCGCGAATGTACGATAACGGCTAACACAATCTGGATTTAATGACCTGTACTAAAAATTTATTAACGACTATACTATAATGAGGCACTAATCTGACGACAATTTTCGTCCCAAAGAGGCATTCACTTTCATAGGAAAATAAAAGGATCACACGGAAGTTCTAATCACTGATTTCCTTTCAACCATTTATTATCTCCAGTCATTTCACGAACATATTCATTGGATTGGATTGTTTGGGGGAGGAGACCAGACAGTGAGGTCATCGGTCTCATCGGATTAGGGAAGATGGGGAAAAACTCAGCCGTGCCCTTTCGAAGGAACTGTCCCGATATTTGCCTGGAGCTATTTAGGGAAATCACGGAAAACCTAAATCAGGATGGTCGGAAGCGGGATTGAACCGTCGTCCTCCCGAATGCGAGTCCAGTGTGCTAGCCACTGCGCCACCTCGCTCGGTAACATATTCATTACAGCGTTTCATTAAAAATACTCTGACTCGTTCTAGGATCCTCTCTATAATCACAAACACTCATCAGAAATTTACCAATCCTACATTCTAGGAAATTAGCTATCAAATACTTTAACTGGCCTATGCCTGCTGCCACAAAGTTAACTAGTTTCGAAAACCGATTGTAAATATCGAAACTTTAGTGCATGGTTAAATGGGTGGTGTATGTCTATCACTGAGTTGGCCCACCACAAAGCGAGAAGCGATTTAATTTGTCCATAGAACATATACTATCACCTCTCCATATCCACAATATGTCGCAAAATTAAATACAATAAATTAACTCTTGTGGCCGCGACGTACGACAATAACTGAACTGAGACGTATGTGTAAATGAAAGCAGTTTACAAAGCGATGGAGCAGTATTAATTGTCTCAGCAGGTCCGACCAGCTCGGAGGCAGCGGCGACGGTGCCTCTCAAAACATCAGCCGTTTTTCCTTATTCTTCCTAATGACACCCTGTACTTAGCAGGACGGTTTATACCACCCCACAGAAATTTCGGCCAGCTGCGAGTGGCAATTAAAGAGATGGTTGTATCGCTGGACTCGGCTCACCAGACATGGGAGGAATGATCGTATCAATGACCCTATGGAGTGGGTAATTATAACAGTGAATTGCCAGCAGCAAAGGAATTTCAATACATTCGAGCACAACATCATGAGACGTCCGCTTTGGGTATGTTTCGCTGTATAAATCAAAGCATTGTTAAAGGAGTTATGCCGTTAAATTCCTGTTAAATTCGCAAACTATCAGTTTTAATATTGAATCTTAATAGAGAGTTTGTCCCTAACAACAGAAGAGGCGACTATCTGTCAGAAGAAGCGAAATCTGTAAGTTGTAAGAAAAGTCTAATCACTAATTGTAAACGGACAGCAATCGTAGGCTCAAGATCACGGTAGGTTACTGAAAAACATTGTTAGGCAAAAGAAAATATTGCTCATCAAATGTGCTAACTACAGTTCTTATCACTGACGAAACACAATGCTTTGCAGCTATGTCTTCGGTAGTCGCCATATCATAAGTAGTTTAATTTACCATACTGTCTGTTTCATTTCTCTTCTTTTAACACGCCGTTGTGAATTCTAAAAAAGAAAAGTGAAGCTGTGTCATCGATATCAGATGCTTCCTGTCTCTGATTGGTCCTATTCCTAATCTGAATTCTGACAACTTCAAAATACTTACTTGTGGCTTTTGAGTGCTGTCATTGACTTTATATCTTTTTGTCCTCGATTACTGAAGCTGAGTCTTATAATCGTATATATCCTTTCAAAACACCATATTGCCAGTTTTGAAATGTAGATAACATCTTAAAAGAAACAAGAAGTAAATAAATAGTCCCGCTATTAGAATTAATATAAACATTAATATAAATAATAACAGGAAGAATGAGAGGTTGTTGAGATTTTCGTAGGGAACTTTAATCAACGCTGAACTGAAACAGGGGAAACGAATATAATAGGAAATGAATGGATAGCCTTAAGAGATGAAATAGGGTAGGCTTAAGAGCATCACTTACGTATAAAAATGAGGCCTAGCAGAAATTCCTGGATAACACAGAATATATTACATTTAACAGACTGTGGTGTGCGTACTATAAGACCTTCGGTACACACACCATCAGATTATTTGACTTGCTCTAACGAAGTAGGCGAGTGTCAGAAATATGTCTCATGGTCTTATCGTGGCGTGTTTATCTTCTGCCGTTAGGTCAGACGATAGAAATGGCCCTTGCACGCTTAGAGTAGCAGATTGACGGTGACCAACTTTAAACCGAACTTGATTAATTTTCACACACATTTATTAAAATAATAACAAGCATAAAAACTACTTAACTTGATTCTGGTTGCTATTTGCAATTGACAATCTGAAGTTCTTTTGGTCTTGGTACGTTAATCTTATTATCACATATCTCTGATACTTGACCAAGTGTGTAAACATTTATCTTCGTGGCTATGTACAGGAATATGGTAATCTTATTAGGCGCAGACTGAAACTTGGCTATAGACTGGTGCAGACAAATGCAGACTGGTGCAGACTAGTGCAGACAAATGCAGACTAGTGCAGACAAATGCAGACTGACTAATCGGAAGTCTGTACACTCGTTATAATACCTCGCACGTTCATGTATCACTGCGCGAGTGTGAGTAGAAAAGGTTCTACATTAGCAGCAATCTCATTGGCTGCGTTTCATATTAATACGCGGGTCGGCAGGAGCAGAATTTGGTCCGTCTCTATGGCAGCGCCATCTCGTAGTGCGAAGACAGACGAGTGCTGCACCTGCGCTGTTGTGCTTAGCGGGGCGCGCTCCAGTGGGAAAGTTGTGTACGCACTGGCTACGCATGGGACTATGTACACAACACAGACGGAAGGAGAAAACAAAAAAAAAACAGAGCATTTGAAGCAGGCGGAAGGAAATACAGACATCTAATAAATGTGGTTGACAGAAAGAGGAATCTGCATCGTAAGGAAAGGTTACAGGATTGCAGAAGCATGTATGTGTAGTGTACAGTCAGATACCGCTAGCATGAAAAATAAAGAGACTTTTGGAGAGCAAATAAGCTCCCATGATAGTATCAAGAGATCAGATGGCAAGTTAGCACTAGGCAAAGAAGGAAAATGTTGAAGGAATGCATAGACAGTCTAGGTCAGGGAAAGAATCTTGAGGACAATGCTATAGAAAGAGAAGATGATGTAGGTGAAGATGAGGTGGGAGAAGAATTCAACAGAGCACTGAAAATCCCTAGTGGATGCAAGGCCCCTAGAGAAGATGGTTTACAGTCAGAATTACTGAGATCCTTGGGAGGGCCTGCCATATAGTAACTCTTCTACCTGATGTGTAAGATTTACGCAGCTGGCGAAATGCTCTCAGACTGCTGGACAAATGCAATATTCCAACTCTGAAGAAGGCAGTTGCTGGCAATTGGATGTACTATCACAGCATCAGTTCGGTATGTCATAGTTGCAAAATAATGACACCAATTAATTAGAGAGGAATGGATAAGCCAATGTGTAGCCAGCACAGTATATTGGAGTCCTTGTGAGAGGCCTGCAAGGAGGACCGCCACACAACGGTAGTCTCCTTGAAGACCTGAAGTTTGTTGGGTGAAGGCAGGGTGCGCCATTCAGCACCCCAGGTAACAAGGACCTTCTGCTGCAAAACTGACTGGAGATCACATTCAAAAAGGCCAATCTCCAGGGCCAGCCTGTTTGGCCAGCCTGTCAACCTGTTCATTACTCGGGATGCCAACATGACCCGGGGTCCACACAGAAACCACAGAGCGGCCGCACTGGGCAAGAGTATCGAGGGACTCCTGGATAGTCATCACCAGACGAGAACGTGAAAAACACTGGTCGATAGCTCGTAAACTACTTAGGGAGTCACCACAGATACGAAGAACTCACCTGGGCAGGAGCGGACATCAACAGAGGGATGGATAAATCGGTAGAAGCTCACTTCGGGGAAAATCCGTTATGTTCGGTTCCTGAAAACTGTAGGGACAAGGGACATAATACTGACCGCACGACTTGTCTTGGAAGGTAGCTTAAAGTCAAGCAAACCTACATTATAGCTCTTGCAGATTTAGAGAAAGCTTTTGGCAATGTCATCTTGAATACAGTCTTACAAATTTTGAAGGTAGCAGCGATAAAATACATGGATCAAGCGAAAGGGTACTTAAAACTTGTACAGAAACCAGACAGCGGTTAAAAGAGTCGAGGGGCATAATAGAGAAGCAGTAACTGAGACAGGTTCTAGCATGGCACCTGATTTTATTGTTTCTGCAGCGAGCTAATTATGAAGGAGAAATTTGGAAAGGGAACTGAAGTTCGGGGAAAACAAATAAAAACGTTTAAGTTTGCCAATGTCATTGTTCTTCTGTCCTTAACGGTAAGAGAATTGGGAAAGCACTTTAACGGAATGGTTACTGTCTTGAAAAGAGGTTGTAAGATACACATCAACATAACTACAACAAGGGTTAAGGAATTTCGTCGAGTTAAACCCGGCGATGATAACTGAAACGAATATGATTCACATTTCATAATATGTTACAGTGAACTTAAACATCTTATCCTAATTCAGAACAGTTGCAAAACTTAAATTTTAATGCAGCCTACTGTTCCCATTTAAAATGATAAGATTGAAAACATGAATGAAAATTCCAGTACTGATAAAAATACTGAAACCCTTGCACAGTCTCCCATAACAGCTGCTTCTGTTGGAAATGAAGCTGATTTATCAGGTCACGGTCCAAAAATAGAAAAATTAAGAAGTAAAACTAAATTGCTTATTGAAAAAAAATATTTACAAAACAAAGTATAATCATTGTCATCTGAAGTTGAATGTATTGGCAGTTCCCACCTTGCACATATGAGCAGTATTGAATTTATAAGCTTATGTGATAAGTTTTTAACTAAATATCTATCACGAAATGTTTCATTAACGTTTCTTTTCGTAATCGATTTCATTTAGCTTCTTAGATTACTTCCATTTCGTAAAAATGTCCATTTAGAGCCGTAGGACCATAGTAGAAAGCACCTGTCGTTTCGTGTTTACTCGGTCTCATGATAGGGTCGAGCGCAACGCTTCACTTCATACAAATCAAAGGAGTTGCTCTCTGCTTTCTTTTCTGCATACTCTCTATTCTGTGATAACAGTGTAGACAATCCCTTTAGCAGAACTGTTAGATCTTCTAAGAGTTCTGCCAAAATAACGTACCTTCAGTTCGCCTTCCTCAAAATGTTTTCTACGAGATCGTTTTACTTTAAGTTGTACGCAATTGTAATTCTTATGTATATAGTTGAACTGACAGTCCTTAGCTTTGTGTGATTCATCGTGCAACCGAAATTTGTCGGACTTCAGTTAGTGCTCAAACAAAGGACATCACACTTTTTTATTGTGAAGAGTCAGCTGCCACCTTGCACACCATTCCGATATTTTGCCTAAATCATTTTACAATTGGTTTTGATCTTCTGATGACTATACTATATTGTAAATGATAGCATCATCTACAAAACCAGTGTAAGAAGGCTGCTCAGATTGCCTCCCAAATTGTTTATATAGATTAAGAATAGCATCCTACACAAAAGGTATAACTAATGGTGTAGACCCGGCCGTTGCTACTTAACATTTTCTTGTAAATCAGCCAATAGACTAGGAAAATTCACTAAGCAACATACATATTTTCTAAAGGAGCAGATATCTAAGCTCCGAGAGGTACTTCCCATTGACCGACTTCCCACCACCTACATAAAAGGTGGAACTAATGGTGTAGACCCCGTCCTTGCTACTTAACATTTTCTTGTAAATCAGCCAATAGAATAGCAACACACATATTTTCTAAACGAGCACTTTTCTAAGCTCCGAAAGGTACTTACTACTGACCGAATTGATATAGCAGCATTTGTCAGTCTTTTGTGTCTTGTTTATGCTTTTAGAGGTACAGGACGCAAGCGAAAATGGAGCTGAAACATTCAGGGTAGCAATGACTCTGCCACGCTGTAGGTTTCTGACGAGATGAAGTTGATATGATGACAAGGCTAGTTGATCTCAGAGAAAAGATGTTGATCATTTGGCTGCCGACAAATACTTGTGTGACGAATTTGTGTAGACCTGTCAGACTTGCTATTGTTTACATCTACATCTACGTGATTACTCTGCTGTTCACAATAAAGTGCCTGAAAGAGGGTTCAATGAACCACCTTCCAGCTGTCTCTCTACCGCTCCAGTCTCGAACTGCACGCGGGAAAAACGAGCACTTACATTTTTCTGTGCGAGACCATATTTCTCTTATTTTATTGTGATGATCATTTCTCCCTATGCAGGTGGATGGCAACAGAATGTTTTCGCAATCGGAGGAGAAAATTGTTGATTGAAATTTCATGAGAAGATCCCGTCGCAACTAACAACACCTTTGTTTTTATGATTGCCACTCCAACTCACGTATCATGTCTGTGACACTATCTCCCCTATTTCACGATAATGCAAAACGTGTTGCCGTTCTTTGTACTTTTTCGAGGTCATCAGTCAGTCCCATCTGATGCGAATCCCACACCGCACAGCAATACTCCAGAATAGGGCGGACAAGCGTGGTGTAAGCAGTCTTTTTAGTAGAGCTGTTGCACCTTCTAAGTGTTCTGCCAATGAATCGCTGTCTTTGGTTTGCTCTACCCACAATATTATCTATGTGATCGTTCCAATTTAGGTTATTTGTAATTGAAATCCCTAAGTATTTAGCTGAATTTACAGCCTTCAGATCTGAGTGACTTATCGCGTAATAGAAATTTAGCTGAATTCTTTTAGTACTCATATGAATAACTTCACACTTATCTTTTAAGTGAGCGTACAACAACTGACGACCGGCTAGAAGCGTTTCCTACAAAATGTTAGTTTTTCCGGTATATCCCTTCGAGATCTGTTACATGTGGTGTAATTATATTTTCCTATGTTATGCCAAACTTTGTATCCGTTTCAGACCTGAATTTTTCCTCGAGGAAGTAAAATATTTCTTTACGTGTTACTGCTTTTAGGTGATTTTCCACAGACTTTAGATGCAATATTTGTACAAAAATATGTACCCAGTTTCAAAACATACTTTTTATATTTGGCTTCGTTTCAGGGTCTAAAATAACTGATGACGAAGTATTCTGTGCTGTAATAAATAGCAAAATGTTCATTTTATAATTGTCATTAAAACTACACTTACAGTATTGAGTCATACAGTGAAACAAAGCGAACCAACCACATCCGTGTATTCTGGCGGTCACGGGCTGCTGCGCACTGCTACACTGACTCACTGATAATTTCATAGTCATATCCGAAAGTTGGAAGTTTTGTGCATGATGAAAAAGTTGATCAATCACAAAGGTGTGCCTCAGGTTTCCATGTGAAGAAAAAAAAAATACTTCTGTTACAGCTAAGATGCAGTAAAAGTGGTTGGCCGGAGTGGCCGAGCAGTTCTAGGAAACGCGCGACCGCTACGGTCGCAGGCTCGAATCCTGCCTCGGGCATGGATGTATGTGAAGTCGTTAGGGTAGTTAGGTTCAAATAGTTCTAAGTTCTAGGGGACTGATGACCTCAGAAGTTAAGTCCCATAGCGCTCAGAGCCATTTGAACCAGTAAAAGTTAATGTAAACAATTGTCCCCAGATGCTCTGAAAGGGGTACAGGGAAGAATTCTGGAACTTGCAACACGTTTTGCTGTAATAGATCTTTGCTTTATATTTCCTTATCTCATTTAAAAGACAACATTCACGTTTTATGTGTTGAAGTCTTTTTCTGCAATAAAAAAAGTTATTCAGCGCAACGGAAGTGTTTACAAATGTGAAAAAATGTCGCAGGATATAACATGGTTAGGTCCACGCAACTGCACAAAAAGTGGGCCACTCCATAATTCTAGTGTGTTGGCCACACCTGGCTGGATGCAACAACATAGCATAGCTGTGTCACAGGTCCTCTAAAATCACTACATTTCAGTTTTTTTACTGTACACAATGGGTACAACAAGAGAGTACTAGAGAACACTGATCCTTACGGCAGTCAGTCCAGATATAAACCAATACCGTCATACAACAAATATTAGAAAACACGTTATTAGACAGTCCCTAACACTTGTACATTGAACTTCGTTACAGTAAGTGATACTTCAGTAAGTGATACTCCTTGAATGACATGACCAATTGTTTGTGATCCATATTTGAACCCAATGTTAACCAAACAAAGCTTCCGTGTCTGATTGAGACTCAACTAGGCGTAAAGAGACGTAAAATATCGCAGTGTTCATCAGTACCAGTTTACAAGGCCGAATGTCTGAACATGGAAAAAAACGTAATGAGCGTGTGGCATTGTTGGCCGGGAGGCCCCATCCGGGGACATTCGGCCGCCGAGTGCAAGTCTTATTTCAGTCGACGGCACACTGGGCGACTGGCCTATCGGTGACAAGGATGAAATGATGATGAGAACAACACAATATCCAGTGCACGAACGGAGAAAATCTCCAACCCCGGCCGTGAATCGAACCCGAGCCCGCGGCATGGGAGGCAAGCAGGTTATCACTCAGCTAAGCAAGCAGACTGAACCTGGATATAAATGATGATACGTTTAGCGCTGAACCGGGAACTCCGTGAAGCTTATATTGTCCCTGAGAAGTAACCACGAAAGATATGTAATAAAGCGCAATGCACAAGTGTGAAACGCCATGAATTCAAGTTGTGGTGATACGGGATTAGAGTCCGGTAGCTATGTGATTTCTTAACTAAGCGCAGTCAGATGTCAGATGTTAAGTATGTTCACCAGCAGTGTGTTACTGGAAACTGAAACGACGACACAAATTATTATTGCCTGGCACGGATTCGAACCCAGCACGGGAAAAGAATCCAACATTTTTCCCGGATTTCCTGGTTAAAAATAGACTTTTCTCGTGCTATCATACATTTTTTCCGTGTTAAGTGACAGTTTACTTTCTCTTGGAACTGCAAAAGTTATCAATCCTTCGAATGGGTGAGGTTCTGTACACCTGCGTAGCGTTTCCCGGCACTTTTCGTGTTACGATACGCTGCATATCTTCGTATTAGGAAAGTATAAAGTCGAATCCCACCAAATTCAGCACGTTAGTTTCCGAAGCATTGAAATCGAGTTTGCGATGCGTTTTGTATGCCAATCACAGCTCATGTCACGTGATCTCGCCAGCCGATGACAGCAGATATGCAGATCGTAGGCCATATTATACAGTCAAACAACAGCAACACCACTGTTAAGTAGTACAAACACACAGACAGGAAAAGTTAATGGTATATATATATATATATATATATATATATATATATATATATATATATATATATATATAATGTCAATTTCACTTTAAGATACATCACAGAAATGTTCCCGTAAAATTTTAAATAATGACAGAAATGTCTGGTCTTCTGGGCGCAAAGTTCTTTTAAGTGGCTGGTCGTCGAAGTATTATGTTTTAAATGAGAGTCAAACGCTCTGTGATTGAAGAAATTGATCGCACATTCACACACGTAACATAATTCATCTTGCATAAAAGGAAATTCACTTTGAAAGCAACGCTTTTCAAACCACCATTCGCTATATTTTTCAGCGACCTGTTAGAAATAGGTTCGCTTCAGCAGTTGCCAGAGAGAGCCAGAAAACAGGTGTTACTGCACAAGAAGCCCTTATGTTTGTACATGTGTAGCATCAAGAGATCTTACACTACGTCACAAAAGAAACGGAACATCAAAGGATATTCCAAGGGCAACAGAATTTCGAATGAATAATACTAAAATGCACAATTCGGCTTAAATTTCAAAGTCGTATGTCCAGATTCATAGAGCTTACTTTTAAGAAAGTCAGCATGTACCTACAATTTCCTTCTACTATCCCAAATTTTAACTTCCAGCATACTTTTTTCATATAAAAATTATAAAACATATAAATTTTATTATAAAATTCGTACAAAATTAAGAGAAAATAAAAAAGCAAACGCGGCAAATCTTTACAGTAAATTCGCGTAATTACCGGAATTCACATTTACCTAAAATTTTAATACAAAGTACGCATAAAATAAAGAGAAAAATAAGTTCACTTAGTTTCTTACGTTCCCTATTTCAGAAAATTCAGGTTTGAAGAAAAAAGGCAAACGAAAGTAAATAGAACAGCAAAAGAAAATTATTCACGTTTACTTAAATTCTTTTTCTTTAATAAGATTTCAGATAAGGGCAAAACAACCCTCCACAACTTTTGTTTGTTTGGGACTCCTCTGATCCTGTGTACGTGGCAATAGGCGGAGACGAACTTCTGAATTACCAGAAGCGGTCCATTTATTCAGACTACTATTAAGTACATGAGCAAATGTGTTGGTTGTTTTAGGCAAATGGAAGCCCCAATCTGATATTAAGCTATTCAGTGTGGTTTTCGGGACGGAAATTTTCTTGGGGTACCAGTACTGTATTGTGTCATATTTGGTTCTTTATTATGTCATAATGCCACATGTACCAGAGAATGGTAACATGCACTTGAAACTCAGAGAAAAATTGCAACTAACCAAGAGCTTGGTATGAAACACTTCGTTTCAAATAAACTGTCTCCGTAGGAAAGATAAAAGTCAAATTCCTTCTGCAAAACGACAAAAATAGCTTCATTGCTCTGCAAGGCTATTTACGCTTGAATGTTAGAAACGTCGAAATAAAATAAAATCCTAAAACTACAACTAATACCATATTTTAGCCCTTCGTAATTATGTAAATATATTTTCATTCACTTGATAGCTCCCGGCCACAAAAATCAGTGTTATTTTCGTTTGACGCGAGAGCTCTAAACAAAGAAGAAACGGCAAATCACGAAACGTAAACATGAGTCACGTGGTGAAGAGTGGGTGCATAACAAAAATTTTTCTGGGCAGCATCTGGCAGCTCGTTGCTACTGCTGGTACAGCTAACAGCCCCCCTTCAAGAAACAAAAAGCGGGAGGTGTTGCTCACGCGCGTCTCAACCGCTCATGTGCATGAGCTCGCTGTCAACCGCTCAAACGAGCCTAATGTAAACAGTTGTGACGTCACGATCGTCGGAAGCAGTTTGTTGTTATGAAGTATTGCATAGACTTCGTCCAAAAGCGTTTGACACATTCTGTTGTTCGCAGGCGCTTGTGTGTAAACTGTGTTTTGTTGTTGTAAATGGCACATTTCCTTTGAAACTTACGCTTTGGTTTTTTCTCTCGTTTATGTTTTATTCCTGCAGTATTATACTACAGTAACGGGATAGAATAAAATTCTTTGTTAGAGTATCAGTTTTTGCCAGTCAAAATTACAAAAAATTTAACTGAAAACTAAAACAATGAAAAATTCCCGGAATTCAAAATATTGCCGGGTATGTCCCGGTTTCCTCCCGGATGAAAAATTCCCGGATTTTCTCGGAATTCCCGGTTGTCCCGGGGCGTATACACCCCGTTAATGTTTTTCTCACCAGCAGCGAAATGTGCATAGGTTTGGCAGAGGTAGTGCAATGAACAGTACTGTGCTGCATATTGTCGTTGTTGACACCACACAGAGGTATCAGCTATCAAGTTCTCTTTCACTAGTTTTTAGGATCGCACCGTTCGTAGAGAACTGGAGCAGTTTGGCACTTTGGGGAAACAGCGAAATGATGGGACAGTAAAACCTTGAATATCAAGCAGGAATACTAACGAAGAGGATGGACAAGTGTATCGTAGGCGGCCACTTTAATGGTTTTTTTGTATCTTTCACTTATTCTACCAAAAAGAACGCGATCTTTGTGTTTTCTTTCACACAATATTTGTCATACTACGGTTCCAATTTAATTTGTTATGTCCGGCCGCGGTGGTCTCGCGGTTCTAGGCGCGCAGTCCGGAACCGTGCGACTGCTGCGGTCGCAGGTTCGAATCCTGCCTCGGGCATGGATGTGTGTGATGTCCTTAGGTTAGTTAGGTTTAAGTAGTTCTAAGTTCTAGGGGACTAATGACCACAGCAGTTGAGTCCCATAGTGCTCAGAGCCATTTGAACCATTTTTTAAGTTGTTATGATCCTTGATACTTAGATGTCTCGACAACCGTTAAATGTGACATTTATCATTTAAGCGAACTTCAACTTAATTGTATTGGTATTTCTGTGGCGAACCTCACACATTTTATTGTATAGGGCCAACTGTCACGATTTGCAACGTGAAGATATATTTTCAACATCAATTTGCAATTCACTTTGCTCTCCTGAGGAGTTTATTAGACGGCAGCATTACCTGCCACAAATCTAAGACAAATGTTCTGATTGTCTGTTAAATAGTTTATGTATATTAGAAATACCAGAAGGTGTACATCACTTTGCTTGTGGAATCACACTCATCACTTCCGTTTTACCAGGTGACGTTTGAGTGGCTCTGATCACTATGGGACTCTACTTCTGAGGTCATCAGTCCCCTAGAACTTAAAACTACTTAAACGAAACTAACCTACGGACATCACACACATCCATGCCTGAGGCAGGACTTGAACCTGCGACCGTAGCTGTCTCGCGGTTCCAGACTGAAGCGCCTAGAACCGCACGGCCACTCCGGCCAGCTACGAGGTAGCCATTTAACTATATATTAAGATAGTAACTGTTCTCGAAAGAAAAGTTACCATTGATGACAGTGTAGCTTCTCAAGAATAAATGATAATTAATTGAAACCCTCAGCTGCCGACAGGTATTGTTGACATACCTTGATGGGGACAGCTGACAGCTAATAGGCACATTACGTATGTGCATTGCGGACAGTTGGGAATGTGGGTTTCACGGGAAGCGTGCAAGGGATAAGTCCCTCCAGCCACGCTATTTATCTGTGTCGTCGGTGGCTCAGATGGATGGATAGTCTGCCATGTAAGTAGCAGATCCCTGGTTTGTATCCCGGTCGAGGCCCAAATTTTCAGCTGTCCCCGTCAAGGTATGTCAACAACACCTGTCGGCAGCTGAGGGTTTCAATTAATTATCATTTATTCTAGAGAAGCTGCACGGTCATCAATGGTATCAGTTCTTTCGAGAACGTTTACTAACTTTATATACTTCAATTTTAATTGAGATAGTCACTTGTTGTACGGTGTTATGAATAGACAACAGTTGTATTAGCATAGTGGCTATTAATAGCGTTTCCCAATAGCGACATGAATAAAATAGACATAAACATCAGAGAAACCGTTAACTATATATTCCACCTCGTTACTGAATTGGTTCAAATGGCTCTAAGCACTATGGGAGTTAACATCTGTGGTCATCAGTCCCCTAGACTTCGAACTTCGTAAACCTAACTAGCCTAAGGACATCGCACACATCCATGCCAGAGGGAGGATTCGAACCTGCGACAGTAGCAGCAGCGTGGTTCCGGACTGTAGCGCCTAGAACCGCTCGGCCACACAAACCGGCCGTAACTGAAAACTGTCTCAATTTGCGCAGGTAGTCTTTCGATCCCACACGTGTAGTGATTTGCTGATTCTCAGTTAAGGCACGTTAAAGAACACTAGCCAAAGAAAAAACAAAGGAAAACAAGAAGAAGAAAACTAAAAGCAACTTTCTTGGTGGTCTATCGACAAGAGGGCGGGAAACGTAAACAGATGCACGTGTCAAATTAGAAGACGTGGGGTAGGGGTATTTGCCAACCAAGCCCCTAGGTACTTTTTTGCAGGTGTCATTTGGTACTCTGCGACTGGAAGGCATCTTATTTGGTGGAAATAAATGTCAGTAGGCAAGGACGCAGCCCTGTGAAGCAGTTCGTAACAAAAAACGCCTTCTTCGTGCCACCAGATGTATATCAATAACACTACATTTTGTGCACGAATACGGGCTATTGTTTGAGATGATGTTTGTTATGGCTTACTCCCCATTTTCTCCTTGTGAAGTTACCAAACACTACTCCAAATCACCATCAGGCTGCACTGATTTAGGATTATGGTGACTAGCTTAAATCTACTACGGTAAATGCCAGGAGCACTCCTTTGAAAGGGCACAGACAACTCCCTTCGGCATCCTTCCCAGTTCGAGATTCTGCTACGCGTCTAATCTCGTTTTCAACGAGACGTTGTACTGTAATCCTCCTTACTTTCTTTTACCCTCAACATGAGTACTGAAGGAAAGTTAAAAGTAACGTTAATTGGTCGTCACATTTGCCAGTTATCAGACACACCTTCACTGAACATAGTAGTAAATCGCAGAAACGTCCTTCATTGACGTCCGCTTGTCTCCCTCTATGTGGTGATTAATTTATCTCAAAACGATGGTACTTGAAAGGATACAACTTGACTTTCTCTATTGCACTCACTCCATACAAGGCACAAATGTTTCTTATTGCCTCCGCTGCTTTCACCCATTTATTAAACACAAATGATAGACTTTACTTCTTTTTACACTCCTTTTCTAATGCGTAAATGGTGCTCCTCATAACGTCAAAAATGAGTAACACTCAGGTTGTCCTAGCATGACGTATACTAGAATCTTGAACAAAATAAGACCATAATTAAATACTCTTACACCAAGATGTCATAGAAAATCACCACAGAGCATGTTGGAACACAGTATTACGTCATAAGAAACATCACATAATGTTATAACTGGAGTGCAAAAAAGTGTGCTAGAGCCGGATGCACTTCGACCACTTGGGCAGACAATGGTCTCTATCAAGATGCCGCTGGCTGATGGTGCTGAAATTGGTCTTACCATGACAGACACCCACGAGCCCATTCACAAACACGTTTCTGTAAGACCTTTGTCTTACTGGCTGGTGAGAAAATGAACGAAGCTATCTGTGACCTTCTGTTAGACTAAATCTTTTAGCAGACAAGTATAATCGGCTTAGAAAAGAAAGGAAAATGGTAGGTTTGGTATCGTGACTTTGGGTTTTCACTGCATGACGTTGACTACTAGACAGCTAATAGGTTATTCACAACAACAGATCAAGTGGAAGTCAACACTTTTCGTACTACGTGCTGCGTGCGCCACTGTGACAAAACATGATGCTATCACATGTGAAATTTGGTGGTTGGTTATTCCGAGGTTAGCTTGTAATGGCTAGGGTGCTGGTCCGATTTTCGCTGTGGGTACCAGTTTTTAATAGCCTCAAAAATACCCTTCTCACCTGCAGAAACGCGAAGTAAAGATTGCAGAACTGTGACTTGGTTCCAAATCAACATCAGACATGTCCATTGGCTACTGACTGGACAGAAATAGAAACTCTGTCTCTATTAAGATTTTTTACTCCATTTACGTTATTTTGGTTCACGAAACAATCACATGTAAGGTCATATGACCGTTCATTTTAAGCGACTTTGAGATCTTGAAAATATTGGTGCTGGACTGGGATTCGAGTTCCAATACCAATTTTTCTCTTGGTTTCAACCGTTAAAGATGACAGTGTCCCATCATTCACATTTTTCCTCACGATTCCAAACTCCTCTAGGTCTCTAAGAAGGGTACGATCATAACAACTAGTGAAACAGTATTTGATAGTTGACTCCTCTTCATGTGGGGTAACCAACGATAGTATACGCGAGGTTGGAGTCCCAGGCAACGCAAAACTTTTCGTTGCGTTACCTCTAACCAAACATGTGCACATCTCGCTACTGGTGAAGAAACAATAAATATTTCATGTATATTCATAGCGAAAGGTGTTGGGTTCGAATCCCTCATCATCTCAGGTTGAAAAATCGTTTCGGGTTACAATATCAAGCTATTGGTGAACATATTTAACATCTGACATCTGAATGTGCATGCTACAGGGTTCACCACAATTTTACGTCATACAGTTTCAGACTTGTGCATTACACTTTATTACATGCCTGTCATATGAGGCAATATGAGCTTCATAAGGTTCCCAGAACAGTATTAAACATACTGTCATTTATTTCCATGTTCGGACATTCGGTCTTGTGAACTGATACTGGTGAACACTTCGATATTTTGGGCCTCTTTATGCCTAATCGAATTCCGATGAGACACGCAACCTTTGTTTGATTAACAGCGGGTTCAAATTCGGATCACGAACAACAAATCGTCCTCCCATTTAATGAGTGTGACAGGACTTCTGAATTGTCACTTATTGCAATGAATTTTAATTTGCTAGTGTTAGGGTCTCATCTCTAATAACGCGTTTTCTAACACTTCTTGTGTGATTGTATTAGTTTACATCTTGACTGGCTGCTATTATGAGCTCTCTTCTCTAGTGGTCTTTTGTGGTAAGCATCGTGTATAGCCAAACGATTGTACCCCACAGAGTTTCTACATTTAGGGGACCTGAGACACAGCTACATTATGTTTGTTACTTTCAGCAGTGGACCAATTTTTTTTTGCTGTCAAGAGTATTAGGAACAGGTATCAGACTGAAACAAAGAAGTGTTATGATTGAGGAAATCTTGTCAGTAAGCTACTGTACGTATCAGTCTATTTGTTGCATTATTATTCCACCACAAGGCCATAATCGATACTTCAAATGAAATTAAGTAGAGTTTTAATAAACAACCAGCTACAAAATAAATTCATTTTGAAATACAGTCTAATGAAAAATAAGACATGTTTCCATTTACCACGCAGCTACAATTGTTAATACAGGAAAGAAACTCAGTTTATTTGCAAATATCACATGTTCCGTTTTGGGAGGCGTTGTACTGTTTCAAGGTACAAGATGGTGCACGATCAACAAAGTATAGCTTAACCGTCCACCCTTTACGTAATTAGTTTTCAAACTGTGCAGAGTAATACGCACCTCAGAACTGAAAATATTTACAAACTCTGTGCAAAGTACAACGTCGTGGTGTCACCCAAACAAAATCATTAGAAAATCCGGCGAACTGCCTACAGTGGTCTTTAATATGTATTCTTTCATGTGATTCCAAAATTAGTCATTTGATTTAATCTTCGACCAAGACATACTTACTCCTACGTACACTATCCTCCAGGTACAACACTCTGCTCTATGCTTACCTCGGAAATTTATGCTAGAAGGCAACTAAAAGCAAAAATCCAGCGTTTTCGCCTACAGATAGCAAGATACGATGGTGCCCTACGTTCGTAATACCAAGGAACATGTAGTAGCGATTCACAAGATGCATTTCGATGATCAAATAAACCTCAAATCTGCGAAAGCGAAGAACCCAGAAACTGCGACGTTTGGCAACCAAACTATACGATCGCTTGACACTGTCGACAAGCTCTGTGCTACGGACGATGTACTTAGAACATACAATGCTGACCCGTGGTGGTTTAGGTTTGTATCTCAACGTAGCTGGCTTAAATGTATAAATACTTTTAGATCGTAATGACCATACAGATTAAAGTCACTGGTTTTTTCTTTCTCAACTTGCAAAAGAGATTGTCAAGTATCATATGATTCGACAAAGGTTATCAAACGTTCCGCTTCCGAACATTGCTCGAACGAGAACGATCAAAGTGACCAACCAAATATTAATCTCATCTCACGAGAAAAAAGAAAGAGAGGAGGAAGAGGAACAGGAGGATTTAATCTGCAAATCTGTGGAGAAGGTCGAGCAGGCACCAAAAGATAACGGAAAATTACTGTTTCGAAGAATGTGTATTACATCTGATGTTGAAGCATAATCATGTAGTTTGTAAATGATTTGCCGAAAATTCAGCCTCTGGTTAACGAGTTTCTTATGAATTTTGGTGCTTTTACTATGTACATAAATATATTTTCATATGGTTTTTCTTTTAGGGTTACTTTGTGTTATTTTAAAATAATGTTACCTGTTTTGGACACGCTGATAGTGAACACGTTTACCACATGCGAACGTGTTATACATGTTATTAAATACAAACATGACGATGTTCTACTTTTGTTATTGTACACTGGTCAATTGTTCAAAAAACAAAATAATGCAGCATTTGTAAAGGAAGTAATTGTCATTATTCTAACTTGATAAAAACGTATTTTTTTTAAATTTTGAAACAACGAGAAAAACCTCAAACAAAATGGAAAAATTGAGAATCCACCTGTAAGACCCACGTGACTATCAATGGCACATGTGATTAACAGATAGTAAGTGCAATGAGTCAGTTGACTTCAAATTTGCTTCAGAATCCATGCCAAGATTAAAAATCTCCACTTATGTTCAACAGTCGCTTGTATTAATTTTTGTACAGAATTCTCGTAATTCAGAAAGTTATGACGTTATACGGAGGCTGTCGATCGGCATACATAAGCAAAACAATCAAACAAGCAAAATACATAATTATCATATTGTTATGAGAGTACATATACATAAATAATGTAAAAGGCAAATTAAATCATACGATGCCGTAGTGAAAGCGGTTATCTCAGGTGTTAATGATAGAACTTCCACGTGTGCTGTAGCAAATACATGTAAAAGTGGAGTTACGTAGTTATACACATATATTAAACAGAAAATGTGTCTCATTTTTTTATTTGCTGAAAAGCTGCCTGTAACACAAACCAACAAATATGTAGTATTCAGATGATGAATTTGACGAATATGCGATGCACGTCAGATTAAGAGAATGTTATTCAGCTACACAAATTTGACCTGTGTGTATGAAGAGGCAGAGCGAGTAATACGATTTAAACCGTTCTTCCCGTGAAGTAACTGTAATAAATTAGCTAATGGAAACTATAACACGAGCTGCATAATTCGGCAGCTTCTGTTGGATTTTGTGCTCTGTTGCTGTATTCGCTAGACAACTTTATGATGGGAATGTATATTGAAAGAATACGGGATGTTAATAACGATGCTGTTTCCAACGAGGCATAAGAGCTGCAAAACGAATATCAGCAAGCCGGATGTATGCGATAGTCCGATTTACTTGATGTAGCCCAGTGGAATTATCGAAATCGTATAAACAGCGTATTACGCGATTATGTGGGGTCTGTCATTGTCGTGTTGTTACATGTTACGTTGTTGATTAAAGGCTCCTGCTATGAGATATGGGGTCATAATGATAGGCGTCCAACGCTATCATTTGTTATTCTAAAGTCGTTCGTTATAAGTAGTTATACTTTAATAAAACTAGTGATTACTCAAGCTACCAAAGTATTCTTTCTAAATCCATCCCTAATTGAAATATTTTGCTATAAGTCCAAATTTCCTCTGATACATAAGACAGCAAATAGCAATTACTAAGGGAAGATTAGAGAAAACAGCATTCAGACGAATGTAGTAATTTTATCGAATTCAGAGAGACTACTACACTATTGGCCATTAAAATTGCTACACCACAAAGATGACGTGCTACAGACGCGAAACTTAACTAACAGCAAGAAGATGTTTTGATATGCAAATGATTTGTTTTTCAGAGCATTCACACAAGGTTGGCGCCGGTGGTGACACCTACAACGTGCTGACATGAGGAAAGTTTCAGCCGATTTCTCATACACAAACAGCAGTAGACCTGCGTTGCCTGGTGAAACATTGTTGTGACGCCTCGTGTAAGGAGGAGAAATGCGTACCATCACGTTTCCGACTTTGATAAAGGTAGGATTGGAGCCTATCGCGATTGCGGTTAATCGTATCGCGACATTGCTACTCGCGTTGGTCGAGACCCAATGACTGTTAGCAGAATATGGAATCGGTGGGTTCAGGAGGGTAATACGGAACGCCGTGCTGGATCCCAACGGCCTCGTATCACTAGCAGTCGAGATGACAGGCATCCTATCCGCTGTAACGGATCGTGCAGCCACGTCTCGATCCCTGATTCAGCAGATCGGGACGTTTGCAAGACAACAACCATCTGCACGAACAGTTCGTCGACGTTTGCAGCAGCATGGACTATCATCTCGGAGATACTGACCAGACGTTTTCAGTTGGTGAGAGTTCTGGAGAATGTGCTGGCTGCCCAGGGCAGCAGTCGAACATTTTCTGTATCCAGGAAGGCCCGTACAGGACTTGCAACATGCAGTCGTGGAAAATCCTGCCGAAATGTAGGGTTTCGCAGGAATCGAATGAAGGGTAGACCCAAGGGTCGTAACACATCTGAAATGTAACGTCCACTGTTCAAATTGCCGTCTATGCGAACAAGAGGTGACCGAGACGTGTAACCAATGGCACCCCATATCATCACGCCGGACGATACGCCAGTATGGCGATGACGAATACACGCTTCCAATGTGCGTTCACCACGATGTCGCCAAACACGGATACGACCATCAAGATGCTGTAAACAGAACCAGGATTCATCCGAAAAAATGACGTTTTGCCATTCCTGGACCCAGGTTCATCGTTGAATACACCATCGCAGGCGCTCCTGTCTGTGATGCAGCCTCAAGGGTAACCGCAGCCATGGTCTCCAAGCTGATAGTCCATCCTGCTGCAAACGTCGTCGAACTGTTCGTGCACGTGGTTGTTGTCCTACAAATGTCCCCATCTCCTGAATCAGGGATCGAGTCGTGGCTGCGCGATCCGAAGTGTGTGTTGGACTGAAACTCGGACTCAAGACATTTGTCTTACGCGGGCCAGTGCTCTACCATCTGAGCTACCCAAACACGGCTCACGACCCGTCCCCACAGTTTGGAAGATTGGAGACGATGTACTGGCAGAATTGGAGCTGTGGGGAGGGGTCGTGTGTCGAGCCTGGGTACCTCAGATTGCAGAGCACTTTCCCGCAAAAGGAAAAGGTCCAGACTCCGAGTCTTGGTCCTGCAGAAAGTTTTAATCTGCCAGGATGTTTCAACTTGTAAACCATTCATGCGTTTTCAGCAAGAGACATCTCAGATGATAGTAATGCACTATAGCTATATCCTTGAAAGCTACACGTCTGTACCTAATTCATTTATTGATTTATTACGTATTTATATCTTTTTCATTATGCAAATGTTTGCCAGAAAATCGTGTCTTCCATAATAACGCAGTATCAGAATGCAGCATGAAATCTCATAGCTTACCATACTGCAGTATGAAATCTCATAGCTTACCATACTTGTGTACTTATTCAAAAATTGTTCAAATGGCTCTGAGCACTATGAGACTTAACATCTGTGGTCATCAGTCCCCTAGATCTTAGAACTACTTAAACCTAACTAACCTAAGGACATCACACACATCCATGCCCGAGGCAGGATTCGAACCTACGACCGTAGCGGTCGCGCGGTTCGATACTGACGCGCCTAGAACCGCTCGGCCACACCGGCCGGCTGTACTTATTCAATTGCTACGTTATTGTTACTGCTAATAACCTATGTAAATATGATTACAATCGATATAAGAAACCAGTACAATTTGAAACTGGTCAATCACATGCTTTAGCTGACACTACCGTTGAAAAGAGTGGCAACAGACACTTCTATCAAGCAAACATAAATAATTTTTTAAAAAATATTTAATGTATTTTCCTATCTTTTAATGTGAGCACAGTGGCTCAAGAATGCTAGCTTATTTATTTACGAACAATCCTTTATTTATATTGATTGTGAAGGGCCTCACTGTGACAGAATGTTCATAACATTTCTTTATTTAAATATTGTTATAATGTATTTGTTTAATGCGGAAAGTGGTCAAGTTGAGGCAAAAAAATGTCTAGAGAACGTGGCGAGGATGGCCGTCCGCCAATGAGAGAGGGTGACATAACACTGCTGGACTCAAGTGAAGACAGGCGCATGAGTGGTGTACTCATGGCAGCGACTGGGGGACGCTTTGAGGCGAGTGTTGGAAGAAGGTAGTCGTGCCCTGTGGCCACTTTTCCGCTGAATTGTTGTAAAAGGCAGATTTGCCTATGGTAACACGTGTTAATCAATCACGTAGGCGATAGTCTGTGAGCTGTGAATGGCTGCTACAAGATTTTCACTTTTGAGGTTCTTTACATTAAGACGTGACAGAAGGCAGACCCGCAGGCGCTTTACGTTGAGATCTGACAGAAGGTAGACTTGCCTACGCAATAGTGCGATATTCGATCTCGAAGGTTATTGACTCCGGGAGGTGAAGGACCGTTATAGTATTTTAAATTTTGAGGGCACTTTACATGGATATCTGGTGTAACGCAAACCTGTCTTTGGCAACGTGGGTTACTCGGTCATGTGGTTGATTGACACTGGGCAATAATTGGCCGCTGCAATACTTGCAGTTTTGAAAGGACACTAACTTTTGTTAGGTCTGAAGGAGCTCAAGTGCAGAACTCTAATTTTTCCGCTTGCATTACGGAATTGAGAATGGAAAGAGTATGAGTTCCTATTCACTGTCTCTCGCATGTTAATGTGTAGATCGCAGTGCTGAACTCTAAATTGTTTCTGAGCTGGCGATTATATTCGTGAATTGTGTCACTAAACGTATTTAAACTTATTCTGCGCCTTTGATGATCATTTTTCTTGGGATTTTGCTGCTGTTCCCGTAACGTTCTCAACGAAACTTTATTGCCTTTAATAAGGCTATTTCTTTGTTTGTATTATAACTGGGTGTTGTAGGTAGACTTCCTATTTATTTGCGGTTTTCTTTCTTGAATAAATGTTATTCATCTTACTTTTCTGGTGTTGTCTACATCAATTACAGAAGTTCGAATAGAATCGTTTTTATTTATTCATTATTTGTCTTTTTCTTAACGCATCTGGTTATTTTATTAATTCGCAAATTCTAGCCAATGTACTGACTATTTGACAGCAGGGTCACAGCCACAGATTATTATTTGCAGCGAGTTAGCTGCTGGGCATCATCGAGGTGTTCTTTAAACAGAGCTGTGCGTAGCCTACGTATGAGTAATCGCTGGTAAAGTTTCGGTTGGTTTGGTCGTATGGGATGCTGGTTTAGAGAAGCAGCTACTCAGCAGAATAATCATTAGACAACACTGGATGATGTAGACTCGTGACCCTGATGTAGCGTCATCATCATAAATTATCTAATTCGTCCTCACCGTCTTCGCCAAATTCCCCTATTTTTTCGTCAAATGTCTCGACTTTCCCTTATGTACGCACTCTTCAATAACATAAGTACATTCTAAACAGCAGATAAGACCACTTTTTGTAATTAAGCTCCAAACCCTGAAACACAAAGGAGTGTAATTTTTAATACCCAGTTTTACACTACATTAATGTAACACTAACATAAGTATTTTTCCTACTTCATCACTGTTCGACTAGGTTTTGCTAAGTAGGGGAATTCATTTTGATAGCAGCAGAGACCTATATTTAACTACTCAAAACTGTAGTGCATAAACGGATACTAAAAATCCCGTGCTTGATATTTGCATGCTAAAAGATGACCTTATTGGCAGTATACTTGTAGTTTTAAACACCGTAAACAGTAACGTTGAGCACTACGTTTCTTTAGTAATGTGAGGAAATTTAATTGGAAATGGGTGATTCTTCTTCTTTTCCTGGACGTTATCTCGTATCTTCACGGGGTGTGCTTGATATTATTGGATTTGTCAATTATAGTGGTAGAAGGTGAACGGATCCCCTTCCTGCTTACATGGCAATGTATTCATTCTGATCTCTGCAGTTAACTAAAGGAGTTAACTCTCACCCTATTTCTGCCTTCAGCAGGTACGTGAGGCCCAATACCAATCAATATAAACGTTCTTCAGAACTACAACCTGTAGATACCCTTCGCTATTTTTTTCATGCTTTACAAGTTAGAAGGTTAGTAACGGCCTGGAGATTATGAGATTGTTGATTGTTGTTGTCATGCTATATTCGACGTTATTCCTTAGTATATTTATAGATCAAATTTTAAAAAAATAAGTGCTAGGTCTTCAGACACAGCTACGCACAGCTATAAGGTGGATCATGTAAACGTTCTCCTTATTACACACTCCTGGAAATGGAAAAGAACACATTGACACCGGTGTGTCAGACCACCATACTTGCTCCGGACACTGCGAGAGGGCTGTACAAGCAATGATCACACGCACGGCACAGCGGACACACCAGGAACCGCGGTGTTGGCCGTCGAATGGCGCTAGCTGCGCAGCATTTGTGCACCGCCGCCGTCAGTGTCAGCCAGTTTGCCGTGGCATACGGAGCTCCATCGCAGTCTTTAACACTGGTAGCATGCCGCGACAGCGTGGACGTGAACCGTATGTGCAGTTGACGGACTTTGAGCGAGGGCGTATAGTGGGCATGCGAAAGGCCGGGTGGACGTACCGCCGAATTGCTCAACATGTGGGGCGTGAGGTCTCCACAGTACATCGATGTTGTCGCCAGTGGTCGGCGGAAGGTGCACGTGCCCGTCGACCTGGGACCGGACCGCAGCGACGCACGGATGCACGCCAAGACCGTAGGATCCTACGCAGTGCCGTAGGGGACCGCACCGCCACTTCCCAGCAAATTAGGGACACTATTGCTCCTGCGCTATCGGCGAGGACCATTCGCAACTGTCTCCATGAAGCTGGGCTACGGTCCCGCACACCGTTAGGCCGTCTTCCGCTCACGCCCCAGCATCGTGCAGCCCGCCTCCAGTGGTGTCGCGACAGGCGTGAATGGAGGGACGAATGGAGACGTGTGGTCTTCAGCGATGAGAGTCGCTTCTGCCTTGGTGCCAATGATGGTCGTATGCGTGTTTGGCGCCGTGCAGGTGAGCGCCACAATCAGGACTGCATACGACCGAGGCACACAGGGCCAACACCCGGCATCATGGTGTGGGGAGCGATCTCCTACACTGGCCGTACACCTCTGGTGATCGTCGAGGGGACACTGAATAGTGCACGGTACATCCAAACCGTCATCGAACCCATCGTTCTACCATTCCTAGACCGGCAAGGGAACTTGCTGTTCCAACAGGACAATGCACGTCCGCATGTATCCCGTGCCACCCAACGTGCTCTAGAATGTGTAAGTCAACTACCCTGGCCAGCAAGATCTCCGGATCTGTCCCCCATTGAGCATGTTTGGGACTGGATGAAGCGTCGTCTCACGCGGTCTGAACGTCCAGCACGAACGCTGGTCAAACTGAGGCGCCAGGTGGAAATGGCATGGCAAGCCGTTCCACAGGGCTACATCCAGCATGTCTACGATCGTCTCCATGGGAGAATAGCAGCCTGCATTGCAGCGAAAGGCGGATATACACTGTACTAGTGTCGACATTGTGCATGCTCTGTTGCCTGTGTGTATGTGCCTGTGGTTCTGTCAGTGTGATCATGTGATGTATCTGACCCCAGGAATGTGTCAATAAAGTTTCCCCTTCCTGGGACAATGAATTCACGGTGTTCTTATTTCAATTTCCAGGAGTGTATTATGAAATTGCTAGAAGTAACTGTGATCAAAAAATTCAGTCATATATTCATTTTTGCACACAATTCCTTGCAGACCCCGCAGTAAACCCTAACTCCTCTTCAGCACATTTTTGAAATTTCGCTAGATTGTATTATGAATCACTTCTTGGTTCAAAATTTCATTTCGAAAGTAACACGACCAGTAATAATCAATGACGCGAAAGTTCTTTATCACCAATTAGCAGTGAAGTCAGAAACTGCGACCGGATCCAGCTGTGAACAGTTTCCGCCGCATATGAAGGTACAGCCCTCAAGTGACGACAGGAGCAGACAGTGGGCTCGATCGATAGCTCCGTTCTCCGTTGTCAGGTTGCTGCACATAGTAAGGATTCGTTAGCACTTGCTGTCGCAAGTGGAGGTAGCAACGATAAGTCGCTAAGTTTTCCTCTACAGTTTTTGCTCTCTGGAGCTCCCTCTAAAATCATGGAAATTATTCCCTGGTGTGTTAACAGATATCCTACCATCCTGTCCCTGCTTCTTGTCAGTGTTTCCCACATATTCCTTTGCCCTCCGACTCTATGGTGAACCTCCTCATTCCTTACCTTATCGCCGGCCGGTGTGGCCGAGCGATTCTAGGCGCTTCAGTCTGGAACCGCGCAATCGCTACAGTCACAGATTCGAATCCTGCCTCGGTCATGGATGTGTGTGATTTCCTTAGGTTAGTTAGGTTTAAGTAGTCCTAAGTTCTAGGGGACTGATGACCTCAGATGTTAAGTCCCTTAGTGCTCAGAGCCATTTGAACATTTTTTTACCTTATCAGTCCACCTCATTTTCAACATTTGTCTGTAGCACCACTTCTCAAATGCTTCGATTTTCTTGTGTTCCTGTTTTCCCGCTGTCCATGTTTCACTACCATACAGTGTTGTGATGCAAACGTACGTTCTCAGAAATTTCTTCCTCAAATAAAAACCGGTGTTTTGTACTAGTATGCCTCTCTTGGCAGGAATTCCCTTTTTGCTAGTGCCACTTTCCTTTCTAAGTCTTCCTTGCTTCGTCAGTCTTGGGTTATTTTAGTGCCTATGTAGCAGAATTCTGTAACTTCAATCTTGATCTTCAGTTACTCGCTGTTCTTATTTCTGCTATTTCTCTTTACTTTCATCGTTCCTCGATTTGCACTCAACACATATTCTGTACTCACTAGACTGTTCATTCCATTCAGGAGATGCTGTAATTCTTCTTCATTTTCAATGAGGGTAGCAATGTGATCAGCGAATCTGATCATTGATATTTGCTCACCTTTACTTTCAATTCCCCTCTTGAATCTTTTTTTTATTTCCATCATTGATTGTTCGATGTATAGATTGAACAGTAGGAGCGAAAGACTACATCCTCATTTTGCACCCTTCTTAATCCGAACACTTCTTGGTCTTCCACTGTTATTGTTCCCTCTTGGAACTTGTACATATTGTATTTTAACGGCCTTTCCCTATAGCTTACCCCTCTTTCCCGCAGAATTTCTAACATCTTGCACCATTTTACAAAGTCGAACGCTTTTTACAGGTAGACAAATCCTATGGACGTATCTTTGTTTTTCTTTAGTCTTGCATCCATTTTCAACCGCAACGTCAGAATTGCCTTTCTGGTGCCTAAACCGTTCTTGAAGCCAAACTGACCGTCATCTAACACATACTCAACTTTCTTTTCATTTCTTCTGAATATTATTCTTGTCGGCATCTTAGATGCATGAGCCGGTTAAGCTGATTGTGCGATAATTCTCGCACTTGCCACCTCTTGCAGTCTTCGGGTTTCTGTGGACGATATTTTTCCTGAAATCTCATCGGATATCACCAAGGTCATATATTGCACACACAAGCGTTTGCTTTTAAGTGCAACTAATATTTAGAAAATAGGGATTCATTATTTTTGGGGTCACACTGATGTGTAATGTAATCTCCATAGCAGTTCAGAGTGGAGAAAAACAAGTTAAGACGTCACAGCAGAATAGGGAACGTCGTATCGGGAAAACTTTCAACTGTAGGTCGGGAATGCAACCATGTTTCGAACATGGCGGAACCGCGTACTAAGTAACTTCTTGCCACGCAGACAGCCAGTCACGAGTCGTCTCGGTCCACGAGAGCGAGAGGTCGTTGACAGAACAAGGAAGTGTCGGTAACTCTTACTGTGACGCAAAAACTTTGACCGGAGTCGGGCAATGAGAGCACTGGGGCGCATCGATTCGTTTGGTTCCAACTTGCTTTGCAAATACAAAGGCACTCTCTCTCTCATCTCATTCATCGCTACGGCGACCGCGCATTAGCAAGCAGTGTTCAGACTTTTCTCTTGCATATTTGATATAGATGTGTTTGTGCAGCAACCCAGAGTACAATGCTGAGATTGCAGCAAGTAACGAACAGCTCAGCTGCTCTCGTATGAATGGGAGCCATGTATACAAACAAGATGGGCAAAATGATGTCCTGTTTGCATAATATTTAGCTTACGGTTTTCATGTACATAATGCTGGATCTTTGTTACACTACTGGCCATTAAAATTGCTGCACCAAGAATAAATTCAAATGATAAATGGGTGTTCATTGGACAAATATATTATACTAGAACTGACATGTGATTACATTTTCACGCAGTTTGAGTGCATAAATCCTGAGAAATCAGTACCCAGAACAACCACATCTGGCCGTAATAACGCCCATGATACGCCTGGGCATTGCGTCAAACAGAGCTTGGATGGCGTGTACAGGTACAGCTGCCCATGCAGCTTCAACACGATACCATAGTTCATCATGAGGAGTGACTGGCGTATTGTGCAGTTGCTCGGCTGCCATTCTCCAACGTTTCAGTTGGTGAGAGATTTGGTGAATGTGCTGGCAGGGCAGCAGTCGAACATTTTCTGTATCAGAAAGGCCCGTACAGGAACTGCAACAGGCGGTCGTGCATTATCCTGCTGAAATGTGCGGTTTGGCAGGGATCGAATGAAAGGTAGAGCTACGGGTCGTAACACGTCTAAATTGTAACGTCCAATGTTCAAAGTGCCGTAAATGCGAACAAGAAATGACAGAGAGGGGTAACCAATGGCACCCCATATCATCACGCTGGGTGATACGCCAGTATAACGATGACGAATACACGCTTCCAATGTGCGTTCACCGCGATGACGCCAGACACGGATGAGACCATCATGATGCTGTAAATAGAACTGGGATTCATCAGAAAATATGACTTTTTGCCATTCCTGCACCCAGGTTCGTCGTTGAGTACACCGCCGCAGGCGCTCCTGTCTGGAATGCAGCGTCGAGGGTAACCGCAGCCATGGTCTCCGAGCTGATAATCCATGCTGCTGTAAACGTCGTCGAACTGTTCGTGCAGATGGTTGTTGCCTTGCAAACGTCCCCATCTGTTGACTGAGGGATCGAAACGTGGCTGCACGTTACAGCCATACGGATAAGATGCCTGTCATCTCGAGTGCTTGTGATACGAGGCCGTTGGGATCCAGCACGGCGTTTCGTATTACCCTCCTGAACCCACCCATTGGATCTCGACCAACACGAGGAGCAATTTCTCGATACGATAAACCTCAATCGCGATAGGCTACAATCCGACCTTTATCGAAGTCGGAAACGTGATGGTACGCATTTCTCATCCTTACACGAGGCATCACAACAACGTTTCACCAGGCAACGCCGGTCATCTGTTGTTTGTGTATGATAAATCGGTTGGAAATATTCCTCATGTCAGCACGTTGTAGGTGTTGCCACCGGCACCAACCTTGTGTGAATGCTCTGAAAAGCTAATCATTTGCATATCACAGCATCTTCTTCCTGTCGGTTAAATTTCGCGTCTGTAGCACGTCATCTTCCTGGAGTAGCAATTTTAATGGCCAGTAGTGTATAATTCCCATTGGTGGTCGCGTATTGGTCGGAATCCATCTCTGTGCTAAGCGATAAGCTTCTCGCACTCGCGGCTAATTTTGTTAACAATCTGCAACTTGAAATGACACACCAAGTTCTCTTTTACCAGTCATTGCTAATTTATGTCTCTACGCGTTTCGAAGTTTTAAACCACCATCATCAGATGGATTTAAGTGTGTTTTTATGACATATGTGGGCTTTGTGTTACGATTTGTCGGTAACTTGTGGCACTGTCTCCATTGGTCACAGGCTGTCATATTTCTTACACATAGGTGGCGTCTTGAAACCATTTTTGTTTACAACATATGACAGTTTACAGTGATGTTTTATGACAAAGAAATGAACCTGAGACCACTGGAGACACTGGCACAAGTTACCCCTAAACTGTAACACAATATACACGTATGTCATACTAACGAACTTAAATCGACCTGATAATGGAGGTTTAAGCCAACGAAACGTATTGTGGATATAAGTAAACAGTGATTGTTAATAGTGAACTTGTTGTTTCAGTCGATATTCCAAGGCTCTACTCCAGGCCGGGTGTGATATGAATGTGCACAACGGAGATCAATAAACGCTAAAATGGAGATTTGGCCCTGTCTGACTACCCCCTGAAGCAGATCTCAGGACCTCTTAATTGTATAAATTACAATCTAAACATAAATGAATGATGCATGCAACTGATCCTACTAAATGCTAAACGTTGTGTTTGCTTATATATTTATTGTAGATTAAAAAATCTTTACATTACAAAGTTTACATGTCCTAAGTAAAATTACTACTCAATTGCCCTCTGCCCCTTATGACGACTGTGCGGTCTGATATCAATAAAGCGAAATGACTGACACCATCTACGTACCAAACACTAAAGACAGTACTTTCAAAGATGATCTACGGTGGTGTGGAACCTCAGTGGAAATAAACTAACATTATCACAGCTATTTAGCTTTTATAGCTATACTAAGTCGAAGCAATTTGCGAGATCACCGTATGTATTGCGTCCGGTGCGTCGAAGTGATGGTTTTCGTACGCGTCTGCTTCGATGGAAGAACTCCAGCCACAAATAAACTCTTTCAAACACCCGGACGGCCAAAGGCGGTCCTCTGACTAATATACTCTAATACTGTCTTCTCTCTCTGTGTTCTACAGAACAAACGCGAACTCCCAGCCGCAAGGATGGAGTTCAGATGTCTCAACGTAAGTACAGGCAGAGGAAGTGCTCTCAATTACTAAACGCTGCGTACTCAACGACGACTTCCAACCCTTAGGTGAAGTCCAGAATCGTATAGGTTCGCAACAGTACAGTGCCTAACTGTACTAACTATAAACTCTACTGAGAGCAAAGACAGCAAGTCCGTCTGTGCCAACAAAAGCTGATGGAAGACCACGTCTCGCCATGGCAGGCTTCCCAGCAAGGCTTGGCTCGCTACCCCTGTAATTCCGAAAACGAATCATACTCCAGAGACCATGGAATTTTCTCCCTCTCTACAGTTTCTTCCGTACGCCGACCAACGATATTTTAGCCTTGTTTCGTCCAGCGCGGAAATTTTGCGAGGAAATATCTGTATTCGTACAATGGTACGCTTCTGAGTAAAAATCCTTGGAAATAACCCAGCCTGCATGATTTCCGAGGTGCCGATTCTTCGTTCCTGTCACCTGCGTCCAAGATTTCCGTAGTTTCCGAAGTATAATCCTTCCGGTTCGGCTACAATATCGGCCGGTCGTGACTCTATTGTGCTCCAGCGCTTTTGCTATTTCCTGTGTGGGCCTTCCACCCAGGGCTTGAGTTCCGTCTGCCGTTTCATTTCCACTGCCATTCCAACCTCTACTAGTATGATAATAAAAACTCTCCGTCACTTTCATGAAATAAGTGTTAACAATCATTTACAAGGCGTGCATGACAATGTCAGTCTCCTTTAAATATTCATATATACGATGTACTACCTGTCAAATAATACTTAATGTGGTTGAAGATCACGGCAAAGTATGTGGATGAGTGCTTGTAAGGTGCGAAATTATAGCCATCTTACAGTATCAATAACAGTCACTGTAAAGCCTAACGTAAAGTGTTTGCATTTAAAGTTCATCTGTTGATTTGATGTTCCAAAATGGCCTTTCATGTTCCGACTTTGTTTTTTCCTAGCTGCCATGGCTTCACTGTATATCTAATCAGCTTGTATGCTATACAGAACTTCTCGCACATTTCAACAAACATATCCTTCAGAAATACTGCATAGTTACATGACAGGTTGCCTGCAATACATACAGTCAAGAAAGTAGCGAAGACTTCTCTTGTAAACACTTAATACTGCGAATGGTACATCCAATTCTTTAGAGATAGTGGAAATGTTTCAAGTATTTCTACCTGATTTTCTGTGAGTTAACATGCAGTACTTGCGCGTTATCGCGACTTCCACTTACGTTGAAAGAATTTTTTAAAAATAGGCAATCCGTCACCCAAAAAAGGAACGGAATTTACAGTAACCTGTTATTAAAGCTCCATTATTTCAAAGAACTGCTTCAAAAATATCAACGATAAGAATATTTAACTTCTTGATGTAAATTACGATACATGTACAAAATGGTGTACACCCCGCTTTTTGGCCTTGTTTTCTTTTTAGGCATCTGACAACCATAATCTTTTGGTCTCTATTCTTGTCCAGTATTCATTCATATACTATGCAACATTCTTCGCTCTTCTGAACATGACGATATTTTTGCACCGCCCCTAATTCTGTCCTTGTCTCCTATGACATCTTTAATTTCTCATTTGAAACGTATCCTTTTTCAGATCACCAGTATTTCCATTTCTCGCAGACCTCTTCACACTTCTTTGATCCGTCGTACTCTAGTTCTCTTTTTCACCAGATAACGTCCTTATCCAATGTGTCCACGTCCTACAATACATTATAAGGATGTGTCCGAAGAATATAGTCGTTCTTTTCCTGAGTTTGTCCAATATTATCTCTATCCTGGTACCCACCAGTGCTCGGCTCGCTCGTCTTTTACGTGCACAATGGCTGGGTGGATTTGGCAACTCAGTAGTGCTCCTGCTCGTCCCAGGCCGGTTATTGACTTGTTCGATTTGTGAAGCTCTTTTTCTTGAACAAAACATCAGCTCTTAGTAGTTAAAATGTGTTTTATACCAGGTATGGAGATCAGACGGAGTTCGCCTAATCCTATTTTATAGAGCCTTTATTCGATTCCAGTTTTAGTATTGGTGCATGGTCTACGTGCCTGCTAGACCATCACACATTAAGGCACCAACAGCTGTCTACCATCAGCGAATTAGGACGGCCAGAGGACTGTGTAGAACGTGTGAGGAGGTGATAGGCACGCAGAAGGTATGCAGTAACTCAAGCGCCTTCATATCATACCGTTGCTCGTCCACTCATGGAGTGATTTTTCAAAGGTCCCCGCGAATAACGATGCTAATTCTGAAACAGGCAATGAGTCGCAATTTTGAAAACGATGTGGTTAATACAATGAAGCGCTGAAGAAACTGGTATAGGCGTCCTATTCAAGTACAGAGGTATGTAAACAGGCAGAAGACGGCGCTTCGTTCGGCAACGCCGATATAACACTACAAGTGTCTGGCGCAGTTAGTAGATAGCTTACTGTTACTACAATAGCAGTTTATCAAGATTAAATTGACTATGAACGTGGTATTACAGTCGGCCCATGAGCGATGGGACACAGTATCTCCAAGGTAGCGATGAAGTGGGATTTTCCCATTCGGCCATTTGACGAGTGTACCGCGAATATAAGGAATCCGCGAAAACATCAAATGTCTGACATAGCTGCGGCCGGGAAAAGATCCTGCAAGAACGGGACCAACGACGACTCAAGAGAATTGTTCAACGTGACAGAAGTGTAACCCTTCCACCAATTGCTGCTCATTTCAATGCTGGCTCATCAACAAATGTCAGCGTGCGAACCATTCAACGAAACATCAACGATACGGTCTTTCGCAGCCGAAGACCCTCTCGTGTGCCTTTGATGACGGAAGGATACAGAGCATTACGCATCGCCTGGGCCCATCAACATCGACATTCGACTGTTGATGACTGGAATTATGTTTCGCGGTCAGACAAGTCTCGTTTTAAATTATATCGAGCGGATGGACGTGTACCGGTATCGAGACAACCTTATGAATCCATGGACCTTGCCTGTCAGCAGGGGACTGTTCAAACTGGTGGTGGCTCTGTAACGGTATGGGGCGTGTGCACTTGGGATCCCTCATACGTCTAGATACGAATCTGATTGGTGACGCGTACATAAGCATCCTGTCTGATCACTTGCATCCATTCACGCCCATTGTGCATTCCAACAGCATAGTGTGACAGCCCACACGTCCAGAAATGTTAGAGTCGTTCCAGGAACACTTCCACTGGCCACCAAACTCCCCAGACACGAACATTATGAGCATATACGGGAGGCCTTTCAACGTGCTTTTCAGAAAATATCTCCAACCCCTCGAACTCTTACTGATTTTTGGACGGACCCGCTGTATTCATGGTGACAGTTCCCTCAAGCGTTACTCCAGACACTAGTCGAGTCCATGCCACCACGTCTTGCGGCACTTCTGCGTACTCGTGGGGAATGTACACGATATTAGGCAGGTGTACCGGCTTCTTTGGCTCTTCCGTGTATTAGTGCGTAAACCGCCACCTCGTATTCTTCATAGGCATCCGAGTTGTTCGAAATTTGACTAATTTTGGGAATGAAAGCTCTCCGAAGAAGACATTTGTTTAATAATACTTTAGGTTAGCACCATATTACTTATCTTGATTACAAAATTTATTTCTATTATTGATAAAACTACGCGCTTTGTTTTAAATGGTTCCTTATGTCGTGCTCCGTTCTTCCGCATGTTCTCCATTTGTTTATCGTAGAACGTCTAGACGATACTCAATTTCTGTATGTGTCCTTGTGAACATCTCTTCCGTCACCGCATCTGCAGCATCTTGTAATATGTACCTGAAGAATTTTCACATCACTAACTGGTGAACTGAACATTTTGTGCTTAACTTAATACCGCAAAAAAGTCAATGTGGGTTATCCGTTGTGAACCTAATGGCCATGATGCTGGACTGTCTCTACTGATACATCTGTCTGGAACGGATTCATTAAGAACTGGCGAACAAATAACCCACAGTGCCGTGTAGCATCGTCTTCTTGAAACACTACCTTTGGTTGAATTCCCTGTAAATGGTGCCGTCAGGGAACATGTGAAAGCGTATCTAAAAAAAAAAAACTGAACAACTTATGATAAGTTGCGTAGACATTTGGAAGTGTATCATTTGAGCTATTATTTGCAACAAACCGCCTAGTTATATCTGAAATGGTGCCGTCAGGGAACATGTGGAAGCGTATCCAAAATATATATATATATATATATATATATATATATATATATATATATATATATATTTCCTTTGAAATATGTTTTGTAATTACAGGAAGACTTCTTGCTCACCTGTGTATTCAGAGGTACGAATACAGGAAAACTCCCTCCGCTGCTCAACGGTTGTACCTGAGCCTGTCTTCAGGATCGCCTGTCACACATTTTTCCATTATTCTACACAGACTTGTACGTTATTTTGAAGACAATGGAGCAGGCGAAACGAGACCAACGAGCTATATCTCTCATCCGCTCGGATTTTATTAGTGTTCTTTATACTTTCACAAATGTCCCGAATGTATTTTCATGTATTTTCAGTCTGATTTTAAAGTTCTTAGCAGATTAACAATTTACGCTGCACCGGGCCTCGAAGCTGGGGATCTTTACATTTCGCTGGCTACCGAAACGAGGCTATTAATCCGCCATTACCGCTGTACTTCCTCCAGTACGTCACATTCTATAACTCTTGACCGCGAAATGTCATTCTCAATGCAGAGAAGTCTTCCGAAGTAAGAGTGATTTCAGGTGTGCTGCAGGGGAGTGTCGTAGGACCGTTGCTCGTTGCTATTCACAATATATATATAAATGACCTTGTGGATAACGTCAGTTCACTAGGGCTTTTGGCGGATGATGCTGTAGTATATCGAGAGGTTGTAACAATAGGAAATTGTACTGAAATGCAGGAGGATCTCCAACGAATTGACGCATGGTGCAGGGAATGGCAATTGAATCTCAATGTAGACAAGTGTAATGTGATGCGAATACATAGAAAGAAAGATCCTGCACTATAACAGGTCAGCAACTGGAAGCAGATAATTAGATAAATAATCTGGGAGAAGGCATTAGGAGTGATCTAAAATGGAATGACCCCATAAAATTAATCGTCGGTAAAGCTGATCCCGAAAACAAATGAAGTAGGTTACAATATACTTGTTCACCTACTGTTTGAATACTGCTCACCGGTGTGGGATTCGTAACAGATAGGGTTGATAGAACAGATAGAGAAGATCCAACGGAGAGCAGCGCGCTTTGTTACAGGATCATTTATTAATCGCGAAAGCGTTACAGAGATGTTAGATAGACTCCAGTGGAAGACTCTGCAAGAGAGAAGCTCAGTAGCTCGGTACGAGCTTTTGTTGATGTTTCGAGAACATACCTTCAGTGAGGAGTCAAGTAGAATACTGCTCCTTCCTACGTATATCTCGCGAAGAGACAATGAGGATAAAGTCAGAGAGATTAGAGCCCACATAGAGGCATTCTGACAATCTTTCTTTCCACGAACAATACGAGACGGGAATAGAAGGAAGAACCGATAGAGGTACTCCAGGTACCCTCCGCCACACACCGTCAGGTAGCTTGCGGAGTATAGATGTAGATGTAGATACAAGGGTCGAAGGTTCTAGCTCCTTTGCGGCATAAAGTTGTAATACGATAGGAACATTCAACAAATGTTCCCGTCAGAAATCATTATGCAGAATATATAGACTCTTCTCGTGCTACAATAGCACTAGAGAGAAGTGTGTTCTGAGGGGTATCGAGGCACAATTCAAAAAGGGAAGTGAAAATGCTTATATAGCAGCAGAGGAGACCTATAGCGGTGACGAGAGTTCCACTACAAAGTGAAATTCATGCATCAATTGGGGGGGAGGGAGGTATGCTAGAAGTAAGAGACAAGAAGCTGTGAACCACGAACCAGCTGATCCCCCCCTGGCGTTCCTCCTCCTGGTATGAGGACTATTCACCCGTCTCCTTACAAAGGGCACGTTGGCCAGTGAGAGGACCCAACCGTCTGTACTATCTATGACGTATAAATTTTAGCAAGTCATATTTCAACGAACTGCATTTCATACTATGACGAGAAAACATCTGAAAATTTATGTGGGGGCTTGCTTATATTTTAGCAGACGATCAGAGGATTCTACATATCTTTCAGAAATTAAGCTAAAGGAAAAACTTCTTAAACAACTCAGATCAGCCATTTTTGCACTTTGTGTTATTCCAAGCGAGATTCAAATTGTATGTTAACATCACTCATTTTTGTTTGGTAATATCCTATAAAATGATATTCTAGGGCAATTCATCTTTAAGAAACAAAGTATTCGTTGTAAAAGTACAAATGTGCCACTTAAGGATAAGATGCGATGCGCACTCCCCTCGATAATCTTGTAGACAACGATTTAAAAAGAATTTATTTTAAGTATAGCATAACAGTACACTCTCTATCACAAATGTTGCTGTAAATAAACCATACCTATCAGAAAAAAATTATGGCATACATAATTAAAATCCCAGAAGCTAAAATTACCTTCGTTAATCTTCATTAAAACTAACTTTAGCTCAGAAAGGTGTGAACAATGCTCCTACTAAAATCTATGATCCCTTGGTCAATGTTATTAAATGTCTGACAGATAGCAAAGCTAACTCTGAAATTACGATCAAAATTTTCCTTCTTGGCAACTCCTTCCACTCCACAGAAGACAATGTATTTAGAAACTAGTAGCTTATATATTGTAACAGTGTTACAGTCTTATTAAACCAAATACAGTTATCTGTTATCTTAACACATTAGTCAATCGTCAGCATGAGCCTACCTTCAAATACCTACACTGAAGGGTCAAAGGAACTAGTATAGGCATACTTATTCAGTACAAAGATATGTAAACAGGCAGAATACTGCAGGTATCTCGCGCAGTTGTTAAATGGGTTACTGCTGCTACAATGGCAGGTTATCAAGGTGTTAGTGAGTTAGACGCGGTGTTGCACCCAGCGCACGAGTAATGGGACACAGCACCTTCGAGGTAGCGATACAGCTTCTCCGAGGTAGCGATGAAGTAGACATTTTCCCGTACAACCATTTCACGATTGTACCGTGAATATCAGGAATCCGGTAAAACATCACATGTCCGACATGGGTGCAATCGGAAATAAGTCCTGCAAGAACGGGACGAACGAAGGCTGAAGAGAATCGTTCAACGTGACAGGAAGTACAACCCTTCCGCAAATTGCTGCAGATATCAGTGCTGAGTTATTAACAAGTGTCAGCGTGCAAAACATTCAACAAAACATCATCGATATGGGCTTTCAGAGTCGAAGGGCCACTCGTGTACCCCTGATGACTGCACGACACAAAGCTTTCCACCTCACCTGGGCCCGTCAATACTGACACTCGACGGTGATGACTGGAAACATGTTGCCTGTTCGGACGAGTCTCGTTCCAATTTGTATCGAACGTATGGACGTGCACGGATATGCAGACAACCTCATGAATCCATGGATCCTGCATGTCAGCAGGGGACCGTTCAAGCTGTTGGAGACTCTGTAATGGTGTGGGACATGTGCAGTTGGAGTGATCAGAGACCCCTGATATGTCTAGATACTACTCTGACAGCTGACAGGTACTTAAACATCCTGTCTGATCACCTGCATCCATTCATGTCCATCCTGCATTCTGACGGACTTGGGCAATTCGAGCAGGACAACGTGATACCCCACACGTCCAGAATTGCTCCAGGGTGCCTCCAGAAACACCCTTCTGAGTTTAAACAATTCCGCTACCCACCAAACTCCTCAGACATGAACATTGTAGAGCATATCTGGGATGCCTTGCAACGTGCTGTTCATAAGAGATCTCCAACCCGTCGTACTCTTACGGATTTTTGGACAGGCCTGCACGATTCATGGTGTCAGTTCTCTCCAGCACTATTTTAGACATTAGTCGAGTCCATGCCATGTCGTTTTGCGGCACTTCTGCGTGCTCGCGGTCACCCTGCATGACATTAGGCAGGTGTGTCAGTTTGTTTGGCTCTTCAGTGTATTATTTGAATATTCTTCAGGTACAATGGTTGACCAGCTCCTCATAGACACATATTTCTGTAGTGAATGGTAAACGATGATTAAGATGGCGTGCAGAACGACGACGGTGGACAGAGGATATCTGGGAACGAGAGATTTGGAGTTATGATTAACGCTATACCCTGTGTCAGTCTGATGGACACGTTTGGGATTGGCAAATGTCTGGAAATCTTTGCCTGGCGTCACGTGTAGCGCCAGCAGTAAGTGGAGAGGAGGTGGTGTATCAGAACGGGGATTTTCTTCGTGGTTAGCGTATGGCCCTTCGTTGCGCTCAAGAAAACGCTAATTGCGGAGGGGCATGAACACATTTTACATCATCTCGTACTGCGTACAGTAGAGGTACAGTTCGGAGTCCACGACTGTTTGTATTAGCGTGATAACGCACCTTGGCGTAAAGCAGCATCTGTCGGGTAATAGTTTGTGGACAGGAACATTCATGAAATGGCCTGGCTGACGCAGAGTACCGTTCTTAAACTAATATAACGCATTTGGGATGAGTTACGACGTCCATTTCACTTCAGACACGAGGTTCTCTGGTTTCGGCTCTCGAGGAAGAATGGGCTGACATTCTTCCATAGACGTTCGGACACCTCATTGAAAGTTTCCCCAGCAAATTTTAAGCACTATATTTATGCACTAATTAGTGCCCAGATGCTTTTGATCAGATAGGGTGATTACCTCATTGACTAAATCGTTTCCAGCACTAAATGTCATTCTTAATAGCCCATATCACTTTTTAGTCGAATTTGGTCGAAGGCTGCTTCAGTACGTAGTAGGAGATTGTAAATCCTCAGGTATCCTACTGCGTGTCAAAGCCGGTTTTGCCATCGAACAATATGTGGGGGAGCACTGGCTAAGACCGTCTGCGCTCAAATACAGAGAGGTCACTGATGCTCTATGTGAACAACATGACAAACGTGAACAGATAGTTTTATCTACATCTACATCGATATTCCGCAAGCCACCTGACGGTGTGTGGCGGAGGGTACCTTGAGTACTTCTATCGGTTCTCCCTTCTATTCCAGTCTCGTATTGTTCGTGGAAAGAAGGATTGTCGGTGTGCCTTTGTGTGGGCTGTAATCTCTCTGATTTTATCCTCATGGTCTCTTCGCGAGATATACGTAGGAGGGAGCAATGTACTGCTTGACTCTTCGGTCAAGGTATATTCTCGAAACTTTAACAAAAGCCCGTACCGAGCTACTGAGCGTCTCTCCTGCAGAGTCTTCCTGTGGGGTTTATCTATCATCTCCGTAACGCTTTCGCGATTACTAAATGATCCTGTAACGAAGCGCGCTGCTCTCCGTTGGATCTTCTCTATCTCGTCTATCATTCCTATCTGCTACAGATCCCACACTACTGAGCAGTATTCAATCAGTGGGCGAAAAGCGTACTGTAACCTACTTCCTTTGTTTTCGGACTGCATTGTCTTAGGATTCTTCCAGTGAAAGTCCGGCATCTGCTTTACCGACTATTAATTTTATATGGTCATTCCATTTTAAATCACTCCTTATGCCTACTCCCATATTATTTATGGAATTAACTGCTTCCAGTTGCTGACCTGCTATTTTGTAGCTAAATAATAAGGGATCTATCTTTCTATGTATTCGCAGCACACTACACTTTTCTACATTGAGATTCAATTGCCATTCCCTGCACCATGCGTCAATTCGTTGGAGATCCTCCTGCATTTCAGTACAATTTTTCATTGTTACAACCACTCGATACATCACAGCATCATCTGCAAAAAGCCTCAGTGAACTTCCGATGTCATCCACAAGTTCATTTATGTATATTGTGAATAGCAACGGTCCTATGACATTCCCCTGCGGCACACCTGAAATCACTCTTACTTCGGAAGACTTCTCTGCACTGAGAATGACATGCTGCGTTCTGTTATCTAGGAACTTGTAAGGTGTCAGGCAAATCCAACACCTTCCATGAAAAGCCTGACATGATAAGCAAATCCAGCAGTATGTCACAGAGCTCCGAATAAATCGTGACATTAAATTAACCAAAGTAATACGAGTAACGAGTGAGCAAACGGAATACCACAGACTAACACAAGAATGCCTAAATGCATGCCATACCTTCCCACCGTGAGACAGACGCAGATCCGAGTGGAGAAAGGAGAACAGAAGCCGAGAGCAGGACCGCGTTAAGATAGAAGGCCCTACGATAAGGGACGTGCTGGACACCCACGTCCGCAGCTAACCACTAGGGCACACAACCCGCACGTTTTAGCGTGAGACTGTTTCGCGTCTCTGTTACGTCAAGGACCACCCCTCAGCCCATGTTAAAATCTAGAGACCTCCAGAAAAACAGTATAGATCTTACGATAACACAAAAAGGGCCACTACCACCCGCAAGTTTTAGTGTGAGACTTTTTTGCGTCTCTGTTACGTCAAGGACCACCCGCCAGCCCATGTTAAAAGATAGAGCCCTCCAGAAAAGCAGTATAGATCTCACGATAACGCTAAAAGGACCACACCAGCTGCAGGTTTTAGCGTGAGACTTTTTCGCATCCAATGGATCTACCACAACAGGAAAGAACGACGAGAGAAATGATCAGAAACAAAAGTGGCGAAGAATCGCGAATTTCATACGGAAATATGACGAAGTACGACAACGATCATTTCCTCACAGTCAGAAAATTTCAACACTTTCGAGAAGGAAACTCATTACATCCACGAACTTTTATTGATCAATTCCGAGTAGGATTACCAGAACACTGGACGCTAGCACACAAATTAGACTTTATATGTGCACAAATGTCAGGAACAGTCGCAGAAACCATGCAGAATGTTGCAGCGACATGCCGATCGTACGAAGATTTCAGACAGAAGTTTCTCTCACGATATTGGTCCAGCGAAGCACAGAACAGAGTGAAGTACGAATTATTACAGAACCCATATTTTGAAAAATCAGGAGAGAAGAGACCCGTGAAATTTTTCGAATTAATGGCAAACAAAAATCAATGCTTAGATGTACCATACAGTGACGGAGAGTTGATTAAATTATGCGCGATGAAGCTACCATTGAAATACCAGCAATCATTAGTAGGTCGCGGAGGCAATGACGTCGAAGCATTTAAAGGTATTCTAATGGAACTAGAGATCTTATTTTCGGAAGATGACGCAAGAAAAAGACGAAGCGCACGTGAAAACGATAGCAAAAAGCAGTGGAATCCACAAGACAAAGTACGAAGAAACAATAATTACGAACCACGTGATAACTTCGCACCAAGAAACGACAATAGATTTCAACAAAGAACCCGTTATGGATTTAGAAGAGAATATGGCAATAACTATAATTCACCCAGGAACGGCAACAACTATTACAGAGGGAATAACGACAACTGGAACGGGTACTGGAAATCCAATAGACCGGCAAATTATCAACAATGAAACCACTATCAACAAGCTGAACAAGAAAAGCGAATACAGATAGAAGACGTGGAGGTAAGACTACCAAACCCCAGTAAACGTTCGAGTTGACAGCTAAGCGCCTATGCCAAAGAGAATGACGCACCGACCCAGGACATTTGCAGCACCTTGAACAGAGAAGTAAAAATCTTATCACGAGAAGAGAATAAGGAAGAAACAAATCCGCACGGACCAGATGAAAACGAAGACAAGAAAATAACAATATCGTGTTGGGACGAAATTAATTGGGAGAATACTGACGAGGAAGATGAATTATCAGAGGCATGCACAACGCATGTAGGAGGAAAGGACGAAGTAATGAGTATTGTAGAGCTATTTGAGATGGAAACCAGGGAAAGCGAATTCAATGAGGATAATGCGCAGTCGACAGAATTTGAAAATAAGTTACAAGTGGGCACACAACCCAACGTATATAATGAAGGAAGTTATGAAGCGATAATTAGTGCATTTAGATGCTATTATGTGGAAGTAACGACGAAGAAGGAGAAGATAGACGAGGATGAGTAAAAAGTAGATGATGTAGAAGAAAATCGTAAATGAAGGAAGAAATAGAGAAGAGCAAATAAAAGAGAGAGAAGTAGCAGTCGAAGCTTATCCTACAGAAAGTTCGAATTCACAAGGGAAATTCCTAAAATGACTCATGTATGATTCAGTAGAGGATTCGTTGATGCAAGAAGAAGAAGAACAGAACCAACCCTTTCAAATTCAACCAATTGTGAAGGCCATGGTAAAGCATATCCCAGTCGATATTGTAATTGATAGCGGAAGTGAACTGACTGCGATCTCAGAAAATTTATTCATGCAGTGTAAAGCCAATGAGGAATTGCCAATTCTGAAAACACGTAAGATTAAAGTAAGAGGTCATATTAGAAACAATGCTGCGGAAGTTACGAGACAAACAAGGTTAACTCTTTCGTGCCAAGGTCAAAATATCGAAGCCAACTTCGTGATTATACCTAAACTAACTGTAGATTTGATTATAGGTGCAGATTTTTAAAATGAGAGACGAGCGATAATAGATATGGGGAAAGGTAGCGTAACATTCGGGAATGTCACACTTCTCTTTGAGCAAAAGCTAAAATTAGAAGAAATACCAGTTATAAACAAACAATTAAGAATGATGCGAGATAAAGAGGGTGAAGAATTAGAATGGTATGCACAAAAGTGGGAATCGCCTCAACTCATGTTAGAAGTCCATAAAGAAATCGACGAAAAATTACAAGAAGTCCTGAAATTTTACAAAAAATTACTTGTTATGTTGATGATGCGATTATAGCAGAACCCTCTTGGGAACATCACAACGACACATTAAATCAGTTTTTACAGGTCATGAAAGAGCATGGCGTCACAGTAAATATAACAAAATCAAAATTTGGAAGGCGAGAGGTCAAATTTCTAGGACACATAATTTCCGAGAAAGGGGCAATGCCCGACCCAGAAAAACTAACGGCAATCAAAGAATTCTGTACTCCATATAATAAGAAAACTCTCAGAGGATTTCTAGGTCTCACCGGATTCTATAAAAAATTTATTTGGATCGACTCTCTCGCAACACCACGCCTATGTGCATTGACTGGAAAAAACACGCCATGGGTATGGGATCAACAAGCCAATGAAGAATTTTTAAAAGTGAAAAACGCACTAACAACAGCACCTATTTTAGCACATCCTGATCTAACACAAAATTTTTGTATGGCCACTGATAGCGCGAAAACAGGTTTAGGAGTTGTTTTATTCCAAGAATACGACTAGGCAGGGCTAAGATCATATAGGACAATTGCCTTTGCCAGTCGGGTACTCACAAAAAGCGAGAAAAACTATTCAGTCACAGAGCTGGAAGCATTGGCCATTGTATGGGGCTTCCAACGTTTTCGATACTTCCTATTCGGAAGAAAAACAAATGTATATACTGACCACAAAGCATTAGAATTTCTGTTATCCGCCAAACTAACTCATGGGACGTTAGCCAGATGGATGTTAATACTACGAGAATTTAACATCACTATTACACACATACCAGGGCCAGCGAATGTATTAGCAGATGCTTTATCACGATGTCCACAGGGTGCATCCAAAAACATAGGTTTGGAAGCAGCAGAAGACCAGTTTACAATGCACTATATGAAACAAGTACCTTTCGAAAACTACATTACGACAGCATTGAAAAACATAGGCAAAGAACAGGACAAGGATCCCGAAATACTAGGAATCAAACACAAATGGAGAAGTAAGGACTTTCCAGACATTCGACAGCACCATCTCGTAAAAAACAATGTTTTATTTTTTAGACGAAATGTTGCAACGAATGAATGGCTAATTTATATCCCAGATGAACTAATTAATAAGTACATATGGTATACACATTTAAGTAATGCCCACTTTGGACCAAAGAAATGCTTTTTAAAAAGAAAACAAACAAGCCATTTTCCTAATATGGAAAGACGAATTAGAACAGTATTAGTCAAATGCTAAAAATGTATGAGGGCTAAACACATAACTTTCCAAACCAAACCACCTTTGTTTCCAATAATCCCTAAAAGATTAAAACAAATAGCAGCAACAGATTTGATGGGGGGCCTCCCACGCAGAAAAAATGGATATATTTTCATATTTGTCGTTTTGGAACTTGCTTCTAAATATGTTACCTTGACACCATTAAAACGAGCAACAGGACTTGCTATAAGTAAAGCATTTAGACAAGATTTTCTCAGACAAGTAGGTCGAGTGGAACGAATAATGTCTGATAATGGCCTACAATACAAATCAGTGTAATGGCAGAACACGTTAAAACAACACAAAAGAAAACCCATCTACATATCTAAGTACAAACCTAGCGTAAATCCAGCAGAACGATCTATGAAGGACATAGGCACTTTATGCCGATTATATGCAGGCAAAAGACACAACACTTGGGATATATACCTTAAAGATTTTCAAGAAGTAATAAATGAAATGCCACATAGCACTACACTACTACCTCCAGTTACTGTACTTAAAAATATTGAACCCCCATACATAACGAGAGAAAATGTTAGATTTCCTATTGTACCACGTAGACACCACAAACAAATAGCAACAGCACTCTCCAACATCAGAAAGGCAGCCATTAAAAGAAAAGAAAGAGTAGATAGAACAGCAATTAAAAGAACATTCTCAGTATGTCAGAAAGTATTTGTAAAAACACACCATCTCTCCAGCAAACAGAACCACAAAATACATAAGTTTTATGCTGCATACAAAGGACCTGTCATAATTAGCTGAATTGCTCATGATAATGCTGTGGAACTAATGAACCCAAAAACATGCAAAACCTTAGGACTTCACCATGTGAGCCATATCAAAAAGTTTGAAGATTAATTTTATTACTGGTAAATAATCAGCACAATATTTCAAGATTATGTTGCAGATAAGATCATCAGGAGAAAGAAGAATGAAGAGAGAGGAAGGTGGGAAAAAAGTAGTTTCAATAATAACACCAATAGTACCATAGATTAAGGTGAAGGGATAAAGCGTAGACAGATAAAAAACAAATTGGAGGATTCTTGAGTAGACGTTAAGACTCCAAATATCTTAGAATTGTAACATGGAAAGGGCGCCGAAATTTGAAAAACTTTTTAAGAAGGTGTAAAACAAGTAGGTACTAGACATATGTTAGATGATTATAAGTAAAACTTTTTGTAAGAACCATTGTAAAAACTCCAGCAAGGAAGAGATGCAACGACCCACAAGTTGCAACGCGAGATGTATCAAGAAAGAAAAGGACGTAATTAGCAAGACACGATTCCCACATAGCAGGAGCGTCGAGAGAATGGAATGGACAGCGAAACCAACAGAAGACCCTTGTATAAAAAGTAGGCAATAAATTTGCCTGCTAGGAGGAACCCTGCTGGGATGGAACAGGTAGCCGCACAGTCACAGACCACTGCAGAAACACGCCGGAACGCCGAACGTCAGAAGCGACGGGTGCAGGGGCACCGGATTTTAACCATTCGTAAACCCCGGGGCGCCCCCGACACAGCAGAGCGAGCAAAAAAGGGCCAGACGAGAAGACCGCTTGGGCAAGCTACCACTGGCAAGAAAATATGCGTAAAAGTCACACTACTGCTATTAAATAGCACGCTGATGCACGAAAGTGAAGAAACCTTCCATAAAGTAAAAATGACACACCCAAACAATTTATCAAACTGTTACTAAGAGAACTTCAAAGGAACTAGTTATCAAAAAATATTTCCATATCCTGCCCAGAGAAGAACCAAGAAGCAAGTAAGAAGAAGAGGAAAAGTAGGAAGAACAGAAGTTGAAGATTCGCAAGATTGAGACCAAGAAAGAAGATGGGTGAAGAATAGACGACATACCTTCCCAAATCCCTATCCTATTGTAAACCGTGTTAAACTAGAAGGCCCTACAATAAGGGACGGACTGGACACCCACGTCACCAGCTATCCACTAGGGCACACAACTAGCATGTTTTAGCGTGAGACTGTTTCGCGTCTCTGTTACGTCAAGGACCACCCCCAGCCCATGTTAAAAGCTATAGCCTACCAGAAAAACAGTATAGATCTTACGATAACACAAAAAGGGCCACTACTACCAGCAAGTTTTAGCGTGAGAATTTTTCCCGTGTCTGTTACATTAAGACCAACCGCCAGCCCATGTTAAAAGATAGAGCCCTCCAGAAGAACAGTATAGATCTCACGATAACGCTAAAAGGACCACACCAGCTGCAGGTTTTAGCGTGAGACTTTTTCGCGTCTCTATTACGTTGCAAACTTTAAAAACATTGCCCCACCACGAAAAGTATAACGTTTCTCATTGGATAGACAGAATTTTTGTAGGCGGAGCTTAAGATTAACATTGAGACCCTGATTGGTCAGATGAAAACAAAGCCAGATAGTTTTTTTTTAAACCAACTTCGGTAGATTGTAGAAAGGAGAGAGTTGCTTCCGAGATGGCGAGGTGAGCTGAGCTGTGCTGCCGGCCGCTGCCCTGAATGCTGCCTAAACACCGACAAGGTAATGAACGCACGCGATGCCGCATTTTTGAGCGCTTAAGGCTCCACTCAGAACTGCGAAGTCTCATCTGCTACACCCCCTTTTTGCGTAATACTAGTGTCAATCGTTAATTAAAACTCATGGTGTTCACATTTGACACTTGAAGAACAGATATGAAACGCGATGATTTTTCTTTAATATAGTTATTGAGAAGCCACATCAGCCACTGTAATTTACGACAAGTTAGATAAGTAATTAAAGATAATTGAGGGTCACTGTAGACCATTTTGATAGTTTTCTCTTTTGTGAAACTTAAATTTAACCTAGATTATAGATGTGATATGGCATAGGTCATCATTCGATCGATTGTAGAACTTGGAAACCCATTCAGGGAATATTCGTTCACATTTTTGTTGAACGCAGTTGGTTTCTACCATCCTGTACTAAAACATTTCCTTTTATCAATAGTGCAATTTATAAACGATGTTTTGTGAGTAGAATAAAATTTCCAATGGTAAACTTAACTGCTTTTTCGACGTTATTTTACCAGCTAACTAAGAATAGGAAAGCCTTGAACCCCTTCCACTAAATTTAGTTAGTATTAAGATTATTTTACAGGGAGTGCAGTGGAGCTGACGCAGAGATCATTAAGTATTTGGTTATATCATCGCTAGTCTCACTGAACTCTTCTGAATTCTACATGTCATGTGTGGTCTGGCGTCTCCTTACCAGCAACCGGTCCCAGGTTCTAACTAGTTAATTCAATAAAAAAAAAACACGCTCAGAGCGTCGTTGCGCGAAAGTGGTAGGGAGACACGATATAGAACAAACAGACACCACCATGAATGTTTAGAAACTCTTTAATCGAATCAGACAATTAGTCTGATAGTGCATATGCTCTTACTTTGTTCATTAAACGACTTTTGGGAACTGTATCGAACGCCTTGCGGAAGTCAAGAAACACGGCATCTACCTGTGAACCTGTGTCTATGGCCCTCTGGGTCTCGTGGACGAATAGCGCGAGCTGGGTTTCACACGACCGTCTTTTTCGAAACCCATGCTGATTCCTACAGAGTAGATTTCTGGTCTCCAGAAAAGTCATAATACTCGAACATAATACGTGTTCCAAAATTCTACAACTGATCAACGTCAGTTCTACACATCTGTTCGACGTCCCTTCTTGAAAACGGGGATGACCTGTGCCCTTTTCCAATCCTTTGGAACGCTACGCTCTTCTAGAGACCTACGGCACACCGCTGCGAGAAGGGGGGCAAGTCCCTTGGCGTTCTCAGTGTAAAATCGAACTGGTATCCCATCATGTCATGCGGCCTTTACTCTTTTGAGCGATTTTAATTGTTTCTCCATCCCTCTGTCGTCTATTTCGATATCTACCATTTTGTCATCTGTGCGACAATCTAGAAAAGGAACTACAGTGCAGTCTTCCTCTGTGAAACAGTTTTGGAAAAAGACATTTAGTATTTCGGCCTTTAGTCTGTCATCCTCTGTTTCAGTACCATTTTGGCCACAGAGTGTCTGGACATTTTGTTTTGATCCACCTACCGCTTTGACATAAGACCAAAATTTCTTAGGAATTTCTGCCAAGTCAGTACATAGAACTTTACTTTGGAATTCATTGAAAGCCTCTCGCATAGCCCTCTTCACACTACATTTCGCTTCGTGTAATTTTTGTTTGTCTGCAAGGTTTTGGCTATGTTTATGTTTGCTGTGAAGTTCTCTTTGCTTCCGCAGTAGTTTCCTAACTCGGTTGTTGTACCACGGTGGCTCTTTTCCATCTCTTACGATCTTGCTTGGGACATACTCATCTAAAGTATATTGTACGATGGTTTTGAACTTTTTCCACTGATCCTCAACACTATCTGTACTTGAGACAAAACTTTTGTGTTAAGCTGTCAGGTACTCTGTAATCTGCTTTTTGTCACTTTTGCTAAACAGAAAAATCTTCCTACGTTTTTTTAATATTTCTATTTACGGCTGAAATCATCGATGCAGTAACCACTTTATGATCGCTGATTCCCTGTTCTGCATTAACTGTTTCAAATAGTTCGGGTCTGTTTGTCACCAGAAGGTCTAATATGTTATCGCCACGAGTCGATTGTTTGTTTAACAGGTCAAGGTAGTTTTCAAATAAAGCACTTAAAAAACATCACTGGATTCTTTGTCCCTGCCACCCTGCCCTCCATTAACCGCTCTCCTCTCGTAGTAACTGACAGACGCTGTCATGCGGCCAGTGAAATATGTCATCTTCAACGTCACCTACTTTTATAACGTACCTTCATGATATCCGTAAAGCGAATGTTCTCTCCTGCAGCAGCGACCCACGCTGGCGTGCGGCTGCCGTGCGAGCGAGCGAAGCGTAGAGCAACACTCCGGGCAACGTGCGGTTTCCATGGTAACAAGTGAGCCTGCAGCCCAGCCATTAGGTTTGGAGATCGGTAAGCAAGTCCCTCCCCCCTTCCCCACCTCACCACCCAGTCAGGCTGGACAAACGGTATGCGGGTTGGCACTCAACAGCCTGAAATATCTGTTCAACAGACGCATCAGACGCTGAAATGAAATGCTGGTGTCTCGCTTTATCCTTGACTCAAGTCAGATTAACTGCATTGAGGATTTCTTGGTCGGTAGGACGCTGCATGTTGTCTTTGAAGGAGTAACTTCAGATGCACCCCAGAAAGTGTCTAGGGACCATTACTGTCCTTTTATGTTAATGATTTCTTTCAAATGTTCAGAAATGTAACATTTACAGAAAGAAAGGAATGTTGCGTACCATGACTACAACATAAATGAGTCGCAATAGGAATCAGTCAAATAATACGAATATCTGGGAATAACAATCAGTACGAACATGAAGTGGAACGATCACATACACTCAGTCGTAAGAATGGCTGTCAGACTTTGGATTACTGGCAGGATACTGGAAAAATGCAGCCAGTATACAAGCGACGCCACCTGCAGATTGCTTGTCCATCATATCTCATAATATTGATCAAGTGCATGGGACCCATACCCGATAGAACTGACAGGTAACAATGAAAGTATACAAGGAAATGCGGCACGAATGGTCATAGGTGTGCTTGACGCATGGGAGAGTGTAATGTCGGGTCGTGTCGTGAATTGTGAGACCCGTGAAGACAGACACCGATTATCCCGCAGAAGGTCATTCACACAATTTCAAAAATTAATATTAAGTAGAGACTTTCTTGTGCCCGCTACGTACCGCTGCCTTAGGGATCGTGAGGACAAGATAATACTAATTAGAACACCTACATAAGGATTTAACCAGATATTCTTCCTGCGCTCCACATGCTATTGGAAGAAACACTAGTATCCAACACTCTACCACGAATATCACAATGGTTAGCAGCGTGTGCACATAGATATTCATACACCAAAATTATTTGGTAGATTATGATCATATGACAGTGATGGCTGGAAGACGGCATCCAGGGAAATTCAGCCGCCGAGTTGCAACTCTTACTTGTATTTCAGATGGCGCCACATTGGACGACTCGCTTGTCCGTGACGAAAAAATTATGTGAGGACAAGACAACACCTAGTCCACTAGCGAAGAAAATCGATCGGGAATCGAAACCTGGCCTGCTGCATGATAGGTAAATACGTTACCATTGAGCTAAGCAAGCTGACCGATGGTGCAGTTCTGCGGGCTAAGTGTTTTGAATCACTTTCAGTTCACTAAAATTACACAATCACAAATCTTCGCAGGGAGTAAATTATCCTTAATTAGCACATTTTGAAGAGCTATTGATGGAACAGGAATTCATTAAATCTTTGCAACTAATCAGCTTACTTCTCTTAAAACTTACAGGCAGAGAAGCTACTCACAGTGTATAAACCCCTCAAAAGAATTAGGGGAACATGAATTTGAGCGTCGGCCATACTCCACTGAGCAATAATTGAGAACTGGGTATATTACCAAATTATAACTTTTTCTTTCACAGGACTGAAATGCCCGACAGACGCCGAAAACAAACTAGTGTTCATCATTCATCCCGTCTCATGAATGTTTTTCACTGAACTTTGAGAAACGACTTTGAGCTTTTATCACAGCCTGACACTTACGTGGTATGCTCCACGCAAGTAAGTCTATGGGCGTCACCAGGTGGTATCCTTTCCCATTCATCAATGAGAGTCGATGGGGTCTCTTAGAGAGTCTGTTGTGGAACAGGACGACCACCAACACGTCTACCAAGCATGACCCATATATGCACGATGATGTTTCGGTCAGGACTCACCAGCGGCCATTACATCAGTTTAGTATCTGGACTTCACAGGACGTCATGCTGACGCTCGCCACTTGGGCTTGGTATTAGTAGTAATTCAAGGCCACCACTGTATGCAGCAGAGACCACATGTTCCAACGGCATCTGCTCGATTTACTGCCTGGTAGCAAGGCGGTCATGGACAACCAGATCCGTATGGCTGTGAATGCTGGAGCCTCCCCCCAACATCACAAAAACTTTGCAAATCTGTCGTGCTTTTGGACAATATCTGGCACGTAGCACTCACCACGGACCTCTGCACATGAACTCGGCCATCACCTTCCATCAGAGGATATCTTACCTTTAAGTAAGGTTCAAGGCGAGAAGCTTGGCCTTGGCGGCCTAGTGTTTTCCCTAAGGAGTCTCGCAAAATCGGGTGTTGTCGCTTACACGTAATCCATATTTCCTGTTTTGAGTAAATGATGTAAACCAGAGAAGACAACCGTCGCCTCTCATCGTCCAGATGACAGGCAGTCTCATCCCATAGTTTTGTGAACATGAGACAGGTGACTGCATCCACTGCTGCTGCTGCTATTTGGCGTCGCCGTTCACTCAAAGTTGGTTGGAAGGGGAGCCACATAGATGCAGCGTTTCACAAACTTCCACAAAAATGTACAAACCGTGGGATCAGGTGACCTTGGCGACCATTGGTGCAGTGTGTAATCCATGCGCGACCGGGTGATCCAATCATCAAGCAGCTACTGAGAAATGGCCTTACTTTAAGGTTCCAATGCGGCAGTGCACGTTCCTGTTGGATAGTAAAATTTTCGGCATGTTCTCACAGTTGTGGAAATCACTCGAGCGAGGCCATCCCCTCCTGTTTTAAAAAAGTAAGAGATTGCTTTATAGATTCACTTTTCCTATATACTCCAATGTTAGAGCACGGCTTCTCCTCTCGAACATGGTTTTATTGTAAGTCAGGATGCTCTGTGTAGGATAGGATGTTATTAGACATGAAAGTATCATGAGTTTCATGTTCTTCATGTTCAGTTCTGCTTTTTTCGAGTTTGGATACCAATATTTTCGTGTAAGAGTTAAGACCTTGTGCTTATGCTTTGTTGCGTGATCTGTGGCTTGTTTTAATTATAATATCGAGTAAGTGTTGTCACTTTGGATGAACTGCTACGTTGTTCTATCTGTTCATAGTCTAGTGGAGTCTTTATTGAACGAAATTTTTGAGGATACCGTAATGTTATTGGTGTAGTGGAGTTTGTGTTCACGAGTTATTCTGTGTAACGTTATTTTATTGTCATGCGACATTTCTTTGTAACGTTGAAGACGTTTGGTAGAATCACGTTCATCCCTTGTGTAGTACTACACACCAAATGGCACCAAATCTGTATTTTACGGTTAATTACCGTTTTTACCAAGGAGAGCTTGATTTTATGTTCAGTCACTGACATATAATCCGGCCGACAGCCGGCCACCGCAGAGGCTGGCCAGTGTCGTTCACTTAAGACGGCCATTATACCCGACCGACCCGCGGAATGCTGAGTCCGGCAATACGCACGATCTGGCAACACTGTAAGCTGCGAGAGTGTATGGAGGAAGTTCTGTCACTTTTGACAAGCTGTTACGCTGTTGCACGTGTTAATGGTCTAGTGGTAAGCGTCGCGCAATGTAGATATGAAGTCTGCAGTTCAATTCCATTCCCCATATTTTTAAAACGAATTTCCGTTGACTGCTAATCTTCTCATTCTGATGGCATTTCAAAGATAATTCGCTTCACTTTCTCATCCACTTTTAGCAGCAAAAGCTTCCAGAAAAAATTCCGCAATACAACTCGTGTCAGCGTCAACATCAGTTTAAGCTCGAGAGTTCCCTCGCTCCACAGCGTCCACCGGCTACCGGCTACGCGCAACTCGCTGCGAGACATCGGGCGCCGACTTGAAACTTTTTGCAGCATGTTCTTCTGTTTGGGTTTAATACACTACTGGCCATTAAAATTGCAACACCAAGGAGAAATGCAGATGATGAATAGCTATTCATTGGACAAATATATTATACTAGAACTGACATATGATTACATTTTCACGCAATTTGGGTGCATAGATCGTGAGAAATCAGCACCCAGAACAACCACCTCTGGCGATAATAATGGCCTTGATACGCCTGGGCATTGAGTCAAATAGAGCTTGGATGGCTTGTACAGGTACAGCTGCCCATGCAGCTTCAACACGACACCACAGATCATCAAGAGTAGTGACTGGCGTATTGTGACGAGCCAGTTGCTCGGCCACCATTGACCAGACGTTTTCAATTGGTGAGAGATCAGGAGAATGTGCTGGCCAGGGCAGCAGTCGAACATTTTCTGTATCCAGAAAGGCCCATACACGACTTGAAACATGCGGTCGTGCATTATCCTGCTGAAATGTAGGGTTTCGCAGGGATCGAATGAAGTGTGGAGCCACGGGTCGTAAAACATCTGAAATGTAACGTCCACTGTTTGAAGTACCGTCAATGCGAACAAGAGATGACCGAGACGTGTAACCAATGACACCCAATACCATCACGACGGGTGGTACGCCAGTATGGCGATTACGAATAACGCTTCCAACATGCGTTCACCGCGATGTCGCCAAACACGGATGCTGTAAACAGAACCTGGATTCATCCGAAAAAATGACATTTTGCCATTCGTGCACACAGGTTCGTCGTTGAGTACACCATCGCAGGCGCTCGTGTCTGTGATGCAGCGTCAAGGGTAATCGCAGCCATGGTCTCCGAGCTGACAGTCCATGCTGCTGCAAACGTCGTCGAACTGTTCGTGCAGATGGTTGTTGTCTTGTTGACTCAGGGATAGAGACATGGCTGCACGATCCGTTACAGCCATGCGGATAAGATGCTTGTCATCTCGACTGCTAGTAATACGAGGCCGTTGGGATCCAGCACGGCGTTCGGTATTACCCTCCAGTACCCACCGATTCCATATTCTGCTAACAGTCATTGGATCTCGATCAACGCGAGCAGCAATGTCGCGATACGATAAACCGCAATCGCGATAGGCTACAATCCGATCTTTATCAAAGTCGGAAACGTGATGGTGCGCATTTCTCCTCCTTACACGAGGCATCACAACAACGTTTCACCAGGCAACGCTGGTCAACTGCTGTTTGTGTATGAGAAATCGGTTGGAAACTTTCCTCACGTCAGCACGTTGTAGGTTTCGCCACTGGTGCCAACCTTGTGTGAATGCTCTGAAAAACAAATCATTTGCATATTACAGCATCTTCTTCCTGTCGGTTAAATTTCGCGTCTGTAGCACGTCATCTTCGTGGTGTAGCAATTTTAATGGCCAGTAGTGTAGAAGGGCTGTGTGTGGTATGAGTACTTTTGTGTAAAATACTTCATAAAAGGATATCTTGGTTTTATGAAAGACCGATCCGGCATGATTGATTGTCGATATTCAGGAAGACAATCTAACTGTCGTAAGTGATCTGCAACCATTCAAGCGTCGTGCGACATTGGCATTCCATAAATAATGTTTAGTAGTTGGGAGTAGAAGAAGTCCATGCTCTAAATCAAAGCAACAAAAAATTTAAGGGGTAACTTTCATTTCGTTTTTGCTTTAACGTCACCAGCTTGCTCATTGAGAATTACTCTGTAATATTGATACTGGTGACGAGTTACAATGCCTTTTTGTTAAGAAATTAATGGCTAAGCCCCAACAAAAAACATATACTCGGGCAAAGGGCAGTCAGAACATAATATTTTGCATCTGGCGGCTCAAAAGTGATGTTGTGTGGTACGAACTCTTCCCCAGGTGGGTGTCCATTGCAGCTGGTACTTGCCAACAACTTGACGCTTTTCGGTCGCAGTGTAAGAAAAACGACTGACAAAATTCCATCACACTACATGATAACGCACTCTGATGACTTCACAAACAAAATTACCGAGAAATTTGTTTGGGAAGTGATACGTCATGTACTTATTTTTCTTATTTTATGCCCTCAGAGGTTTACCTTTTCTGCTTCTAAACGAAGACAATCAAGAAAATTCCTTTCCGGACAAAAATGCAATTCCAACGTCGTCTGACGACATCTGCAATTCATATCCAGTAGGTATCTCCAAGTGTGGAATCGGTAAACTATCTGAGCGCTGTAAAACTGTTTCAGATAATGTGGGAAAATATACTCTTGAAGATTGATTCGTCTCTGATGTTTACTGTTTTGTTCAACAAACATGCAAAACGCTATGAAAATTTGTACTGTTGTGATACATATGAAATACACTGTACCACAATAACCTTACGGTGAAAATGTATTGTATAAATATACATGATATCTGTAAATATGTGAACATGAATCAGTAAGTTATTATTCACTCTGGGCTTCTAAATAGTCTATGTGTGCTTGCTGTACTGGGTCACTTTCAGATAGTATAAAAATGTGGCATTTTATAAATGAAATAAATAAGATTCCCTTACTGATTTTCGATCTGACTACCTTTAGCTTTGTCACAAAACGGCTAAAAATCTGGTGTGCAGTGAGACGAATCCCATAGAGACAATAGAGCATTCATTTTACAGGCGACCACATTACCATACAGTTAACAAGCTGTTGCGGTATTTCCGTCAGCCGTATTGCCCCACTGGTCGCTAGGATAGGCAAATCACAGCGTAAATAACGAGATAGTAGCAATTTTAGCGTGGAACGACTTCCTTGGACTAGAAATCATAAATTGGTAACCTTAGTTCACACCTAATGTGATAACCACTTAGATCATTCAGTGGAAATGATACGAAATTTTCAATTGAATTTAGCGGGATAATTCTGTGCCATCCAGGAATTAACTTGACGGTCACAGAGCTTCCAAATGTATCCTGCGTTTTTGCCAAGTTCAGTTATACTACTAGCTCAAAGAATAGCAGCCAATGTGTTCTTGTATCAGACTGGAAAGAAACAACAGCTGGTGTGTCGAATACGCAGCTTCCGAGGGCCGAAAGACCCAAAGGTCATGTCAGTGAGCCTTATTCGCAATTCAGTAAGTAGGTTTAGGGACTAGAGCGTAGTTACTAATAATACTCAGATGTACCAACAGCAAACTGAGCGTACTACATCAATAACTATCACAATTATTTGTGTTTGCCTGTCTTAAGCCTACTGGAAAATAAAATTGTCATTCACCAGACACGATTCACATTTTTGAACAGTTTAGTGGTTATACTGTAAATATTATGAATAGGCAGCACCATTATACTTATAGACTCACAAAAAATGTTTCTTGAGACTGCTGTCAATGCCACTGTCCCCAGAAGATAACCACACTTATACAGAGACAAGAAAAAAAACAAAAATATGAAAACGGAACTGACAGCAAAACAAGAATATCCGCGGGAGACTTCGTATGCTACGAACAACAAAGTTCCGAATTAAAGAAGCCTAGAATGGAGGAAATTATACTCAATAACAAGAAAAGTTGGCGCAAAAATCCGTTGAAAATGAAACCAGCGAATGTATGCAGTACACGTTCGATTCCAACTGCTGCTAACACAAAAGGTGTTATTATCAGAACGTGGAACAAGAAACGCTAAACGCTGATAGTAATGTCTAGAATAAATAACCCTCAAGCACAATTGTCATTCAGCCTATAGTGAAAGTTGTGAGTACAGTATATCCGCTGCTGATGTGCTGTCAATAAAAGCGAACAGCGTCTCTGTTGAAGAGCTTTTCAATGAGCAGTACGTTTAATGCACAGCGAACTCGAAACAACAGGTTCACCAGCCTGACCATGGTGCTGAGATTCTATGTAGAGCCTGCACAGAGTGTTATTAATTTAGCCGCTGCCGTTTTCATATTAACGACGTTTCTAGGCTACCACAATATTCGTATGAGAATTATCGAGTTGTAATGAGCCGACATAGATTGTCAGACGGTTGTAGAATTTGCCGAGATCATCCATACGCTAAACTAGCACTCGTTGAATTACAGTTCACACTTAGGCCTCATTTCTGCCTAAGAAACAATTACTCAACAGTGGCTGACAAGCATGAACACCCCTTAAAACCACATACAACACAACTCATCACAGCAAAATTCTCAGTGACTGTATCTTTCGTAGCAGACTGCCACCCAATTGTGGAGACGAGGAACAACTTAAACTTTTGACCATAGCCAACAGCGGAAATACGTATTGCCATAGACTACTGTAATAATGTCCTCGGTCATGGAATAATTTTGCTCTGCTTTGGTCATCTGTAGGGGGGTGTGCACTATAGGACGCTATGACAACCCTCACAGCCGTATTGGTTGCATCATGAAATAGAATAAATTATTTTTCAAAATCGAGGAATATCAAAACTGGGTTTGATGTCAGTGCTCTCTTTAAGGTATCTAATGCCGTCTGACATTCAGCAGACCATTCAAACTTTTCTCCTTTCCATATCACACGATTCAAAGAACTGGAAATTCCAGAATAGTCCTTTACAAATTGACTACGATAATTACAGACATCGATGAAACACTGAAACCGTCTAACGGCCTCCGGTGAAGAAAAATTGTTAACTGATGAGATCAGTCTTGGATCTGTTCTCACACTTTACTTGCGATGATTTACTTATTTTAATGCAAAATGATATTTATCGGTGCGCAGCATTAGTCATGTTTTTCTCAACCTTTTGGATACCTCTTCCAACTGTTGTACGTGCTGTTCCATGTACTTTGAAAACATTATGATGCCATCCAGATAGATCAAACATTGTTCCAGTTTCGGGTGTGCAGCTGCAAGAATTCTCCTTTTTCTTCTAATACTTCGGCTGTATAACGTTCAGCCATCTTCAGAGTGAGCCGCAAGACTGCCGCTCCAGTCCTCGCTTCGTCCGTTTATACTCGTGCACCGCGCAACAGCGCATGCGGCCACAGATGCAAATGCGCCATAGACATTAGACGGCGGCAGAGATGTACACAATGAGCGGGTTACATCTATGACTCAGCAGTCGATCTGTGTTGGCATGTCGATATATCACTGTGAGCTGCACTGTGACGACGTCTTTGTGAGTTTATTACACCAAGTTCCGGATTCCATGATTTATCAAGGTTGAAACCACTGTCTCTATTAATTACATTCGTCGTCAAGCGAATCTCAATTGCCTCCTTCATTATCGAGTCCCCAAAAGATTATGTAGTTGCCAAAATTTCGACGTTGTCATACAACATACTGTAACCAGTGTCAATACAGTGCTCTGCCACTGCCGACTTGTTTTAGTTTCAATCCCCCAAGTACATCATTCAATAATCTCAGAAAGGTGGTGGGTGCATTCTTG